>NC_137164.1:4460000-5200000 GCF_951394435.1 Stenella coeruleoalba
ACGTACAGCCATGACTCCCTGACCTTCCAAAGATTAAATATGCCTTAAATAGCTAGAGTGGTTTCAGTTTTCTACAGCTGCATCCCGACTGACAGACACACCATGAGCCATAAAATACACCCCACGAAGGTGTTGGGGTCCTTGGGCCCCACGGAGGTCGTTGCTCCGAGGATCACCCTGACAGTCTTTCCTGAGCCCGGTTGGTGGAGGTTGTCCCTAAGAGACTGAACGGAACCCAGTTTCTGAATCTGAAAGGGAAACCAAACCCTTTCCTTGGGGGCCTGAGTGAGGCCCTGGGGAGCTGTCTTCTGAAGTGACATCCTGTTATTCTAACCACAAATGGTAAGGGGTTTATTGTACGTTGCAGGTAACATGGTATAACAGGCGATTACTACGATTTCTCCCCATTCCCAGGTGAGACTCTACTGAGGATGGGACAGGTGAGTGATTCACCTATAGTCTCAAAGCCTGGACACAACCGTGGCGCACCGATGCTCAGGGCTGCCCGCTACCCTGTCGGTTACGACTGTGCTTCGAACGGCATTGTATTCCTTGATCTAGAAATGCTGCCTGTCTATTTTTGTGTCTATATCTGCAAGTTTGACAAGTGTCAAAACAAAAAACCCCACAAAGAGAAGTACATTGTGTGTGTGTGTGTGTGTGTGTGTGTGTGTGTGTGTGTGTGTGTGTGTGTGTGTGTGTGTGTGTGTGTGTGTGTTACGCGGGCCTCTCACTGTTGTGGCCTCTCCCGTTGCGGAGCACAGGCTCCGGACGCACAGGCTCAGCGGCCATGGCTCACAGGCCCAGCCGCTCTGCAGCATGTGGGATCCTCCCGGACTGGGGCACGAACCCGCGTCCCCTGCATCGGCAGGCAGACTCTCAACCACTGCGCCACCAGGGAAGCCCGAGAAGTACATTTTTGAGTGGAAAAATAAAACCATTAATGGTAGAGACAGAACTGACATTAAATTTTCATTACTGGCTTTAAATACAGTATTAAACTCCACAATTCCTTTTATAATCGTCACGTGTTGGGACCAGGAGAAAACCTTTCACCATCTGTGATGCGTTCATACTCGGCATCTTATGAAATGTCACTTTTCAACGGAAGAGCTGCCACCAATCTCAGGTCAGGAGAAGTAACGGATGATTAACTTTATTTTTTGGAGACTAGAATTTTTGCTAATCGTATTATACTCATAAACGAATGGATATATACTTAAAAGTAGAATTAAGAAGATACTTAAGGTTGTGGGTTTCCATTTCTTATAAAGTGTGTGCCGTGTTCTGGCATTTCTATTGTGGTTCTGTTAGGAAAAAGGGATGTATCCTTCCATCCCCTCTAGTACGAGCAGGTCTCCTCTTGCAGGGGAGCAAGCTCTGGGTCTGGCCGGGCAAACCCAGACCGCCAGCTGTGCCTCGGCCTCTGCCACCTCCCTGCTGATGAAGGACGTTCTGCAGGGATCCAGCTCTGTGTCAGCTGGGTTAAACGTTTCAGGACATAATCAGTTTTCTTTGTCCGTTTCTCTTCTTTATCTGATTACAAACGCTTTCTTCTCTAAATTTCACTTTATATAATAATCAGGCAGGAGATCTGATCCTTCATCGCTCACTCCCTCCGCAATAACTTTTATTCTGTAGCCTGTGATACAGCCTGTGATCTGTGCTCTAATCCACGGGGATGCTTGAAGCCACACTTTGAGAAAGCCCAGGAGGCAGGGGGGTGGGGGGACACTTAGACCTAGACCTTCTTCATATTTTCTTTGGCAAATAAAGTTTGTTTCTTTCATTAATAGTTATTGTTTTTAATTGAAGTATTGTTGATTTACAATGTTGTGTTAGTTTCTGGTATACAGCAAAGTGATTCAGTTATACATATATACACATATTCTTTTTCATATTCTTTTCCATTATGGTTGATTACAGGATATTGAATATAGTCCCCTGTGCTATACAGTAGGACTTTGTTGTTTATCTATTTTACATAGATAAACAACAATATAGTAGTTTTATCTGCTAATCCCAGACTCCTAATTTATCCCTCCTCCCCACATTAATAGCTATTCTTGAATGAGGGCGTGAGATAATAGTAAAAAAATATTGGTCTCTGCCCCAGTACCTGGCCCAGAGCTCCTCGGCCCTGTGGTACTGCCTGCAGGGCACAGGGAGACTTCAAAGAGGCAGTGAAGGGTCAAGGGCAGTCCCAGAGGGCCGGGCGCAGAACTGGGTGCGCTGGGTGGTCTTGACATGTTCCTTCAGTTCAGTGGCATTTAACGAACATTTCCAGCGGCACGAGCATGGTGTGTCAAGAACTGGGTCCACTGTTGCTGCCCACGAAGAGCTCACAGTTTATCGTTAACGGCAACATTTTTATAGAGTGCAAAAACAGTTACATGACTTTTCAAACCACACTCTCATTTGTCTTGAGCGAGACAGAAAGGTAAAAAGCACTGAAATCATCCGCTGGGCGCTAAAATTGCACAACAAAGTTGTGAGGTGTTGGTTTTCTGCTGGTTGCGAAACAAACAGTAATGGGCTGACAGGAGAAAGGGAGTCGGGGGGGTCGGGGGGCACACAGAGGTAGGAATGAGGCTCACGGCCTCACCTCCTCATATCCTGTTCTGATGAAAGAAGTCCCCTTTGTGAGGCTCTGGGGGTGGCAGCTGGTAGCAAGTATGCCTTGAGATTCAAGACAGGGCAAGGGCTCTTCTGCTCGAGGCTTCCCAAATTCACAAGCATTAATTTGCAGGCATTCGTCTAATACAGTCTCTTAATAACAGTTAAATTTAATACAGCGCGTCTCGTTGGGATTTGGGAGCTAGACACGCCTGTATCCTGTCTGCCGTCACTCTGCTAAGGTACCACCTGGTTCAAGAGGTTGAGTCTGCTGTTTCCTGCTGGCAAAATGGGAATAATAATAACAATTTTCTAGCATTACAGTGAGGACGGGACAAGATGGTACACTACAGACGCTGGCCCGATCCTGGCACACAGCAGGCGTTTATAAAAACGTTCCCTAGGCTTGCACAAAGAGACACGGCTGTCCTCACGGTGGTTTCACGGGAGTTTGGAGAAGCCAGTGCTGGGACATTATGGGGCCAGGCCTGGGGTCCAGGCAGGAGACTGACAAAGAGGGGAACAGACTTGGGGAAGCAGAGGCCCAAGGAGCCTCGGGGTGAGGTCAGCATCAGGAACGTCAGAACCACGTCCGAGCGAGGCCGGGAAAGCAGGGAGGCTGTGCTGGGCAGGTGTGGCTCCTTCCCAAATACCTGTGAGTCCATCCGCCCCACTGCCACTGGAGATCGGGCCACCTGGGCTCCTTCAAGGTCCTCCTAACTCACCTCCCTGCCTGCCCTCCCATCGCCTGTCTGCTCTTCCACCCCGAGTAAGAAAGATCCCTACGGGGGCTTCCCTGGTGGCGCAGTGGTTGAGAATCTGCCTGCCAATGCAGGGGACACGGGTTCGAGCTCTGGTCCGGGAAGATCCCACATGCCGCGGAGCAACCAGACCCGTGCGCCACAACTACTGAGCCTGCGCGTCTGGAGCCTGTGCTCCGCAACAAAAGAGGCCGCGACAGTGAGAGGCCCGCGCACCGCGATGAAAAGTGGCCCCCGCTCGCCGCAACTAGAGAAAGCCCACGCACAGAAACGAAGACCCAACACAGCCAAAAATAAATAAATAAAATTAAGAAAAAGAAAGATCCCTATGGATGCAAATCCCATCACACTCACCAGGGCGCAAAGCCCTCCATGAGTGCTAGTTGCCTTTAGTATAAAGTCACATTTCCTCCCGTGGTTTACAATCCCCACTGGATCTGGTCCCTCAGGTCCTGCCAGCTTGCTGCCCTGCAGACTATGCTGAAGAAACTCGGTTCCTGCTATGTACCCTGTTCCCTGTGGTCTATGGGCTTTTGCACGTTCTGTTTCCTAGGCTTAGAACATTCTCACCCTGTAGGACAGTCTCTAGATCCATCCAGGTCTCTACAAATGACCCAATTTCGTTCCTTTTTATGTCTGAGTAATATTCCATTGTATATATGTACCACATCTTCTTTATCCATCGTCTGTCGATGGGCATTTAGGTTGCTTCCGTGACATGGCTATTGTAAATAGTGCTGCAATGAACATTGGAGTGCATGTGTCTTTTTGAACTATGGTCATACAGAGTGAAGTTAAGTCAGAAAGAGAAAAACAAATATCATATATTAACGCATATATGTGGAACCTAGAAAAATGGTACAGATGAACTGGTTTGCAGGGCAGAAACAGAGACACAGTTGTAGAGGTCAAATGTATGGACAACAAGGGGGGAAAGAGGCAGGGGGCATTGGTGGTGGTGGGATGAATTGGGAGATTGGGATTGACATATAAACACTAATATGTATAAAATAGATAACTAAAAAGAAACTGCCGTATAAAAAAATAAATAAAATTAAATTAAAAAAAAAGAACACTCGTACCCTTGCTCTCTTTTGGGTCATCTTTCAGACTCCTGATACATATGTTTCTTCCTCCAGGAAGCCCTCCTTGCCTACTGCCCAGCCCAAGACTGAGTTGATATCCACGCTAATCCCTAAGGTGCTTAGAGGCACCTCACACGGTAGCTGGCATACAGTGACACTCAGTAAACGTCTGCTGACTGAACAGATCTACCTGGCAGGCGCTCTGCAGGCTCAGTTGGCAGGTAACTGAGATAATTCACCCGGCAGCTCTCTTAGGTTTTTCCCACCTGTGTCAGTCAGGGTTCTAGCAGGAAACACATGGCTCAGTCAGCTGGGATAATCAGGAGCCTGGGACCAAGGGCCTTTCTACAAAGGTAGAGACAGGGTCAAGGCCATCCAACAAGGGAGGACAAAGCACCTGCTCTGGGACTAAGGATGGGGGGAAGCCGCCACTGCCCTCGGCCCAACCAGACAAAAGGAGGAGGGAGTCGCAGACCCTCAGAACTGCAGCCGGAGGAGAGGCTGCTGGGCGTAAGCTGCAGCCCCCGGAGAGAGGGACGCAGCCACTGCCCACCGGTCCTCCGTCTCCCATCTGGGCTTCCATCAGCCCAGTCAATCCTATGGGCAGTGGAGGGCAAGAAGCCCGGTCCATGGGGTCACAGCCCTGTGGGCTCCAAGTGGAGTGGAGATGGGTGGTGTGTGATCCGTAGGAAGAAACAGAATATCCAGCCGTTCTAATAACCTAATGACCTGTTCTAATCACTCGTCCTAAACTGTCAGAGTGGTGGATCCCACCAGAGGGCGGTAACACTTCTATCCCTTGGAGTGGAACAGATTGACCTGCCAACTGCATAGAGATTAAAAATATTTTCACTGAATTTAAAAGATTGAGACTCTTTTTAAACTTAGCTTTACTTGGACTCAGGATTTTATTTGTAATTTCATAGAAGCAGCTTGTAAATTTTAAGTTTTAAAAATCTGCTTGCAGATTTGTCCTGAACTGGGACAGAATTCAGCCTCCAATCTGCGGATGGATTTGCCCACTGCCAAACGGGCTGAGGTCTGAGCGTGGGCCTCTCATCTGGACCAGAGGTGTCCCTTCCTGAGGTGTGGAGCACATCAACAGAGACGGGTGTGACAGTCTCCCCACCGTCTGCCCGCTGGTCTGGAAATCAGATGTTGGACCCGGAGACAGCTTGCAATTCGAGGGTTAACGGGTTGTCAGCTGGAAGATGTCAGTGTGTTCCTGCCTGAACAGACACACGCGTCTCAGCTTGTGAATCCACAAACAGCCTCTTGTCTGCTGCGTCCGGTGCGCTGCAATGATTCAGAGCTGCGCGAAGGCTCCGGCGTGCTCGAAGGGCTCCAGCGCCATCGGCTTTTGTCTAGATTTAGGTGCCCTGCTTTTTGGCTCAGGGTGTCAGCGAGTGGAGGCTGCAGGGGCCACAGGCGAGCCCGGCCTCATTCCACCCAAGGAAACAGCATCAGAGGAACCACGGCCAGGACTTTTGCACGTGCGTCTCCTGCTTCCTCCACCCAAGCTCCAGGCCTGTCCTCTGGGAACCCAGCTCTGGTGGCCACACGTTTGTGTCACGCAGTCCCTGCTCTTTCAAGACTGCTTGGGGGAGCAAAGCTGGGGCAGTGGAGGGGGTAAGAGAAATAGGGTTCTATCTGGGCGCTCTCAGGGGTCCCTCTGAGTGGCTGGTGCAGAGAGGAAGGCTGCACCCTGGACGGCAGCCGGGGTCACGTGCAAGAGTCTGGAGCAGGGCGTCCTCAGGATGTGGAGCTCAGCGTCCCCAGGCAATGTGGCTCCGGCTAAGCTACACAGAGGCAAGTGCAGGCACCCGAGGAGTGGGGGGTCTGCCGTTAGAACCCACAGAGGTGCCATGAGGAGGGCAGGCCCTGGGGAACTCGCAGGCAGTAACTCTCCTGGGCTGCAGCTTCCTGGGGGGGCCCCAAGTCTGAGAGGCACGACATCATTCAACCAGCACAAGACAAAACTGCAAAGGGGAGGGGGTGATGCGGATTTGGAGTCATGGAGTCTGGACTCCAATCCCCCTTCTACGCCGACCAGCTGTGACTGACTCCAGTCACGGGTCTTCCCTGAACCTCTGTCTCTTCCTCTGTGAGATAGGGGATAATAGCGCCAGCCTGGCACGGCTTTGGTGAGGACTGAGGGTGATGTGTGCAAGGTCCCCACACACAGTGGGTTCTCAGTAACAGGTGGCAGTCGCCACTGCTAACGCGGGAGGAGTGAGTTGGATCGGGTAGATCTTTCGGCATCCACGGTGTTGGCTGCCAGCCGTGTATTCCGCCGACACTTATTAGGAAGCATCCTTGTGTCTGGGGGGCTGTGAGCACAAACCTGGCCAAGCCCAGGGCTTCCCCAGAGAAGCTCCACAGGCAGGTGGAGGGTCGCGGGGTACACGGAGAGCCCCCTGCTCGTTCTCCGCAGAGTCGAGCACTGTCCGCAGAGCTAAGCAAATAAATGAACCGCGCACCCAGCTACAGACGGTTCTCATTCTGTGCACCTGCCTGGCCTCCAGATACTCAAGTCAAACAGAGTAAATGTGATTTCCTTTAACCACCACCTTCCCTAAGGTCGAGAGTATTTGCGGGTAATCTCTGCGTCCCCATAGAAAGCACCTCTGGGGTCTCCCAGAGCTGTACTGCAGCGAATGAGAAATGGCCGCCTGAGGCATCTGGGATGTAAACGTGGTTTCCTGAGATGTTAGCTGGTGCTGTTTCAAAAAAAACAGGCTGTGAGATGAGGGTTAGGAGAAAATAGGAAGCTGGAGCTGCAGATGGGTGGAAGTCTCACTGATTCCTATAGAAATAGAGCATTTAAAATTAGCTTGGTATAAAAATAATCAGGGATGTGGGGTTGATTTACTATCTATATCCCCCACTACTGATTCAATTTCTGTTTGGAGAAATGTATCACGCTTGCAGATTCCTCAAAGACTCAGTCCCGGCTCTGGCCTCAGTAACTATGACGACGGCTGCTTCCCAGGGGGCTGCCCTGGATGTCCCCGCAGCCCGGCCTTTGACCTCAGAGTCATCCTGTTGTTGGTACTTGTCTGGGCAAAACTCTTTTTTTTTTTAAAACAATTTTTAATTTTATTTATTTTTTTATTTGGCTGCATTGGGTCTTAGTTGCGGCACGCGGGATCTCTTCGTTGAGGCGCTCGGGCTTTTCTAGTTGTGACGCGCAGGCTTTCTCTCTAGTTGTGGTGCACAGGCTCCAGCGCGTGCAGGCTCAGTAGTTGCGGTGTGCGAGCTCTCTGGTTGTGGCATGCAGGCTCCCACGTGAGCTCAGCGCAGCTTAGTGCCCCGTGGCACGTGGGATCTTAGTTCTCCGACCAGGGATCGAACCCTCATCCCTTGCATTGGAAGGGGACCACCAGGGAAGTCCTGTGGGCAGAATTCTTGGTTTCTTCCTTCATGACATGTTGTCACATTCCTGTGGAAGTCCAGAGACCCTGGAGGCTTTTTATTTCATTTGATTCATCTCTCTTCTCTGAGGAGGGAGCTACAGACACACAAGGGAGCCCAGGCCCAGGTCTTGATAATTAATCAATAAGCAAGTAAATATTTTAATAAAGTTGAAATTTGAGAGTCTCAACCAACAAGACCAATGACCAAGAATTCCCTGGCTGTCCAGTGGTTAGGACTCCGCGCTTCCACTGCAGGGAGTGCGGGTTCCATCCCTGGTAGGGGAACTAAGATCCCACGTGCCTCACAGTGTGGCCAAAATAATTTTTTTTAAAAAAATTGGAAAAAAAAGAAAAAAAGAGAGATCAGTGCACTTTAAAAAAAAAAAAAGACCAATAACATTTTGGTCACGACAATACCTTGTGTTTATAAAGTAATAACATTCTCAGTCATTTCTGCACACAGCCCAGCGCCCCACCACTGGGGTGGGCCCAAGCCTGACTCCGCATTAGGGAGACAAGATGGCCTGGTGCCTGCGGGCCTCTGGAGAATCCCTGCCTTCTTCCGGCCTCTGCCCACAGCCTGGGGTCCTCCTGAAGGCAGGGCTGCACGGCCCTCGCTCCAGGCAGGGAACAAGGAGGCAAAGATAAAAGGCCAGAGACAGGCTGAAGAAACTAGCATCCGCCTGTGCTCTGGGGGTGATGAGTCGAGGTCAGTCACCACTGATAGGCGGAAGATAATACCGAGGGGGGGCTCGGGGCCTCTTGGGGTCTGGGGCGGCCTCTGAGGCGCATCGTCAGGACAGAGCCAGGAAATCTGGCTCCTGTGAGAGGACAGGGTCACAGATGGAAGAAAGAAGGTGAGGAACAGAAAACAGGAGGCACGCAGCCGACGCTGCTGCTCCCGTGGCAATTTCTGACCTGGACTCTTCTTTTCCGAGGCTGAGTCATAGCTGGGGCTAGAGGGGCAGGAGGCTTTCCATGTCCTTGCTTCGTACTGAATGCCTTTTAGTGCTAGATTGCTTTCTCAACACGCCGCCAGAGGGACGCGGACAACACATGGCAGGGGCTGCGGTCACCTCGCTTCCACCAACCCGCGGAGCTGTCGCGACTGCCCTGGGGACCCTGCGACACTTTTGTAGGGTCTTTTAACCCCGGTAAAGATCAACAAATGCTTTACTGATAGGGATTTTGGAACATCACCGTAGTGTCCCTCTCACAGGAGGCCTTGGAATAAGTCTGCCATTGCCTGGGTGACCCCCAGGGCAGCGCAGGACCTGTTTCCTTAGGGGGCGAGAGGAAGCAGGACACTAAGACCAAGGGTACGTGCGCCAGGCCTGAGCTCAAACCCAGTTCTGATGTGGATTTGTGAAACCTTGGGAAAGTATTTAATCTCCCTGAGCCTCGGGTGACCCACATAACGAGATGGAGAAAATCATATTCAGCAAAATTCTTTTGGGGGAGAGCACACTAAATTTGTGCAGAAAAAACACACTGTGGTCAGGCGCGAAAGCTCAGAAAACCTGCCCAAGGAAATGGACTTCTAAAGGGAGAGAGTCTTGTCACCGGGAAGCCCAGCTGTTTTGGGAAGCAGGCGAGTGGTGGATGTGTCAATACTCGAGACAT
This sequence comes from Stenella coeruleoalba, assembly GCF_951394435.1. Classification (NCBI taxonomy): domain Eukaryota; kingdom Metazoa; phylum Chordata; class Mammalia; order Artiodactyla; family Delphinidae; genus Stenella; species Stenella coeruleoalba. Next base: position 4,469,502 of record NC_137164.1, read on the forward strand.
AATGTATTTTCGGACGGAGGAAAAATCTGGCCGGGAGGGTCCAAGGCCCCCTCCCCAGCCCCGCTCCCAGGACTCGCCCTGGTCGGTTGCAGCCCAGAAGGGCCTCTGGGGGTTGGACACGCCGTTAGGGGAATCTTACATGGTTTGTTTTAGGACATCTGAGGTAACTCCCTCCTCTGTCTTCCCTAAGAAATCTTCAGCAAACTTACCCTACCACTCTGCTACGGGTGGATGGGATCTGATCAGGGCGCTCCAAGAATTGCCGAGGTCTGTGCTGAGGCTGGCACGGAGCAAAAGACCACATTTCGTGTATATGGCCGCAGCTACTGACTAGTTACACACACAGAACCCGGCACAGAGTCAGTGTTCCGTAAATGGTGCCCACGGGCATTTTCACCATAAGAAAGACGGAGTCTCCTCATCCCATTTTCCTGCCTGGCGCTGCCGGGGCTCTGGCTCCCAGCTGGCTGGATGCCGCCCCTTGGCTGCTGCATGGCCAGGGAGGACACGCCTCCTTCCCTGTGTTCTCTGTGTGGCCTCCTGGTGTCCCCTCATCCTGCTGCAAAGGAGGAGGCCACAGTGTCTAGTAAGCAGGAATGCAGGTGGCCCCCAGACCCAGTTAGGGACCCAGTCTGAGCCCCTGTAAGGGGGACGCAGCACAGGTCAGCACTACACTCGGCTGCGACGCTAGTATGCAGGCGGCCCAGAGCACCCAGGCGCCTGTACGTACTCTCTGACCTCACCATTCCTCCATGAGGGGCCCCGGCTTATCTACTGCACCTCTTGGGTGGCACTTTTTAAAGTTTGCTTTTGGGTTATTTTTATGCTTTTGAAATGTTTACTGTCGCACTATATGTGGTTTGAGCTCCCCGAGGACAGGGACTTCCCTCCCCGGCCTAGATGTGCGCGTCTCTCAGGACCCCCTTCAGACTTTTGCAGATGCACAGAACTCCCCTCCCAAACGCCTTCTGACAAGCATTTTAGAAGCCTCGGTGCCCAGAGCCTGAGGACGTGCTGTCACCTCGGGTTGCCCGTGCCTCTCTGAACATAAGTGAGCGTGGAGGCCAACATGCCTCCCTGGTCTTTAGAGCTTCGTGACTGGGGTGACCACGTAGCTTATTGCCCAGGCAGGGCACGCTGAGGGTGAGATGGGGCACTGCTCAGAGCTGGTCAGGACAGCAGACACAGGACGGTTTTCCCCGAGGCTCGTGTCACACCTCCAGCCTCGGCTGCCCCCATGCACTCCAGCATAGGCTGCCCTATGGTCTCAGAATTGCTCCAGAACTACACTGGCCTCTCCAACAAAATAGTGTGCACTTCCTATGAACCATACACTGGAGCTGGAAGGAATCTTTAATAATTTCTAGTAGTGTCGTTTTACAGATGAGAAACTAAGGCTGAACTTACCCACAGCTACTTAGTGGCAGAGTCAAGGTTAGACCCTATTTCCAAAACCTCAGGGCAGATCTTTATTCTTTGACGCTATTTTTAAAATGCCTTTCCACCCAATGAGTCCTCTTCAACCCATCTGTCTGGTAAGTAGGTGTCTACTCATTTATTCATTCATCCGTCAGGCTTAAAAACATGAACTCTTGTGTGCGATGTAAGCTCAGGACACGATGGCGGCCGGAAAGAGCAAGGACAGCTCTCGGGGGACTGCAGTGGATGGCGATGTGTGAGCTGAATCTTAAATCATGAGCAGGTTTTCTGTCTGTTTTGGTTACAGCTTCTAGATCAGATCTCAGAGCCATTCCCTCTGAAATGACCAGGAAGGGGAGGAGGCTAGCCATCAGGAATTTAAATTATTCCAGTTTTCAAAGACCATGTTTTAAAACTATGGGCCAATTAGTCTAATACCTAGCTTTATTTAAAAATCTAGACCATTTTAAAATGCTGACTGGGATGGAACGCAGAGGCTTTCAAGTCAGATGGACCCGGGTGGGTATAAAATCTTTCTGGTTCTGTGTCCATGAACAACTTTTTGAACCTAAGTTTTATTGTCCGTAGACGGGGGATTAAAATGTTTATCTCAAGTAGTCATTATGAGAATTAACTGAAAATGTGAAAAGCACTTTGCCCAGTGTCCAGCACAGAGTAAATATTCCCTATAATGTGCTATTATATAGTTTGTAACACAGTATATATTACGTACAGTATATATCATGTATAATACAGTATGGTGAATAATTAGGAAAGAATTTGGGTTCACTTAGAATGTTAGACTAATTTAATTTTTATTTTGGTGTCGTAGCTATAACCATGGTAGATCGGAATCTGGGCAGAGATTTTGACAAAGATCCCTCGGAACTTCCTTGTGCTTGTGATGGGAATTTGGACAGTGATTAACCCCCATGGAGGCAGGGAGTCAAACAGATCGGGGGCAAGGACACAGGAGACATTCTCTACATCTGCTACGTTTTCTTAATTAAATAATTCGAAGGAAACGCGACAAAATGTTTGGGTTGAGAAAACTCTCTTCTGACCCATAGCTTGTTTTTCTTCCAGCAATGATTTTTCCCTTGGAGACCCATCAACAGCACGCAACCTGACTAAACTGCTCATCTTAGTCTGTTCGGGCTTCTATAACAGGGTACCTCGGTGGGGCGGCAGGCTGGGCGGGGAAGGGAGGTGACGTAAGCTACAGAAACTTACTGCCCACAGCTCTGGAGGCTGGAAGTCCAAGTTCAAGGTGCATTCTAGTGAGAGCCCCTTTCCTGGTTCACAGCGCCTTCTCGCTGCGTCCTCACATGGTGGAAGGGGCTAGAGGTTTCTCTGGACCCTCTTTTGTCAGGGCACTAATCCCACTCAGGGGGCTCCATCTTCATGACCCAATCACCTCCCAAAGGCCCCGCCTCCAATACCATTACACTGGGCATTAGGATTTCACTATATGAACTTGTTGAGGACGCAGACATTCAGACCATAGCACTGCTCTTGGTTGAAATTTCTACCCGAACTATGTCGGATCTTCTGCGACAGATCACTACATTTTAAACAATGTTTTAAAATCGATAATGAAGGTGCTTCCGCACATAACATCACAGAGCCAGCAGTAGGTCTGGGATTGGAAGCTAGAAACAACAACAAAACATTACAGCACATCCTGTACGGTTCCTCGCAAGAGAATGCCATTTCTAGATTCACACCAAGACACTGAAAGGAGAGGCCTGAGCCCTGACTTGTGAAAGCCAGCTGAGATGCAGAACACGGCCTTCCCCCAAATAACTGTGGGCAGAGTCTTTCCTAGAATGCAACCAAGACTTTCCAGGAACCACTTTTAAAAATTTGACCCTGACATTTTAAAGCAATTATGGTGAAAGTAAATTTAGTGAGTACTTCTGTTGCCAACCACATCAGATTGATTCTTGATTTTAGTTTCTTCTCTTTAATAAGTAAAATGCAGGTTAAATAGATCTAAATTATATGAAATACAACCATGGCTCTTACAAAATCTAAGTAATATTTTACTATGCAGTGAAAAGTTAAGTTACAAATCCAGTTTATGCCAGGTCTGATTTGAATTGGCTAAAATAATACTTTTTTTTTTTTTTCCCAGTAGGGCTGATAGTAGAGGAAATCAGCTTTGTACGATGTCTGTAAGATAGGGGACACTCGCTGTGTACACACCTGTACCAGTTAGCTACTGCAGCATAACAAACCACCCCAAAACTCAGTGGCTTAAAAAACAGAAACACTGGGACTTCCCTTGTGGCACGGTGGTTAAGAATCCACCTACCAATGCAGGGGACATGGGTTCGATCCCTGGTCCGGGAAGATCCCACATGCCACGGAGCAACTAAGCCCGTGCGCCACAACTACTGAGCCTGCACTCTAGAGCCCATGAGCCACAACTACTGAGCCTGTGTGCCACAACTCCTGAAGCCTGCAAACCCTAGCCCACGCACTGCAACTACTGAAGCCCGCAAACCTAGAGCCCGTGCACCTAAAGCCCGTGCTCTGCAACAAGAGAAGCCATCGCAATGAGAAGCCCACGCACCGCAACGAAGAGTAGCCCCCGCTCTCCATAACTGGAGAAAGCCCGTGCACAGCAACGAAGACCCAACACAGCCAAAAATAAATAAATAAATTTATTTTTTAAAATTATTGATTTTTGATTATTGTTCATGAGTCTGCACGTCAGCCAGGCAGTTCTGCTGATCTGGGCTCAGCTTTGCCGACCTTGGCTGGGTCCTTCATGCTTCTTGGGTTTGCTGTGGGTCAGATGGGGTAGGTGGGTTGGTCTAGAATGACTTCGTTCACATGACTAGAGGTTGGCGGGCTGTTGGCTGGGGCACTGAGATAACTGAGGGTGTGCACACATGTACACGCATGTGTGAGAGGAGGTGAGGAACAGGGATCGCCACCAGGGGAAAGAGGATGTCACATGTAACCGGACAATGGGGAGGCTTCTCAGGACTTATATGACCTGCTTTGCATCTTTACCCAAAGCCCTGGAACCTCAGAGGTTAAGAGGACAGACTCTGAAGTCAGAAAGACTTGGGTCAAAGGATTTGGGGCAAGACCCTAAACTTTCTGAACCTTAGTTTTCTCATCTCTAAAATGGGGAGGGTGATACCTGCCTCTCGGGAGTAAGATTAAGTGAGATGATGGTCCCTGGCACGCGCTAGATGCCCAGCAACTGGAAGAAAACATTAGATTTGTACCCTTTTAGGGATTTAATTGCTTCCATGACTCTAGACCTCCCTAGAATCTTCCTCTTCTTTTGCATGTAGATATGGGTACCTTGGTGTGATCCTAGGTAGAATGGGACCCATATTCTCTTTATATTATCATCAGCAAAGGGCAGGCCAGGGCAGCAGTCCTTGTTAAAGGGCTTTGTTGGAAAGACACTGGTCCCACTCAGCCCTGAGACTGGCTCCTCAGAAAGATGGAACGGAGGCATCGGCTGTCCCTGCTCGATGAGATTCCAGCCCTAATTCCCGTGTCTTTCAGGAAACTCTCAGGAAATAGAGATTCGATTTATCCCTACTGCTGGCCACCAGCTACACCTAGAAGAGCTGTCCAGCGTGAGTTCTGGACATGGGCGTATGGGGGCATCTGTCCAAGGTGATGCTCCACGGGTGCTGGGCCAAATGGCCCTCAGATCTGCCCTTGCCTGTTGGCTTACAGGTGCTCCCAGCCAAACTCTACCCCTCTATTTAAGAATGTGATCCCTAGTTAAATGCAACAGTCCTTGAGAAAGGCCATATTTGGAGTAAAAGACACCATCCATCAGCAGACATGAACGACTCAAGATCTGCCCCAGAGCTGCTAGGGATCTATGGTGCATGGCTTGAAAATCACTGGAAAAGTCCATCTCTCAGATTCAGCTGCAAAAATCTAACATCCTCTCTGGCAGCATTGCTGGAGCAGACCCCGGAAGTAATGCCCCGGTGCTCACTGAGTGATCCACCCAGAGTCTCCCCAGGGCCACATCCTGGCATTCATACCCATCTTGTCCACGGGAACTCAGCCCCTTAGAGTTTTCCTTCTTACAAAGCACTTCCAAAGCCATTTCACCATAGCTGGAGTGAGACACCAGAACCGGTCCAGAATGGGGGCAACGACTTGCCCTTAGGCAGAGACCAACGGGGTGGTCCCGCAGCCAGGTGCCAGCCCCACTGCTTGAGGACAGCGCGCCTCACTTCTCAGGCACACACACGCTCACGCCCATACGTGCGCACAAGCACACACACGCGCGCGCGCGTCCTGGAACCTTCCACCCCGCCATCCTGGCTAGCACCGGGGCTGCCATTGAGCGGGTGCAGTGAGAGTTGTGAGCACATGACAGATTGGGGGTTATTTTTAAACACCCTTGCTGGGAGGCAGCAGTGACCTTAAAGTAGGTTGTCTCCTTTCCTGGCATTTCAGTTTTATTGTAAAAGCATTTATTTGTAGAAACAGAGAATGCCCAAAGCACACACGTTAGGCAAACAGCAGATGTCGCCTGTTCCCGCACTGGCGAAGGGGAAAGGGAGCAGCTGTGACACACCCTTGGGGTCAAGGGGGGCCACTGGCGGCCCTGTGTTGAGAACGACCATCCTCAGGAAACACGCTCCTCCTGAGACCCGGGGACCCTGTTGGGGACGGGGGGTGGGGCTCCTGAAGGCAGGAAGGCACCCCCAGGCCCTCCCAGGCAGAGGGAGCGGGTTTTGCTGGTGGAATGGTACCATCCGCTCTCCCCCTGCAGCGCCCTTGTTGCCTACAGTTGCCCAAGAAAGCTGGTGGCATTTCTTACCTTCCCCTGGCCGGAGTGAATACACTTTCCTATTCCATTAAAAACCAGAAGAGATGAAAAGGACTTAACTTCACTCAGGCAGCCAAGAAATACGATGGGTGCCTGAAGGTTTGCAAGGGTCCTCAGGAGTTGGGTCTCTTAATAATAATAACGACAAAAACAATATAGCAGCATACTAATATATTACACTACTATATTATTAACATATGAATTAAATAATATGTGGATTATAATATATAAAATGAAATAATGATAACTTAATAGAATACTTAATACTATTATTCTACTATTACTGTATCATCATCACTTCAACGAGCAGGTCTGCAAAAAGCGATCAGATGCCTTACGTACGTCAACACTTTACTGAATAAAGTGTCAACACTTTACTGAATACCAGGGATCCAAAACCCTCAGGGGCTTCCAGGTTAGGGGGAGAGAGAGATGCACAAGCAGAGGGTTTCACTAAAACACAGCAGTGGAGCCATGGAGGGGGGCGCGACGAGGAGGGCGCTCGGCCAGCCCAGGATGGAGGCGTAGACACTTGCTGGAGGTACGGGGTTACTGAAAGGGTTAGAGGCCACGTAAACAAGGGAGTCCTCTGAAAAAAAGCCCCTGTGGATGTTCTGTTCTGTTCCTGGACATGCCTGCTGAAGCCCCCCTGAGGGCTAAGCTTGACTCTCCCCGAGGCGAGGAGGCCCCCCTCAGCTGTGTGCCCAGCACCGTGCGCCCCCTACTTGCTACACTGCAGCTTCCTGCTCTCTTCGCGCCCTCTCTCTCCCACTGGACCAGGGGCCCAAAACAATGTGCCTGTCACCCCTTCGTCCCCAGTGCCGGGCACTGTCACCCAGCGGGCCATCAATACACGCGTCTGGAATAAAAGAGTCGGCGGTGAAATGAAAAGCAGTGGAGGAAGCTGGGCTGCCCTTCGACTCAGTTCACTAAGGAAGCTGGAGTTCCTCCAGGTTGAACGCAGCCGGCACCCAGATCACTGCCCCTGGCTTTCAGGCCCAGGCCAAGCAAGGCTTTCTGCATTCAGGGGCTAAAATAAGGAGCAGGGGGCCTTAAGCAATTTCTTAAGACAACGGTTACAGCTCCCCTCGGAAGCGGGAAACCCGCACATCAGAAAAGCTCACTGGTCTCATTCCACGACAGGAAACCTTCAACAGAGAGACCAAAGCCTTCACCTCAAGACAGACTGAAATCCAGAGTCTCTGGCCTCCACCCTGGGCTCCCTACAAGCTTCTGTGCAGCTTGAGTTGTTGTTTTTTTTCCAATTTCACTGAGGAAGGAGTGAATATATCCAGGTGATGTTTATGAACCTTTTATGAAATCACAGCCTCATCCCAATTCTTCAGGATCTGCATGAGAATAAAAAGCCACATGACGATGACCGTGGTGAGATTAGACAAGGAAAAGCCTGGGATCTCAACGGAGTTTGCTAGAATGGTTTTCCCCCATTACCATTCACTTCTCAGCAAGAATCCCTCTTACTTCGTTCCTATCACCAGATTTACTCTAACCCAGATGTCCAGGGCCTGCTTTTTGGAGCCACAAACATTGGGAGGTAGTAGAAGCCGAAATGAAAACCCAAATTTATCCAAAAAAAGCAGTATCTCCCCTTTATTCTGCTGGAATTTTCACTGAGCCAGGAACGTGGGCACAGACTGACAGTCTCCAAAACGTGAACCGAAGGGTCCTGGAAACGACCCTTTTTCTTCCCTTACAGAGACTTATTAAATAAACTATGATTCCAGCAAGTTAATTCACTCGACTCTTGTTATTTGAAGACTTCCTGAGCATTATACTAGATACAACAAAGCCAGACCATGAATATATATGTGAGATAAAAGGTATTCTCTTCCTTCTCCATAAAGAAAAAAAGAGTCAATTAGCATTTTTATTATGCATATCGCTACATACAGCTGCATGCTTCCCTTAAAGAGATGGAATTTGAATGATTTTCTGAGGATATAAGTTAAACCTGTAAGGACTGAGATGAGCATGTTTTTACTCCTGGGCAAACTGAAAAAGGTCTTTTATGACCCATTACTTCTTGCCATTTGGACTCTCACGATGAAGGTGAAGAAGGATTTAAATAGGATTTCTGAAAAAAAAAAAGAGGGCTTCCTTGGTGGCGCAGTGGTCGAGAGTCCGCCTGCCGATGCAGGGGACGCGGGTTCGTGCCCCGGTCCGGGAGGATCCCACATGCCGCGGAGGGGCTGGGCCCGTGAGCCATGGCCGCTGAGCCTGCGCATCCGGAGCCTGTGCTCCGCAACGGGAGAGGCCACAACAGTGAGAGGCCCGCCTACTGCAAAACAACAACAACAACAGAATATATATATATATGATGTCTCAGTATTCTTCACTTTCTTACTGTGGATTTGCTCTCATATAAATAAGATGCCCACAAACATTTCCCCTATGCGTTGCTAATATTTATACCCAATATTTCTGTTTCCTGAGATGCTGCTTCGAGCAGCTGACGTTCAGTAAGAGAGGTGCTATGAGGGAAACTCCACAGACAGAGCCTATGGTTTTGAGTCCTGGAACCTGAGTTCAAGTCCCAGCTCTGAGCCTTCCTACTCACGCACCTCTCAGAGCCCCTCTCTCTTCCATGCGAAGTGGAGACAATGATGCTTTCCTGATAGGTCTGTCCTAGGGCACAGACACACTATCGGGCGTGCAGCGGGGGACAGTACCTGGCAACACTCACTGTTATCTTCATGGCGACTGTACCGCCCCTCTCCTGGCCATTCCCCTTTGACAACCTCTACGATTTCACACTAAGCATGATGCCGGCCGTCAGGGGTTCCGCGTGGGCCTCATCATTCCTCCTCCTTTTCTCCAGATTTCAAGCTAACTGAGAAGCAGACACAGATCCCAGAGGAAACAGCACACAATAGTCACTTAATTGCTGTCGTGGTTACACCGGAGAATGCAGAGTGCACCCGCTGCTAAAGTGGATTCTCCTTCTGTCTGGCCTCTCCCTTGCGGTCCAGACCTCGAGACTTACGGGTCCAGGGAGTGGGGTCAGCATACCCTCCCCCAGCCGTGGAGACCTGCGGCTCCTCTGATCCCAGGGATTCGGAGTAACTAAGACTCAGAGAGCCAAGCCGCGGGTTACATTCAACGCCTTCCATCCAATCATTTAGAAACAGAGGCCAAAGAAGGTCAGATTTTCACCATTCTCTCATGCGGAAGAGAGAGGGGGGAGGAGAGTGGAAACAAATGAACGAACAAAAGACTTATTCCCTAATTCTTCCCCACTGAGGCAAGGATTGTTGGGGACATACCCATGTTATAGACCAGGGCAGGAAGAGGAAGGGAAAGGAGAATGCTTCTGTCTTTATTGGCTATTGGTTTAAGATATACTTTTTTCTAAACTAAAAATAAAATTACCAGCTGATCCAGCAATCCCACTCCTGGGATATATCAGGACAAAACTCTAATTCAAAAAGATACATGCACCCCAATGTTAACAGAAGCACTATTCACAACAGCCAAGACATGGAAGCAACCTAAATGTCCACTGACAGATGAGTGGATAAAGAAGATGTGGTACATATATACAATGGAATACTACCCAGCCATAAAAAAGAACGAAATAATGCCATTTGCAGCAACATGGATGCAACTAGAGAATATCATACTAAGTGAATTAAGTCAGAAAGAGAAAGACAAATATCATATGATATCACTTATATGTGGAAGCTAAAATATGACACAAATGAACCTATCTATGAAACAGAAACAGACTCACGGACATAGAGAACAGACTTGTGGTTGCCAAAGGGGAGGAGGGTGGGGGAGGGATGGAGTGGGAGGTTGGGATTAGCAGGTGCAAACTATTCCACGTAGAATGGATAAACAACAAGGTCCTACTGTATAGCACAGGGAACTATATTCAATATCCTGTGATAAACCATAATGGAAAAGAATATGAAAAAGAACGTCTAATATGTATAACTGAGTCCCTTTGCTGTACAGCAGAAATTAACACAACAGTGTAAATCAACTATATTTCAATAAAAATATATATACTTTTGTATTTAAGAGATGGTCCTAAAGCAATGAATACATAAAACTCAATTCAATACATCTGTATTGAATATTTACTATATGTAAGGCACCACGGCAGAGTCCACTGTATTGAATATTTACTGTATATAACTACATGGCAAAGATGACAATGTCAAGGGAACCATCACAAGGCTTCTCAGAGCCTTCAACATTCTAAAGTGACCTCTGAGGTTCTGGTTTCACTAAAGCAGCATAAACCCACTGCAGCCCGTTCTGCCGTCTGGTTATATGTTCAACCGTTCACTGGGTGGTCAGGCCACGATGCAGGATGGACTATAGCATGAGCGTGGACAGGGTAAAAAGGCAGGTAAGCGCATAATTCGGGTTCGCTCAGAGCGGCCAACACGCACCCCAGGCTCAGTGGTGCAGGGCTTACTCACAGCAAGAGGAGACAGAGAGCACAGATCCAGCCCCTTGCGACGTCTGGGTCCCCGCGGCCAGAGGACCCATTCCTCGGCTGACGCGGGCAGGGTGGCTGCATGAACCCCGCTTTGTGCTGCCGTGGGAGGATCCCGACCCCTCCCCTGTGGGTTCTGAAATGCACAAAGGTCAGCACGTGTCTGAAGGCCATGGACACATGCCCTGAAGCTGAAGAAGGAGCACCACTGAGCCTGGAACAGGGCAGAACATTCCCGCCCAGGGAGACAAGCTCAGCACGGCTGTGAGCGCGTCTTTTCTCCAAATGAGGAATGTTCCAGGACCAAGGCTCATTCTTATGCAGCCGAGCAGTGTGGCTGCCTTTCCCAACAGATCCAACTAAAAGTTCTGACTGGAAAGACTACAAAACATAACGCCCGAGGACTCTGACTCTGAAAAGTGGATAAAACCAGGTGGATTTTAGGGGGAGTTAAACTTTGCGATAGGACCACACAAGGCGAGTTTCCATCTCTCACAGCTTTGCTCTGAGGATGGCCTCTAGCCGCTGAGCAGTGTGGCTGGCGTGGTCGCATAAGCAGCTAACACTCCAATAGAAATCACATCTTTATGGTCTGAAAAACTAGGAAGGGCATCTCCTGAGGGCTGGAGAGTGAGGGGAAAAGCCCAGAGTAGAAAAGCCCATGACCCCTGAGCAGTACACATGCACAAGAAAGACCCAAACAAGAGCAAAAGTCTTTGAGAACTCAACTGGGTCATGAACCACTGCCCACAGAAGGTGAGACAGAACTTATGGTCTGAATCTAACCGAGTTGATTGCCTGCTAAAATAAAAACATCGGGGGACTTCCCTGGTGGCGCAGTGGTTAAGAATCTGCCTGCCAACGCAGGGGACATGGGTTCGAGCCCTGGTCCAAGAAGATCCCACATGCCATGGAGCAACTAAGCCCGTGAGCCACAACTACTGAGCCTGCGCTCTAGAGCCCGCGAGCCACAACTACTGAGCCCATGTGCTGCAACTACTGAAGTCTGCGCGCCTAGAGCCCGTGCTCTGCAACAAGAGAAGCCACCGCAACGAGAAGCCCGCGCACCGCAATGAAGAGTAGCCCTCGCTCACCACAACTAGAGAAAGCCTGTGTGCAGCAACAAAGACCCAATGCAGCCAAAAGTAAATATAAAATAAATAAATTAATTTAAAAAAAAAACCATTGGTATCTCCACAGTATCACAGTGGGACTCAGAATGTATACAACATAACATTCACAATGTCCAGGATACAATCCAAAATTGCCTGATATACAAAGAAGCAGGAAACGTGACCAGTTCTCAAGGGAACAGGCAACCAACAGATGCCAACCCCAAGATGACCCAGATGTTGGGATTATCAAAGACTTTAAAGCCGCATTAAAACTATGCTCCATGAGGTAAAGAAAAATACACTTGAAATGAATGAAAATTTAGGCATTCTGATCAGAGAAATTAAAACTATAGAAAAGAATTAGGTGGAAAATTGAAAAATATATGAAGTAAAAAATTCACCGGGTATAGGCTCAGTAGCAAAATAGAGATGATGGAGGAGAAAGTCAATAAAATCTTATCCAACGTGAAGACAGAAAAGACTGAAAATAAATGAATGAACACTCAGGGCTCTGCAGGACAATATCAATAGTCCTAACACACGTTTCACTGAAGTCCAACGAGGAGAGGAAAGAATGATGGGAACAAAACAATATGTGAAGAAATTCTGGCCATCCTCTTAGTCTCTCCTTGAAGGACCGTGTCACCACAAAGCCCTTCTGGGTGAGCACCAGACCCCTTCCAGCTCCAGCCCCGATGACCACACTTCTAAGACCCTGGGATGTCTGTGTCTGTGTCCCGTGTAGGCTGTAACTCCCTGGCCAGCACCCTGGTCCAGCCTTTGCTGCGGTCTCAACGGACCTAATGGGGCGCTGGGTGCCCTGAGAGCCACTGGTAACAACCCGCTGACTCGGTGCCCAGCAGGCCGGAGGCTCCCTGTGCTGCCCCTGCCCATACACAGCCCCTGCTGAGGAAAGGGTCCCACGGGCAGCCCTGCTCCATGCGAGCCCACCATCCTGGCATCACCTGGTCTGCTCAAACCCCCCAGGAGTCCAAGGTTACGACTATAGTGTATCCTTTATGACCTTTCATTCTAAGCTTAAAAACGAATGCTAACTTTGCACTCATCTACATAATAAACCTCTGCTGATTTAACAAAAACCTGCCGTCGGGTATTGAAGCGCAGGAAGCTTTCTGCATGGCATTCCTCGGGTGGCTTGGGTTGTCTACACAGAGCACCAGGCTTCCGGGGCGTGTAGACCCCAGTGGGAAGTGCACAAACCCGCTCACCTTAGAGAGGCTCAGGGCTGAAGAATCTGGAAGGACTGACCACGGGCTCCTCCCAGAACTGAGATCCGCTCCAGCCCCCAGGATGGGACCAGGCCGAGGGGTGGAGGGGTCTAGCAACAGGCTAAGTGGCTAAGGGTATCAGTGGTGGGCCGGGACCGAGGGCGCCCAGGGGCCTCCGAAACCCATCTGAGACTTGTTCTGAGCAAGGTGACTTGAGGGCAGAAGTAAAGAAAGGTGTTTTGCACCATCCGCTGGACACCTTTGTGTGGCCGCGGTGGCGGGGGGAGGGTGACCCGTTTTCCTTCCGGTAATTGATGGTCTGGGCACACCTTTCCCAGCACGGCTGGGCACACCTGAGGCTTACCGTCAGTAAACAACACGCCTCAGGATGTGAGAAGCTGCAGGGCGAAACACATTTTTTTCCTGTTTTGAGTCGCTCTGTGCTTTTCCAGCAGAAGTGTATCATCTGGTTTTGAACGGAAACCAGTCTTCAGCCAGACTGCCTTCTCCTTTAAGCAAGTTGTTCTCAGTTCCCTCCAGATGGATAATGGATTACAGTGTCTTGCAGGGCCCTGCTTTTAACTGCCAGCTTATTCCCCCTTAAACATCTCGTGCTTTATGGCCCGGCTACGCATCGGCGCTGGATTACGGCTTCCAGAGAAAGGGCAGAGCTGCGGCCGGCTCCTCCAATGATGACAACCCCAGCAGCGAAAGCCCACAAAATAAACCCGCCCCTACTGCCCCTTTGTCATTTATCTTTATTGCTCAAAGAAAATTCATGGAGAAGAGGTCCTGAGCTCCCCCGTCATCAGGTTTTTGCGGCCGACGCTGTGATTATCTTGCAATTGTGAACATGGACGAGATCACTCATGTTCGCCTTTTCAGATGGAGGAGTAAAATGACATGATGGATGAAGAAATATCTCCAAGTGATGGAATCTGTTAAAGATGTCGTTTCTGTCTTCCATTTTTGGCAGGCTGCCCTCAACTCTGCGATCGGCCTCCATAATTCATTCGCTCATTCAATTCCTCCTAATACGAGGTCCCAAAATAGATTCAGTCTTTTTACCTTGACTATGGTGTATTTTCCCCAAGAGGAACCAGGGAAGCTTCTTTGTGCCCTGGAGAATTATTAACGGGGGGACAGGCCTGTTGACAAACCCGGCCTGAAGAAGCAGCAGAAAAGGATTTCTGTATTCCAAAAGAAAGGGGGATTCAAGTCTGCATTTTAGTCACAGGACACCAGCTGCTGATTAGTGAGCCTAAACCTACGGGGAGGAGCTGATAAAAATTCTTGTAAAATACTGAGAGTTTTAATGGAGTTCTGAAACAAGGAAATCATGGAACACATCCATGAATTTTTTTACTTTCTAAGAAATACAGAAAACGTGTATCTCACCATTTCTCAGAACTCAAGAAGGAAATAAAGAATTCAGTTTTCCTCAAAGGCTCGACGTGTGAAGCAGTCTGCTGGGCAAAGCAAGGAGCAGGCCGGTTTTTCTGCGTTCCAAGATGAACGCCAACCACGGGAGGCTCTGTCCTTGGCGCTTATCCAGCTGGTCCATGAGAACCGCAGAGGGTGAAGGCGAGACCCTGGGAGGGCACAGTCCAGGGCCCGGGGTGCTGGTCCCCACTCGGCCTTTCATGTGTGTGAACTTAGACAAATCACTGGGCATCCCTCCAGGGCTCAACACTCCCATCTGCAGTGGGCAGAATCCTCCCTCAGGGTGGGAGAGGAGATTCAATGAGGTGACACATGATAAAGAAAGCGGGGGACTCTGTAACCACAGCACACTGTGACTCCCGTGCGGTTATTACTGCTTCCATCTGGGGCATTTGTCTCTGAAGACTCAGGGTTTTCTGCACGACACTTCAGCTCCCTTCTCCTTTTACAAGTGATGATACCTTTATACGATGATTGGACGGTATCATGTTTGGTGATTTAAAAGACCTTTTTTTTTTCCTAAAAGGAATTAAGAGGAGAAGGGGACGGGGAGAGGAGCCAGGGCAAATGGGAAGACCTCTGGCCCCAGGTAGCGGAGAGGCAGGATGGAGAGTCAAAACTTCTGAGTCAGTATCCTGGTTCCGCCACTTCTTGGCTGTGTGACTCCGGGCAAGTTACCTAACTGTTCTGGGCTGTTTCTTCTCCTGTACAATCGTGATTCTAATGGTACCTACGTACTAGGGCTTAGTGAGATTCAAACAGAACGGTGCATAGAGAGCACTCAGCACGGTGCCTGGCTTACAGTAAGATCTCCCCAAATGTGCACTGGTATTGCTCTGTACACCTACGGCCTTAATAAAAATTTGCTGAATAAGTGAATGAAATGAAAAGTAGTATGAAAAGTAGTAAATAAAAAACCAAAATGGAGGAAATTAAAGAATGAATTCCTTCCAAAAGTCTTCTGTGAATCCCAGTCATGCCCTGTCTGCTGCCCCGTCTCCCCTCCCCCGCCCCGTTCCAGCCTCACCGGACACACGGCAGTTTTCCAAATGCTCCCAGGCACCCCGTGCTTTGCGATGGCGGCCTACAGAGCTGCCGTCCCTTTGTTACTCACTGACGGAATCTTAATTCTTCAAGGCTCCGCCCAGATGCCACCTCCTCTGCAAGTACTTGCGGAGTCACCCTGAGTCTAACCGATTTGTTCTGAAAATAGGCTAGCAGCATTTTATTGCCGTCGTTATTGACGTTTGTCTCGCCAGCTTGGACATCTCCGTGTGGACCCCTCTTTCTCAGCAGTCTGGTGGGCCAGTGTCTCGGGTACAATGTGAGCGGCGGTCCGCACTCACCCCCAGCACCAGCAGAGGCACCCCGACACCGCCCCCCACCCCCAGGCCGCGGTCTCCTCCTCGGAGCGAAGCCCGCTATGTGCAGAGAAGACGGGTACCTGCTTTCTCGTGCGCAGAGTGAAGGGGCTGGGCCGGCTGGCTGAGATTCCTCAGGCCTTCAACTCCCCCTGTCCCTGGGGCTCGGTGACCCGCGCGAGTCACCGGTGGCCATCTGTCACAGTTCCAGCCCATAACATACCGTAAGGGAGCCCGCAAACATACCGTAAGGGACAACCAAGATCCCTGCCCGCCTCTTCCACACACGTACAAAACGTGCAACTCATCCCCCGAGGGATTCCTGATCGCGCCCTAGGAACCCACAGCGATTTGCAGGTTTACAAATCTCCTTTGGGACTTCTTGGTATGGCCTCATCTCCCAGGTTCAATGTGATCTCTAATATGATGGCGGGACTGAAAGGAGACCGGCCGCCCTAGAGAGAGGCTGCGAAAGACAGCAGGTGGGTGACGGACCCGGGAGCCCTGAGCTGTCTGTAGTGTGTGTGTTTAGAGGCCGTGGGTTACCGGAGTCACCCTCTGCTCAGCGAAAAATGCAGTCCATCCCCCGGCACCATCCCCCGCCTCCACACTCCACAGACACCGCACAGGGGAACGTTCAGCCTTTAATGTCCTTTTGTAGAGGCAGAGCACGTGATTACGGTTAAGTTCTTTTTCGCCCTGCAAGCCTTCGTTGGATAAAATGCCATTTTATTATGCTGTGATAGTAGTTATGATTACATGGGGCACTGAAAAGGAGAAATGATGATTGAGCAACAAACCGAAAGGCAGGCAATCTCACCATTTTTGGAGGCTCCGTGATTCCAGGACCAAGCGCCATTCTGTCTTTCTACTTGACATTCTATAGCTATTGCCTCAGACTAATTATGACTCATCCAATTACCTAATTCTAATGATCTAATTTTATCATTCCGCAATTAAGCGTCTTCTGGCAGCATGCTATTTAGCCATAAAAAGAAAATACTTCTTTTCCCATTTTCAAAACTAGTTGAGCGACACAAGGAAAGGTAGTCATATCCACTTAACTCTCCATTTGTTTTGAGCAATGGTTTTTCTCATTGACCTAAAGAACTGATAGATTAGTCCAAGAAACAGCTTTTCGGTTATAGGATGTTTGGAGCATTTTTTTTCTTAGAAAGACAGCAGTAGATCAGCCAATATTAATCAAACACTTTAATCACAGCTTTGCAGCTATAGACCCAAAAGGAGAATGAACAAGCTTTCCTTAGCAGTCTGTCCTACATGTGATGATATTGAATATCTGAGAGGCTGAGGCTGCGCATGGCTTATACGATATCAAATATCCTGTGACTGAACTGTGGGTGGAAGGTACTGGGCTAAAGAACTACATATCCCAGGCTCCCTTGCAGAGAAGGATGGTCAAGTGACCAAAACTGGCCAATGAGACATAAGTAGAAGTTAGCCGGGGCTTCTGTAAAAGATTTTCATAAGAAGAGTAGACTCAGCTGGAGGTGTGTCTTTGGCAAGTCTTCCTTCTTTCTTCCTAGAAAAAGAACTTGATTCCTGGAGCCGAGGCAACCTCCAGCGGCCATGAGGGAAAGCCAAGAGAATTTTGGAGGTCTCAGCCCTGATGTCCTTAAACCAGTAAACCAACCCCAGCACCTGTTGGCTTCCGGCCTTTTCATTCTGAGTGAAAAATAAATCCCTGTGTGGCTTAAGTCATCGGCCATGTGACTGACAAACAGGCATGCGTTTATTTGTTTATTTGTCTCTCCTCGCTAGAATATAATTCCACAAGGGCGTCAACTTTGCTCATTGCTGTATATTATGCCTGGAATATAATAAGCACTTCACAGTAATTTGCTGAACACAGAATGAAAGCAGCTGAATTCCTTACTGATACAGTCTGTTAGCCAGTAAACGCTAAAAGTTGTCTCTGGTCCTCCCAAGCCACACCCTCTCTCAGAAGATACTAAAAAGCCAACTTACTTAAACTCTTCGTCCAAACCGTGAAATCAATGATATTTCTACACGGAAGTCAAGTTTCACTAGTTATTGATGACCTCTCATTAGAACACCTCCAAAATATACAATCATAGAGTAAAGGGGGAATTTTAGAGACTGCCCCCAGAAAAACACACCTGCCACGTGGTCCAGTGTTGGGCCACGCAGAGCACTCTTGGCGATGGGAAAGGCTGCCCTCAGGATCCTGAAGGCCAGGCTGACACCCTGCGACGTGGCCCTTTGGGGAGGGCTGTCATTGTTGCTACTCAACACCCGTCCCATCCATCGTGAGGCAGACACACCAGGGAGCCCTCTCACCTCCTTGTCTAAGGCGACGGCAGGCGGGATGAGGGCTGGGCTTGGCACGTCTGCCTGGCCAGCACCTCAACGAGCTTCCCCTCTTGAGAAACCATATTCAGTGGACTTGGACCCTCCACGCTCTTTCTAGTTAAAGTTTCTCAGTGTGTGTATCTTGCTATCAACTTAGTAAATGTGTTCTCCTTGCTTACCTCTTTGCTTTGGACATATAGTTTAAACTGGATGAAAAGGGTCACTTGTCACTCAAATTGTTCCCATCTCAGTTCTGCTGTATCTGCATCATGCTGTACTTATAAAAAGAGTAAAGATTCCAGGGGGCTCCGAAATGCCACAATTCTAAGAATTTTGATAAGAAATGCTGGTGTGTTCCTATCATCTGCTTCCTCTCAGTTTTCGTGCATATAAAGGGAGTTTTATTGACACGTGACGATCAGCCATCTCTCAGTTATCCACGGAGAAAAGGGCCACTTGGTACTGACGACAGCTGTGCCAGCCAGAAGCCGAGGTCCTACCTCCCAGGGCAGGAAGGGACCTCGGGACTTCAGTGTCATCCAGTCTGACCAGTGTGGTGGCAGAGGGGACAGGCTGGCCCTCAGCAGGACTCCGTTCCTGGCCCCCAACCTCAGTGTCCCTTGAGCTGGGCATTGGGTGTACGCCCAGTGCGCAACCAACGTCCCGGGGCCAAATGGGTAAGAACTGTGCGCAACCCATCACAGCACCTACGGCTGAAACTCCACACACCCGGGGCTTGTTCTTGTTTCCCCTCCTGCCTCTCTTCACTGTTGCTCATTTTGGATGACAGGTTCCTTGAGGGCAGGAACAGGGACCATGGTTCACATTTGCTCTCCATATACCTAAGGGCTCAGTTAGTGCCCACAGAGGAGGATGCAGTCAGAAAACTCAAGTCCTCTCCCAGGGACAGCACCTGCTCTGGCCGCTTACTGCTTCAAAAGTGCATTCCTCACCCGCTAACATCATGTCTTACTTGAAGAGGAAACAGATGGACCTTCATTTCCCTGTCTTTTTCCAGGTGACTGAAATTACGTGACCCTGAAGAAAGTCCACACTTAGGTGGCTTCCGAATGGCCTCCCTGCTTTCTAAAACAGGACAAGAAAGAACAAGCAATAAGCCTGAAATAGCCGCTTCCATCCCGAGGTGCTGCGGAGGGAGGCGAGCTTGCCCCACGCCCCCTCTGCCCGTAGTGGAGTCTATTTGACTTCGCAGATGTCAAAGCTTAAATGTTGACGGGTTTGCCTGTTTCATCAAATCACTAGCTTTTAAACAGCTGAACAACTAGTCATTTCACTAATCAGACAAACCAGTGGGTTTCTTTGGTGGCAGAAGTGGTCTTGATCTCCGATTTCCCGGCTGGGAAAGGCTTTGCTCCTTCTCTATACCCTGTCCCCGTTCGCCACCCCAAGCTTGAATACCAGTCTCTCTTCTGCCTGAGGAAGCGGCTCCCAGCCAGTCCAGCCAGAAACAAAAGGCCCTGGCGGCCTGGCGGTCCTGGCGGGTGGCTCCAGAGCACATGCTTGCTCCCCAGAGAGAAGGGGGAACGGCAGGGGGTAAGGGAGGTGACAGCGCGGGCTTGCGTGGGCGGGGGAAGCTCAGGGGGGGTCTACATGGATCTCCAGACCCCTGCCTGGAGGGGGCCGCGAGGGATGCTGGGAGCCCCTACCTTCCAGGCTGGAGCTGGGTTTTCCACTTCTCTCAAACCAGCCCATTTCCAGAAGCTGGGCCCGCGGCCCCTCCACCTCACGTCCCCTTGGACACACTTCCCTGCACACGATCCAGCTGGGCATCAGAACCCCACCACCTCCTGGGGTCTCGGCAGCCCTGTCCCATCTTGCTCCTGCCCTGGAGTCTGACTGCATTTGGGGCTTGACCTGTGACTGTAAGCCCTCTCCCCAGATGTGTCTCCTTCCCGTGCCCTCCTAGCCCAGCCTCGTGCCCCTCACCCCCAGCGAGCTCTCGGGCTGGGGTGAAGGGTGCTTTGCCATCCCAGGGCAGGGACCATGCCTGTGCAGGTCGCTGAGGTCACCTGGAACCCCAGTACCTGTCGAACAGCAACACCTTGCACACGTCGCTGAATAAAGGGACAGCATTTGCCTTGTGGGAGGTATTCTTGGAAGTCATGAACAGAACAGGCATCGGATTACTGTTATCTGTCCCAGAGAATCACGTATGTCCTCAAATGTGAGACAACTCCTTCGCTACAAAGCCAATGCATTCTACACACGGCCGGACAGCCTTTCCCAAACACTTTTCGTTATGCGGTTCCCGGCTCAGAAGCTCAGTGGCTCCTCTCTGAACGCCACCCTCCTTAGCCCGGCAGCCGAGACCCTGCACAAGCCCACCTCTCCCTTCCTCTTCCAACATCACGCTGCACAACCTCCATCCCAGCTACACTGTGCTGCTGGCTGTCCCTGGGCACAGACGCTCATCCCTGCCTCCACTCATCTGTCACTGGACCCTCTTCCCTCCCAGTCCCTGGGAGGGAAGAGCCGACTCCTACCCATACGCCAAGGCCCCACCCACTGGTTCCTTTGGCTGTGAGTCCTCCTTGAGTATTCCAACTCACATTAACTCTGTCCACCCACAGACCTATGGGACTGACAGCGTCTGCACAGGACACTGCAGTCTTGCGATGTCATCTGTGTTGTTGCCATGCATGATGCAACTGCATGTGTGGGACTCCTGCCCGTGTTAACCAGACCGTCAGCCTTCATGCTCCATCTCTCTGTACCCTCAACCTGCCTACAGCAGCACACACAGTAGCTGCCTCCCGAGAGTTGGTTGAATGAATGATTGAAGGGCCAAGACTTCTTCCCCTCCTTCCCTGGACAGGCTGACCAAAGCCTGCAAAGGCTGTTAGAAGGGAGAAGTGGAGAGACATCTCCACTCTGTCTGTGGACCTTGGGCACAGCCCAGGGTGATAGGGTGACTGGGACTGCCCTGGGCTGAAGCAGGTAGGGGCAGCTCCCAGGCAGGCGGGGCAGCTCCCACTGTCACTCCTCACCCGGAGCAGCTCCCTGGCTGCCCAGGCTGCGGACACGGTTGGCTGCTGAGAAAGAGACTAGTGCCCCCAAGGAAGGGCTCTGGGACCAAGCCAGTGGCATGCACGCCATAACTGTAGCAGCCACTGGGGCTCTTCTCCGTAAGAATCATATATTTTAGAATATCTTGTTAAATGCAGATTTATCCCTCAACTCTGAAAACACGATCTGTTGCTTCTGTTATCAAACCAGCTGGCTTCATCATATCTATGGACGGCATATTTTCCAGGAACGAGTCTTTAAATCTCCTCTGGCAAGTGTCTCCTACTGGCATTTCCCCATCGAATGTGCATCATCCTTACACACAGCAAAGCTGGTTTTCCTTTAGAAGTTGGCGTACAAGTAACTATCATGTAGTGAAAGGACACGTGACGTGTCATAATACACAATGTCATTATTATTAATGTGTTCGCTCTGTTGGTTACTGAAAATCGAGAAGACTCTGGCTTAGAGTCCTGGAATTACTCCAGCAGATCATATGCGCTAGGATTTTTCCTTTGAGATCGTAACAAAGAGCTTGTTGTCCTCCAGTATCCAATCTCCCCATTTTAGTTAGTAGGAGAATGCTTGATTTTTAGCTGGACACAAGATTTCTTGACATAGATATCACATTTCCAGCCCCCTTCGGAGCTAGGTGTGCTCATGTGACTAAGTTCCGGCCAATAAATGAAAGTGTCATGTGTGACTTCAAATAAGTGCCTTTAAAGTAAGAAAGTGTGCTCTCCTTCTTTGCTTTTCTTTCATCTTTCTGCATGTTGGGATGCCAGCATGATGTCTGGAGCTCAAGCAGCCATCTTGGACTATGAGGTAATATGCTGAGGAAGTGGAGTGTAGCTAGATAGAAGGAGCCTGGGTCCCCAATTATTGGGAGCTGACATATCAACCCTGGGCTTCATTTACAAGAGACAAACTTCTAAATTATTTAAGCTATTGTTATCCTGATTGTCTGCCATGGCAGCCAATCGTAATCCTAATTGTGGCGTTTTTTTTTTAATGTCTAATTCTACCCATATGCTATGGGCTTTATCACTTGTCTCCCTTGTCCTCTGACTTTTGATTAGATTTAGGCAATGGGAGGCACTGGCAAGAGAATGGAGGGTGAGAGTTGAGAGAGAGAAGGATATTTTTTCTTCCTTGCTTCCTCCATGCTTTAGTGCCTTGATACAGCAGGGTTTGCTCTTTCTCACCCTACAGTTCCTGCCAGGGGGCCTCTCCTCCTTATCTCCAGTTTTCACTGGGCTCTGGCAACACTCTTTTTCCTCTTTTCCCTTTAGACCTGGGGTAGTTATGGCTTCTGAATATTGCTAACCTCTGGGCTGCTCAACAACCTTTGTGGGTTCCCTTAATCGTGCCCACACCTCTGGAACTGTCCTCTTATTAATTTGCCTCTAGTTGTACATTTTAGTAGAATCCTGTTTTCTTCTAGGACCCTGCCTGATGGACCAAGGACCAATGGGAGAATATCTTATCTTACTAGTCAGCACCTTCATGGCCAATCAATAAATAGCATTTTACTAGTTTACTTTACACAGACGTTTACCCTATTGCCCACAAGGACCACAACCCGCAAGGGCCACCCCAGTTATGACTGTTGACTATCCTATGAGCTGTGTAAGCGTCTCCTATGGGCTTACCTACTATAAGACATGGTTCTGTTCTCAAGGAGTGTTCAGTCCAATCAGGGACCGTGAGGAATGGAGACAAGGCTTAATCATGTGAGGGGGAGAGTGAAACTACTGTCATCACTGGGGTAAAGCTCATGTGTTAGATAGTAGTGAGCAACAAGGTAAGGGCCTTTGAAACCAGGCAGAGAAAATTGAGTTTAATTAGGACCAAGGAAACTGGCGAATGTAAGGTGACACGATAAAAAGTGCTGCTTCATCAAACTGTATTTGACAAAAGCTAATTGTCTTATTCTCCTTGCCTTCTCTTTGCCCACTATTCCTTTCAGACCTTGTAACTGCTACTTGAATTCATTTTATAAGTCTGGACCTGCTCCTGTCTGCCAATGCCAAAATGCTAAGTCCACCTTCCTTTGGAATGACTTAAAATGCCTCTTGGGACTTCCCTGGTGGCGCAGTGGTTAAGAATCCACCTGCCAATGCAGGGGATAAGGGTACAAGCCCTGGTCTGGGAAGATCCCACAGGCCGCGGAGCAACTAAGCCCGTGCACCACTACTACGGAGCCTGCACTCTAAAGCCCGCGAGCCACAACTACTGAAGCCCGTGCTCCGCAACGAGAGAAGCCACTGCAATAAGAAGCCCACGCACCGCAACAAAGAGTAGCCCCTGCTCGCCGCAACTAGAGAAAGCCCACGTGCAGCAACGAAGACCCAACGCAGCCAAAAATAAAATGTAAATTAATTTTTTAAAATGCCTTTTGCCAGCCAGCTCCAGCTAAAATCTCTAGTGTCATCTCCAGACACTTCCATCCACCTGCCTTTTGATACAGCTCCCACGATGGGCCACTAACTCCTGAACGAACCACATACACGCAAGCTTCTGAGCATTTGCATGTGCTGTTCCCTCCAACCCAACAGAACTTTGTGCAATGATGGAAATTCTATATCTACACTGTCCAGTATGGTAGCCACTAGCCACATGTGGGTGCTGACCACTTGAAATGTGACCAGTGTTCCAGCAGTGACTGAGGAACTGAATTTCTAATGTTATTTAAGTTGCATTGATGAAATTTAAATACCCGCAGTCACACGTGGCTAGCAGCTACTATACTGGACAGCACAGCTCTCGCCGAAATGTTCTCTATTGTTCTCTCCTCCCCTTACTCCCACAAGGGGTCCAGGAAACCCCTAAGGGTCATTAGGACAAATTTACATGTGCTGCCTCACTACAGCTTTCTGTCACCTGACCCTCATCCCCTGAGACTTAATCACTCCCTCAGCTACGTTCCTCCAGCACTTCACACATGCCTTTATCTATCACACAGCACAGGGCCTCTCCCCCTCCTTCCTGGCACCTTACTGTTCTCACACTTTGCTGTACAGTACTAACTGCATTTCTCTAGGTGAGCCTTGCCCTCTTGCCTCTAGGCCTTGGCATACGCTGTCACTGCTGCCTAAAGCAGTCTTCCCTACCCCTCTCCCCTGGCCAACTAATGCCTTAAGATTCAAACTTAGATGTCTCTTCCCTTATGCCATCTCCCACCCCAAAACCAAATTAGGGCCTTTCCTTCCTAAGTACTCTCATAGTGTCCTATATTTACACACTCTAGTTCTCTACAATGAACCTGTGTTTGTAGCCTGTTTCCCCCTCTGTACTTTAAATCTCTTTGAGGGCAAGGACTGATTGTTATTCAAGCATCTATCACAGTGCCTGTCACATAGTAACATGAGCTGAATATGACCAAAATACTCCTGCTGGGATGCAGTGGGGAGAAAAATTGTGGAGCTGCTGTCCAGGGTCCTGAAATAGCACAGTTGGGTAGTGTGTGGATTGCTGTATGTCCAAACTCTCCGGCAAAGTAGAAACCAAGCTATAGGATGTTACGGGGAGAGGAGAGAGCAGTTGAGATATAGATGACAGGAGAGAGAAAGAGACAGACATGGGGGGAAAAAGAGGGAGGGATGGAGAGAGGGAAAGAGGGAAAGAGGGAGGGAGAGGGGGAGGGGGAGGGGAGGGGGGAGGGGGAGGGGGAGGGGGAGGGGGAGAGGGAGAGGGAGAGGGAGAGGGAGAGGGAGAGGGAGAGGGAGAGGGAGAGGGAGAGGGAGGGGGAGGGGGAGGGGGAGAGGGAGAGGGAGAGGGAGAGGGAGAGGGAGAGGGAGAGGGAGAGGGAGGGGGAGGGGGAGAGGGAGAGGGAGAGGGAATGAATAAGGAACTGACTTAGATGATTGTGGAGGCGTGATGAGTCCAAAATCTGCAAGGTAGGTCGGCAAGCTGGAGGCCCAGGCTGCAGTTGCAGTTTGAGTCCAAAGGCAGAGTCTACTGGAAGAATTCCTTCTTGCTTGGGGGAGGTCAGTCTTTTGTTCTGTTAAGGACTTCAACAGGCTGGATGAAGCCCACCTACGTTATAATCTGCTTTACTCAGAGTGCGCCAATTTAAATGTTAATCTCATCCCCAAACCACAGTCACAGAAACATACAGAATACTGTTTGACCAATTATCTGGGGACCGTGGCCCAGCCAAGGTGACACATAAAATTAACCATTGCACAGGGTATAGGATATGTTATGTTGAGAGAGAGAGGATAGAAGATATAGGATACAGGAGTGAGGGGAAAGAGAGAGAGACAGAGAGAGACAGAGAGAGATCCAGCGGCATAGCTACTCCTCAGGAAAATAAAATTTTGCTGTCTCATCCAAATCGTTAGTGTTAACAAGAGAGAAGCTACAACCCAAAATAGAGGAACCAGTGAACCCCTAAAGGAAAGTAAGAACTGTGTGCAAGTGTTGCCTTGAACAACCACATTCACGTAGGCTAGCAATGCCAACTACGTATCAGGGACGATTCTAAACTGTTTCCGTGGATTACTCATCTAATCCCCACAACAACCCTAAAAGGAGGCATGACTATTGTCCCCATTTTACAGATGAAAAAACTGAGGCACAGAGGTGTTAGTAACCCCTCAAAGACCCCCCCACTCTAGGAAGCAGTGGAGGCAGAATTAAAACCCAGGTAGTCAGTGCTGAACACGAAGCTATTTCTAACTGAATCCCAGGCTGGGGAGGTTATGTCTGCTCAGCTGTCAGTGTGGAGCCCTTTCCTTTAATGACACTAACTAGCTGGTTTGTTCTGGGCTCTGAGGAAGAAGCTTGACCTGTACTACACACAGGCAAAAGAATATGTCTTTTGAGTATACACCTTGATCTAGGAAATAGCAAGCTGTTATTTCTCAACTATACTTCAATATAAAATAAAATCTAAAAAAAAGAAAGAAAAACATCAAAGCTAAGAAAAAGGGAAGAATACATATGTGCTTCACTTGTGTTATTTCCTTTTAGGGTGTAATATTGCAAATCCAGAATTCTACATGTTCTGTCCTTACTTACGAATATACTCTTAAGGAAAGGAAAATAAGGGGCCAATATTTGGTCACCTCCTTTGACCCCAGGGAAGGCTGGAACCGTGGGAACTGCTGTCTACTAACTTAGAACAAGACTGTGCACCGTGGGAACAATTCTCGTCCTCAGGTGGAATCGCTGGGTCGTAAAGCTGATCTCACCCCCGCTCCTTAGCCGGATGCTGCCTCTGGTCTATGAACATCTTTACTCTCTCCTGGAAACCCTTATTTCTTTGCATCAGGGAGGCTTATCGAGTTTTAAATTATTACTAATTCTAATTATATGGATAGTCATGTGCTCTGTCATTATATATAAAACAGTGATTAGTAACTGGGGTACAGTATGTGGCGTGGTAAGTACATTGCTTTAGTACCATGCAGACTGGGGTTCATTTTTGTCTCTGTCCCTTACTGTGGTGTCATCTTGGGCAAAGTCATCAGCCTCTTTGAGCCTCGGGTTCTTCCTTGACACTCTCAGCGTTGCTGTGGGCATCAGGGAAAATGAACGTAAAACACTTTGCACGGCCTGGGACGTAGCCGGGCCGGAGAGCACTGGGTGTTATTATCACTATTGGAACACATCAGCTAGGGCCTTTCAAAAGTGACCTGCCAAGGTTCTGATCACCACTTCCTCTGTGCACAAAGGTGGCTACCTTCTCAGGTGAGCAGCAGAAAGCCTTTTGCCGGGAGGTAGAAGGGAGAAGAACGGCCCAACAGTGAAAAGAAATCCCATCAGCGGTTTCTTTCTTTTCTTTTTTTTAATTTTTCTTGTCTTTTTTTTTTATTTTAAGTATAGTTGATTTACAATGTTATGTTCAGTTTCAGGTGTACAGCAACGTGATTCAGTTATGTATAGGAATCTTTTTCAGATTCTTTTCCATCATAGGTTATTACAAGATATTACGGAATATAGTTCTCTGTGCTATACAGTAGGGCCCTGCTGACCTCAGTGGTTTCTGACCCCTGCGGGAGGCTGTTCTGTAGTTGAGGTTCGTATACGCTGATCACACAGTCTCCCTCCGCACTGAGGCCATCGCACTCCCAGCTCCCTCTCTAATCTGTGGGCCTGGGTGAGCAGCGGGGATGTCTTACCCTATACAGGCTTCCATTCCTCCTTGGGGTTCATGGGTGCACAGGAAACACCAACAGTTCTACTCTTACTTTCTTCCAGGATGCTCACCTCCCTGCCTAGCCGAGCTTGAAGACATTTTCCTACGAAGCCACGTCTTACATGAGACCAAACTCCGGGCAGAGGAGAGAAGCAGAAATGGCCCACCTAAGCAGGCCCTGCTCCCGTGACCCCAGGGAAATGGCGCCCTCACGTGCTGGCTCAAGAACTGTGGGTCAGCCTGGGAGCTGCCTGATTTCTCTTTGAGAGCCAAGTCTCTACAAAGCAAACCTTTTATGGAACGTCTTAGTTTGCAGAACTCCTCTTCTTTGAGAGAGATTCTCTGGGTGAAGTGCGCTGGCCTTCAATGAGAGGGGATGGAATTACTCAGAACTCGGTTTTCACCTGGCCGGGTTATCACATTTGGCCACTTTTCGCCCCGTGATCTTCGAGTGGAAAACAAAAGCCATGAGGTAGGGGAGGACACGCCTCCTCGGCCCAGGGTCTGTGTCTCTTTCTTTTAAACCTTTCACTCTGATATTCCAGGGAGTGTTCTGGAACAGCAGAAGTGACTCTCTTTTCCCGGCACGACAAGAATGACCTGCAGTCCGTTTTCTCTTACACGGTCCTTGTGAGCTTTGCCCAGAAGAGGCAGAGCCCCGTGCACTGCCAGCTGACTCACTCCAGGCCTTGAATCACACCATTGAAATGAACCGCCCGGGGCCTGGGGGGACAGGGCCCTCCCAGCCTTGGATGGGTTACTCCATTAGACGAAAAGGGACTTGGGAGGCAGTTTCCTTGGCTCTAGGACACTGTAAACGCTAAATCCTCTGCCCGCTTTGCATCCTGCCAGCTTAGGGAAAACATCCCGTTTGATTGTCAGGGTCGCAGAGCCAGAGCTGGGTGAGTCCCATTATCAAAAGGGAACCTGTGGGCTGCTTTCTTCTTTGTTTATTTTAAATATTTCCATAACCAGGAAGAAAATGTCATTGAGACTTAGATCCTTTCTCTGGGCTTTGTGAGATGAACCACGAGTGACCCAGTAGGGGCAGTTCCGTGCCAGAGTTCTGGAGAGTGTGAATGCACGACCGTAACTAGGTTTAATAATCGTCTTAGTACTAGACCTCGGGGGATCCCTGGCAGCCTCGATTACTCTGATTCTTATTTTCCTTTGCCCTGTATTGTCTTTAGTCACTCTTGAATGCAGAGACACTTTTAGCCAGGAAGTTTGGGTTTCCTATTTCAAACCTGCCGCAAAGAATGTCACCCACCCCCACTTATAGTCTGTGTCTGTGGTACAGATAGTCTGAAGACAGTGTAGACCGTGTCTCAGCTCGTGTGATCCTGCCTGCCTAATGATGGTTTTCTCCCTTAATTGCTAGCGGTAATCTAACTCTAACGTGCTTGCTAATAAGCACAGCTTAGAAGCTCCACGTGTAAAGGTCTGGAAGAGTCGTTCTTTCATTATTGTCACTACATATTCTCATTTCACATGTGCGGAGGCAAAAGTCATAGAAAAAGTATAAAATTCTCTGGCGATAGGAAGAAGTATAATCTTCACAAAGAGAGAGTTGTGGCTTTAGCTTAGACGTATCAAATGCTAGTGTTGAAAGGACATGGAAAGATCATTTATTCAGACCCTTTGTTTTTATACGAGGAAACTGACGCTCAGAGAGACGCAGTGCCACTTGCTGGGGTCACACAATTGCAAAGTGGGGCCAGAACCCAGGCCTCCCAACTCCCCAGCCTGGAAGGCTGGCAAGGCGGAGGCTTCATACTTAAGGATGGATTTGCATGTCCTACTCTCGGACTAAGCTTTCACAAATACATGGACCAGATGTCCACTGCAGTATTAATTATAACAGTGAAAATTTGGAAACAATCTAGATGGCCAACATTAAGAAAATTATAAAATAAGTGGTGATATACTTAATATCTAAATATTATACAATTATAATTATATGTTGCCTATTGTAATTATATGTTATGCAAACATTACAAATTGTTTTCGGAAAGTATCTAATGACCAGGTAGAATACTCACAACATAATGTTGAATGAAAAAATACCAGGCTACAAAACTGAATACCTATAGTGTGATAGCAATTTTGTTTCACATAAGAGTAGAATACATCAAAGAGGGATTTTTTTGAGATGGTAGGATTATGACTTACGTTTGTTCTCTTTCTTAAACTTTTCCATGTTTTAAGATTTTCTACAATTTGCATGTTTTAATTAAATGTAAAATTAGAACAAACTTGTGATTTTTTTAAGAGAAAAGATATGATCAAGCCTCAGTCACTTGAAAGAACTTTTTCTCAGACTGAGAGACGGCGATTACAGAGGATTATGAAGAAATTCCTGGAAGCTAGAGAGCTATTTGCACAACTGCTGTCGAATTATTAAATGGCAAAACTTTAGCGAAAGTGAAGAAGACAAGTCAACACCAGGTGCTCCTATGTTTCCTCCGGTCCCTTCTTTCTGCAAACAGTATCTGCTGTCATGAGTGGAGTGTGGTTTCTGTGTGTGTGTGTGTGTGTGTGTGTGTGTGCACATGCGTGTGTGTAAGTGATGTGTAACACCGGGCTACACTGAGTGCCCAAAGAATTACAACCCTCCACCGTAATATTCCACTTACTAGAAATAAAACATATTTAAATTAAGCCAACCTCATCTTTTTTGTATATAAAATAGAAATTATTTGTTGACACAGAGTGCTTCAGAGGATATAACAAAAATTACTTAGCCTTTGATCCGATAATCTTATCTCTGGGCATTTACATGAAGGAAAAAATTAAGAAGCAGCAGCAGCTCAAGATATCTGTTCCCAGATTATTTCAAACAGCATAAAACTGGGAACAACAAAGAATTCCTAAAAGAGGAGCATTTGTAATAAAACTATAGCATATTTGGAATGATATTATGAAGAAAATCATTATAAAGAATTGCTTGTGATCTAGTATTTTAAAATCAGAACATTAAAATGTATATTATTTTGTCATCATGAATATAATTATCTAAAATATATGCAGAAAGAAAAAACTACTAGCTATTTTGTTAGAATGGTAGGGTTTTGGATTACTTTCTCTATTTTCTGATTTTTTAATACTAAAAAAACGCTGATGGGCTTCCCTGGTGGCGCAGTGGTTGAGGGTCCGCCTGCTGATGCAGGGGACACGGGTTCGTGCCCCGGTCCGGGAAGATCCCACATGCCGCGGAGTGGCTGGGCCCGTGAGCCATGGTCACTAAGCCTGCGCTCCGCAATGGGAGAGGCCACAACATTGAGAGGCCCACGTACTGCCAAAAAAAAAAAAGCTGACAACTGCTCCACTGGTTTTGGGAGTTGCCTCCTGCTGGGCTTGTTTATAACTGTCAAATACAGCACCTATAATATGCAGTGGTAAAAAGGCCATCTCTGGACTCAGACTGCCTGAGTTCACATGCCTGGTTCTCCCACCTTCTGGCTGTGTGAACTTGGTGGTTTACTTAAGCCTCTGTTTTCTCATCTGTAAAATGGGAGATCATGAAAGTACGTGAGCTTTGGAAAATATCTGTAATGGTTCACATCTCCCAGG
Organism: Stenella coeruleoalba; assembly: GCF_951394435.1. NCBI lineage: Eukaryota > Metazoa > Chordata > Mammalia > Artiodactyla > Delphinidae > Stenella > Stenella coeruleoalba. Next base: position 4,500,444 of record NC_137164.1, read on the forward strand.
GTGAACTGGGTGGTAAAGTTTCTACCACAAACCTTCATGGAGAAACATATTGCACTCTTGGCTGTGGGAGAGGCCAAAATCAAAGGTGCAGGCAAAGCTGCAAGTAGGGGTGGAATCCTAGTTGACAAGTTAGAGAAGCAGGTCCAAAGTCTTCACCTACTCCAGGAAAAGGCCTAGACCCTGCCAGAGAGCAGCCAATGGACAAATGAGAGAGGGAAAGTAGGCAGTCCTGGAGCAAGGGCCTAATGCTGAATTTTTTTCGCCTGTATCTTTATCTATCTATCTATCTATCTATCTATCTATCTCTATGTATTTTTAACTTTTGGAAAATTTCAAACCTGTCCAAAGTAGAAAGAATGATATAACATGTACTCATTACCCAACTTCAAGTAAATGAATGTCTCACCTAATACCCCACCTATACATCCTCCTTAGATGATGCTGAAATAACACTTTTATCCCTCCATCTGTAGGTACTTTGGTACATATCTCTAAAAGACATACTCTTTTATTTAGCATAACCATAACACGATCATCATACCTAAAAAGTTAGCAATAGTTAACAGTGCTGTTTGAGGACTCACCCTACAGGGAGGTGAGTGGGAGGCCTTGTGCATTTGAACAGTCGGGGGGCAACTGGGAGCCCAGGCCCGTTCATCTGACATCACCCCTTCCCCCAGCACCGCAGAAAGGGCAGCCCTGAGAACCACCAGAGTGTAATCCAGCTGGTGGGAGGCTGGCAGATTCAGCTCAGGGCTTTGCACTTCTGTACGTCCTGAAAGACCAAAGTCAGGGCTGGAACGATGAAGGAATCTTCCAATAGACCCCAAACAGCCTAGAGGATGCTGTAGGGAGGTGGTTTTTAAGCAGAGTTCACAGCACCCAGGAACACTGAAGAGGGAGGAAGGAGTGAGGAGAATGAAAAGGCTTTGTCTCTCATGACTCAGCCATGAGTCTCTTTCAGTCTCTTTCATCTACTGGGCTTCTAGAGCAGGGTCGTCGAGGGAAACCTTTCCATGGCCAAAGTTTCCGCTGGAGAGTTTCCCTTGCTAGTCAGGGGGGCACCTGTGTTGAGACGGGCAGAGGTGGGAGAGCATAGGGTGGGGAGCCCAAGACCCCCACCTCCACTGACCTCAGACCAGCCATTTACCCTCATTCATCATCTGTAAAGTGAGGACAACACTGGTCTTTGCACGGATGAAATGAAATTAGGTATGGGGACAACATCTAGCAGATATTGGGTATTTAGTACATTTTAGTTGCTATCATCTAAATATATCTGCCAAACTCATGCAGTACCATATTGAGACGCTTACAAGATATTATTTTTCAGGAAATTTGGAAAAATGTATTATCATATTTCTGCATCTTGGCACATGTCCCCTGACATAACTTGCCGTGCCGCTCTCCCGATGACCCCATTCTAAGCCTGTGGAATAAGCTAACCTCTCGCAAGCACACTCCAGGCCGGCGAGTGCAGTTTCTGCACAGGGTGCGACAGTGACAATCCTTGGCAAAGCAGGGACCTCTAAGGAATTAGTCTCCTGAGCATGACGTAGCCGGAGGTAAGGGGACCAAGTGACAAGCGTCCCAGATCCTGGGACCATTTGGTGGCCCTAAGGATGGGATTCTTCCCCACTATGCATCTTTCTTTTATTGTTTTATCTCGAGGAGATTAGACTTAGAAACATTTTGGAGTGTGATTCATAATGACTCGACCCACATAAAATCAGGGCTCCGAGCTTCAGTCTCCCAGGGAAAACGTTATGTGACATCCTTTGCTGTGATTCACCGCTGCATATCAAAGAGAAAAGATGGGCCCCTTGTATGGGGGCCGGGGCTGAGCGGGAAGGGAAGGAAGGAGAATGCTGGGGAGGACAGCGTCGTTGCTGGGAGTCAGCTGGCTGGTGCAGTGTGAGGTCCTGGAAGGAGAATGTGCCTTTTGCAGTAACACAGCTGAGCTCAGCTGAGACCAACAATAACCTTTGATGTATCCAAGTTGCTTTCCCGTTTTAGCTTCCCCCGATAGAGGGATGGGGTTTTCTGGATCTTTCCTGCTCCCCAGGAGGACCATTCTCCACTCTCCCCGGGTAATGGGCTGTGACTGTCGCCTGATGAAATTGCCACTGCTTCCCAGCTCGCCAGAACAAAATCTGGCTCTTGGCACAGAAATCGACACTCCCCACCCCTCCGTGACAAAAAAAAAAAAAAAAAAAAACACAGGAATGAAATGTTTGCCTGGCACTTGTCAGCCCAGAATTCTGACTGAGTGAATTTCTTTAATCCTCTGTTGTCATGGAGATGTGCATAGGAGCCTCCAAATCGGGCGTGCGCAGGTGAAACCACGAAGATGGGCAGTTGGTTTTTGAACTGATGGTTTCCTCTGCTCCCCTGACATTAAAAGGCAGGCTGGGGGCTTCCCTGGTGGCCCAGTGGTTGAGAGTCCGCCTGCCGATGCAGGGGACGCGGGTTCGTGCCCCGGTCCGGGAGGATCCCATGTGCCGCAGAGCGGCTGGGCCCGTGAGCCATGACCGCCGGGCCTGTGTGTCCGGAGCCTGTGCTCTGCAACAGGAGAGGCCACAGTGGTGAGAGGCCCGCGTACCGCAAAAAAAAAAAAAAAAAAGGCAGGCTGGGGAGGGCTCCCTTCACACACATCACACTCCCAGATCCGCTCAGCTGTGCTGGGACCAGACCACCGTGCACACCAGCCCGAATACGCCCACCCCACACCGTCATAAATCCTTCCTCCTCTTTCTCTCAAACACACCCGCTGCATTTGCCTGATGTTAATAGAGGGTTTCTGTGATGGGGTCCCAGTTCCCTGAGAGCTGTCCGTCCCTGATGTCAAAGGAGCCTCTGGTTCTCTCTAACCTTTTCTCAAACAAAGGACAACGAGAGAATTCCAAGTCCTGCACAGATTGTTCTCTTTGGACAACTGAAATAGTTAGGAAATTCATTCCTGGGAGCAAGTGGTGGCAGGAGGATTGTGTCTTGGGACAAGAGGGCAGATCTATCAGGTCTTGGAGGCTCTGCCTTTGTTTCTAAAGGGCAATCCTGTTATAGCACCAGGAGGACAGGGGTGCATAACACCTGTCCTGTGGGTGCTCAGGTGAGGTCGGACCAGGGAACTGGAGACAGTGAGAGGCAGACCCTCAGTCTAAAGGAAGCCAGAGACATCCCTGGAGGTTGGCCGGGGACATGACACATTCATCCTGGGGAGAAAATCTGACAGATGGGGCGGCAGTCCTAGAAAACAGGCTCAGATCCTTATCTCAGACGCAACGGGATTTAGACGCAGTTTCGCTCTTGTCAGTGTCAGGAGGTCCAGGGCACAGCCTGGTGGGCTGGTCCCGGCGTTGCTGCCTCCTGCTTTGTTCATGTTTTGACAGTACTGCTCCGGATGCTGTGAGCGACATAAAGAGGAAGAATGCCCCTGACCTCAAAGGAGCGCGTCATTCGCCGGGACAGACAGATAATCAGTATCCTGAACGATGGGGAGGTGAGAATGGCTGCCTTGCTGTTCACATCCAGACACATCTCTGCTCTTCGCTCCAGTCTCTGCCCTCAAGTCCGCGCTCCCCTGGGCGGGCTCTGTCCGTTCGGTCATCCATCCCGGATGTCTCAGCTGCACGCCAGCCCCCCACCCATGGTGTCCCCTGTTCCCCTGGCCTCTCCGGCATCCCATCCTCACACCGGCCCCTCCCCCCGGCCTTTTCTCATTCTTACTGCCGACACCCTTCTTCCGTCTCATCACAACGTGCCGTCCTAGATGAGCCACGTTGTTCTGGCTTCCGTCCCTTCCCCATCACCCCAGAGCCCACGTCCACCACGGCGATTTTCCTGTCCCCAGCTCTCTCCCATCACACGCGACCTAAGGACGCCCAGCCTTCAGGGAACCCAGCCATTCGCTCTTCAGCCCTTTGCCCAGGCCCCTGAGGGCCGCTGGAGAAGCACCTGCTCTGTGCACACGGCTGCTGCCGCCCAGCTGGGCTCTGGTGCAGCCTCTTCCCCAAGCCCTTCCTCTCTTCACTTCTGGCAGATAACTTTGGCCTCCCATTTTATGGAGAAAATGACTGTCACAAGACAAGGCCATCTGAGCAGCCCCTCCCAGGGAGTCTTACAGATTCACCCCACTCTGCCCACACCGTGTATTTCTGGCTCCTGGCCGGGTCAGGTGGGCGTGTGCTTCTGCCTCTAAGGTTAATCTTCCCACCTGTGTTGGGGACTCACCCCCTTCGTGCTTCCTTAAAGACACTGCTCAAGGAACTTCTCTTAGGCTGCCTTCTGAGGCTGCAATCTTCTCTCCGTAAAGTCTCTTTTGTCAAAGCCTTATGAACATTCTTGCCTCTTCCATCTTTCAGAAAAGCCAAACCACTCAATCCCAAATCCCCCTCCAGCTACCATTCATTCTTGAGTGTGTGCATGAGTATCTCTCAACACTGCAAACCACACGCCTGAAACTGCTCCCTCTAAATTTATACAGTGGTTTCCATCTTCTATATACACTTTCTTCCCTTTCCTTACTGGGTAACGTACACCCCTGCCTTGCATTTAGCGCTAAGGATGGATCCTCGATTGGAAAGTCGTTCTTCCCTCGGCTTCCAAGACACCTCTCCCTTCTAAAGCTTTCCTGCTACCTCTCTACCCACTTCTTGAAAGTACTCATTATGGGCTTCTCTTTCTCTGTTTACCTCTTAAATAGCAATATCTATAACGTTTTCCTTTGGTCCTTTGCCTTCCTTACTCTGTGTACTTTCTTGGGGTGATCTCTCCAAGCCCGAGTTCTAGCTAACATTTATACTCTTTTTTTTTATGTTTAACGTCTTTTTTTTCTTGACATATAGTTGATTTACAATGCTGTGACAGTTTCAGGGGTACCGCAAAGTGATTCAGTTACGTATATATACGTATCAATATGTTGATACGTATATATATTCTTTTTCAGATTCTTTCCCATTACAGGTTATTACAAGCTATGGAGTATAGTTCCCTGTGCTGTACAGCAGGTCCTTATTGTTTATCTATTTCATATATAGTAGTGTGTATCTGTTAATCCCAAACTCCTAATTTATTCCTCCCCCCTCCTTTCCCCTTCGGTAACCATAAGTTTCTTTCTATGTCTATGAGCCTGTTTCTGTTCTGTAAATAAGTTCAGTTGTACCATTTTTTTAGACTCCACGCACAAGGGATATCACGTGATGTTTGTCTTTCTCTGTAGGTTTGACCTGACATTTACATTCCTATACTCCTGAGTTCTTGCCTCCAGACCTGATCACTTGTCTAGACCTATGCCCTACCCTGCACCTTCTCTCGAATGTCTGCATACACCCCCTCATCTGTAGACCCTGGATTGGACTGTGGGGAGTGAAAGAGGTCTCTAAATTATAGGGTCCTTAGTGACTGAGATCATAGGGTTTTGTGATCTTTGTTAACTATACTCATTCAATATGCTTTGCCAGTGGTTAATGGATCCCATTTTAATTCCACCTTTTTATACAACCAAGAAAGCCACAAGAAACCCAGATCCAGCATCAGAACATGCCTTCTGGGACATGGACCTCACACCGTAGGCTACGATAAACAGGTTGGACGCATTCCTGTTGATAAAGAGGTGATCCAACCTGGACTTAACAAAGCTCTCTGGATCGACTAAAAGAAATCAAGATCAAACCCTGCAGTGTGTGATCCCAGTGAGGAGGGATTCTAAAGGAATCTGGGCAGACGTGAATCCTAACAGATCAGATACAGACAAGCTATCTCTCCTGGAGATTATCCAAGGATCCTCTGGGAACTTCAGCTTTCAGGGTCTCTGTTCACCCACCAAAGGTACCAGGCAGGGGAAGCTTTGCCTGGTTTTTAATTCTAAAGATGGTGAACATGTGCTCCCCGACTTTGTGAAAAGAAATGAGTTCCCGCAATAGAAATAAGATGTGAAAAATTAATTTTGCTGTTCACTTTTTGGTTCTTGAGTGTGGATAAAAGATGAAGGTGATTTTTTTTTAAATTAGGGAAGAATTTGGAATTCTCTTACTGGAATATTAATTTCAATATGAAAAATAGCTCTGAAATGGAAAGACACTATTTTAGGCAGTATGTTTTTTTCTCACTGACTTTTTTAAAAAATTTCAAGCTTACAGAAAAATGAATAGAATTGTTTGATGAACAGCTGGATCCCCTTCACCTAATCTCACCAATTTTTAGCATTTTATGGTGGACTGGGTTTTTAATTCTTCTTCCTTTTTCTTTCTTTTTTTAAATTGCCTAAAACTTTATTTATTTTTATGTATTTATTTTTTTATTGAAGTATAGTTGAGTTACAAGATTGTCTCAGGTGTACAGCAAAGTGATTCAGTTGTACATATATGTGTATATATCTATACTCTTTTTTTTCGATTCTTTTCCATTATAGTTTACTATAAGATATTGAATATAGTTCCCTGTACTATCCAGTAAATCATTGTTTAATCTGTGTGTTTCTTGACAATACTGGCAATTTTGGTGTTCATTTATAATTTAAACAATTTAAAACAAATGTTTATTGAGAAGGAACCCACAGGGGCCAGTCCCAGAGACACATGGGTGATGGGGACACACAAAATCCCTGCCCTGGTGAGGCTTAGCTGCATCTAGCAAGGAAGACAGACAGACGATAAGTAAATATAATATCAATGCAATATAATTCGAGGTAGGAAAAGGACTTCACAGGTTCAGTTTTAAATGCCTGTAAGCCAACTGGCCGAGCTATGAAATTTGATCGTGTTATTCAAGAAATCTGAAGTCACCTTCAGGGTTGGAAGCCCACCTGAGCTGCGCCCCCGACCAGGCCAGCGAGCACGGGGCTGGGGGAGGGACGGCTCCTTCGAGCAGTTGACTTGCGGAGGGCAGGCCAAGGGCTAGGCTGGCAGCCAGAGGGGCACTGGGCTCCACCAGTTCAAGGCTGGGCTGAGCCTTCGGAAGTGCAGGGGGAGGGCAACAGTGGAGAGGACGTTCTGGGAGAAGAAAGAGGGGAGGGCTCTCGGTCAAGGACCCCAGGTCCCTGAGAAAGTGCAAGGCACTGGGAGCCAGAGCCAGGGAGGGAAGCAACCTTCTTTTACTTCATTATTTTTTTAATTGAATGAACGATTCTTTAAATTCTATAGTGCTTTACAATTTTCGAAAGTTTCACACACATGATTTCATATAATCCAATAATAACCTTTTTTTCCTCCCTACCTCTGGCTGGTAGCCTCTAATTTGTTCTCTGTATCTGTGAGTCTGCTGCTTTTTTTGTTACACTCACTAGTTTGTTATATTTTTTAGATTCCATATATAAGTAATATCATACAGTATTTGTCTTTGTCTGTTTCACTTAATTCACTTTGCATAATGTCCTCCAAGGCCATCCATGTTGCTGCAAATAGCAAACTTTCATTCTTTCCTATGGCTCAGCCTTCCTGGGAGAACATCCACCACGTCCCCTGATGGAAGGAGGAGAGAGGGAAAGGCTGGGAGGGGCCGGCCGCTCCCGGGACTTGGAGACGGAAGCTCTGAGTCCCCACCTCTTCTCGGTGAACCGGGTGGTGAGGATGACAGGGGAGAAGGCAGGCGCCAGGGATGGGGGGAAGGGAGTGGGGAAAGCGTGGAACATTCGTGTGGAGCATCTGAGAGTGAGCTGGCAGTGCCGGTGCTCAGAAAATCTTTCCTGAGTGGATCTGCATGTGTCACTTAGGAAACTCCCACCTGCATTTTAACTGAAGGGAATTAAAAATAAAAAGCCCCGTTCCCACCTCCTGCCAGCCTCCCTCGGAAGCTGCAATGACAGGAGCTCCTGCTCTCGTTAGAAATATAAACGGTGGCCGTGCAGCCCTGGCCGGCAGTTCCGGCTGCCTTTTAGGCTCCCGTCCCCCACGGGGAGGGAACAGAGAGCGTGAGGGAGCTGAGCTCGAGGACGACAGGCCAGCACTGGTCCCTGGCACGGGATGGGGACTAGACACGGGTCCTGAGTGGGGCAGAGACCAGCTTCTGCTTTCAGATAGAACAGTGGGGTCCCTGGAGCTTCTGCCCGGCAGTGATGAAAACTGTAGCTTATTAGAGAGGGAAAGCCCTGAATGAACACAGAGTACAGCCTGTGTAAATGCTTAATTAGAGGAGGTTTAAAAACTCTTTTGTGGCTGGTTGATTCAAAGGTGTGAGAGAGGCTATATTTATCACCCCCTCCAGTCCCAGGGAGCTCATTAACAAGAAAATGAAAGGTTCTAAATTTTAACAACCTTTCCTTCTGCAAACCCCTGTAGATTGATCACTAAAGACATTTCCATTTAATTTATAGCAAACCCTCTCCTTTGACCCATGTGTAGGGGGCTGAGGGAGAAGGTAGCTGGGCTGATGGCTAATGACTTTGTGGTTGGGGAAGAGGGAGAGGGCAGGGAACTGGGCTTTTTTCTGTGACCTACAGCTGACACACGTTCTATTTCTCTAGCTCATTTTACCGGAGCAATGACCACCTGCGGTAGGAATCCCGCCCTCTCAACTCTCCTCACCCCCGGTCCACTGGAAATGATCTACTCCACACGAGGATCAGACAACCCTGCAAGTTGCTTGAAGATCCAGAGATATTAAGAGAAGGACCTTCCTGTCCCCAAAGCCAATTTAGCTCTGAACTAACTATGCCATATGGAGTCCCAGAGTTGGAAAGATGGTCTTAAGAAAAACAGTATGTATATGATCTTCCGGTTCAGATGGATGGAAAATTCTGTCAGTAAAGATACACAGGGTGCCTGCTATGACCCAGGCTGGGTTGGTATGTATTTCAGAGAAGAATAAGGTACGTTCCCACCTGCAGGAGCCCAGAGAGACCCAAATATATCTGGCGTCCCCTTGGTAGGGCCAGCACTGTGCTATGGAGGAACCAGAAAAGGAATGTGAGCGTCCCTGGCTTCAAGGAGCATGGCTGGGAAGAGAAGCCATCCAGGCAGGAACGTCCAGAAACAAGCTGACACCCGATATGCCTGCTAGTTAGGTAAGAGCATGTATGAGTTAACAGAGTGCTTCCGTAGTGACATGGGAAGAGGCAGCTGCTGGGAGGAGGTTTCTGCAGGCAACCAGTCATGACCAGAAGATGTATCTAGAGAGAACCAGGCAATTTTATGGAAACAAACAAACCAACCACACATCTAACCTCATCCTGGTAAAACTACAGGACTCCAACAATGGAGAGAGAGTTGGAAAACTATCAGAGGGAGGAAAGCAAGTGGCTTCCATAAAGACAAGAATAAAACTGTCCACAGTCATCCTGTCAATGACAACAAAGCAATTCCTTCAAAGTTTGGGAAGTTATTTTGAACCTGGAATTGTATCTCCCATCAAATTGTCAACCAATGGATATCTGAATGGTCAATAAACACTTGAATCGGTATTCAACATGATTACTTACCAGAGAAATGCAAACTAAACCCACAGTGAGATACCCACTAGGATGACTAAATTAAAAGGGCTGACAATTACAAGTGTTGACGATTGACTGCAACTCTCATCCTTTGCTGGTAGGAGTGTGAATGGCTCGATCACTTTGGAAAACTGTTTGACAGTGTCTACTCTATATCCAAGAGATGTTCACAAAAAGACATGTACAAGATGCTCATAGCACCTTATCTGTAACAGCCAAAAGCTGGAAAAAATCCAAATGTCTACCAATAGAAGAGTGGAGAAACTCCTTACTACACAGCAATTTTAAAAGCACAAACTACTGATACACACGATGACGCAGAATCTTGTCGTTAATAAGAAGGCAAATATGGAGTAGAAACTGAGTGATTCAATTTATATGAAGTTCTAGAGCAGGCAAAACGAATCTGTGGTGTAGAGACCACAACAGTTGCCTGCGTTGTTCTGTGTCCGTGCCACTGCCCCAGAAAGGGCACACGGGTATTTTCTGGGTGATGGAAATGATGTTCTTTTATCTTAAGATGGGTGGTGGTTACATACGAAAATTCAACCTGCTGTACACTTAAGATCTGTTTTCTTTACAAACGCAAATTATAGATCAACAACTAGCAAAATAAATAAAAGCAAAAAATTGTCAAACAAATGGAAGAAAGACATTTGAGGGACTGCAAAGACTCAGAAAAAGTTGTGCATTTTCACAAACTTTATACAAACAAAATTATTCCTGAATCCACACCAGCAAAATACAGAAAAAGAATCAAAGAAGGAGAATGATGTGGGAAGGATAAGCCGTCACCGAGTTGGCTACGGATCAAACACAACCATTTTCACTTTACGCTTGGATAATTCTCCTTTGAGAGGCACGATTCTGAGGACAAAAATTATGTCTTCTTTTCTAGAGCGTCAATAACATTCTCATTTATGCAATTTTATAATTATATTAAAATGTTTATATAATTACCACTTAAAATAATTCCTGTCATGATAATATTATAGATCTGTTTATGCAAGTTCAATGTTGAAAGTCAATGAAAATATGAAAGACATATTTAGTCACAAAACTGAATGTAAAGTTTATAAGCCTAGGCAATGTCAAATTGATGAAACTAGGGGTAAGGGAGCGTACACATCTCTTAATCTTTTGGTTGGGACTCCATAGATACAGTCCAAGATGAATGAATCAAAAACTGGAGTTTATGTACATTATTTAAAGTCATAAAGGCAACTAGCTATTAGAAGATATAAAAACAATACTACAGCAAAAATTGGGAAAGGGAAGGCAGAGGAGTAGATGGTGAGAGTGGTATAAGGTAAATTCCCTAGATTGTCCATAGTCACAACTTCTCCATCTATGGACAATCTGCTCTGAAAGATAAGAAACAGAATTATAAGTAATCACCATAAGAGCTTTAAAAATAAAAAGGGAAAGTGTTAGCTTCCCGAGAACAAGTCCAGAGATAGAACTGTAAGAACGGGGATATTTACATTTTATTTGTTTACGTCCTCCTGTATGTTAATTATTTTAAGTATATTCATGAATTATTTCAGGAAGGAGGGAAAGGGGCGGGGGAGACAAGGAGAAGGAAGACAGCCCACATCTCTTCTGCCTGAGGAGCGCTTAGACAAAGAGCTAAGGCAACAGAAGTAGGTCAGCTGAGCTGGAAACTAGGGCTCCTTAGAAATGCGTTTAAATGGCCCTTTAGGAGGAAAGGCAGAAACACATTTTTCTGCCCGTAGTGACCCACGATGGGCAGAGAAGAAGAGAGTCAGCGCAGCAGGTTCGAGCCTTGAGGTCCCGGAAGAGATGGGGTCCGCAGGTGGAGGGTGAAGAACGGGCCCCCAGCTCTCGGGAGCGCGGTTTGCCGTGGACGAGGTGACTCTCCCTGGTCCTCTTCTGTTCAGATGATACTTCTGTGCATCAGACACCATCTCGGAATGTCAAGTCCCTAAACCCCATCACTCATCCGCAAAGCCTTACGGAGCCCCGCTCTGGCCAGGCACTGCCGGGCTGGGAGGAACCGGCCAGGAGCCACCAGCGCGATGCCCACCTGGACCCGGCAGCTCAGGGGGAAAGTGCAGGGGCTTGTGACCAGGATGGTTAGTGAGAGGGACGCGGGGGGAGCCCCCCAGACTGGCTTCCAAGCCTCGCACAGCCCCTTCCGGGTGAGCTGACCTCAGTTTCCTGTCTATAAAATGGGGACAGTAGCTATAAAGTGCCGAGAACAAGGTTCTGGAAGTGCCTCCCAAGGTCAAGATACACGGGAGCGGAGCTCTTGCCGGCCCCTTGTTTCTCTGGGCTCCCGGGGGCCACCGCCCCTCAGAGGGTCTGGGTGTCTGCGCACAGGCTGCCCCATTTCTAGCACAGAACGTCAGCTTGGGCCGCGATGCCTCTCTCTCCTTCCCCGCAGTACTTCGGGCGCTGGCCAACGAGGTGAGCTGACTTAGTGGCCATGGCAGACGATGCGATGGGCTTTCACGTTCAAGGCTCGTAGGCGGAGCCGTGTGGCTCGGCGGCGCTGGGCGGGAAGCGAGGCTGCGAGAGAGGGAAGGTGGCCCAGGCAGCAAACGGGCAGCTCGACTGAGCGGGCCAGGGAGCAGAAGGGGCAGGTCCGCGCAAAGAGCCACGTGGCACAACTTCACGGGTGGTGGAGGGGCCTGCAAGGCTGCCCTGGGGCAACACGGGGTCTTCCTGGGCGTGTCAGAGCCCAGGGCACGGACAGAGTCACGGGACAGTGTATCCAGCGGATGAGGAAGAACGCAGAGGCAGAACTGCCCCCCTAAATGCGGATGGGCTGGGAGTCATCAGAAACGGGTTAAACGTGCCCGCAGAGCCATGGTTTCAACTTTAGTGGCACCTTGGAGTCACCTGAACAGCTTTGAAGATATGGGGCTCTACCCCCAGAAATTCAGACGCACTTGGTTTGTGTTGTGACTTGGGCGTGGGTATGTTCTCGAGCTCCCCTGGTGCTGGCGAAGAGGAGGAAAGTAAGTCTGTCTTAGATGGGGGCCTGGGGGCAGGAGAGGAAGGGAAAGATGGATGGTAGCTGTGAAAGGAAGGAGCGCCTACCCTGATGCAATCTGTGGGCCCGCAATACAGGAGTCGGATTTTGCAAACTAAATCCTATTAAAATGCCCCTCAGACACCTTAAGGCAGCCCTGCGTGGAAGAACGTGATCACCTGACGTGCTTATTTAGTATCCGAGATTTGCATTCCTCTGTCATTCTTTCCCTTGGAATCTGACAGACAGCTGAATCCCCAGGGTGTGGAATTGTGGGATCAGACTCCATTCAGCCCAGCACTTACAGGTCTCAAACTCAAGCGCAAAATAAGTTTGTCTGAAATGCAGACTCCACCCCCCGTGCCCAGAGATCTGAAGGCAGTAAGTCTGGGCTGGGGCCTGGAAAAGGTGTGTCTACCAAACTAAGGACCCCCAGGTAATTACATGACAGAGATGACCTGTGGCCGCACGTTGGGAAACGCCGACTGAAGAACTGGGGATGAGGGTTAATGTGTTCGGTTCTCTAACCCACCCAACCAGCATCCGCCGTGAAGAGCATTCGCGGTTCGATGGAGGCGGCAGAGGGGACAATTGATTCCTAGCGCTCCAATCTAAGTGCATGTCGACCGTGAGTTGAGGATGTCCCATCAGCTCTGTCCTCACGTGTTACAAACTGACGCGGCATGCGTAGCTTAAGCCTGTCGAGAGGCATTTCAGACTCCAAGGCTCAAGGCAGCCCCGTATCGGAACTGCCAAGAGCTTTCCAGAGCCTTCCACCTGAGATGGGGGAGCACGGGGCAGCTGGCTGTGCTCGCCTCGCCTGGGGCCCTGGTGGTCTGAGAGGGAAGGCCCTGAAGGTGGAGGGCTGCCCAGAAGTCCCACCTGAGGGACACTGCACGACGGGGGACATGCCGTGAACACTCCCTCATCAGGGCCGAGGCTCCCAAGCTGGGGATGTCCACGAGCTCCAGCCTGCACACGGAAAAGCAGGTCTACGCTAAGGTAAACGCAGTGACAGACCTGCTTCCGGGAGGGGTCACGGTCCCCGTGCTTTCCTGTCTTCAGCTGGGGATGAGCGCTTCTTTTCACTGTTTCACTGGGGAAGCATTTAGCCCTAAGCATCAGGAGAGAGCCCCCGGTGTACATGCTCCTGAGTCTGTCGGGCTAAAGGGAGGGGAAAGGGGCCGGTAACGGGATTCAGTTGAGGGGCCTGGGTGGCCAACCCCCAACCCCAGTGAGAGCCCGGGAGACGGCTCCCCTGGGCACCTCGCTCCCCCTCGTTGAAAGGACTGCCTGCCTCCGCTCCCTCGAGGGTTAAGGAGCGGATGCCGGCCTCCAACCAGCCATTTCAGCTGCGAAGAATGGGGACCAGATGGAGAAGTACAGAGCTCATCCTAAAACTCTTGCTGAGAGATCAATAAACAACAAAGTCCTACCGCACGGCACAGGGAACTATGGTCAATATCCTGGGATAAACCATAATGCAAAAGAAAATAAAAAAGGATGTATATATGCGTATAACTGAGTCACTGTCTGTACAGCACAAATTAACACAGCATTATAAATCAACTATACTTCAATATTAAAAAAGAAAAAAAAAAAGGAAAGAAAGAAAGGTCAAGAGACCATGACAAAGCAGGAAAATCGCTTTATGAGCAAACCAGGGCTTTCAAGAGGAGTGGAAGTGATGAAGCAGCGTCGGGAAGAAATTCAAGAGCTGAAGGAAGACAAGATATTGGCCAAGGCACAGCAGGAGAGCAGCAGAGCAGCGTGGCCAGAGCGCGAGAGCTTCACACATCCCCCGAGGAACCCTGGGAAACTCTGAGGCACATGAGCCGGAACTGAGAGCTCATGTCTGGGCTGCTAACGGCTAACTAAAACGGTGACCTCGGGATAATTACGAGCCTTGATGAGCAGCATTCCATGGCCTTAAAGCCCTCGTTGACCAGATAACTGAAACGGCAGCAGTAATGAGGGAAGCCACGAGCCTGGTGAACAAATGGGTTGCATGAAATCGGGGGAAAAAAATTTAACTTAAACAGGAAATCAAAGATTTGAGAGAAATCTTTCAAACTCAAGACGCATGTTTTAGCCGCATGAAGGATGATGCATAAGAGAGTACAATTTTTGTTAAGTGTCAATCTTTGTCCATTTTTGCCAAGTGACCTGAGCCTGAGGAACTCTGGAAACTTCTGCGACTCGGTGTGCCAAGCGACTCCCAGGGCTGGCCTACGTAATCAATTCATTAATTCACAGAATAATAGGAAATCACTATCTCAATCAGCCCACCACCTACTACCTTTAGATTATGTATAACACACTGGCAAACGACACTTTTAAAAGATGGTTTCTGAAAATGTGTACTAAATGGAGATCGGCTTGATTCTTACTAAAATATAATTTAAAAATAATTCAATAGCTGAATAGATGAGAAACCCCCATAATGACATCACAGGATAACTCTATGTTTACCTTTTGGGGGAACTGCTGTTTTCCAAAGTGGCCGCACAACTTTACATTCCCACCAGCAACGTATGAGGGTTCCAATCTCTCCACATCCTTGTTACTGTCTCTTTTTGACTCTAGCCATCCTAGTGTGTGTGAAGTGGTATCTCACTGTGGTTTTGATTAGCATTTCTCTAATGATCAATAATGTTATGCATCTTTTTGTGTGTGTACTGGCCTTCTTTATATATCATTCTTGGAGAAACGTCTGTTCATATCCTCTGCCCATTTTTAAAGCGGAGTGTGTTTTCAAAGACACAAATTAATCTTCTTGTTATTGAGTTATAAGTGTTCTCTACATAGCCTGGATACAAGTCCCTTATCAGACAGGTGACTTGCAAATATTTTCTCCTAGTCTGTTGATTGTCTTTTCACTTTCTTAATGTACAGTTTGAAGTGTAAATCTTTTTACTTTTGATAAAGTCCAATTTATCTACCTCTTCTTTTGTTGCTTGTGCTTTTTAAGAAACCATCCAATTTCTTAAATCCAGTAGTTCCAGCACTATTTGTGGAAAAGTCTATTCTTTCTCCCCAGTAAATGGTCTTGACATCAATAAGTTGGCCATAAATGGAAGAGCTTATATCTGGACTCTTAATTCTAGTCTATTGACACGTCTATCCTCATGCCAGCACAACGCTGTCGCGATTACGGTTTTATAGTAAGTTTTGAAATTAGGAAGTGTAGGAATTAGTTCTTCTGCTAATTGGGGTCCCGTAGGAATTTTAGGACGTTTGTGAGTCTCTATAAGAAAATCCATCTGGGACTTTGAATCTGTAGATCAATTTGGAGAATATTGCATTTCAGCAATATGAAGACTCAGCACCCCAGCTCCAATAGCTTCATTTAATCCACAGATTTATCATGTCACTGACTACCTCAAGGAAGGACACAGCTACAATTTTCTTTCCATCTAAATTCAGGTTGTGACACTGAAAAAGCAAAAAAGGCATCACTGGATAAAGAAAGCAGATTGTGCTTCAATTTTTTAAAGAGATTTAGAAAGATAATTTGAAAATCTTCAGCCTTTTCATCTCCATCAGGGTGTGTGTGTCCGTGCCTGTACGGTGCTGGCTGCTACAGAAAGCTGGTTTATAATGTACATGTTCTGGTCATCCTTGTGGTTGCTAACAGGGAATTGCTGGCGTCCTGATAGGACAATGTTGAAGACGGAAATGTGGCGGTCTGCTTTACTTTTTTCTCCTAGTCTGTTACAGGTCAGTGTTTGTGGTTCCAAGGAGAAAACTGCTTTCCCTGAAAGCTCATCGGCCCTGGACGCGATGGCAGCCACTGGAGTGTGGCGAAAACGCCATGGAGGTTAAGGGCATGCGTCCATCTCATAACTGCACCAGGGTGAGCCCAGGGGTAGCTGGAGCTGGCACACAGCGGAGGAAGACACCCTCCGTTCTTCCCTGCACCTTAGCGGACCACGGCTCTGAGATACAGCAGGTGCAAATTTGCTTTAATTTGCAGAAGTCACAGTCACTAACCCCACCAGGAGGCAATGGTTGTTGTCGGGACCTGCCAGCGTCAGCTCCCAGTCACAGACCTCTCCTCCTGGCACGCCTCCCTCCCCACAGGAGAGCACGCCGGAATTCTCAGGATGGGAATTTCTCGCCCTGGCTCTGCGGGGTGCCCTTGATCCTTTGACCCCTCAGCCAGGTAGCCCCCCAGTGATGCTTCCTGTTGGAGAGAAACCTCATCCTGCTACCTCCCGGGACCCCTGAGGGCTTGGCAAGGAGGCTGAGGTGGGGAATTCATGATGCACTGGATGCCCACGTCCGAGGTCTCTAGCTGGAGGCAAGCAGAGCCTCTCGGGAGCCAGAGTCAGTAGCCTCTTAATAAACATTCTGGGTTCTGCTCCGGTCCTGTTCGATCTAAGATGGATATTTGTGATCTAGTCACAAACACCCCCTTGAGAATTTTCAAATATTCTAATCATCACAGTAACCAGGTGTGTTGTCAACCAGGTGATTCGTACGACACAGTATGATCGCTTTCTTTTGCTCTCGGACAGCAGAACCTGGGAAGAAAGGCTGGACGGGTCAGTGGAGGCTCGAGGGTCAGAAGCTTGGGACTGGCGTCCTCTGAGCCACGTCAGTTCTCCCCACACAGCTCAACTGCAGTGTCAAAGGAGGCACAGGACTGACCTGGAAAGAAAGTCCAGACCCCCTGAAGTTTGCAGGCCTTGGGTGGGTGGGTAGGGGTCCGACCAGGTATGGGAAGCAGGATCATTGTTGACAGGGAATAACTACAAAATTCTACTAAAGTAGGATGTTGTAAATTGAAATACAGTCGATGTACAATATTACGTTCATTTCAGGTGTACTACACCATGATTGGACGTTTGCATACATTATGAAATTATCACCATGAAAAGTCTAGTATCCATCTGTCCCCATACAAGGTTATTAAAATATTATTGACTATATTCCCTATCCTGTACATTACACCCCTGTGACTTACTTATTATATAGCTGGAGTTTTTCACCTCTTAATTCCCTACACCTGTTTTACCCACCCACCCACCCTGCTCCCCTCTGGCAACCACCTGTTTGTTCTCTGTATTTATGAGTCTGATTTTGTTTTGTTTGTTTGGTTGGTTGGTTCGTTGGTTGGCTGGTTTTGTTTTTTAGATTCCACATATAAAGGAGATCATACCGTACTGGTCTTTCTCTGTCTGACTTACTTTACTTAGCATGATACCCTCTAGATCCATCCATGTTGTCCCAAATGACAAGATTTCATCTTTCTGTGGCTACTATTCTGTTGCATAACATACCACGTCTTCTTTATTCGTTCATCCACTGATGGACACTTAGGTTGCTTCCATGTCTTGGCTATTGTAAATAGAGCTGCAATGAACATGGGCGGGGGTACATATTGTTTTTCAAATTCGTGTTTTTATTTTCTTCTGATAAATACCCAGAAGTGAAACTGCTGGGTCATACGGCTGTTCTATTTTTAATTTTTTTGAGGAGGCTATACTATTTTCCATAGTAACTGCACCACCTTATAATCCCACCGGCAGTACACAAGGGTTCCCTTTTCTCTGTATCCTCGCCAACACTCATTTGTTGTCTTTTGGATGACAGCCGTTCGACAGGTGTGTGGTGGTAGATCTTTGTGATTCTGCTTTGCATTTCCCTGGTGATTGGTGATGGTGAATATATTTTCATGTGTCTGAATGCCATCTGTATGGCCATCTGTATGTCTTCTTTGGAAAAATGTCTATTCAGGTACTCTGCCCATTTTTTTCTACTTTTTTTTTCAGGCTGCGCCGCATGGCTTGTGGGATCTTAATTCCCCGACGAGGAATTGAACCCAGGCCCTCGGCAGTGAAAACACGGAGTCCTGACCACTAGACCGCCAGGGAATTCCCCTTCTGCCCATTTTTAATTTTTTAATTTTTTATTTTTTTGCGGTACGCGGGTCTCTCACTGTTGAGGCCTCTCCCGTTGCGGAGCACAGGCTCTGGACGCGCAGGCTCAGCGGCCATGGCTCACGGGCCCAGCCGCCCCGCGGCATGTGGGATCTTCCCGGACCGGGGCACGAACCCATGTCCCCTGCATCGGCAGGCGAACTCTCAACCACTGCGCCACCAGGGAAGCCCTTTCTGCCCAGTTTTTAATCAGGTTGTTTGTTTTGATGTTGAGTCATATGAGTTCTTTGTATATTTTGGATACTCTAAAGCGGGAATTTATTTATTTTTAAACTTTAGGACCAATTCTACTAACAGTACATTTGTACAGTCAGTGAAGTTGCACCCTTTGGTTTCTTTCTTTTTTAAAAATTAATTAATTTATTTATTTATGGCTGCATTGGGTCTTTGTTGCTGCGCGCGGGCTTTCTCTAGTTGCGGCGAGCGGGGGCTACTCTTCATCAAGGCACGCAGTCTTGTTGTGGTGGCTTCTCTTGTGGAGCACACGCTCTAGGCACACAAGCTTCAGTAGTTGTGGCTCGCAGGCTCAGTAGCTGTGGCTCATGGGCTCTAGAGCGCAGGCTCAGTAGTTGTGGCACACGGGCTTAGTTGCTCCGCAGCATGTGGGATCTTCCCCGACCAGGGCTCGAACCCATGTCCCCTGCCTTGGCAGGTGGATTCTTAACCACTGCGCCACCAGGGAAGCCCCGGGAATTTTAATTACGCCCTTTCACCTGTCAACCACTAACCTGAGCATTGAGTGAATTAATTCTTTTTAAAAATGTGCATCTTTGTTTTCATAAAACCAATAGTTACTTAGGAAGGACTGGATTCTTCAATAAATAGAGAGCTAGGCACTGAGTACCATTCACTGGGTAACAGTGGTAAATAACAGAGACATCCCCCACCCTCTTGGGTTGGCATTTGTCTAAGGCAGAAGACAGCAAAGACGGACATGAACACGGGACCTGTGTGCAGAGGACCAGCGTTGGGAGGGCAGAGGCAGGGGCGGAGCTGTGGCCAGGGCAATAAAGCTAAAAGGGGAAGAACCTGTGTTTATTGAGATCCTCAAAGAGGTGACTCAGGTAGACGATCTCATTAAATCCCTTGGGGAAGGAATCACCTCCTCAGACACACACAGCGAAGCTGAGGGTCCGAGAGGCTGGCTCACTGTCCGGGCTGTGCAGGAAGTAACTGACTGGTACAGTTGCTCGATTCCAGGCCATCCGACTCCATAGCCTGTGCTGACTTCCTCGTGCTGCCTCATGACACCTTCGTCCAGCCCTTTCCTCGTACAGACGGCCCCTGCGGAGCTGGAGGGAAGCCGACACCCAGAGACTCCACGGCGCAGGAGCAGGGAAGCCCGCTCTGCGTGCGTCTGCGCAGGATGTGAATGAAGATGGGCCGTAGGCCAAGGTTGCAAGGAGTCAGGGAGTAAGACCTTGTCATGGTCATGGTCAAGGAGACACCCTGCCCGGTTCTCCAGTCCTAACAGGGTGCTCCTGGTCAAGAGCTCCAGAGCTCCTCCGAGGATGCCCTGGCCGCCCACCTCCCACCTCCCTGCCAGACAGTGGCTCCCAGGCTGCCAGCTGTCCCCATCACACCCTGAGCATTGTCCCTATTTTTAAACTACTCTTTCCTGTGCCCTTTTCATCTGACAGGTGAAGAATTACCGTCATTTTCGCACCAACATTCATTATTCACTATCTGTAGTAAAGACCTTATTTACTACCTGGTTACTCCCGCCTCCTAAGGCAAGGCAGCCTTTTAATACCAAGGGGGGATCGGTCCTGCTTTATACCTGCAGACGGGTGACAACAGATGGAGGACAGGCCTGCGTGTTTCGGGGGAGGGGAAAGGCTCAGCTGGAGGCATTTAAACACTGGTCTGCGGTTTGGGGCCCTGAGTCAGTGCCCAAGAAAGAAACAGCTTTCAAAAGTATCCGAGGCTGGCCCAGAGATAAACCCACGCACATATGGTCACCTTATCTTTGATAAAGGAGGCAGGAATGTACAGTGGAGAAAGGACAGCCTCTTCAATAAGTGGTGCTGGGAAAACTGGACAGCTACATGTAAAAGCATGAAATTAGATCACTCCCTAACACCATACACAAAAATAAACTCCAAATGGATTAAAGACCTAAATGTAAGGCCAGAAACTATCAAACTCTAAGAGGAAAACATAGGCAGAACACTCTATGACATAAATCACAGCAGGATCCTTTTTGACCCACCTCCTAGAGAAATGGAAATAAAAACAAAAATCAACAAATGGGACCTAATGAAACTTCAGAGCTTTTGCACAGCAAAGGAAGCCATACACAAGACCAAAAGACAACCCTCAGAATGGGAGAAAATATTTGCAAATGAAGCAACTGACAAAGGATTAATCTCCAAAATTTATAAGCAGCTCATGCAGCTCAATAAGAAAAAAACAAACAACCCAATCCAAAAATGGGCAGAAGACCTAAATAGACATTTCTCCAAAGAAGATATACAGATGGCCAACAAACACATGAAAGGATGCTCAACGTCACTAATCATTAGAGAAATGCAAATCAAACCTACAGTGAGGTATCACCGCACACCAGTCAGAATGGCCATCATCAAAAAATCTACAAACAGTAAATGCTGGAGAGGGTGTGGAGAAAAGGGAACCCTCTTCCACGGTTGGTAGGAATGTAAATTGATATAGCCATTATGGGGAACAGTATGGAGGTTCCTTAAAAAACTACAAATAGAACTACCATACGACCCAGCAATCCCACTACTGGGCATATACCCTGAGAAGACCATAATTCAAAGAGTCATGTACCAAAATGTTCCCTGCAGCTCTATTTACAATAGCCCGGAGATGGAAACAACCTAAGTGTCCATCATCGGATGAATAGATAAAGAAGATGTGGCACATATATACAATGGAATATTACTCAGCCATAAAAAGAAACGAAATTGAGCTATTTGTAATGAGGTGGATGGACCTAGAGTCTGTCATACAGCGTGAAATAAGTCAGAAAGAGACAAATACCGTATGCTAACACATATATATGGAATTTAAGGAAAAAAATGTTATGAAGAACCTAAGGGTAAGACAGAAATAAAGACACAGACCTACTAGAGAATGGACTTGAGGATATGGGGAGGGGGAAGGGTAAGCTGTGACAAAGCGAGAGAGAGGCATGGACATATATACACTACCAAACGTAAGGTAGATAGCTAGTGGGAAGCAGCCGCGTAGCACAGGGAGATCAGCTCGGTGCTTTGTGACCACCTGGAGGGGTGGGATAGGGAGAGTGGGAGGGAGGGAGACGCAAGAGGGAAGAGATATGGGAACATATGTATATATATAACTGATTCATTTTGTTGTAAAGCAGAAACTAACACACCATTGTAAAGCAATTGTACTCCAATAAAGATCTTTAAAAAAAAAAAGTATCTGAGGCTGTCACATGGGCAGTCAGCCATTGTCCCGTGTCTAGAGCACGGCATCCAGTACGGGGAGTGACGTCACAGGATAATCAGGGCTGGGGGTTTTTTTGTGTGTTTTTTTTTTAAATAAATTTATTTATTTATTTATTTTTGGCTGCCTTGGGTCTTCGTTGCTGCACGCGGGCTTTCTCTAGTTGCAGCGAGCGGGGGCTACTCTTCATTGCGGTGCACTTGCTTCTGTTTGCAGTGGCTTCTCATTGTGGGGCACGAGCTCTAGGTGTGAGGGCTCAGTAGTTGTGGCTTGCAGGCTCTAGAGCACAGGCTCAGTAGTTGTGGCGCACGGGCTCAGTAGTTGTGGCGCGCGGGCTCTAGAGCACAGGCTCAGTAGCTGTGGCGCACAGGCTTAGTTGCTCCGCGGCATGTGGGATCTTCCCGGACCAGGGCTCGAACCCATGTCCTCTGCATTGGCAGGCGGATTCTTAACCACTGCACCACCAGGGAAGTCCCATCAGGGCTGTTTAACTCCGTGTGCAAAGTTCACTTGCTGGCTCGGACGGACGGAAGAAACACCCATCTCGGAGAGGCGTCTAAGTTCACACGGATTTAATGGTCACATCTCAGCACCTCCTCCTGCCCGTCACTCATGTGGCACAAACCCTGCCTCCACCTCACAGCACGTGTAAGAGCTTCCCCTGCCACCCAGGCCCTGGCACCAGCCACCTGGGAGGCTGACTTGAACGCTGGGGCCACTTTTCTGAGGGCAGGTGTCTGGCCAGGTCTCCTAGCCCCCGGCTCTCCTCCCTCCTGCCTGGGCTCAGTGTCATGTAAGTAAACACTGACACCAGCTTTTATCCCCCGAGAGCCCAGGGGCATTTGCCTGATGCCTTGTAGAGCGGCCTGCACTTCAAAGTGTGCTCCCAGGCACGGGGGTGCAGAGCGGGCACAGGCCCCAAAGCTGCTTGCTTGCCTGGGCACAAGTCCGGCTGCAGAGACTCTGGCCAAGAGGACCTGGGCCTGGTGATGCTGTGACCTGGCCTCTCCTCTTCAGCCTGATCTTGGATCTCAAAGAGCACTTTCATCTGTCTGCTTCCCAGGCTTGATCTGACGGTGCAGAAACAGATCTGAACTTCACACACTGTGCTCTTGTGTTTGCCAGCTGCAGAAATAGCGCAGGAGGGAGAGAACTGGCCAAAGAGACCAGTTCTTCCGAAATCTGTTTCTTCTCGGCTCTCTCTTGGCCCGTCCCTTCTCTGACGAGGCCCCCGACATGGACGTGGCTGCTTCCGTCTCCTGTGTGCAGGGAGAGCCATGGACAGGCCAGCGGACAGTGGGGAGGGGAGAGAGGTGGCTGACCCCTGCGAATGTCCTCAGGGCGCTGGACCAGATCAAGAGTGAGGGTCCTGGCTCAGAGCTGACCAGAGCGACGCAAACACAGCAGCAGATGGGCAGATCGCAGCAAAGGCAAAACTCTACAGACCACAGCTCCACGGGCCAAAGAAAATGCGCTGCAGCCATCCTTGCGGCTTTTGATGACCTACAGGTGTGGGATCAGTGTCACGGGGTGAAAATGACCTGTGACCACTGTGGTGTGGCCCAGGAAGAGCTGTCTCACAAGCAGAGGCCGCAAGATGATTTGGAAATTGTCTTAATTTTGCATGTGGGGTGTTTCCAGAAAATAAAAATGAGTTGTTTGTGCCCCCATTATAAAATGCTCTTCTGATTATTTTCATTTCTGTATCTAGAAATAAAATTCAAATACTAAGAAATAGCTGTTCATTAAATCAGTGTACCCATCTGCAAACAGAACCCCCAAGTTCTTGTGGGCTGATCGCGGTGCATTTCCTTATACGCATCGGGTCCTGCCTGGGTGCCCATGGGTAGGCCGAGCATCTGCGTTTTCTCCTGCGTCCACTTCCTCTGCTGTTATCACTGTTACAGTGTGAGGCCCCTTGGCTGCTGGTCTCCTGGGGGCATCGAGCTGTCCATAAGAAAGGGCACCAGGCCGTGCTGAGCCCTACGCTGTTTTACGGAAGGCGTCTCCTGTAACATCCATCCGCCCCCCTCCATGGCGCCTACGGCTCACATCCAGGAATGGGTGAGCATCGGACCCTTGCCCGCTTGACTGGAGGAGTAATAGCTAATATTTACAGAGTTCTTACTATCTGCCAGTGCCTTCATTAATCCATTTAACCCTCAACCGTATGAGGCACCTGTAGTTATCATCCCATTTCTCAGACAAGGAAACGGAGGCTTACAGAGGCCAGGTGACTTGTCCTGGGGCACCGTGATAGAGAGGGGGGAGCTGGGATTTGGGCCAAGGCTTTCTGACTCCAAACCCGTCCCCTGCAACACCTGGCTTCCTGGAGTGGGTGGAGAGAAGAGCAGGGAGTACTCCTCCTAGTGTGCAGGTGAGCTACGCATGAACCTGAAACCCCTGCCTTGCCCATGGCCTCCTTTGGGGAAAGTGGACCCAGGTGGTCTTTCTACCCCAAGTTGTACGTATGCACCGTGTGTCAGTCACATGTAGCCTCTGCTACCCCGACGACAACCAATTGGGACACCAAGCTCTGCGTGAGCAAAAGTGTCTCAATGTTGGTGAAGCTCCAGGACCCGGCACATAGTAGATGCTCAATAAATACTTGTTGAATGCATAAATAAATAAATGGATGGATCAGAAAGTGATGCCCAAGCCTATGGCAATCATGTCTGGGTTGTAAAAGCATGAGGCCCCTGAGGTGGACCGGCACAAAACGGTACTTAACGGGTGATCCACGTCGGATGATGACAAACTGACAACATCGGGGACCTTTGGGAAGTGTGGAAGTCAGGTGTGCTCCGAGAGGGCAGGCCTGGTGAGTGCAGGCTGCATCCTCTCCCTGCTGTACGCCCCACTCTGGGACGTGCGGGAGCCCAGAGGGACCACGCAGCTCAGGAGCTGATGTCCTCTGCCATCCAGGTTCCTGGTATCTTTCACTGAACCCCCGGCGTCAAAGGTGACCTGAGATGCTCACTTTCTTAGAACATTAACAAGCTGAGCTTAGCACCTGCAGAACTGGTCCAGTCTGTCCGTGAAGCTCGCCAGAGAGCATGCCCCTGTGTTTGTGTTACGTGGGACTATGTGGTCCCTGCATTTGGAGCTGTGGGAACCCGCAGGAGGAAGAAACATGGCTATAAACGAAAACCACAATGTTAGTAAATATGAGTTAAGCTAACGCACAGTTTGTGAGCTACTTAGAAGTATGAGGACCTAATGATTTGTTTTAGCCTTCATCAGGCTTGGCAACTCCCCATAAACGCTAGTCTTGGGTAAATTGGCTTCATATTTCAGAAGAACGTGTACTGCCTGCAATTAACACGATGGACTTCTTACTGTTATTGATCCCGGGGCCTGAAACGGTCAGCAAGTGGGCAGGGATCACAAGGCAATTTTCCAGCTTGTTCCTGAGCCGGTAGGCTGTTGCTTTCTGGAACAAAACATAAAGCCTCGTCCTGCAGGCATCCCTTCTGGCAACTGCCCAGGTCTTCTTCCAAAGACAAGCCTTAACGTCACTTCCCACGGTGGCTGGCATGCACAGCCCCTGGCATCCTGCCACGTGGTGCTGCCCAGGCAGCACTGGGATGGCATCACTGCCACCCTGACACTCAGCAGCTCGATGGCGTCTGCCCCTTCCCCAGCCGTCAGGAATGTGGTCGTGACAGCACCTCCTAATTAAAGGCTGGAGGAATAATTCTGTGTGGTGACTAGAGCATCAGCTGCAAATGCAGTAACCAGCCTACGCCTGCTCTCCTCCTGTGTTTCAAACGTTGAAACATGTAAAGGGTGGCTGTGCTATAGCTGGGATGGCAGAGCGGTTGCATCTCGGGGACAGCTCTGACGATTCATGGTGGCTGCCTGGAGAGCTCACAAGAACGACTGTCAGGCTGAGTCCAGGCTCAGCAGGCAGGAGCTCAAGACTGATTAGTCATGTCTGCCCTGGGAGCAGGCATGGGGACATGGGGGTTGATGTGTAATATCGTGCCAACCTGGTTTATAAGCAGAGATTCTATCATGTGTCCTGTGATGGCAGCAACCCATCCCCATTCCCCATCTCTTTTATGAAAATATTCCAAAGACTTTCCTCAGGAGACGAAACTGAATCCTTGCTCACTAACTGTCCCCAAAAAGCAAAGAGCAGCCAGAGGAAAAAAAAAAAACCCAGGAATCATGGCTACGTCTGTGATTGTGTGAAATTCCCCAGTGGGACCATGCGGGCCATTCAGGGAGGGGCGTGATGCAGTGTGGGGGGGGGACGCTTGGCATTTGAATCCCAACCCACCGCTGGCCACCGAGTGACCTCGAGCAGATTACCTCCCTGAGTCTCGGTTCCTCCATCCCTAACATGGAGCAAACAATTCCTACCCCCTTGAAAGGCTGTGACAATGAGAACTCGTGCGTGCAAAGTTCAGGGAATTGCGCTGAGTCCTAGAGGGAGGATGAAGCCACGAATGGTTGAGGATGGAGCATTCTGGTTAACTGGTCTCCCCACTGTAACCGAATAACCTCTTATCTCTGGGTCCTTGCGAGCATAACGGGAAGAACTACGGGGTAACAGCCAGGAGACCTGGGTGCACACTCCAGCCAGGCCGAATAAGCTTCAGCAAAACAGCTGGTAACACCATGCTCACCGCTACGATGCCTTTGACCATAGAACCCTTCCTGATGCGCAGAAGTGGCTCAAAAATTTCACATCAAAATCTTAATTTCTTTTAACTTTTATTTGGTAATAGACTTTCTTTGTTAGAACAGCTTCAGATTTACAAAAATATTGAGAAGATCGTTCAGAGAGTTCCCATATACCCAGCCCACCGTTTTCCCTATTATTAACTAATCTTACATTGGTATGCTACATCCGTTATAATTAATGAACCAATATGGATATATTATTATTAATCAAAGTCCATAATTCATTCAGATTTCCTTTGTTTTTACCAAATGTCCTTTTTCTCTTCCAAGATCCCACATTCCGTCTGGTTGGCCTGTCTCCTTAGGTTCCTCTGGGCTGTGACAGTTTCTCAGACTTTTCTTGTTTTCAGCGACCTTGATGGTTTTGGGGTGTGGATCAGTGTCTTGTAAGATGTCCCTCTATCGGAATTTGTCTGCTTTTTCTCACAATTAGACTGGGGTCATGGGTTTGGGGGTGTGAAGACCACCAAGGCCATCCTCCGCGTACCGCAAAAAAAAAAAAAAAAAAGACGAAGAAGAGGTTCCAGCTTTGGCCACTGGGAGCGCTTTCTGTTGGCTCCGTGTGCTTTCGACATGCCCCATCAACGTGCATATTTTTTAGCACTTCCTTGCTTTCTGACTCTGCAAGATGTCTTCCAACTTTTTATTTGGAAACAATCACAGATTCACAGGAAACTGCAAAGAAATGTCCCACGCACCTTGTCCCCAGCCCCCCCTTCCCCGCCCCCCACTAAAGTGACCATCCAGCACAACCATAGTTCGAGGTAAAAACCAGGAAACTGACGTGGGGACCATTCACAGGGCTTATTCAGATTTCTCGCCACACCGGCGCTTCCTGAGGCGTGTGTGGGTTCCCTGCAGCTAGACCACGTGCACAGCTTCGTGTAAGCCCGCCCCCATCCAGGGCTGTCCAATCCCCGCACGGCTCCCTCGTGGTACGGCTCCCTCGTGGTACGCCTCCGTACAGATTTCTTCCTCCTTCTGCCTCTAACCCGTGGAGCCAGTAACCTGCTCTCCATCTCTGTACTTTTGTTGTTTCAAGAATGTTATATAAAGGGAATCCCCACCCTTGGCGGAGCTGCTGGGCTACAGAATCTGGTGCCCCCACGTGCACCGTGAGCCACACTGTCTTCTGGTAGGAGGTGCAAATAATAAACCACCGCAGAGGACGGCGGCAAGGATTAAGCAGACAACGTGTGGAAAGGACTTTCCATTCTAAGGAAAAGCGGCGCCCGTGTCGGGTGCGCCTCTGCTAAGGACAGGACCCGCGTCCTTCCAGAACCCTCTCGCGACCTCGGCCGTGCGTCCCATCTGCTGAGAACCGGTTTCTTCATTTGGAATTTAGGACAGTTCAGAGCTGGAAATATTATAAATGTCATAGTGACTCAAGATTAGAAATAACATCATGTATGTGTGAAACCGCTGGCTCGTCAAACCCACCTAGGAAATCATGGCTTTTACTATTAATATTACGGTGACGCAACAGCCTGTGGCTCTCATCGTGGGGGAAGGATTTTCAGGAGGGAACCCCATCAGCGCCCCCTGGTGGCCCCTGAGGGTAACGTCCCCCTCCCGCCACTGCACCTGAGCCCCGGGAGCACGCCCACCTGTGCACCCCCAGTGCCTGAGCGCTCTCACACACACACAGTGATCAGCATCATGTTACGCTCCCCCTTCTTATAGGTGAGGAAATGGGGTTCCCTCTGTTCACAGGGGGCAGAGCCAAGACCCGCACTCCGTAACTTCTGGCTCCAAGTTCAAGGCCCATCCTGGCTCTCCCTGCTCGCAGGAGTTGCATTCGGTAGCAGTTTGCTTTTGTTTTTGTTTTTTAAATAAAATCATGATTATGGAGTCTTCCATCTATAGCATCACAG
This sequence comes from Stenella coeruleoalba, assembly GCF_951394435.1. NCBI lineage: Eukaryota > Metazoa > Chordata > Mammalia > Artiodactyla > Delphinidae > Stenella > Stenella coeruleoalba. Next base: position 4,528,815 of record NC_137164.1, read on the forward strand.
AATCTAACACAATGAAAAGGGAGAAGCTGTCAAATCCTTATTCAGAGACGCGTTTGGTGATTTCTTTGTGTTGGTTCATTTCTGTTTCACTGCAGCCCTGAGTCTCCTGCCAAGGGATAGCCTGGAACTGATGCAGACTTGGCCTGAGATACCGGGTCTCCTATTCTTGATACCCAGGGCGATGGGCTTCTGTTTCCCAGGCAGAGCAGCCTCCCAAACATCTGGACACTGAGCCCTTTGACTGGGGCTGGGACTGGATGTTTGGTTGTTTGTTTTTTTAAGTTTTTATTACATATGTTACAAATATTTCTTCCCAATTTGTTCCTTATATATATATTTGCTGTTGCTTTATGTTTTGGACATGCCCTGTGGCATGCGGGATCCCAGTTCCCCGACCAGGGATCGAACCCGCGCCCCCTTCAGTGGCAGCGTGGAGTCTTAACCACTGGACAGCCAGGGAAGCCCCCGGGGATTTGATGTTTTCTCTCCAGCACATCATGCCTAAGCATTTAGGCCTCTTGGACTCAGGCCCCCAGGCTCCCAGTCGATCGTCAGGGTATGCTCTCACTAGCATCCCTCCCGGCATTTTCTGGCTCACCGGGTGGCGAGGAATGCCGCCACCACCATCCCATTTTTTGGTAGTGGAGGGAATGGCCTAAGGTTAAAGTGGAGACCCCTGTAAACTGGGACGCCCAGCACCACCAGCGAGTCAACAGCCAGGGGTGGCTCTTGTGGACCCAGTAGAGGCACATCCCCGACTGCAGGCCACCCAGACGATGAAATGACAGCAAGAAGTTAGGGGCCACTTGCCATGTGTCCCACAGTTATTAGATAATTTGACAGTGCATCCTGCTTGCCCTCGAGGAGACAAGACTCATTTACTTGAAATCTGACGCATTTTCATGTATAACGTGTATACTAGCGCTATATACTTAGTTGAGTTACAGGACATAGACCAGAGGAGTGTCTAGAAGGGTCTGAGAGTCTACCCCGCTCCCAGTTACGTGAGCCACCACAGTTCCATGGATGACTCCTGGGTCAGAGGCAAGGGACTTTTATTACTGCCGGCACAGTGAGAAGCCTGTTCCCCTGCCCCCAAGCTCACGGGCGGCGCAGAGCAGCCCTGGTAGGGGGCGAGTAGGCACATCTCAGGAGCCCTGTGCTTGGAAACCCCCAATCCTCTGCGGCAAACCTGCCCAACCTCTGCTGGAGGGAGACGTTATCATTATACTGGTCAGGAAACAAATCTGCCTTGTGTCCCAGAGGGAGACACTTTTTCTATCTTTCAGGGTTGTCTGATATACAAACATCCTCGAAAACTCATCCAGAACCAACACCGTTGCCTCTGCTTACAAGACTCAGAGGAATGCAGGACACCCATGGAACACCGTCTCCCAAGAAGCTATAAAAACCTATCCATGAGAAGTTGTAAATTGAGGAAGATGGCGTCTGACTGAAAGGATAAGGGGCATTTCCAGTTGACTGAGGACACAGGCTGTGATTTCTCCCAGCATCTTCTCTGTCTGACTATGTTTAACATTCTGCCCAGAATCCAGAGCGTGTCCGGAGCACGCCCGGGGGGCAGGGACGGCCCAAAGGTTGCTGGGCGAAGGGTGTAATTTTCTTGAAAGTGGTTCAAAAAGAGGCTTATTCGGAGCAGGGGATGGAGAGCTGGCGGGAAGCCCCACGGGGGCAGAGCCCATGGACCGCCTCCTTCAGACTCCCTCCCCAGGAAGGGAGGGAGGTATCAGCCATGAAACGCCCTTGACAGGCTGCAAGCTCTGCTCCCTCTGTCCTGTGGAGAGTCTGCCTGGTGATGAGAAGGGTCCGGACCCCAGTTCTCAGCCATCTGAACCCACGGAGAGGTGCGACATCCCAGGGAGAAAACGATCTGACGGTCTTGTTTCTCTTGGCTTGGGAAGCGCTCTGTGATTCTGGAAATTCTTCCTGCTCCAGAAGGAGGAGAGAAACCAAAGGAGCAGCCCGTTCCCTCTTAGGCTCAGGACTGCATCTTTCTCCGGTCTGTACACCCAGCACCCCCCCAGGCTGTACAAGATGCCACAGGATAGAAACGGGGCTCAACTTCTTATTCATTCATTCATTCGTTTATTCAGTAATGAATTTGTCCGTATGTTGAATAATGAATTGACTCAATTTGTCATCTGCTAAGCATTTTCACTCCACAGGTAATTCAAATTATTGCTTTTTTTGTTGTTTTGGGGGTTTTTTTTTTGGTAGGAAACTAACATAAATATTTTCGAGTAGGATGAAAAATTCATGTTAACTTTTAAAAATATGCCTAGAGATATTGAAAACATTTCCCTCACTCGTTCATTGCACAAAATGTTGCCAAGCAACAGCTATGCATCAGGTGAGCTGCTAGGTATACAGATAAAAGAAGGAGATCATTTTCAGAAGATAAGTGTTATAAAGAAAACATGACTGAGCCCAGGGACAGACAGTGATTCGGTGAGGGCTGGCTAACTGGATGGATGCAGAGAGGAGGTGACATTTGAGCTTAGATCTGAATGACAAGGAAAAGCAACAAAACATGGATGACCCAGAGGGTGGTGTCCCAGGCAAACAGGACAGCAAGTGCAAAGGCCCTGAGGTCTGAAGTGTTCAAAGGGTAGGAAGGAGGCCAGTGTGGCTGGGGAGTCATAAGCCAGCAGGTTAAGAGGCAAGAAATGGCAGCAGAGAGGTAGAAAGAGGCCACCCTCTGCAGGCTTTTATAAAGGGCCCTGGGGAAAAGCCCCCATGTGATAGGAGGCCTTGGGACGGCTTTCAACAGTGGAGCTATTTTGTCTGATTTATGCTTTAAAAAGCAACCTGGGCAAAAACGAAGGCGGGGAACCAGTTGGAACGCTAACGTTGGTCTGTGTGAACTCTCCTCTGGCATTAAAGGGACCTGGATGGAAAAGGTGAATGAGAAGCCCAGGCTTAAGCAAATATGGGGGCACAGGTGGCAGAACTCCCCCAGCATCCATCTGGAAGACACTGGAGCAGAGACGTCCTAGAAGTGAACGAAAATATGCGGCAGAATCTTCAAACCATCAATACATCAACCTACAGACCATCAAGTCGACTGCAGCTATGTAAGCAGGAGCCTTAAGCCAGGAACTGGCCTTCTAGAAATAAAAAAGGCAAGATGTACCCATCTACCTGCAAAGCTCTCCTCCCCCTCTTGTCCCCCAAGCCCTGAACTTCAGATGGGGAGTAACATTCTGAACCCCCTCTGCACTTTACCACTTGAATCCACCTACCCGGCAACATGGCAATTTGGGAGAAAGAGCTAATAGCAAACAGGAGAGGGGGAGACCAGTCAGGCGCATCACTTGCGAAGAGCACGTACTGAAACCTCCCGTGTGCACAGTGTACAAAGAGAGCTCAGGACCTGGCCCTCTGCTCCTGGAACTCAACGTCTGGGTGGAGGGGCAGGTCCTAGAGGCGTGTCACAGGCTCCTATAGTCCTCGACCCTCCAAGCAACGGAGGCTGAGGTCAGCACCCTTTATGGGGCAGCCAGGCTGGCGCAATGCAGCTGAGGGTCAGGGTCAGGAGCTGGGCGGGGGGGTGGCCCTGACTGGAGGAGCTGCCCCAAGAACACCGACCTCCACAAAGGTGTTAGAGGACCCGCAGGAGCCTCCCAAGAGGAAGGCCCTGATGAGAAAGGGTCTCCCTCCAGGGCTGCTCAGGCCATGGCTCACAGCCCAGCAGGTGGCCTAGCCTCCACCCACGTCAACCACATCCCGCGCAGCCCTCTCTCCTAATTTGTTCCTCTCTGTTCTCTCCCTAATGGTCCTTTCACAGCCTGTTAAAGGGCCTAAATTATTATTTTAGTTTTCCAGGAGAATTGCATGCAATTTAGTCGAGTGCACAGGGGCGTGTGCAGCCTTCCCTTGTAACCTCCCAGGCCTGCAGGAGCCCGCAGCACCCCGGGTTGCCGGGTCTGAAATGCCATCATCTCCCAGCTGAGTCTCCCGCGGAGAACGGAGCAGCCTCAGCCCTCCTGAGTTCTCGGCCGCTTGGTCGTGTAATAGTCATGAGTTGCAAACAACGAAATCCCACTCTGGTTCGTCTGTGCAGAACAGGCCTGCACTGAAAGGGTATCGGATAACTCAGAAAGGAAAGGAAGTCTCAGAGAGCGGCCCGAACCTGGAGGTCCAGGCGGCTACGAGGACAGCCAAGTTCACCCACGGGGCCGGGCCGGCGAGGACACTGCAGCTGCTGCCGGATCAGGATCCACGTCGCAGCCGCCACTGCCAGCACGGGCCTGAAGCCCCTTCATCTCGGCCTCACTCGCTCCAGCAGCAAAGCCTGGTGGGAACGCCTGCTGCCAAGGGTGTGTTTGTCCCGGGATCGTATCCCAGACCCTGACTCCCGTTCCCAGACATAAGAAGGGCTCTGAGACGCTGTAGGAGAAACGCACGTTCACTGTGGCCCCTGACTGCTCTGTGCTTCCGTTTGGTCCTGAGCAAAGACACCTTACACTGAAATGACAACAGGTTCTGAAGCCATAAATCCATAGGAAATAATCTGATTATAATATCAGAAGAAATCAGTGCCGCCCTAAGTGACCTGAGCTAGCACGAGCAGAAAGACCGCCTAGTGCCCTGGGCTGGAGGGCGGCTCTCCACCTGAGCTGGACGGGCGAGTTCCTCCACAACCAGACCACAGACACGGACCCACCAGAGAGCCAGCCACACGCTGGGTTATCGGACACACATCCTTAAATAACCACGACGGAATGTTCAAGGAGTTCAATGATTCAGATAGTAAATTCTAGCAGGAAACTGGGAAGTATAAAAAAGGAAATCCACACGGATGACTGCATCTATACAGCTTACGGTACAGTTTTGTAAACTGCACAGTTTTCAATAACTGTAACTAAAACTTCAGCAGATAGTTTAGGAGCGATTAAATAGCTTTAAGAGAAAATCAGTCAAGAAGATCAGAATCAAATAGTCAGACTAAAGCGTGGAGATCGAAAAAGAAACACAGAAAAGAGCGTAAGAGACACATTAAACGTGAAAAAAAAAAGATTTAAAATATGTGTAACTGGAATCCCAGAAGGAAGAGGGGAGAATTAATCGCGAAAAAGCAATATTTCAAGATATACTTAAAACTGACTCAAGACACAGAGCCATGAATTAGGAACTCCAAGCAGCAGAAATACTAAGAAACCCAAATTTAGGCATATTGCAGTAAAAGTACTAAAAAACAAAGAGACAAAGAGAAAATCTTAAAAGAAACCAGAAGGGGAAGAAAAGTATGTTACCTTCAGAGGACCAACAATAAGACTGACCACTAACCTTCATCAGAAACACTAGAAACCAAAAGACAGGAAATCATATCTTCAAAGTTCTGACAGAAAATAGCTGACAACCTAGCATCCTATATCCACCAAAAATATTCAGAAATTAAGGTGAACTGATAATCTTTCCAGACAACAAAACTAGCGCGTACAAACCGAAGAAGAATCTTTAGACAGAAAGAAAATTATCTCAGATAGAAACACAGAAATGCAAGAAGGAATGAGCTGCCCTGGGAAGAGTAAATAGAACAACAGATAAACCTAAATGAACGCTGACCATATAAACAGTAACTGTACTAACGCCTTGCAGGGTTTTAAATATGTAGAGAGAACTTCCTTGGCAATCATAGTACTCAACGCAGGAAGAAAGGATGTTAAATGTCCTAAGGTACTGAAGTGTCCTGGGAAGTGACAAAAGTAGGAATTCATGTTAGATGTTAAAAAGTCAGGAATGCATACGGTGATCTCTAGGGAACCACTAAAAATACAGGAAGAAAGCATCTAATGTATCCAATGGAGTAAAATAAGAAACAATAAGAAGACAAAGATAGGCAAGGGGCGGGGGTCAAAAGGTGCAAACTTGCAGTTACAAAATAAGTAAGTCCTGGGAGGTAATGCACAGTGTGGGGACTACAGTTAATAACACTGTATCACATATTTGAGAGTTGCTGAGAGTAGATCCTGAAAGCCCTCATCACAAGAAAAAAAATTGTAACTATGTGTGGTGAGGGATGTTAGCTAGACATCAGTGGTGATCATTTTGCAATATATACAAATGTCAAACCATGATGTTGTACACCTGAAAGTCATATGTTATATGTCAATTACATCTCAATTTTTTAAAAAAAGAAGATAGGAAAAAAGCAGGAACAAAGAACAGGAGTAACCAAACAGTCAAATGGTGGATTGAAACATCATAAGTACAATAAATGTAAATGACTAAAGAATCCAATTAAGAGATCAATGTTGGGCTTCCCTGGTGGCGCAGTGGTTGAGCGTCTGCCTGCCAATGCAGGGGACACGGGTTCGTGCCCCGGTCCGGGAAGATCCCACATGCCGCGGAGTGGCTGGGCCCGTGAGCCATGGCCGCTGAGCCTGTGCGTCTGGAGCCTGTGCTCCGCAACGGGAGAGGCCACAACAGTGAGAGACCAGCATACCGCAAAAAAAAAAAAAAGAAATCAATGTTGTTTGTAAGAGACAGTGCTTAAACATAAGGATGAAGGAAATTTGCAAGCAGAAGTATGCAAAAAATATAGACTATAAATGGAACAGAAACGGGAGTGTGAAGTTACAAGGGAGACGTCCCCAACGTTACAGGACAGCGGAACGAGCTATCAGGGAAAGTTTTTTGGGTGCACTTAAAAATAAAAGATCCTTGTTAGCCTTCCAGAAGGACAGAGCTGGAAAAGGCAGCCTCAGGACACGCCCTCTTGTCATTCCCACGTTTCTACAATATGCCCATAGAGAGCATGGTTGGTCATTAAATAAAAATTAGGAACTTCATTACTGGATGCTGATTGGTCATGTACCATCTGGCTTTGCGTGCTGTGTCCTCAGGATATTTCACTGAGAAAATATCACACTGAAAAGTCAGTCATAGCACTTTCCCCTCCCTGCCACTCTCACCTGACCCTTCTAACCTTGACCTTTTAATTTTCTAAATATTCTACCACTCAGCCTGGGTCAGGTATTAGTACTGCTTAAATCTCTGGACAAGGCTGATCCTGTTCTGTCTGGACCACGGTTTATCCCTTGAGTTTCTGGTCCAACAATGACTACACCTGTACTGACCTCCCCAAGGTGCATGTGTTCCCCTCCCACTGTCCGCCTCCCTGCCCACTTTTTCTGTCCTGTGCTTTCAGGCCATTCTATAGTGCTTTCCCTTGGCTTGACCCCAGAATCCTCAGTTAACTAAGTTCTAATTTCTCCTTGAGTTTGCATCCCAAACTCTCTATGTATCTTCTGTGTGTCCTCTTCTCTTAGCTTCTAGCTTGCTCCCAGCTTGAAATAGATGGCCCCCCACGTTCAAGTCCTTAAACAATCATTTCTTACAAGAGCTGGTTTGAAGAGGCTCTTATTGGCCAAAGTTGGTACAATTTGAATATCAAAAGAATAGTGACTATTATTAATTGAGGTGAGTTCACAATGATACAAACAAAAGAACACCAAAAAGCCCGCAAAACCTTATTTGCGGGGCTTCCCTGGTGGCGCAGTGGTTGGGAGTCCGCCTGCTGATGCAGGGGACGCGGGTTTGTGCCCCGGTCCGGGAAGATCCCACATGCCGCGGAGCGGCTGGGCCCGTGAGCCATGGCCGCTGAGCCTGCGTGTCCGGAGCCTGTGCTCCGCAACAGGAGAGGCCACAACAGAGGCCTGCGTACCTCAAAAAAAAAAAAAACTTACTTGGCACTATTGGAGGTGGCTATTACACCATCTTCTTCTAAACATTTGTAATTAAAGGAAAAGAGTTAAACACTTACTGCCTTTCTGGCAGGAGCCGTACTTCAGAATAAGCAAACAGCCCCAGGAAATAAAGAAAAGCTCTACTCTAAAGAAGAATGACATCTAATAAATGCAGAGGGATTGACAGAAGGTAAAAACCACCATTTTGCAAACCCTAATGTACTAGTTAATTGCAATGCTTGTCCCGAATGCTAACCCCATCCGGTGGACAGCTGGTGGGGAACTGGATTCCACGTGGAGCCGAAGTGTCAGCCTCCAGCTCACTTGCTAACACAAGGGAAACGTCACTTTATAGTAGAGACGCTTGACCACGTCCCCCTCATCCGGTGATTAGACCAAGCACCACAACAGTAGACAACCAACACCACGTGACGCAACGTGACATACACAGCATCCCCCCAAATCATAATTCATCGGAATCTCGTCAGGCCTACGATCTAACGTACAGCCTACAGGAAATACAGAGGATAGAGGAACAGGTTAAATACGTAACAAGGAAACAGACAATCTGATGTGCAGCTTTGCACGAAGCAACTGAGTTTCTTCAAAATGTCAACGTCATTTTTAAAAAAAGGAGGAAGACGGGAAGTGTAAGAACAGCTCTAGGTTAAAAGAGATCCAAGAGAATATAAGTCAACGCACCACTATGGAAAACAGTATGGAGGGTCCTCAAAAGACTGAAAATAGAGGTGCCACGTCACCCAGCGATCCCACTTCTGGGCATATACCCAGACAAAACTATAATTCAAAGAGCTACATGGGGGCTTCCCTGGTGGTGCAGTGGTTGACAGTCCGCCTGCTGATGCAGGGGACACGGGCTCGTGCCCCAGTCCGAGAAGATCCCACGTGCCGCGGAGCGGCTGGGCCCGTGAGCCATGGCCGCTGAGCCTGCGCATCCGGAGCCTGTGCTCCACAACGGGAGAGGCCACAGCAGTGAGGGGCCCGCGTACCGCAAAAAAAAAAAAAAAGAAAGAGCTACGTGGACCCCTATGTTCACAGCAGCACTATTCACAACAGCCAGGACATGGAAACAACCTAACTGTCCATCGACACATGAACGGATAAAGAAGATGTGGTGCAAAGTAGAATGCTGGTTGCCAGGGGCTGGGGGAGAATTAGTACTGAGTGGTACATATTTCAGTTGGAGAAGATGAAAAAGTTCTTGGGATGGTGGTGGTGACGGTTGCACAACAATGTGAATGTACTTAACGCCACTGAACTGTACCCTTAAAAATGGCTAAAATGGTAAATTTTATATTAGCTATATTTTGCCACAATAAAAAAATAAAAATACAAAATAAAACAAAACAAAAAAGAAAAGATACATGCACCTTTATGTTCACAGTGGCACTATTTACAATAGCCAAGACATGGAAGCAACCTGAATGTCCAACGACAGATGAGTGGATAAAGATGTGGTATATATGCACGATGGAATATTACTCAGACATAAAAAGAACGAAATAACAGCCTTTGCAGCAACATGAATGGACCTGGAGATTATCATACTAAGCAAATTAAGTCAGAAAGAGAAAGACAAATACCATATGACATCACTTATATGTGGACTCTAATACGACACAAATGAACATATCTATGAAACAGAAACAGACTCACAGACAGAGAACAGACTTGTGGTTGCCAAGAGGGAGGAAGGTGGGGGAGGGAAATGTGGGAGTTTGGGATTAGCCGATGCAAAATATTATATATAGAATGGATAAACAACAAGGTCCTACTGCATAGCATAGGGAACTATATTCAATATCCTGTGATAAACCATAATGGAAAAGAATATGAAAAAGAATATATATACATATCTGAATCATTTTGCTGTACAGCAGAAATTAACACAACATTGTAAATCAACTATAATTCAATAAATTTTTTTAAAAAAGGGAAAAATGTAAAAAAAAGATGTGGTATATATATATATGTATGTGTATATATATATATATATATATATATACATATACACACACACAATGGAATATTACTCAGCCATTAAAAAGAATGAAGTAATGCCATTTGCAGCAACCTGGATGGACCTACAGATTGTGAAGTAGGTCAGAAAGAGAAAGACAAATACCATATATCACTTGTATGTGGAATCTAAAATATGACACAAATGAACTTATCTACGAAACAGAAACGGTCTCACAGACGTAGAGAACAGACTTGTGGTTGCCAAGGGGGATGCGGTGGGGGAGGGAAGGATTGCGAGTTTGGGATTAGCAGATGCAAACTATTATATATAGGATGGATAAACAACAAGGTCCTACTGTATAGCACAGGGAACTATATTCAATATCCTGTAAGAATATGAAAAAGAATGTATATATACATATAACTGAATCACTGTGCTGTGCAGCAGAAATTAACACAACACTGTAAGTCAACTATGCTTCAATAAAATAAATTTTAAACAAAAGAGACCCAAGAGATATGGCAAAGAGCATTCCTGTTTGGCCGCTGGTCAGAACAAAGCAAGGGTGAAAGACATTTTGGGGACAACCAGGAAATGCGACTATGGGTTGCATATTGGGTGATATTACAGAATCATGGTTAATTTCATTAACCATGGTATCACGATTATGTGGGAAATGTCTGTAGTTTTTAGAGATACCTACTGAAGTATTTAGGGGTGAGTAACGACCATACTTTAAAATACTTCCTCCAAAACGCAGTAGATGGCAAATGTGTCAACATGTGAGCAATTGTTTCAATCTAGTGATGGCCATGGTCATTAGACTCACCACTTCTCTCTACTTCTCTGTATATTTACCATTTTTCATAATAAAAAATTAAGCTTAGGAATAACAAAGGGGGGGAACATAACAGCATCCCTCCAACAGGGTTACTGTGGGAACTAGAGCTAATGAATAAAAGGTGCTTATCTCAGTGCCTGACACATGGTCATTAATTATTGTTCCTAATAATTGTTTCTCGAGCATTTCCCAATCCTCACAAAGTACAGCAAGAGTATTAACAATTAAGGAATGAAAAGGATACCACACAGTTACAGGCTGTTAAAATGTGCATAACTGGATCGGGATGTATAAGTACTTTTCTATGAGAAAGATCTTCCAACCTTGGTCTCCTCCCTGCCAGGTATGGGCAACGTTCAGAGGTGGCTCTGGAGCTCCCTCTAGTGGTGATATGTGGTAACTGTTCTCTGCCCAGCTGCTGAGCCTTGAGTGGAAAACGAATCTACTGAAGGAATGTTTTAATACAAGGACGTCATTTTCCAGAGCTGGTGGTGGAGCTTTGTGGTTTGATGGGCCTCTTTCCCAAGAACCATGGGTGGCCTGCTAGCCCCTTGTTGACCACCGTTTTGTAAAACAATTGAGAGCAGCACAAGGTAGAGGAGAAAGGCCTCAGCATTGCTGGGTGGGCAGTAGGTATTTGGGGACCTTACAAGGGTTTCTAGTGAAATTATATTATTTGGAAGCATGGTAGTGATGGGAGTTGCTGGCCCATTTCTAGAACCTGTGTCATTAGCTCAGGGCACGTCTCCATCCCCGTAGACTGGTAAGCCGGCCATCCTACCAAAGCCACCAGAGGGCATCGGCTGCCCACACAGGCTGCCTGGAGCTGAGTGGCAACGGGGTGACACCAGCGGAAGAGAGTTATGGTCATAATAATAACCCAGATCCACTCTGATCTGGTCACCAGCTTTGGACTTCCTGAGTCAGAAATAAACTTGCACCATTTTTGAGCCATAGCACATTTGGGGGTCACCACACAGATCCTCAAAGCTCTGGAGGAAGGCCGTGTCACCAGAAGCAGAGAAGGAGTGACCATGTGGAAACTCTATCCCTCACTGCCCTCGTGGACACCGCCTGCACACAAGACCTCAAATAATAAGGCCGGAGCCGCACTGGACCCAGCCGGCGGGTCGGCGGGCAGACGTGCAGCACTCCACTATACAAGGCGCTGGCCCTTTCAGGCCTCTGGTTTCCCCCGCCCCACGGCCATGTTCCCAGTGGGCTCCGACTCGGCAGTCCCTCCTTCCCGCTTTCTCTCCATTCTCTCCGCAGCTGTTCCGGACGCGTGGGCACTATTCCTGGACCATCCACCCCACTCCCTGCAGTGGCCTTGCCTTCCACCACCCTTGAAATACAGAAGAATTTTCTCCTTTCCCTCATTTCCCAGTCACTCCTTAACCTATTGCTGTCTTTTTCCACCTGAAGCTCCATGAGAAGAGAATCAGTGAGTTGGAGGATAGGAACTTTGAAATAACTGAGTCAGAGGAACAAAAGAAAAAGAATGAAAGAGTGAAAAAATCCTAAGTGATCTATGGGACACCATGAAAAGAATAAATATCAGAACTATTGGAGCTTCTGAAGGAGAAGAGCAGGGGGGAGGGGGCAAAAGTTTGTTTAAAGAAAGAATAGCTGAGGACATCCCAAACCTGGGAAAAGACTTGAACACCCACGATCATGAACCTACTAGCTTTAACATTACTTCAATTCAAAACAATCTTCTTCAAGACACATTATAGGGACTTCCCTGGTGGCGCAGTGGTTAAGAATCGCCTGCCAATGCAGGCGACAGAGGTTCGAGCTCTGGTCCGGGAAGATCCCACATGCCGCGGAGCAACTAAGCCCATGCGCCACAACTACTGAGCCTGCGCTCTAGAGCCCACGAGCCACAACTACTGAGCCTGCGCTCTAGAGCCCACGAGCCACAACTACTGAGCTCACATGCCTAGAGCCCATGCTCCGCAACGAGAGGCCACCGAAATGAGAAGCCTGCGGACCGCAATGAAGAGTAGCCCCCGCTCACCGCACTAGAGAAAGCCCGTGCACAGCAACAAAGACCCAACGCAGCCATAAAAAAGATAAATTATTTTTTTAAATGACACATTATGGGCTTCCCTGGTGACACAGTGGTTAAGAATCCACCTGCCAATGCAGGGGACACGGGTTCAAGCCCTGGTCCAGGAAGATCCCACATGCCACGGAGCAACTAAGCCTGTGTGCCACAACTACTGAGCCTGCGAGCCACAACTACTGAGCCCGCGTGCCACAACTACTGAGCCCGCGTGCCACAACTACTGTGCGCCTACAGCCCGTGCTCTGCAACAAGAGAAGCCACCACAACGAGAAGCCCACGCATCGCAATGAAGAGTAGCCCCCGCTCGGTGCAACTAGAGAAAGCCGTCGTGCAGTAACGAAGACCCAATGCAGAGAAAAATAAAAGTAAATTAATTAATTATTTTAAAAGACACATTATAAAAAAACTGTCACAAATCAAAGACAAAGAGAATCCTAAAAGCAGTAAGAGAAAAAAAGATTGTAAACACAAAGGAACGCCCATTAGGTTATCAGCAGATTTCTCAGTGGAATTCTTAACAGCCCAGGAGAAAGTGGAATGATAAATTCAAAGTGTTGAAAGAGGAAACTACCAGCTGAGAATACTCTATGTGGCCAAGTTATCCCTTGGAAAGGAAGGATGAAGACAGACTTTCCCAGGCGAACAAAAGCTGAGGCCGTTCATCACCACTTTGACCTGCCTTGCAAAAAAATACTGAAAGGAGTTCTTCAAGCTCAAATGAAAAGACACTAATTCATAACATTAAAATATATGAAAACATACAATGGTCAAGGTAAATATACAGTTAGATCTAGAGAATGTTCTAAAATTGACTGTGGTGATGGCTGCACAACTCTGTGAATATACGAAAAGCCAGGGAATTCTATACTGAAAGATGTGAATTGTTTGGTATATGAATTATACTTCAGTAAGGTGGTGATGAAGGGGAAAGAGGAGGGGAGGGTGCAGGGAGGGAGGAAGATTCCTGCCCATTCTAGATTCCAGACACTAGGCTGCGAATCCCAGGTTCAGGCTTTCCCTGCTTGCCCTTGTGGGTAGGGTGGGCGCACGGCTGAGGGGTAAATAGCCCTCCCGCCAACGCCGGGCTCCGGCCGCAGCTCCGCCTCTGCACAGCAGGGTCTCAGGGTGGCAACGGGAGTAGCTGCCGTTGTCTCTGTCACTCGGGGGCACGATTCTGACCTCGGCGCCCGACAGCATGAACGGCTCTTGACAGCGCAGGGCTTTTTACCTCCCCTTGACCAGGAATGGATCTAGACAGTCCTGGGTACAGAAATCCTTTCGGAATCTAGCTTTAGGCTGAAGCTGCCACAGATGTCCACAGCCAAACTTTAATCTCCCACGAGAGGGCAGTGTCGTCTCACTCCAATTCTCACACTCGGCCCCCTTCCAGGCCCTCAGTAAATAAGCACAGGAGATGGAAATGAAGTGGATTCTGGATTTCTGCCTCTGAAAACACGTAGGCCTGAGTTTTCTTTGAATAAATGACTATCAGGTAACTATTAAACTACTAGAACTATGATTATTTAAAGTTAAACAACTCGGGAATTCCCTGGCAGTCCAGTGGTTACGACTCAGCGCTTTCACTGCTGGGGACCCGGGTTCGATCCCTGGTCGGGGAACTAAGATCCCACAAGCTGTGGGGCACAGTCAAAAGAAAAAAGTTTCAATTAAATTAAATTCAACAATTCTTCTTTATCAGACCTCCTTACTGAAAAAGGCGGTGAGAAAAAAAATATTCCTTTCAAGAATGAAAGCTTTCATTTTGATATTGTCTTTAGACGGGACGGACCCCACGCAAATCGGAGCTACCCTAGTGTCCCTTGACGATTTCACTTCCTGAAGTGGGCGGCTCCCTGAACAGCTCATAGCCAAGGGCTAAACAGCAAAGTCGCCGAGGGGCAGGGGCTCCGGGGCCCACAGATCTGGACTTGAATTCGGGCCCCACCACCTACTAGCTGAGCAGTCTTCACTCACCTCTGTGTGCCGGATTTTCTCATCTGTAGGAAGGAGAACGGTTCCTGTCTCGCTGAGTGTTTGCGGGGGTGGTAAGGGGGTACTTAGAACAGTGCCTGGCAGATAACGTGTCCTCAGTAGCTGATGGTCATGTAGTTAGTGGTTCTCCGTTCTGGGTGCTCACTGGCACCGCCTGGAGAATCTTTTTAAATTATTAATTCCCAGTGCAAATCAAAATCATAATGAGATCCCCTCACATCCATTAGGATGGTTATTATCCAATTAAAAAACACGGGACTTCCCTGGTGGCACAGTGGTTGAGAATCTGCCTGCCAATGCAGGGGACATAGGTTCAAGCCCTGGCCCGGGAAGATCCCACATGCCACGGAGCAACTAAGCCCGTGTGCCACAACTACTGAGCCTGTGCTCTAGAGCCCATGAGCCACAACTACTGAGCCGGCGGGCCACAGCTACTGAAGCCCGCGTGCCTAGAGCCCGTGCTCCACAACAAGAGAAGCCACCGCAGTGAGAAGCCTGCGCACCGCAATGAAGGGTAGCTTCCGCTCGCCGCAACTAGAGAAAGCCTCCGGGTAGCAACGAAGATCCAACGCAGCCAAAAATAAATAAATAAAATTTTTTAAAAAATTTTAAAACACACAAACAGAAAATAACAAGTGTTGGTGAGAAACGTGGAGAAACTGGAATCCTTGAGAGTTGCTGGTGGGAACGTAAGACGGAGCACCTGTCATGGAAGACAGACTGGTGGGTCCCTCTGAGTCACACACAGAAAAGCCGCAGGGTCCAGCAAATCCACTTCTAGGTACACACACACAGGACTGAAAGCAGGGACTCAATGAGGTTATCTGCACACCCATCTTCACAGCAGCGTTACCCACAACAGCCAAAAGATGGAAACAACCCAAACGTCCATCAATAGATAAATGGATAAACAAATGTGGGACAGACGTATAACGGAATATTATTCATCCTTGAAAAGGCAGGAAATTCAGACACATGCTACAACATGGATGAACCCTGCAGACATGCTGGGCAAAATAAGTCAGACACTAGAGGACAAATATTGTTTGATTCCACTGACACGAAGCCCCTACAGTAGTCAATTCATAGAGACTTGAAAGGAGAAGGGTGGGTGCCAGAGGCTAGGGGGAGGGGAAAGGGGAGTTATTGTTCAATGGGGACAGAGACCCAGCTTTGCAAGACCAGAAGAATTCAAGAGGTGGATGGTGGCGATGGCTGTAGAACCGTGTATGTGTACTTAAGGCCACCCGACTTAAAAGTGATTAAAATGTAGGTTTTATGTCATGTATAGTTCACCACGATTTTTTAAAAGCTTACTTGTACGAATTTTCAAAAACATTAAAAAAGAAGAAAGAAAGAACCTGAACAACAGAGGTCACACTGGTAGAGCAGAGCCCAGGCAGCAGTATCTCACAAGAGCTCCCCTAAGAATGATGCAGAGGGGGCACTGAGAGGTTCCCCAGCGCGAGGGTCACTCCGGGAATGGGAGTGGAAGCCGTGGACAGACTCAGGAGGGCTGGAGCTCCCAGAGCCGCTCCTCTCTGCCCTCTGCTGGCCCAGCCCGGCCGCCCCATGGCTCAGAGGCTGGGAGCCAGGAGGCTGAGAGCTGGCTGGACACTGGAGTCACCAAGATTCCAAGTTGGACAGTGGCTTTGGGACCAAAGGTGGTGAAAGCTTCCATTTGGACAGAAATCTGGAAATGAGCCACTGCGAGTGGTACCCTGGATGAAGACCAGTGTCACCTCCCTGGGGGTGACACGGCAGCTCAGTACACATTCAGCAGAGCGCACTGATGGCTCCAGCTGGCCTGGGACCCATCTGAACACGATGGCCCTCGCCGAACTCACCCCCAGAGTCTCTGAGCCCCAGAAGCGTGAACTGACGCCTCCAGGCCTGGGGGCCCCCTGGAGCCCAAGGTCAGGGTGACATTTCTCTGCGGTGATCACAGTTACCCTGGGCGAGGCCCGCAGGAATGCAGAGCTGCTGGAAGACCCCCCAGCCCCCAGAGCTGCCCACCGGCAGAGGGAGCTCAGCACTGCCCGGACAGCCTATAGGACAGCCGATCCAGAGGACAGGCTCCAAAGAAGTGTCTAGAATCCCGGTGACAGGGCTGCTAACAAAGGGCTGTCCCGAGAGCAGGAGAGCAGCCCGAACCCGCCCAAGCGCCCCCGTGGTCCCCGGGGCTCCCACCATCACCCGGCCTGTCCACAGCCACGGGAGCCAGGGGGGAGGTGACGCTCGTATGCAGAGTCAAAAGACCCACACGTGCGCACACATGCACGCACACACACACGTCACACACACGCGCGCGCATAGACGCGCCCACACAGACACAATGCCAGCGAGAATTTATATTATTAAACGACGCATGGACATCCCATTAAACACCTAAGTTTGCAGCTTCTATGAAAATACTCAAAACTAGCTCCGATAAACTATTGTATTTTTCTCTGGGAACAACAGCGATGTCACAGCTCTACAGAAACACTTCAAACAGAAGCCAACGGGAGGCCAGGGGATGCCTGTACAAAACGCTTCTCCCAGGCTCTTGCTAATCTGTACAGAGCAGCAGCGGAATTACCAGGCCAGGAGAAGAGCACTAATTCGATAAAGCTGCCTGCGTCCAGCCCCGTTAGTTAATTAAATTATCGCTTTACGGTGCCTTAAGAGAGCTGCAAGGCTAACCCGAGTGCTGCCAGCTTTATGGGGTCTGCGGGCCCTTTACAAGCTTCCTGTGCTCGCAAGTGTCAAATTGGGGCTGTATTGACAGATAAAAGAAAAATCGAGCTGCTAGGATTGCAGCCTTTCCCTGCGATATCTTTATACTGCGCTATAAAAGCCTATCACACTTAAAGAGTGAAAATTGTTGACATCTCTTTGCATCGCTAATCTTTAGGAAACAATGAGTGGAATATTATTTGAAATGAATAACTGCTCGCTTTATTGGCGAGTAGTAAAAAGCTAATAGTTGGCAAAACAATGTGGTGTTTACTCTTCAAGATAGGCGGGTTTATTAGCAGCAGAGCAACAGCGTCACAGCTCAGCCCTCATCTCCTTAGGGTGTTTTTGTTTTTGTTTTTTTGCGGTATGTGGGCCTCTCACTGTTGTGGCCTCTCCCGTTGCGGAGCACAGGCTCAGCGGCCATGGCTCACGGGCCCAGCCTCTCCGCGGCATGTGGGATCTTCCCGGACCGGGGCACGAACCCGCGTCCCCTGCATCGGCAGGCGGACTCTCAACCACTGCGCCACCAGGGAAGCCCCTCCTTAGGGTTTTACTTGGGTTACAGCATCGGGTGTTTTGTTTGCTGTTATTATTCTTGTTTTTTCTTTTTTTCTTTTCCCTTTTGTTCTTCTTTCTTTCTCCCGTCCCCCAATATAAGGTGACACTTTTAAAGATATCATATCAAATGTGGCATATATTCAACTGAACTGAAAAACAGCCTTCGAGAGAAAAAAATGTTTGTCAGACGCTAATTAAAGGTTGTAGTTTCCCAAAGTGAGAACTTTCAGCTCAGGAGGCTGGGAGTTCAGAGATATGACCAGGGCTGGAAGCAAGTCTGGTGGGTTTGTGTGTCCAGGCGGCTCACATGCGCGCACGCGCACACACACACCCCCTGCAGCGGGCCTGGGTCTGGGCCCTGTGCCGTCTGTCGCCGTGTTTAGTGCCGTGCTCACACGTCTCCTCCACCCTCTGGGAGCCCAGGAGTGCTTGACACACAGTCACTTAGCAAACACTTACAAAATGACGTGGCAAATAAGTGGACTCCGAACCAGAGAAATCATTTTGAGAACAGACTTGCTGTGCGAATGGTACCCACTTCTTTCTTGAGGACGTTTTCCTTGCCGTGTGCTTATGTCACAGCAACACACCCAAACGTCCGGAGCGGGCAGAAGGGCCAGCTGCTCCTTCACGGGACCCCGATGGTGCCCTCGCCAACGGCGGTCATTTGTGTACAGACGTAAGCTCTTCTGCCTTCACCGGCCTCTCGGGACAGGGTGGCAAGTGCAATTCTTTTATGCTGAGACCAGGGTGGGCTATCAAGGCCGAGGGCAGTAGTTCCCGAACTTGAGTGCCCGCACAGCAGCCTGGGAGGGGCCCCAGGAAGAGCATGTTAACAAGCGCCCCAGGAGATCCCAAGTGCTCAGAATTCCTCTGCCCTGAGGCCACGTGAGCAGGCGGGCTTTACAAGTTTGCTGTTAGGCCTCACTGTGGGTTCTGAGCTCCCTGCAGGCAGGCCTGAGGCCCGGCAGCCCGCAGGACCCTGCAACCCCTCTGGTGGCCCAGCCCGTCTTGGAATCAGGGACCAAAAATCACATCTGTACTGTACACTGAGGTGGAGCCCGGGTGACAAGGTCCAGCATCTCTGTTCAAGTTCCCTGCTGCTGAGACTGTGAAACAGACGGGGAACCGGGCCCCTAGTTCAAAAGGTGACAAGGCCCCTGGACCGAGCCCCAGCTGCTGGACCTGCCGATCACTCCTGCCAAGGAGAGGCTCCTTATCTCCTGAACTTTTAGCCCGCTAATTCCAACTAAGGTACATATAGCTTAGCTTTAAGCAATAAAAAGGAGAAAAAAAAAATGGTGTTTATCTGCTGTGGCCAAGCCGGTCTCTCCCAGGTGAGTCTTCTGCAGAACTATTTCCTTGTTCTCTGTGTCCCAGTCTCTCCGGTCAAGGCCAGCCAAAGATCGAGGCTCGCCCAGTGGCCTAAGAACACAGCTCCGTCACCAGGCCAGGCAGAAGGCCCTGAACCCAGTTACCCGATTCAGGGTCACCGCCAAGGTCGAGAGCAGGTGCACAGAAGACGGTTGGCCGCCAGGCTCTCTGCTGCATCAACAATGAGGTGCTGGTCAGCTGGGACTGAAAAACTACTGCCATTATAGAAGGAAATCCCTTTTTAGGCCAGACGGGGCCACTGCGAGGCCAGGGGGACTAACACCTCAGGGAGCCACCACCTGACTCTGGGTGGTACCTGGAGCCCCAAGGTGGCAGCCAGACCGGAGTCAGGCCAGAGACACAAAGCCCACCCGACGATGGTCCGTGCACTGCGGCGGCAGGTGCGCAAGTCGCTTCTTCCCAGCGGCCCTGGAGAGAAGGGACCAGATGGAGGACGGGCCAGCTTCGATGGACACACGGGCTCCGTGTTTGGGAGCTGTGCCCCTGACCAGAGCAGGTCCTGGGCCCACAGGCTCGGCCCAGGCCTTGGCGAGGCTCAGAACAGCTGGTGGAAGTGAGGAGAGGGTGGGCTGGAAGTGGGGGAGCCCTGCTTGTTGTCCCTTAGGATGGGAGCCCCAGAGACACATCCTCCAAGAGAAACGGCCCTGCGGCCCTGCTGCCTCAGCGCCAACCCCCCCGGCTCAGCCCCTGCGCCACCGCAGCCTCGACAAAGGCAGAAAAGACTTCAACTGGCCCTTTCTGTGAAGAGAGCTTCCTGGCTAGGACTGAGCCGCTCAGATACAGGCAGTCCAGGGATCCCCTCTCAGTGTGACACCTCCTAACAGTATGTCTGCCTTTCAGCTGCCTCCACTGGATCGTGGTTGGGCCGTTTTCATCTTCCCCAGAAGCAGCATTATTTGGCCACATGTGACACCATCTGTGCAGAAGGCAGAGGCCCCAGAGGAGTTTCTAGAAGAGTGCTGCGTGGAAGAGTACCAGAAGTGGCAGCCACTGAAGATGCCCAGGGCCCACCCCAAAGAGCCAGAGGGCCAGAAGGGGCGAGGGGCCGGAGGGATGCCCGGGTGTGCGCGGGCTGGCCCCTCGGCACCCGGCAGCCCCAGCAGGGAGGTGCGAGTCACAGCCAGGGCTGCCGTCGAGAGGGGAAGGGAGGGAGAGGCCGTGCAGACTTGGGGGCGCATCTCACAGCTCGTGGTGGCTCCCCACGCTGCAGCCAGCAGCATCCGCTTCCAGTGCTTATTCTGCCAGAGCATTAATGATGCTGTAAAATAATAAGGCTCCAGACGGCCGCACGGGAGCGAGCAGTTGATAAAAGGGAGGTTTACAGCCACATCCATCAATTCGATTATCTTTCACTGGGCTTAAACTTAGGAGTAACACTAATCTCTATTTAGCTTTACAGGATCTACGGACACTTTACAATCTTCCTCTATTCACAAGTGTCAAATTATGGCAATATTGATAAAACGGTGGAGTAAACAGCTAGTGAGACAACCCTAGAACCGGCGAATACACTTTTTACTGCACCGTAAAAGCCTATTACTCTCTGATTTCGGGTGAAAATTTGTGGCCAATAATCTGAGTTGATAATGTTTCGGAAACAATCGCGCGGATAATAAAAGCTGCCTTGTCCCTTAACGCCACCCCGCTCCAATCCGAGGCCAGCCCCCTCCTCGGGCTTGACCATAAAAAGCCGGGGCCACAGGGGCCGAGGTGGAGGCCATCCGGCCATCGGCAGGCACTGCTGCCTCCTTGGCCGAGGGCAGGTCTGGGATGCCCGTGGCCCATGGCCCGTACTGCTCTGCCCACAAGCTCCCCGCGCCCGCTTGGGCTCCAGCAAGGAGACAGTCTTCTAGAAGCCCTTGCGGGAACCTGCACTCTGCACTTTGCAGGGGCGAGAAGGACAGAGCAGCCGGGAACACCGGACTTGGACACTGCCTCCTGGATGTCTCGAGCCGATGACCTAGCCCCACCGGAGGGCTCTCGGGCCAATATGGTGCCCATGCACCCAATACCCCCACAAGGACCGCTGCCCGCACCCAGCAGCCTGGTGTCACTCGTTCTCATTCACTTGCTTTGCTGTCAGGCTGAGGTTTCCCCAGTGCCCTCCGAGTGGTGGTCGGTTTAGGTTTTCTCTGTCCAGAACGTGGCATCACACCCTTTGGTGCTTCCCGGCCTGACCTGCTGAGAACTAAGGCCACCAGGCAAACACAGCAGTGCTTTCAAGCAGAGGCTCTCTGCGGGACGGATGGCACTCGTCAGAGGCGCTGGCCAGTTCTGGACAGAAAGCAGGGAAGGCCTGTGCCCACCTCTCTGCCCCTAGAGCCTCCCCAGGGCCGTGCCTGCCTGAAGCACCGGGGAGGCCGTCTCACGGCCGCACCGTGCTGCGAAGCCACCTGTTTCTCCAGGCGATCTCCACGCCACGCCCCGGGCACGCCCCGACCGCTGGGCCCAGGCTGGAGCTCCAGTCGGGGAAGCACTGGCTCCAGACTCTGGACACTGAGCTCCCAGCGCGGAGCTTGTACTCCAGACCCACAACCAGGCCTCGTGGTCCTTGGTTCTGCTGGTCCGCCCGCGTCCTGATCCAAACAGGGAATGGAGGCTGGGGACGTGAGGACACAGTGAGGGGAGAGGGTGTTGGTCGCCCAGCATGCAGCAACCCCGCCAGCCAGCCTGCCGGTCACCACGACCCCTCCCCAAGGCACTCCACAAACACAAACCCCAATCCTTTCAAAACAGGAGACCCTACCAACCACAAATTAGATACTATCCTTGTGAATCAGAGACCACCCCTGGTGTGGTGGCTGAAGAAAGAAACTCCCGAAACTTCTCTGAGTCGCGATTATTTGATCTGCATGATGGCATCACTTGCCTTCTCCAAGAGTCTTCATGAAAATCACACAAACCTGTAATTTTTCCAAAAGCTCTTTGTAAACTGTAAAGTGATATAACAATGGCAACAGCAACAATGTCACCTAACGGTTACTCACTATGTACCAGGCACCAGGATAAGCATGTCGTGTGTATTAACTTCTTTAAATAACCCCCCGACGAAACCCTACCAGAAAGGTCCTTTTATCATCATCCCCATTTAAATGAAGCGGAAACTGGGGCTAGGAGGCGTGAAGGGACCCAAGGTCGCACAGCTGTAGTGAATGAGAGGTGGCCTAACCCCAGCGCTGCTCATGAGGTGTGAGGGTACAGCTGCACGGCTCGGGTAATGGTCACGTGGGCAGGGTGGCCGACTGGCCTGCTGGCTGCAGGGCCCCAGGCTCAGACAGGCATCTGAACCCATGGGGACGGGGCAGAGCCAGCCCTCTGCCAACACGGCCTTCTGGATCGAAGTATAAAGGTACGACCCTCTTCAGAGCCCTGAAGTTGCCCAGATCTGAGCCAAGCGAAATACCTAGATACTAACCTAGACTCCCCCAGTTTTGAAGCTGGTGTGGACGGCGTGTTGTGGGAGCTGAGGAAGCTGGAGGACCCTGTAGCCCATCCAGGCAGGGAGACTGGTCCAAGGTCACACTGCAGAGGAATGACTGGGAGACGGCTCTCTCCCCTCCCCTCTCTCAGGGCTCGTCCGTCGAGCCAGGTCAGCCTTTGCAAGGTGAGCCGCATCCTGCATCAGTGCCCAGCAGGGCGCCCGGGCTCAAATGCAGATTCCAAGGCCACCTTAGCATCCTGCTGACCAGGAGTCTGCATTTGGACAGATAGATATATATACCCTCATACACCGTGCCCGCTCGTTGTTCCCAAGGAGATGAGGGGTGCCCAGCGCTGCCTCCGGAGGCCTCTTTTGCTGCATGGGCTACAGGTGAAGGGGCTGGGCTCCGATGGGCTTCTTTCTGGGTCAGTTCTAAGTGCAGGGCTGTGGAGAAGAGGCTGCCCCGTGAGAGTGGATAAATCTACCCCAGGCACACACTGCTGCTTCTGAACCTACACACGGGTCTTTTAAAACCATCTTTCCTTTTTATTTTCCAAAATCCCCTTCCAGGTGTCTTCTTCTCACTCTTTTCAGGCCTGGCCCAACCCAAGGCTGGTCCTTCAGTCCCCATGACGGTCCCACGCCACCTGAGAAGCATCTACGGAACGTGGGTGTGCTTTCACCCTCCCAAAGGCGACTCAGAAGACGACGGGGCCCTGGCCCGAGCTCGTGCCCAGAGCTGGGGAAGGCCGGTCTCTCGACCCTGGAGCCGTCCCGGCATGAGCGCCGGTACCTGCATCCAGGTGCAGGAGGGTGAGCCGAAGGGCTCAGAAGCTCAGAAGACAACCGCGGCTTACAGAGCAAAGGACCGGATCAACATGCCGGGGCGCGAGGGCACGTGGAGGGATCCTAACGGAGGAAACAGCTAATATCACCACTGGCGTCCGGCGCTCTTCCAAACTGCACACTGAGGGAGGGGCGGTGCACGACAGACCAGAGGCCCGGCCAGCAGGCTCGCCTTAATGGGATTTGTTCATCGGCTTGCTTTCCAAGAGGCCTCGGGACACACAGCAGGTGCATTGGAAAGAGAGATAAAAGGAGAAGAGGCAGCGCTATGGAGGAGTCGGGGGGAGGGCACCCCGGCAGAGAAAAATCGGGGGGCTCAGGGCAAAGGGAGCTTAGAAGGACGGAAACACCAATCCAGGTGAGCAGAGCTGTCTTCACAGGTTTTCTCAGGATCCGCTTTCCAACCTTTCTAGAACAACGCGGATTATAAAGCAGTCCCTTCATCTGCTGCTGTGGACACACTCTGGCAGCTGTGAAGAATTACCCGCGTGTGTGCGTTACCACCGGAACACTGCTGATATTCTCAGAGTCAATCCTGAGATAGGCAGATGCCTCAGTCCCATCCCTCTGGCCCGACACCAAGAGCGTAGCCAGGAGCAGAGGGCCAGGTGAGCTGCAGAGAAGGCGAGGACACTTCTGGAAAATCAGAGAAACTTCTTTTGATGCAGGAAAGAATCCTCCCCTCTGCCTCAAGAAAAGAGAGAGAGAGAGAGAGAGAGAGAGAGAGAGAGAGAGATTTCTAGTGATAAAAGGAAGTTTCCAATTTCCAGTAATGACGAGATGAAAAGACCATTCTCAAAGATCGTCAAGGCGATTGTAGTAAAATGTCAACAGTGACTGGAAACAAAGTCAATACAATTCCTCTACGTGAAAATATAAATATACTAGAGATGATTGATTTGGCCATAAACTGTTTCCATGCACACATTTTCCCCCTTTTCCACTGTACGTATTTTAAAATTTGTGTCACTCATATGAACAGAGTGCGGACGAAAGCACTCAGATAATTTTCAATGTGTAAAATAAACATTATTAAAAATTCTAAAAACGTTAAAGAGAAATCGTTTGGGGCTTGAACAGTGACTGGGACAGGAGCTGCTTGGGAGGTACAGCTGGTCCCACAAATGATTCAGGAAACAAAGGGCTCCAGGCAGGGAAAGAAAAAGGTACCCTTTCAAGCCCATTTGTTTGCCTTGCGCGTGGAGGCAAGAAGTCAGTTTAGGATTCCGCCCTATCTTATCCGCTCAATCTTATCAGGTGGTAGATCTGTCCTTTGATCCTGTCAACAATGTGGAAAGTTGGAGACAGCTGCCACCACCCCTAGTCGGCAGGGCCTCACCATTCCCTCATAAAACATTTATGAAACCTGTAATAAACAGGCCTGATAAGGGAGAGGGCTCAAGATTTCAAAACTCAGCAGCTCCACTGAAAATGCCCTTCTCTGCCTCCAAGGTTCCTTTATTTGAAGAGCAAACACAAACCATCAATTCCCACTGGCCATAAAGTTCCTGAGCAAAGAGTTTCACCAAACCCTGAGATTAGCAGAATTTGTTCGGAGCCTTACCCATAAGGGACAAAGCACCTCCCCTCCCCTGCCCGAAATTCTCTGCGCTGATATGGGCAGGGGCCAGGGTGACCATAAAAATTCAGTCACGGAGAAATAGAGTCATTTGATGCCGCAAAGTAAACTAATATTCTGTGGTTGAGTTTAGCCAAGAGAAGAGTAGCATTTTCATGGCACACCACAAAACATAACTTTGTTAATATTTATTTTAACTTCTGTTTTGTTTTCTGGGAAATTGAGTTCTCTGAGTTTAGCAGAAGTAGACTGAGTCCTCACGACTCCCACTCTCCAGGAATTTTCTTAGTTGACTTTTCTGGGCAGGTGTCAGGTGAGTGACTTAAACCAGAGGTCTTCAAAGAATCTAGAAATAAAGAAAGCCAAGAGCAAGAGCGGGAAATGCACTGAGAGTGACTGGAAACTTCCAGGAAGACGAATATGCGTCCAGAGGGTGGAGGCCACCTTGACTAACCTCGTAAGCACCTGTCCCAGCACGAGCACCGGGAGCTGACAACCATGGTGGTCCTCTCAGCCCCGTGCTCAGCTTCTGTGCCCAGAGCAGCGCCCGGCAGGTGGGCTCCATGGGCAGCTGGGCTCTGGGGGGCTTCAGTGTCCCAGGCACTGGGGCTAGGGATGCCTAGCTGAGGAGAAGGAGGAGAGACGGGGCTCAGCTGGAACTGGGGACCAAGGATACACAGCCGGCAGCATCTGAGATGTCCCAGCGTGTTGGTCAGCAGTACCGGTCAACAGTGGTCTGGCCGGAACCCACGGAGGCAGGCAGAAATGAACTGACGGTCCCGTAAGACACAGGACCCCATTAGTGAACAGGCCATGTCATTTAGGATCATAGCTGAAGTGTCCCCAAATGCTTCTGGACCAAGGGGGCAGAGCTGGATTTTCATGGAGAATTCAGCCCAAGCAGCCTTTCTGGAGACCCCATCAGATGTGCTGTCTCCAGGCCACGGCGTTCCGGGGCCCTGAACCGTGGCCTCGGGGAGAGGAGGGGGCTGGCTGTCAGGAGGGCTGTGGGAGAGAGATGGGGGGGCTCTGTGCCCCACCCTGTGGGACAGGCCCCAGCATCTCCCGGAAGTCAAGGGGCAGGGCGGTACGCCGGTCAAGGGTACAAGCTCCCTGTCGACCGACCGCTCAGACTCCACGCCCAGCTCTCACACCTCCTACTCCTGTGACCTTGGGCGCCAAACCCTGTGCTCGGTTTTCTCATCTGTGAAATCAGGATGACGAAATCGGGGTTCTCACTGGATTGCGGTAAGGAGCAGACGAGACGGTGCAAGGGTGGCATTTGGAAACCCTCAACAACTGTTAGCTGCCATCATTATTAGTTTGAGATGTTGCCAGCATTTTTCCCTATTACAGGCTACTCAGAATAAGTAGCCTGTAATGTTCATGCGCTTTTCGCGTCCACAGGAGACTGTGTGAAGCCTGGGTTTTGCCCTGAAGGTCGGCGCTTCCCGCTCCTATAGTCCACGCTGACATCTCCCAGCTCGATCCCTTGCAAACTGCCAACTCTCTTTCTTACAGCATTGCCCATTTAGTTATCTCACACACACACACACACACACACACACACACACACACACACACACACACACACACACACACACACACACACACACACACACACACCACATAAAGTGGATGTGATTATCAGCCCCATTTCACTGGCAAGGCAACCGAGGTCTGGCAACACACAGGGTTTTCCAAGCACAGCCAGTGGGTGTGAACCTCGTCTCGGAGGCTCCGAGCCTGAATCTGCTTGGACCCGACTGAACGGGCTGAAGAGGGGAGGCAGAGCGAGGGGGATGGCAGGTCAGAGGCAGGGATGGGAATGAGAGGGAGGGAGGGGCTGTTATAACAGGTTATGTGGGGCTGTCCCAGGAAGACCAGGGCACAGGGACGCCCTAGTTAACGGCAAAAAAGACCCCAGCCCAACAATCCCAGGCCAAGGTCAAGGTGGGCAAACTCGCCATGATGTTATGGCATGTTCCTCTGTGCAGATCGGTGGGGGGCAGGCGAGGGCTGGCCACGCTCGCCTGTGCGCTGTCTCTCCTCTTCCACCAGACGTCATGCACCCCAGGGCGGCCTCCGAGCATCCTGGCACCCAGCCTTCCTTCCAGGCCAGTGTGGGAGTCCCTCATCCAGCAGACGTTGAAAGCTCCCAAACCGTTTAAAGGTTCGGATGTTGACACTGAATATCTGCACACCTGTGTTCAGAGCGGCACTATTCACAGTAGCCAAAAGGTAGAAGCAACCCAAGTGTCCATCGCCAGCAAATGGACAAACAGAATGGGCTGCGTCCGTGCAATGGAATAGTATCCAGCCTTCAGAAGGCAGGGAATCCTGACATAGGCTACAACATGCGTGACAGTGACATTATACTCAGTGAAATAAGCCAGCGACAAAAAGACGAGTACTGACAATTCCACTGGTATGAGGTCCCTTGAGCAGTCCGACTCATGGAGACGGAAGGCAGACCCGTGGGCCGGTGGCTGGGAGATGGGGGGTGGGCTGGGAGTGGGGAGCGCGTGTTCAGCGGGGACAGGGTTTCAGTCTTACGCGACGGACAGATTCTGGAGGTGGTGGCACGACAACGTGAACGTACTTAACACTGCTGAACTGTACACTTAAAAATGGTTACGACGGTAAATTTGACGTTATATGTATTTTATCACAATTTCTTTTAAGTTTGGATGTGGTATCCTGACACCTTCAGACACAGTGGGCTGCTAGGTCCACGCCAGGGAGGAAGTTCAGCACGCTCTCCCTGTGCCCTGAGGGGACGCCTGGCCACCTTTCCCAGCCACCCGCCCGCACCCTGCTTGTGCCCTAGGCAGGGGAGCTGCTGCCCCGAGGAAGGGGGTCCTTTCCTGGTTGGTATGGAGTGCCCCTGGCCCCCCCAGCCCTGTGCCCACAGGCTGTGTCTGCCCAGAGGGGCACCTTGCCCAAACCCCACAGGCCCCCATGGATCGGGGCAGCCCGTCTGGGCTGGGAGCCGCCCAAGGCAGGGGCCGTGCTCACTCCTCTCCACGTTCCCTGCTGCTCACGCAAAGCCTTGCACACAGCTGGTGCTCAACAGAGACATGTGGAAAGGAGGAGAGAAGGTAGCAGGGAAGGAGGAAGGGACAGAGGAGTAGAGGAGCGGGCAGAAGGGACACACGGAGGGCAGACATGGACAAACGTGGACGCGTCTCCACCTCTATGCCTCGTGCGTATTTATGGCCGAGAACCAAGGGGGCTCTTCTGGGGGTCTCCAAACTCGCCATGGTTTGTTTTAGGACTTGATGTGCCCTTCCCTCATCTCACGGCCCAGAATTCTGAAACCGCAGCAGGCTGGGGCGACGGGGCGGGAGTTCCAGGTCTCGCTCGCCCTGGGCATCTGAGGGCCCAGACGTGCTCTGACACGAGCCTCCAGTCTCAGCTGCCCCTCAGGCAGCGTCCACAGCAAACACCCACGCGACTGCAGAGGTTCAGATTCACCAAGCCCCCTGTCACCACACTCCCCCTGGGCCCTTACAGACGCTCCTCCCCAGTGCCTCTCGGCATCTTAGTGCAAGAAACCACTCCTGGGCACACATATACCCAGAGAAAACCGTAATTCAAAAGGACACGTGCACCCCCATGTTCACCGCAGCACCATACACAATAGCCAAGACATGGAAGCAACCCGAGTGTCCACTGACAGAGGAATGGATAAAGAAGATGTGGTACATATATATATATATATATATATATATATATATATACAGTGGAATGTTACTCAGCCAGAAAAAAGAACAAAATAATGCCGTTTGCGGCAACATGGATGGACTTAGAGATTGTCATACTAAGTGAAGTAAGTCAGACACAGAAAGACAAACATCATATGATACCGCTTATATGTGGAATCTAAAAAAAGGGTACAAATGAGCTTCGTTACAAAACAGAAGTAGTCACAGATGTAGAAAACAAACTTATGTTTACCAGGGGATGGGGGGGGATAAACTGGGAGATTAGGATGGACATACACACACTACTATATATAAAATAGGTAAGGACCTCCTGTAGAGCGCAGGGAACTCTACTCAGTGCTCTGTAATGGCCTATGTGGTAGAAGAATCTACACAAGAGTGGATACGTGGATGTGTATAACTGTATGTGTATAATCACTTTGCTCCACACCTGAAACTAACACAACATTGTAAATCAACTCTTCTCCAACAAAAAATTTAAAAACTGAAAAAAAAAGAAACTCAAAGGCTCCTTGGCGGAGAGACGAAGTGTGTCCCTCCTCGCAGCCACCCTCCCCTGCACCCCTCGTCCGTCCCCTCCTGGGCCCCCATCCCCAGCAGATCCTTTATCTGCACAGACTGTTCCCAGGCGATAAAGCAGCCCAGGTCAGGTGCAGGGAGCTTTGTGGCCCTGCGGAGGCACAGGGATTTTCCTGGCCCATCGCCCCTGCTGTTTGCTCACCTGTCATCTCAGCTTGGTGACAAGGCTGACAGGAAAAGGGGGGGCGGGCGCGTGTGTGGCAGGAGAGGTCGTTTATTGGAAGGCTGCTGGCTGTAAACACACCCGCGCGGCTTTCGACGGCAGCCCTGGGCCCGCCACGCGGCCGGCCCCCTGTTAATGCGTAACCACTGAGCCCCCCTCGGGGCAGGTGCGGGGACGTGGCTGTGACCCCGCCTTTCTTCCAGCTCCCCCAGGCCGGCCGCCTCATCCTGTGCTCGGGCCAAACCCGCTGAAAAGTGAAGGCCGGGGAGTGTCCCAGCCCTCGGCCTGCCCCAGAGGCCCTGGTCCTCCAGCCCCGGGCGGTCAATGTGTGACCTCTGACCCTGGGGGAGGACGGGGCATCAGGGTCAGGCGCGGTGGCCTCATGCAGCAGAGGGGCTGGCTGGGACGGCACCCCCAGCACGAAGATCCAACATGTGCTGTCTGTTCCCTGCCCCTCGGCTGCAAACAATATACACTGGAGCATGAAAGATTCAGCTCTTGCTCCGGCTGCTGGGATGAGCTGTCCGCGCCCAGGAGGTGCCCCTCAAGCCCTTTCCCTCTGAAGGACACACGCTGGGGCTGCCGGGCAGGCGGCAGTGAGGCCAGTGGTGGCGGGCGGGATGCTAAAGAAAAGACCATTCTGTACGCATACAAGGACAGTGATGGGATAAGGTGGGTTCTAAGGAATATCTGGGGCTTCCCAGGTAGAACAGCTAACCTCGCAGTGAGGCGCTATCTCCCCTTCTCAGGCTGTCTTGAGTGGTCGATTAGTCAAACTGGCCCCAGCAGTTCCTCAGCTGAATGCATCCAGATTCCCCCCTGGGAAACCAGGATGCACTGCACCTTTGGGGCCGCACCGCCTCTGTTTCTTTCCCATTGGCGGTACTGGCATCACAGCCCTCGACTGTGAGGTTTATGGGTCTCAGAGAGGCCTTCTCTGCTCTCAGCACGGGGCAAGCCAGTCGCAGGAGAGGACCCATCATCGTAAATCCTGGAAGCAATGCTAACGCGTTGATGAGCCCCTGCCCTGTGCCCAGCAGTCCCCTCCGGGGGGGGCAAAGAGACGTTATCTAACTCATCAGAACGGGCCTCCCAGCAATAGTTCACCCAGTTATTATTTTATGAGGTCGTTATCACCTGCAGCCACGGGATTAATAAAAATTGAGGGTAATAAAAGAAATCACAGAGGAAACTAATGCTATCAACTATGTAATAGAAGGGAGGAATAAGGCTTCGTCTGTAGTGACAAATTCTCCTGTCGCACAAACTCAGAAACGAGGGCCAGGAGGAAGGGGGCACAAGGCAGTGTTAGAGAAGACCACTCACTAGGTCAGGTGACCACCTCGCAATGGTACCTGTGCTCTGCGCAAACCAGAGGTCCGCCGCCAAATGACCTCGGGGGTGCAAGGGGGAAGGGTCTTCTGGTCAAGCCTATGTCTAAGCCCCTCTCTAGGGGAGGCTGCTGCCATCACCACCACCCTCTTCCCGGCTGACAGCGGTGGACGGGCTGTGAGTCTCCGTGGGCCCAAGCTCCAGGCTCCCCCTGAATCTCAAGTCCCCTCTTGCACTGTACTAGTACCAAGCCCAACCCAGCCAGATCTCCCAGGGACACAGATGTGGTCCAGAGCTGCTGAGAGCCCAGTGTCACACACCCACTGTGACGTCCCTGTGTTTGGAGAAGGGCCCGGTGCTCCCTGGATGATGCAGAGGAAAGGGGAGCCCAGGCCCGGCCTCGGGCACTAACCCCAGGGAGATCACCCAATCAACTCGATCAAACAGAGCGCGGACTACAGTGCAGACCCGGCTCTCACGGCTGATGGGAACAGATGCCACTCAACAGCTCTGAGGAAGGTTAGGCGTTTTAGGCCGTGAGTAAGACGGGCAGTCTAGGGAAGGCCACTGGCTGGAGGGCCAGGGTCTAGGAGGTGGCTGGTGAGGGGAGGAGGTGAGAAAGCAGACAGAGAGTGGGGTGCAGAGACGGGCAGCATCCCTGTGGCTAACGGGCACCAGCTGATGGGAGAGATGGGGACACTGCAGGTTTTGTACTTGGTCAGGGCCAGGCGTTCCTGTAAAACCTGACTCGTTCAGGGGCATCACTTGGGCAGATGGCCCTGGGACGGATCCTTCACCCCCAACGTTCTTTAATTACTAAGGACTTAGTTATGTTCATCAAGAAAGCTGGGAGATGCTACTGGGGAAAGTCGACCTGCTTTTGCAATAGGTGCCTCGACCACCTCTGGCTGGTCTCAGCTCCCCTGAGGACACATAGAGGAGAAGGAGGGGGATTCCATGAGGAAGAGAGGGTTTCAGAACAGGAAGCCCAGTGGGGCCCAGCTGCCTGGACCCTGAGCAGAGCCCCCCAGGTGCACGGCCGTGACTCATCCTGGCCTCTTGGCCTTCCAGCTCGGAGGCTTCTACTCTCTGCCTGGGCTTCCTGTGCCCCACCTTCACCTCAGGCTTTCTCCGGGACGGGACACGGGGTGCTCAGGGCCTCTCGGCAGCTCGAGGGAGAGGCTACGAACCACCCAGACAGCCCAGTTTCCCAAGTGGGGCCTGTGTCCTGACTCCCGCCAAGGCCCCTTGGCCAGTAATAAACCCAGCCGGCTGCAGAAACAGGCCCAGGAATACAGCCCCGGCCGGGTAATGATTAACTGGCAGCCAGGGGGCCCTGGAGGTCACAGTGATAATGAGAAAGTTTCCCTGAGCTATCTCAAGTGCAGAGGGCCTGGGGAGGGGCCCTGGCTGGCGCCCGACTCCCGGCAAATGCTTCCTGCCCCCTCCAGGGCGTGCTCCCTTCAACGACCCAACGCTGCCCCTCCCCACGGGAACAGGGGAACTGACGTCACGAACCTGGGGACACGGGCCCTGGTAAAGTCCACGGTGAGGACGCCAACAGGGGCGTCTTCCCGGGAGGCGGCTTTTCCCCAAACCTGACACAGATAAGCCCTTCCAAGAAGAGGGAGTGCTTTTATCTTTATTGCTTGGCCAGTCCTGAGACCTAGAGGGCCGCTCTGTTGGAGTGAAACTCAAAAAGGATTTTCAGCGGGACTTTCTGCTTTCTGATTTTTTTTTTTATTTCTTTTTAGTACTTTGGCATCTTGCAATGAAATTCTCCAGCAACTTTCTTCCGAAGTTCCTAAACAACTTCACAGGCAGAACTCACGCCTCGGTTTACACGAGCGAGGAATGCGAAGCCCCCACGATGGGTCTATCATGATGCTTCACGGAGTTCAAAAGAATCCTTTCACTGGGGAGGCCAGGCCAACAAAGACAAAAAATAATAATAAAAAGGCCTCCAAGATGGAGGATCTATAAAGCCTCCGTGTTCTAGGAAATCACAATGTCGGCTGGAGACGAACGGGTTCTCCCAATTTGGAGACAGAAGTGAAGGCTCACTCGAGGGCATGTGACTGTCGGGGTCAAGACAGTGCCATGAGCTGCCATCCCAACTCTGGCTCTACCACCTTCTGTGGAACCTTCTATTGCTGTTCTTATCCACCAACAGGGTCCCAACTCACAGACGTTTCACACTGTCACTCCTTCACCCTCCACTCCACCACCCCCTCTGAACTGAAAGCAAAGGTTGGAAGCACCTGTTCTACTTAATGTTGAAGCTGCGAGACTCTTCCTACACTTTCCAAATTCTTGTTGTAGAACGGAAGCCACGTATGACTCCTTGAAAAAGCTGGTACTGATTCCTACTGACACACCCATCACATGTCCCAGAATGTCACCAAATATTGACATCCGGTCCTGCTGAGCAGGCAGCCACGTTGAAGTAAGACAAGCACCCAGCTCTGGAATCCTCTTACTTCAGGAGGCCAATCACCGAGCAGTGTTCTTACAGTCTCTTATTTGTTATCTAATTCATCGACTAACTTGTATTAAGACCCCACCCAGAGTAAACGGCTTCATTTTCCAGTTAGCATCTATTGGGTAAGTGATGTTTTCACTTTCTTCAGATGTGTGTGATAACACTGGTCTACTTTCAGATATGTTACTCTTTAAAATGCTCACAACACTGTGTGCTCTTGATGGAAATAACACCACCTCCTGTAAAGTAAGTATTCTTTTTTTTTTTTGGTACGCGGGCCTCTCACTGCTGTGGCCTCTCCCGTTGCGGAGCACAGGCTCCGGATGTGCAGGCTCAGTGGCCATGGCTCACGGGCCCAGCCGCTCCGCGGCACGTGGGATCCTCCCGGACCGGGACACGAACCCCCGTCCCCTACATTGGCAGGCGGACTCTCAACCACTGCGCCACCAGGGAAGCCCTAAAGTAAGTATTCTTTAAAAAAAGAAAAAACTATATATATACATATATATATGTGTGTGTGTGTGTGTGTGTGTGTATATGAGCCCAATCAAGTTTCCAGTTTACAGGAAATACAGGACTAGGGAAAATGTTAAATGACACCCAGGGTTGCACTTGGCAGAATCCAGAACGTGGGAAGCCATACATCAGTTGATGTCCATCCTTGCTGGGTACGTGGGGGGGCGGGGCAGTGTCACTGTATTATGTGCTCTGCTTTCATGAATGTGTGAAACTTTGCTAATAAAGGTTAAAAATACGTACAAGTGTTTGGCACATACACACGCACCCAAATTCAAACTAACAGCAGACGCCTCGCCAGCACCCACCGTGCCGGCAGACAGCGATCAGGCCAATGTGAAGGGCGGACCCACACCCCCCACCTGGCTCTTCCTCGTCTCTCCCCTCCCCGCGCTCATCTCCAGGGGAGGCCCGAGAAGCACCTGGACCGACTGTTTAAAGGGCCCCTCCGAGCTCTCCCTTCCCTCAGGATCATGACCCAGCAGAGGCCCTGGGCACAAGGCTGTGCTGTCCTCAAATGGGCCCATCAGCCTCCAAGTCGTGGAGTCGTGACAGGGTTCCAGGAGACCCCGCGTCTGGGTGCAGGGGATGCCGACCTGACTCCACCACTCCCCAGCTGAGGGCCTTTGGGCAAATAACTTAACCCCTGTGAGCATCACTTAACCTCTCTGAGTGCTGATGCTTTCCTCTATCAAAAGGGGAGAATTCTTTGTTCAACACACACTGCGGTGGGTGCGAAGATGATGCAAACGGCAGTCTCTGCACTCGAGGAGCAGGACCGTGCACCAGGAATGTCCTACACGAGGCTGGACAGGAGAAGGACCATCCCAGAGGCAAAGGCCACTTACAAGGAGCTTTGAGCTGAAGAGAATCATTTGTCTCTGAGTATCAGGGAAGGCTCCCTGGAGCAGGTGGCATGTGAGCTGGACCCTGACAGACAGGTTCTCAGGTGACAGGAAGAGGAGGGCAAGCCAGCAGAGGGAGCCCTGAGCCCAGGGCATGAGAAGAAAGTGGACAGGACGTAGGTCTGGGAAGGTAGGTCAGGGCCAGGCTGGGGCGGCCGTGACCGTGAACACTGGCCAGTGTGTTGGAATCATACAAGGAAGGCAAGGGGGGTGCCGTTTGGAGACTTTTGAGGGGAGTGCGGCTTGATCAGCACTGGTCTCTAAGCAGATTATTACAGAGGATGCGTGAGGGAGAAAGACGTGGTCCTGTTTGCAGCCAGAAACAGAATAGGCCCCGGGCAGTCTCTGTGACTGAGAGTACCAGAGCCAGAAGACGTTTGACAGCACAGTGGGCTTCCTTCTCCAGGGGAAAATGCACACACACCCAGAGTTGTGAATCTGAGGTTGGGGCAGGAGTTCACAAACCAGGTACGAGAGAAAGTGCAGCTGGAAAAAGGAAATACATCAACTGCCAGATGGAGACACATTTCCCCCGAGACTAGGCCGGGAAAGGCCTCCTCTGTTCTCCCACGTCAGGGAGTTCTCTTTGCATCTTGCCCTGGTTAATTCTGGAACCAAGTTCTCCAGGACCCAGAGGACGGGGGTGCTGGTGCCCCTTGCTGGGTGGCTCAGACTGGCCAGGGGGTCACCTAGCCCCAAAGCCCGGCTCCCTGAGGTGATTGGAAAAGAGGCCACCCCATCCTGGCAGCCCAGGACACTGCGTCATCTTTCTATTCTCTCTACAGAAAATGACGTTACAAAATCAAAATGCTTGTGGAAGTAAAGAAACACAAGAAAAAGGTCAGGTTGAACCAGGCAGCTGATTCACAGTCACGTCCACTTCTGTTTGTGGTTATCTGTCAGCTTTTTAAAATTTGTAATTTGATGAGGTTTTTCTCTTCTCATCCTAAAAAAAATAGCTTTAGTAAACTTTGTATTCTTTTCCTTAAGCTCCAGCCCCCCAAAAAAATCCTCATCCCAAGTCCTCAGAGTAGAGAGAGCCCCCAAATGTGCACGTGCCCTTGTTCCTGGGCGAATGAAGATGTTGAGAACCTCCCGGCCCCGGCAGGGAGCGCTGGGCAGCTGGACGGCAGGGCCACGGGACCCTGACGGTAAGCGGACTCTGCGGTGATGCCGATCCTGGGAAGGGCGTGGGCCCAGGGGCCGCGACACAGCTCTCGCCGGGTTCACTGTCCACCTTCTGGGAGCCACTGGGCACATTGCACTGGCCCCCTGGCCAGCGAGCGCTGGAGGAGACAGAGTACAAAGGAGCGAGCAGGGAACGGCGCTGGTGGAGTCTGAAGCCAGCACCCTCAGGGGACCCCCATGGTTCCCAGCAGCGCCCCCAGGGCCACAGCCCAGGACGCAGCGGCTGAGGCCCGGAAGTGGACACTGCCATCTAGCGCCCTCGGGAGGCCACCTCCCGGCGCTCACCCTCGCCCGACGCTCTGCAGGCGGCCGCCTCCTTCCCGAGCAACTCCTCCTACAAGACAGGACGGTCTCCGACTGCACCAGAGGATGCTCCAGAAATACTTGCTAAATACGTCAGCCCTAAAAATCGAGGCACCTATTCACTTCAGGGCCTGGCTCACTCGCTGGAAAGGACCACGGGCTCTGAGCCCCCAGGACACACGTGTTAACTGTCCCCAGGAGACCGCCTGAGGGCTCAGCCAGAAGAGCAGGAATGAATGGGCCCTGCCGCTCCCAGCCCACCCGACAGCCTTCCCTTCAGCCGAGGCCTCATTCACCAGGGCGAGCGCGGGTGTGTCGGCATCTGCACGTGGGCATCACCTCTGCCACGTGGGCTCAGCACCACAGGAGGCGGAGCCTAGGGCCCTGGGCCTGCAGAGAGGCCTCCTGGTGTCGTGCCCGGTGTGAGGGCTGGGTTCACTGGGGTGACCGCTCAGTGGGCACGGCAGGAACTGGCCGTTTGCTTTGGTCAGGGCTGCCAGGGAGCAGCTGTTCAAACCTCCCCGGGCCCTGCCCCCTCCCGATGCCCGTTCCCCACCACTCGCCCACCTCTCTTGTCTCATCATCCCTCAGGAAACCCTTTTTGAAGTTCAGATGGCAAGGCTGCCTCTCTTGGCCACTGTCTGCAATCCCAGATGTCCACTCCTTGGTTTTTTATTGGATTTGGCCACAGAGCCCACACCGGTGACCCAGAGGGCGGATACGGGACAGGCTCCCACTTGGCGGCCTCCAGAGCCTGGTGCCAGGCAGGGATCGGGTATCACCAGGGCCAGGAAGCAGGGCGCCCAGGGGAACAGAAGGGACAGAAGAACAGCGCTAGCGCGCCCACTGGAATCACTGACAGCACCACAGTTGGGAGACTGAGAAATCTGACCACAGAGTTTCCAGGCCCACAGTGCCCAAGGCAGCAGCCGGGGAGGGCAAGAGAAGGGGATGTGGACGTAGCAGCAAGGTGGTCACCAGATGTGGATCCCAGGCTGGCCATGAAGCCCCCTGGCCTCAGCCTCTTCACCTGTAAAACGGGGTAACAGTAGCCCCTATCTCACAGGGCTGTGCTAAGAATTAAAGGAGTTTACATAAAGCCCTAAGATGCTGCAGGTGACACATGACTCTTATGTTTATTTAAAGATCTAGGAGGAGTCAAGATGGCGGTATGGGAAGACGGGGAGTCAGCGTCTCCCCACAACTAGGGCGCCTGCCAGCTGCTGGTGGGGGATCCTGACACCCAAGGAGATAGGAGGAACCCCCGAGTGAACCGGTAGGACTGGGGGTACTGAGGGGAGAGGAGAAATAGAGGCCAGACAGGATCGGCGCCCCTGAGGCCAGGGAGATCAGGAGAGGCAGGCGGGAGGGGCCCTCCGGGAGGAGCAGGAGAGCATGCATGTGTTAGCCCCGCCCACTCGAGCCCAGGAAGCCTGCTGGGCTCCCAGGTGAGGTCCCCTGCCCTCTGAGACCAGGGGTGGGGGCACGCCTGGGCCCCTTCTGTTCCTTGAGCCTAAGCCCCACCCCCCCACGGCCCCCAGGGCCTTTTCCAGTCCTGTGGGTCCTAAGCATAGGCCCCACCCACCACCCAAACCTCGCCCTTGCTTAGGCCCCGCCCTCCACAGCCAAGGCCTTTTCCCCTCTTTTTCATTCTTTGCCCTCCTCCTCTTTTTTACTATTGCGGTACTGATGTACCTTCCAGTTGTTGATTCACCTATACTTTTATTTTTATAGTCTTTCTAGCATATCTGTTAGTTTCCTACTCTAATTTTAGTTTTTACTTTGTTATTGTTCTCCTTTTTTCACCGCCCCTCACGGCTTGCAGGATCTCAACTCACGAGCCAGGGGTTGGGCCAAAGCTCCTGCAGTGGGAGCTCCAAGTTCAAACCACTGGACTAACAGAGAACCTCAGACCCCAGGGAATATTCATCGGAGTGAGGTCTCATGGAGTTCCTCACATCAGCACCAAGACCCAGCTCTACCCAACAGTCTACAAACTCCAGTGGTGGAAGCCTCAGGCCAAACAACCAGTAAGACAGGAACACAATCCCACTCATTAAAAAAAAAAAAAAAAAAAAGAGACGGCAAAAAAAAATGTCACAGGTGAAGGATCAAGGTAAAAACCTGCAAGACCAAATAAATGACGAGGAAATAGGCAATCTACCTGAAAAAGAATTCAGAGTAATGATAGTAAAGATGATCCAGAATCTCAGAAGTAGAATGGAGGCACGGATTGAGAAAATACAAGAAATGTTTAACAAAGATCTAGAAAAACTAAAGAACAAACAAACAGAGATGAACAACACAATAACTGAAATGAAAATTACACTAGAAGGAATCAATAGCAGAACAACTGAGGCAGAAGAAGGAATAAGTGAGCGGGAAGACAAAATGGTGGAAATAACTGCTGAGGAGCAGAATAAAGAAAAAAGAATGGAAAGAATTGAAGACAATCTCAGAGACCTCTGGGACAACACTAAACGCACCAACATTCGAATCAGAGGGGTCCCAGAGAAGAAGAGAAAAAGAAAGGGTCTGAGAAAATATTTGAAGAGATTATAGTCCAAAACTTCCCTAACATGGGAAAGGAAATAGTCACCCAAGTCCAGGAAGCACAGAGAGTCTCATAAAGGATAAACCCTAGGAAAAACACACCAAGACACATACTAATCAAAATAACAAAAATTAAATTCAAAGAAAAAATATTAAAAGCAGCAAGGGAAAAACAAAAAATAACATGCGAAGGAATCCCCATAAGGTTATCAGCTGATTTTTCAGCAGAAATTCTACAGGCCAGAAGGGAGTGGCAGGATATACTTAAAGCGAGGAAAGAGAAAAACCTACAACCAAGATTGCTCTACCCAGCAAGGA
The DNA here is from genome assembly GCF_951394435.1 of Stenella coeruleoalba. NCBI lineage: Eukaryota > Metazoa > Chordata > Mammalia > Artiodactyla > Delphinidae > Stenella > Stenella coeruleoalba. Next base: position 4,568,002 of record NC_137164.1, read on the forward strand.
TCTCATTCACATTCAACAGAGAAATCAAAAGCTTTTCAGACAAGCAAAAGCTAACAGCATTCAGCACCACCAAACCAGCTTTACAACAAATGCTAAAGGAACTTCTCCAGGCAGGAAACACAAGAGAAGAAAAAGACCCAAAAAAAAAAACCCAAAACAATTAAGAAAATGGTAATAGGAAAATACATATTGATAATAACCTTGAATGTAAGTGCATTAAATGCCCCAACCAAAAGACAGACTGACTGAATGGATACAAAAACAAGACCCATATATATGCTCTCTACAAGAGACTCACTTCAGACCTAGGGACACATACAGACTGAAAAGTGAAGGGATGGAAAAAGATGTTCCATGCACATGGAAATCAAAAGAAAGCTGGAGTAGCAATACTCACATCAGATAAAACAGACTTTAAAATAAAGACTGTTACAAGAGATAAGGAGGGACACTACCTAATGATCAAAGGATCAATCCAAGAAGAAGATATAACAATTATAAATGTTTATGCCCCAACATAGGAGCACCTCAATACATAAGGCAAATGCTAACAACCATGAAAGGAGAAATCGACAGTAACACAAAAATAGTAGGGTCCTTTAACACCCCACTTACACCAGTGGACAGATCATCCAAACAGAAAATAAATAGGAAATACAAGCTTTAAGTGCCACAACAGACTAGATAGATTTAATTGATATTTATAGAACATTCCACCCAAAAGTGGCAGAACATACTTTCTTCTCAAGTGCACATGGAATGTTCTCCAGGATAGATCACATCTTGGGTCACAAATCAAGCCTCGGAAAATTTAAGAAAGTTAAAACCGTATCAAGCATCTTTTCTGACCACAATGCTATGAGACTGGAAATCAATTACAGGAAAAAAAAGTGTAAGAAACACAAATACACAGAAGCTAAACAGTGCGCTACTAAATAACCAAGACATCACTGAAGAAATCAAAGAAGAGATTAAAAAATACACAGAAACAAATGACAACGAAAACACGACGACCCAAAACCTATGGGATGCAGCAAAAGCAGTTCTAAGAGGGAGGTTTATAGCAATTCAATCTCAACTCAAGAAACAAGAAAAATCTCAAATAAACAATCTAACCCTACAGACTTAAAACAACTAAAGAAAGAACAAAGAAAACCCAGAGTCAGTAGAAGGAAAGAAATCATAAAGATCAGAGCAGAAACAAATGAAATAGAAACGAAGAAAACAATAGCAAAGATCAATGAAACTAAAAGCTGGTTCTTTGAGAAGATAAACAAAACTGATAAACCCTTAGCCAGACTCATCAAGAAAAAAAAAGGAGAGGACACAAATCAATAAAATTAGAAATGAAAAAGGAGAAATCACAACTGACAATGCACAAATACAAAGGATTATAAGAGACTACTACAAACAACTATATGCCAATTAAACGGACAACCATGAAGCAATCGACAAATTCTTGGAAGGTACAATTTTCCAAGACTGAACCAGGAAGAATTAGAAAATATAAACAGACCTATCAGAAGTAATGAAATTGAAACCATAATTAAAAATCTTCCAACAAACAAAAGTCCAGGACCAGATGGCTTCACAGGCAAATTCTATCAAACATTTAGGGAAGAGCTAACACCTATCCTTCTCAAACTCTTCCAAAAAATTACAGAGGGAGAAACACTCCCAAATTCATTCTACAAAGCCACCATCACCCTGAAACCAAAACCAGAAAAAGATATCACAAAAAAAGAAAATTATAGACCAATATCACCGATGAACATAGATGCAAAAATCCTGAATAAAATACCAGCAAACAGATTTCAACGGCACATTAAAAGGATCACACACCATGATCATGTGGGATTTATCCCAGGGATGCAAGGATTCTTCAATATATGCAAGTCAATTAGTGTGATACACCACATTAACAAATTAAGAAATAATAACTATATGATCATCTCAATAGATGCAGAAAAAGCTTTTGACAAAATTCAACACCCATTTATGATAAAAACTCTCCAGAAAATGGGCATAGAGGGAACCTACCTCAACGTAATAAAGGCCATATATGACAAACCCACAGCAAGCATTATACTTAATGGTGCAAAACTGAAAGCATTTCCACTAAGATCAGGAACAAGACAAGGATGTTCACTCTTGCCACTCTTATTCAACATAGTTTTGGAAGTCCTAGCCACAGCAATCAGAGAAGAAAAAGAAATAAAAGGAATACAAATTGGAAAAGAAGAAGTAAAACTGTCACTGTTTGTCAATGACATGATACTATACATAGAAAATCCTAAAGATGTCACCAGAAAACTACTAGAACTAATCAATGAATTTGGTAAGCTTGCAGGATACAAAATTAATGCACAGAAATCTCTTGCATTCCTATACAACAACAACGAAAAATCAGAAAGAGAAATTAAGGAAACGCTCCCATTTACCACTGCAACAAAAAGAGTAAAATACCTAGGAATAAACCTGCCTAAGGAGGCAAAAGACTTGTACTGAGAAAACTATAAAACACTGAAGAAAGAAATCAAAGATGACATAAACACATGGAGAAATATACCATGTTCTTGGATTGGAAGAATCAATATTGTGAAAATGACTATACTACCCAAAGCAATCTACAGATTCAATGCAATCCCTATCAAACTACTAATGGCATTCTTCACAGAATTAGAGCAAAAAACTTTACAATTCGTATGGAAACACAAAAGACCCCGAATAGCCAAAGCAGTCTTGAGAAAGGAAAACGGAGTTGGAGGAATCAGGCTCCCCGACTTCAAACTATACTACAAAGCTACAGTAATCAAGACAGTATGGTACTGGCACAAAAACAGAAATATAGATCAATGGTACAGGATAGAATGCCCAGAGATAAACCCACGTACATATGGGCATCTAATTTATGACAAAGGAGGCAAGAACATACAATGGAGAAAAGATAGCTTCTTCAATAAGTGGTGCTGGGAAAACTGGACAGCTACGTGTAAAAGAACAAAATTAGAACACTCCCTAATACCATACACAAAAATAAACTCCAAATGGATTAAAGACTTAAATGTAAGGCCAGACACTATAAAACCCTTAGATGAAAACACAGGAAAAACACTCTTTGACATAAACCACAGCAAGATCTTTTTGGACCCACCTCCTAGACTAATGGAAGTAAAAACAAAAATAAACATATGGCACTTAATTAAATTTAAAAGCTTTGCACAGCAAAGGAAACCATAAACAAGACAAAAAGACAACCCTCAGAATGGGAGAAAATATTTGCAAATGAAACAACAGACAAAGGATTAATCTCCAAAATATGCAAACAGTTCATGGAGCTCAATATAAAAAAAAACAAACAATCCAGTTAAAAAATGGGTGGAAGACCTAAATACACATTTCACCAAGGAAGACATATAGATGGCCAAGAGGCACATGAAAAGATGTTCAACTTCACTAATTATAAGAGAAATGCAAATCAAAACTGCAATGCGGTATCACCTTACGGTGGTCAGAATGGCCATCATCAAAAAAATCTACAACCAATAAATGCTGGAGAGGATGTGAAGAAAAGAGAACCCTCCTGCACTGTTAGTGGGAAGGTAAATTGATACAACCACTTCAGAAAACAGTACGGAGGTTCCTTAAAAAATTAAAAATCGAACTACCATACGACCCAGCAATCCCACTACTGGGCATATACCCTGAGAAAACCATAATTCAAAAAGAGTCATGTACCAAAACGCTCATTGCAGCTCTATTTACAATAGCCAGGACATGGAAGCAACCTAAGTGTCCATCAACAGATGAACGGATAAAGAAGATGTGGCACATATATACAATGGAATATTACTCAGCCATAAAAAGAAATGAAATTGAGTTATTTGTAGTGAGGTGGATGGACCTAGAGTCTGTCATACAGAGTGAAGTAAGTCAGAAAGAGAAAAACAAATACCATATGCTAACACATATATATGGAATCTAAAATAATAATAATAATAATAAATGGTTATGAAGAACCTAGGGGCAGGACAGGAATAAAGACGCAGACGTAGAGAATGGACTTGAGGACACGGGGAGGGGGAAGGGTAAGCTGGGACAAAGTGAGAGAGTGGCATGGACATATATACACTATCAAAGGTAAAAGAGATAGCTGGTGGGAAGCAGCCGCATAGCACAGGGAGATCCTAGAGGGGTGGGATAGGGAGGGTGGGAGGGAGACGCAAGAGGGAAGAGATATGGGGATATATGTAAATGTATAGCTGATTCACTTTGTTATGAAGCAGAAACTAACACAGTATTGTGAAGCAATTATACTCCAATAAAGATCTATTTAAAAATAAATAAACAAAGATCTTTCCCAAGCTCTTCCTCCCGCAAAGGCATCTGGGGGGAGGCAGAGTTAATTACTGATAGCGTGTGACATGGAACACAAAAATGCAAACTCTTCTTTGGCCTCGAGGTGCTGCAAGGAGGGCAGCCTGAAGATGAGTCCAGTTAGGATCCAGCTGCCCTGGGTGAGGTGTTCTGACCGCGTGGGCTCAGCTCAGCAAGTCCTGCTCACAGCCCTGCTGCTTCCCCAGGAGGAATGTCCCTCCACAGACCACACTCCCCTGCCATTCCCTCTGTTTTCCAATGAAATTGGTTTAGATTAGTAATTGTTTCCCTAGCCATCAATAAATTCCTACAAGCTCCTTAATGTTCATAACATTTTTACTAAGTGTCTCGGTATAACATACTCAGTAGGGAATGTACAAGTTCATTGATTATCGGGATGTTTCCTTCTTATTGGTGGGGTTGGGGGGAGGCATGGGAAACAGCTCCTAAAACAGGTAGACCTCTGTTTCTCAGGTCTTTTGATAAAAGCATGGATTCAGCTAATTTGCTGGGCAGGACGAGTGTGTCCCTTTTACGGATGGAGAGGTTAAGTCATCTGCCCACGATCACACCCTGACAACCTGGCTAAGACCCCGAAGCAGGGGCTCCAGGTACCAAGGCCCCCTCCACACCTGCCGCCTCTCTCTCCAACTTGTCAGGACACGGGGAACCCGGGAACGTGCCCACCACATGCAGCATCTACCCACCCAGATGCCTGCCCCAAGGCTCCCACCTCTGCCCCCCGGCTTTTGAGCCCGGCGCCAGCCAGGAGAAGATGGTGGGCGGCCAAGGCTTGCTGACTGTTGAGTCTGGGTGGTGGCTATATCAGAAGGTCCCCTGTGCTGTCTCTCTACATCTGTACGTGCTTGAATTGTGTCACAACAAAGACCTTCAGATGGAAAGACTGTTGGTGGGTCTCTGGGATCGTGGAGCATAGGACAAAACTGTAAAACGGTTGAAATGGTGCTCCGTGGTTTTGGCCACATAACCTGGGCTGGGCGGACACTGGACACTCCACGTGCCTCATGTCATGTGAACAGCACCTCAAACCCCAGAGGCCGGCAGCTGCCGTCCCACACTCCGCAGCTGGGGACTTGTAAGTGACGAGATCACACCAGACTGCTGAGCCGTGGTTTTCACGGTCACTCTCGAGGGCTCACCGTGGGCCGAGACAGGATCCCCGGCACCTCCACATCCTCATCCCACCACCACCCATGGGCAAGGCACGGGGGCCATCGCAGGTCACAGGAGGAGGAGGCCAGGGCTCAGGGCGACAGCGGCCCACGGTTGCGGGGCCTGAAAGCGGTAGTGCAGGACCCACACCCTCCCCTTCTCCTGCTGCTTCCGCGACAGCCCGGAGACCCTTCCCCCCTCGCGATGAAGCCCCGGCCAAAGGGCCCGGCAGGTCGCGGCCTCCATGGGAAGCCAAGGCCGCTGAGGCAGGACGGGGAGCGGGGCCAGGCGGAGGGCGTTGTGGCTGGGTGCCAGGCCGCCTCTCTCAGCGCCCGCCTGCCCAGGGAATGCAGAGTTCCTGGGCCGGGCGTGGAGATCTGTGTGTTACAAGCTCTCCAGGCGATTCTTCCAAGCACTGAAGTCTGTGAGCCAGGCCCTGGCTGTGAAATCGCCTTTCTGATGGCCTGCGACACCGGCTCCCCAGATGTTTGCTGCCCATCGAACAGAACCGTACACGTGCATGGGCAGAGGATGGGGGACGGGGGATCCGGAGGGGAACCGAGCGCTTCTTCTGCAACACTTTAGCACGTCATAACTCAGCGGGGGGCCTGGATCGTCACAGCCTCCAGCCAGCAGCGGGTGAGGGCACAGCCGCAGGGTCCCTGGAAGGATGCTCACTGAACAGGCTGTGACAGCCCGGGGACAGTCACCCGTTGTAACCGGCCAGGTTCTGGGCCGGGGAAGGAGCTCCAGCCCCATTTGTGTGCGAAGGTGAGAAACCATTCTGCAGGCGCAGAACGTGGTGTGAACTCACTTATGCACTTTTGAATTTTCTAACAATAAAGAGGAAAAAATAATTTTAAAAGGTGCCTGTTGTGGGGGGTGCCCCGCTGCCACCAAAGGGCCGGGTGTGGGCCCTGACAGCTGGGGGGACAGCATGGGACTCGGCTTCCTGAGAGGGTGCAGACGTCCCTCCTCCAGGGAGTTTTGCTCCCAGGCCTTGACCTGCCTGGTCGGGGGGCTCAGCGGGGAAAGCCCTGAGAAGACGCGTCCAGGCCCCTCCAGCCCCGCGCCTGCAAGCTGCCCAGCCGGGTGGGGAGCGCTGGCCTGGGGCCAGCGGGTCTGCCGAGCAGGATGGGCCGGCACCCGCCCGTCGGGGCCGGTTCCATGCCCAGGTCCACGTCAGGGCGGCAGCTGGGCTGGGCAGAGGTGTGGCTGACCGTGGCCGAGAACCCGCAGGACAGCGGCTCTCCTACAGCAGGTGGGCGTCGGCCACCACTCTGACCGCTGACCTGGCCCAAGGGGGACACACCTCCTCCTGAACCGACCAGACAGAGGGTCCCGTTCAGGAGCCAGAAGCCTGAGGCGAGGGCTCCGCCGAGCTCGGGCCCAAGCCCGGCCTGGGCGGAGCCGGATGCCCAGGCCCCGGACGGGGTGCGGCCTCTCCCTGGCCGGCCCGTCCCCTGTGGACTCTGCCCGCCGCAGGGAAAAGCTCCCGAGTGTATAATCCATGATTATATGAGCCATGATCCGTTGCCAAACTTCCCTGGTTTGTCAGTTTTCCCTCACGGCAGCCATGTCCCAGTTAGGAAGGCAGCTTTCTAGAACTTTCCTGCTTAGCTCCCTCTCTTCTTCCTGCACTCCTGTCCCCTGCCCCATGCCTCTCCAGCCCCCTACCCAGCCCTCTTATTCTCTCTCCAGACGCCATCATCAGCTATATTTTCTTGCTGAGCGATCGGGAGTGACCAGGGGGGCCGTGACGGAGGCCACCCCCTAAGCGGTCAGCGCCCCTCCTCCAGCCCGGCTCCATCGCCTGCTCCGGCCATTCCCAGCGTCCGGGCAGATGCTGAGTTAGGACGGCAGAGGCCTTTCCGGGAAGGACGCCCCACAGGTCTCCTGCGGCACAAGGACCCACGGCCCCGCGGCACGCGCTGCGCTATCAATTTATAACACTAACCGTTTTCCCCTCCTCCCCACCCAACTCATAATTTAAATTGTATTCGAGGAAAAAGAGCTGAGTGTTCAAAAGCCCAAAGACAGCAATAAAACCAAGCAAGATAAGAATCTGGAGGAAAAGTGGCTCACTCTGATGTGTTTTTTACCTTACAAACTGCTGAACAAACAGAGCCCACGTAGCCCCAGAAGTGCTTTATTGCACCTCCCGTGTGTACTTCCTGAAGATGTTTCTCTGCATATCTCAGCCTCCATAATTTAGCTAAAGCTGCAGAGGTAAAAAACAGCTGGGCCATCTGTCCCGTCAAGCTGCGAGTCTCGTGGCTGTGTTACCTGTGTTACAGCCCTTCAGGGCTGGCAAAGGGGATTTGGAGCCAGAAGGCGGCCACATCGCAGGCGGCTCCCGTCCCGGGGCTGGTGGGACGCCTCTCGGCCCTGTTTCAGCAGCCTAGAGTGCATTGCTTCCATTTGATACCTGTTGGTTTTCGTGAAACCTATGTCATCCCACCCTTCAGTCTAACACGGGCAATTCACGTTAGTCTCTTTGGGCTCCAACCATTCTGAAGGAATTAAGTGATTCTGATCCATTCTGAGGTATCACGGGCAATGTCAAGCTACACCCTGGACTCAAAGGCGGTTCCCTCCACCTTTATCTTGAATAAAACGGTGGAACTCAAAAGTGTCTACTCAGGTCTTCTGCAGTGCTTGAAGGATTGCTGTGGAATTGGGTTTAGTAGGTCCCCAAAGCAGCAGAAATACCATCGGGAAATGGTCTGGGGCTGGTGGTATAAAGGCCAGGAGGAGGTGGGTTTTAGCTCCCCAGCCCAGGCTTGCTGGCTACAGGTGGCCTGGGATGAGTGTGCCCAGACTCTGTGCCTGGCGTTGGGTGGGGAAGGGCAGCAGGGCAGTTTAGATAAATCCTTTTGGGGACGCTGAAGAGAACGGGACCATGTCTTCAGAGTTCTAATCAGTCTTGTTAATGGCATCAAAAATGCAAGGTTCGGGCTTCCCTGGTGGCGCAGTGGTTAAGAATCTGCCTGCCAATGCAGGGGACATGGGTTCGAGCCCTGGTCCGGGAAGATCCCACATGCCGCGCAGCAACTAAGCCCGTGCGCCATAACTACTGAGCCTGCGCTCTGGAGCCCACGAGCCACAACTACTGAGCCCATGTGCCACAACTACTGAAGCCCACGCGCCAAGAGTCTGTGCTCCGCAACAAGAGAAGCCACCGCAATGAGAAACCGGCACCACAATGAAGAGCAGCCCCCACTCGCTGCAACTAGAGAAAGCCCGCGTGCAACAAGGAACACCCGACGCAGCCAAAAATTAATTAATTATTTTTTTTAAAAAATGCAAGGTTCCCAGAGATCTTGCCAGTAGCCTACATTCAAAGTCCTTCTTGAAGTGAGGCTCTGCCCTTCACGGACCACAGGTAAGAGGAGGTCCTCCATCTTAGTCAGTCCTCAGAAAGCAAACCTCCTGCCCGGGCTTAAAGTTATAGAGGCTGAGTACTGAAATAAAATGCAGGGACTCAGCAGGGAAATAGGGATTCTTCACCTCTATTCCGGACCCAACTGTATTGACAGTTTTCTTATATTAAGCCCTAAATCTAGGTGCAGAATTCCCTTCCAGTCAAGTTCAGTGATTTTCAAACTTATATGTCTATAAGAATTATTCTGCAGAATTAACTAAAACCGTTTTAGGGTGCTTTATAGGGGTTTTAAGGGAATTTCAAAGTTAATTTTGGTTGGACACGATTTTTGCCTTTCATTCTGATGTCAGAGCCTAACCGGTGTGTAGATGCCCCACACGTATCCAGGATCGATGAGTGTCAACGCCCTGCTTGCTCAGTTCTCCTGGGACACACGTCCCCCCAAAACCCGGACCATCTGTCTTGTGTTTCCTTCTACTTCTGTTGTCAAATATAGAGAAGAGAAAAGCAAAGACGAGAGCAAGTACATCAATAGGATTCTCATGCCCTTAGATTCGGGGGATTTTTTTCTATATATATTTTGCGTAAATATTTCCAGGTCAAAAAATAACGATCCCCCTACAATACAATACAAAGGAAACCCAGCACATGAAGCAAGTCCCGGGCGCCGCTCAGTCTGAGGCTGGCCCGCGTTTATCTCTGACGTCCACTGGCAGTTTGAAGCATTACAGCTCGCTGATAACCAACAATGAGTAAGCACGAGGGCTGCTCAGAATGTCACCCTGAAGCACCAATAAAACGCCCATAACTTCTGCACCGGCATCGCTATGCAGCCAGTGTGCTCAGAAAGGGAAGTTTACACTACACGTCTTCGGGTTATAAATGATCATTTACTCGGCATCCTGCTACCTAACCTGGGCTCTCGGCCTTCGGGCTGGTCCAGCTGCAAGGCCTTTCCATTCCTGGAAGACGGAGCTCGGGGGACTAGAAATTCTCTGAGCCCATTTCTTCAAGGCTGAGCTCCACAAATGTGAAAACAGAAGCCGAGGTGCCGGTGTCTCAGAGGGGCTCAGGCTCAGCGGCTCCCTGAGTCGCGGGAGCCCTCCAGAGGGCCTGGCCACAATCAGGTCAGAAACCCCCTACCCGGCGCCCCACCCCAGACCTGGGAAGACGCCCACAGCCAGGTCATCCTCACCAGGGCAGACACTGCTGCCGATTTAAAAAGTGGTGTCTGGGGCAACGTTTTACATTAAAGGACTAGAATGAGATCTCTCGATCCCCCCGACAACCGTTGCTGCTCACACAGGCCCCAGCCCTTCTGCCCCACCGACCTTCCCCAGTCTGGCTACTGGAGAGCGGTGGTGGCCTCACTGCGGCTCTTCCCCCTGAGATGCCAGCAGGTGGGCGGTAAGGATGCTTCTTGGTGAGAATCATGACTAACATTTTCCTTTTTTTTTTTTGGTATAATTTATGGATAGAAAAATACATGAATTTTAAGAGAACTTTGTCATCTGTACAACCACCAGCCAGATGAATATATACATCATTCCAGTCCCCCGGAGGCCCCCGTGCCCCCTGGTTTTGGCCTTCGGGTGATGGAATCACACGGCAGGGACTCTTAAGTGTCTGGCTTTTTTCACTCCCCCTTCCATCTGTGACATTCACCCTTATTGGTGTGTGTGGCTGTGATTGGCTCTATTCATCACTGATTGATTTTTTTTAAAGATTGTTTTTTCTGACGTGGACCATTTTTAAAGTCTTTATTGAATTTGCTACAATATTGCTTCTTTTTTTTATGTTTTTGCTTTTTGGCTCCACGACAAGGGATCGAACCCACACCCCCTTCGGTTAAGGCGAAGTCGTAACCACTGGACAGCTGGGGAAGTCCCTGATTTTTTTCCTTTTTTAAATAAATGAGGGTTGGTCCTTGTATCGTCCTCACTCCTCTGCTTTTCCTGCCCAACCCCCTCCCTTCTTCTCTCTTCAAATCAGCGTGTCTACCTGTCCTCACCAAGTGATCTGTTAAAGATGGGAATATTGGTCACGGGCATCCACGCTGCTATGGGGAGAGAGTAACCGTGAAGGACGCCCCTCACGACACCCTGTCGGCCGCCAAGGCTCCAGGGAATCATTCTTAAGTCAGGGCTTGGCCGCAGTTCCAGGAACGTGAGGCAGGGCAGAGGTTCCTGGAAGACTCTGGAAATGTCTTCCCTGAGGGGTTTCACGGTGGGAGGGGAGCCCAGCCACTCCCGGGGTCTGGAGGAGGTACGGTACTCAGTCCTCAGATCACCGGAGTACTGTGCTCTGCTCTGGAGGGTGGCGACCGGCAGAGAGAAGTGCTGATGCTGGCTGTGAAACGGGTTGGAAGGTAAGCAAGAGGTAATGAAGAGCAAAAAAGAGAGAGGAAGGGAAAAGATGCCACCTGTGGCCAACTGCAAAGAAAAGTCAATGATTATTCAGGAGAAGAAAGCAAGAGAGGGTGAGGCTCTCTAGCTTCCAGAATCTAGGGGAAGGGGACGAGCAGGCTTGAGAGGGCGGTGGGAATGGGGAGAGAGTGGATTTTTAAATGAAAAACAATGGTGGGGCCTGGATCTGTGCAAGTTAGGATGCAAACATGTAACAAACATGTAACCACAAGCATGACCAGCAGATGTCAGGCTAAGACAACCTACTCCCTGTGAAGTGACCCCCCCCCCCCCCGCCCCACCCCAACCTCTGGGCTGATTAATTATTGGGTTGGTCCAAAGCTGTTAAGGAAAAACCCAAAGGAACATTTTGGCCAACCCAATATGAGCTCTGGCTCAGCTCTGGGCCCAAAGCTCTACAGCGACTCCGAGGTGTGACCTGCTTGTCAAATAAGTCAAATCTCTGTCATCACGCCAACAGCCTAACGAGCAAAAGGAACATGAAGAGTTATAGCTCCTTTTCTCCATGCGTGTCTTTTCCTCTCTTGACCCCAGCTACGTTTAAACAGTTATTGGAAATCAGAAAAGATCCTAACTTAGAAAACAGTATAGTTTGAGATGTGGTACTTTTGAAAGTTGAAAAAAAAATTTTTTTAAACTAATAAGAAAGTTAAATTGCAGGAGACGGTCTTTGCAGCGTGAGGTCCCCAAACTCGCCCTCACTGTATCATCAGGAAACAACCATGGAGGTTCCTCTGTGTCCAGGGGACTGAGCTGGGTGCTGGAGAGCACGCAGGCCCCCAGGCAGGGTCTCCGCCCTCTGGCTATGATTCCTCCTCCTTTAGGTCCTTGAGCGCCTACGCCCAGGAGCTTCACTGCTACATCTCCCGCACAAGGACTGTGTGGGACACGTAAGGGATTCCAACAAATAGGCATCGCTTCTGTCCTGCACACGCGAGAGCAAGCTCTCCAGCAGGGCACCATCCCGAATCCAAGATTACATCGTTAACTACTGAGCTGTGCAGTTCAGGCACCAAAGCATGTGAAATTTTCTTCTCCGTTTTCCCAGGCCCCTTGTACAACTCGAACCAGGATCCCGTGGTTTCTGTGCCATTTCCTGAGCATGTGCTCATGCCTGGACATGGTGTGATAAGCGCACTACACATCCTCTCAATATTCACAGCTCAGTGAGGCTGCGATTATAATCTTCCCATCATACAGGTTAAAACTGCGGCTTGGGACTTCCCTGGCGGTCCAGCGGTTAAGACTCCACCCCTTTCACTGCACGGGGCGCGGGTTTGATCCCTGGTCGGGGAACTAAGATCCCACGTGCTGTGCAGTGTGGCCCAAAAAAAAAAAAAAAATTGAAAAACACTGAGGCTTAAAGAGGTTCAATTTGCCCAATTACAGAACTGTCGAGTTTGTCTTTTATGTGGTATTTTTGGGGGGAACCACACTGCAAGGCATGCAGGATCTTAATTCCCAGACCAGGGATCAAACCTGTGTCCCCTGCAGTGGAAGCGCACAGTCTTAACCGCTGGACCGCCAGGGAAGTCCTGAGTTTGTCTTTTAAATGAGGCGATGGCAGCAGGAGTGTCTAACCCCTCATGTGGCATGGGGGATGGTGTGGCCAATGGCTTGGGCCCTCACCCGACACCCAGCCTTCTGTGCTCCAGGTGAGGATCTCCGTGTCCGAGGTGAAGATCACTGCTTGGTTTGCAAGCATGGAACAGACTGTGTCACGTAGTGTCATGCCTTAGATGCATACCTCCTGCCAGGAACCAGACATGTGAACCCCTGGAGGAAAGACCCTCCCTCATGCCCACCATTGCCAGCTGTGGGCGGCAGACGCACTCACTCCTGAATCAACTGTGCACTGGTTCAACCTCAGGGATTCCCAGAGATGAATCCCAGAAAAGGAATACCCATCAACCAGAACTCTGGTAAAATTAAATATTCAGTTCTTAGTGATGTCACCTAAGATCACAGCTCAAGGCTGAAAGGTAAAGACACTTTGAAATACAGGCGTTTTCTCACATTTTCCTCCTCAGGTCACACATACCTGTGCTCAGCCCCCTTCCCGCTCCCAAGCTTTTTCTTCTCTTGCTTCACCTCTTCAGAGAAAATGTCCTCATGAAAACCCTTGCATGTCCCTGGAAGCGACAGCAACACAGAGCCCGTCCTCTGCTTTCTAAGAACCCATGATGCCCGATGCCCGGGCAGTGAAATCAGACCCACGGGCCAGCGGTCACACAGCTGCTCATGCAATGCCCAGGCTGCCGTAGGGTCTATGAGTCCAGGAGGCCTTGTTGGGCACACTGTCTTTCCCCCTCACTGTGTGTCCCACCTGGTCCTTGAAATAAACTTGCAGTGAAAAGACCAGCTCTGTATGGGGCTGTCAAGACCTCTAAGACTTCCAGTTTACATTTCATTATCAGTCACTGTAACCAGGAAAACTCAGACTCAAGAGATGGGCTGTCTTTCTGTGTGGTGGATCGAAAGACGTTGCAAGGTATTATTAGGAGCAGGAACTCTGGAGCCAGAACGCCTGGGTTCCTTCCTGGTTCTGCCACTTAAAGCTGTGTGGCCTTGGACAAGTCACTCAACCTCTCTGTTTGCCTCAGCTTTCTCAGCTGTAAAATGGGGATAATGAGGGGGAGGAGAGCACCCTCCTTTTAGAGTTGTTTTAAGTTTATTAGCTCTGAAGAATGAGCTAATATTTGTGAAGCGTATAAGAAACAATCCCCTGGTGAATTTCCCACCAACACTGAACCCTATTAAAATAACACAAAGAAACCTCTGGACTTCTGCTTTGAGCTCAGGAAGCGAGGCTCCCTGCAGAGTAACTGATAATGGAAAAATACAACTTTGAGAGCAGACGGACTATTGAGCCCAACATACTTCACCAACTCAGACAAGGCGTTCTTCCTTTACCCCCGAGGAAAGATTAGGCCTTTTGTCCTCGGGACCCTGTCACTCCTCTGATGACCCGCGCTATCAGGGTCATGTCCCTCTTTGGCCCCATTTCTGATGACCTTTGCGTTCCGGCTGCTCTCCTGTTACAACGTTAGTTTAGTTCAAGTCAGTCACCATGTATTAAGCAGCTACCCGCACAAAGCACTAAGAAGGATGCAAAAATATTCCCATTCTTCCTCCCATGGGAGTTGTGCGCGGCTCAGTGAGTCACCACACGAAATGGGACCAGTGCCCTGGCTGAGGCCCGAAATGCAGGAGGTGGCCACCTGGAGGAGGTGACCTTTGGGCTAAGCCTGAAATGGCGAGACTTCAATCAGGCGAGGCACAGGCACCGAGCTCGGGCGGTGCGAGGTGTTCTTTCATTCCTGCAACAAACACTCATTGACTGTGTGACTCCACGCGCCAGGGACTGGGTTTGAACGCCGCTCAGCCACCTACCTGGTAAGTGGTCTGGGATGGTTTCCTTAACCTCTCTGTGCCCCCGTCTCCACACACGTATTAAAAAAAAAGGGGGGAACATGTAAAATCTCTCTCGGAGACTCCAGTGCCGGCTGCATGTGAAGTGCTCAGGAAAGGCTACTAATGTTATCGTTGTGGTTATAAGTCGGACACACAGTTGCCTTAATTAGCCACACTACCTGCCAGCAAGAAGCCCACAAAAGCAGCACCACTACACAGCTGTGGGCTCTCCCGGGAGACGTGTCCAGCGATCTTTTGTGACCCTGCCCCCCAGTTTCTTGCCAATGAAAATGTCTTCCTGGGCTCGTGCCCTTCTCATAAATCACACCAGTGACATCCACTGAGCCTTGCAGAGGCAGCCGGGTGGCCCGCCTGTTGAACTCCCAGCATCTTGAGAGATTCAAGTCGTTCACTTCACGGGCTCATTCATTCTCCAAACACCGTGGACCCCAGGTCCAAGCGCCGAGGCCACGGCATTCGTAAAAAGAAACACACAAGGGCAGAGGACAGAGGGCATGAGAGGCGGATCCGTGAGGCAACTGTAATACAGAAAGGCGAAGACGGAGGAGAGGACATTTGAGTAAACGATGAATCACGGTTAATTCCGGGTGTGAAGTCTGCGCGGGGGGGGGGGGGGGGGGGGGGCAGATGTGTTTAGGGTGTGCAGGAGTTCAGGGTTGGCCTCCACCCACGGCCCTCTTCTCCCACCTTGCACTCACCTCCACCTGACCGCGTACCTTCCCGCATCACTTCAATGACCAGTAACTCTGAATATGCATCTCCAGTCCAGACCCATCTATGAAGCTCCAAACCACACAAACCATAAGAATATGAGGGGCCAGGGTCAGACCACAGACCCAGGTGAACTCAGGGTCCGCGCCTGAGCCCAGGCTCTGCTCCACTGTGCCCGGAGCCTGAGCTGGAAACCGGAGCGTCCCCGTGGCCTCGCCCGCGCTGCCTTCGCCAGCGGCCCACGTCCTCCCCGCCCTGCGTGCCCACCACCCAGAGCTCCTCCCCCTCCACCCCGAGCACCGGCATCCCACCTGCCCCGCCTTCTCCACAGCATCGTGGGCAACCACACCTTTTACCACGCTCTCCTGGCCCTCTTTTCCCTTCGCTCCAATTGTCTTATTTATTTGCTTTTTTGTCCTGTTGTACATATTTATGTCAGTGACTCTGGGGACTGGACGAATAAACACCACAGAGCGCTCGTGCATGCATGACAGCCCTCGGGCTCCACGGCCGTCCTGGGAGACGGCAGGGCAGGAGACCAGCAGCACGTCACAGACAGGACAGAGCGGCAGGCAGGGCAGTGACCGGCCCAGCTACGGTTCAGGGCAGCGCAGGGCTCCAGGCTCCTGGCTCGTCATCCCAGGGTCTCCCAGAGCCCGTCCCACCACTGTGCACCCGCCCTTCCTGCCCTCAGGTTTATAATCTATGGGGTCAAAACCAAGAGAACGTCACTCCTCTTCTCGTGATGTAGGAGGGGCTGGGGTTGGAAAGGCAACAACGTAAACAAAATGAAATTTAAAAGGCCCCTCGGGCTTCCCTGGTGGTGCAGTGGTTGAGAGTCTGCCTGCCAGTGCAGAAGACACGGGTTCAAGCCCTGGTCTGGGAAGATCCCACATGCCGCGGAGCAACTAGGCCCGTGAGCCACAACTACTGAGCCTGCGCGTCTGGAGCCTGTGCTCCGCAACAAGAGAGGCCCCGATAGTGAGAGGCCCGCGCACCGCGATGAAGAGTGGCCCCGCTCACCGCAACTGAAGAAAGCCCTCGCACAGAAACAAGACCCAACACAGCAAAAATAAATAAAATAAATAACGAATTATTCTAAAATAAAATAAAATAAAAAGGCCCCTCACCTGGACACGCCCCAGGCCAGGCAGCCTCCGCCCCACCCCAGTTCTTCTACCGTGGGCGGTTTATGTGAACAGCTACCCTCCCCGACCTTGAACCTTGATTCTAGTCTAGTTTCCACATTCTTCTGAAGTCATTCCCCTTCGTGAGATGAGAAAGTTCAAGTTACAGGAAAGAAACCAGGGTCCCTGGTTAAACAAGGCCCAGCCTGGGCAGCAGCCCCGAGTCACAGACACCCAGACCCGAAGCAGCCTGGCCCAGGGCCACCTCCTCTGCGCCCTCCTGCAGCGGGTCCCCCAGTCCCTCTCCTGCCCCGACTCGGTCCAGCTGACAAGGACCCCTCCCAACAGCAGGAACTCCTCACCTGGGGCCGTGGAGCCCCCCCCACCCCCCCCGCGGGGTCTGTGGGCAGATTCGGGATGTCGTGCATGAACTTGGATGGAGGAGAAGATGACATCTTTATTTTCACTCACTTCTAACTGCAACTTAACATTTCCTTAGACTATGAGTGGAACCAACGACAGACACAGACCACAGCAGCGACGGCAGCGGCTGTGATGCTGTCACCAACAGGAATCAGTCACGTCCCATCCCATTATGTGCGCGGAGCTCCAAAGGTCGTCCACGCTCCAAGGTTCCCCAGAACTGTCCCTGTTCTGAGAGTTCGATCCGCTGCCAGAGTACGGTTTTTAACACTAATAGAGAAGCACATGTACTGCTATCTCATAAATTCGTTTTAAAAACACTTTCATAACTGCGTTTTAATATAATTAGTTCCCTCCGTAGTCCTACGCGTTCTGTCTCATGTACATAAACACATCATTCCAGAAGGGCCCACAGGTGCCACCAGCAGCTGGGCCCCTGCTCCACGCCGCACTCACCCCATCCTGCCCCCATCTGTTTGCTCTGGAACTGCGTCATGAGGGGAAAATCAACCTTTCAGAAGCGGGCGGCTCCTCCTGGCCGCACAACATGGCCAGCGATCCCTGCAGGGGGGCCTCCTTTGCAACTCTGAGAGAGCTGCTTCTGGAGGTGACAGGGCTCAGCGCACCGAAGCTGAGTCCCCGGGAGACTGGGCCACCCACTGGAACCTCAGGGCCCCTCGGGGAGATGGGGGGTCACACGGGACTACTGGAAAGTCTCTGGAATCAGGAAATTTCGGCTGGCTGTCCGTGTCCATCCTTAGGCCTGTCTGCTTTCCCTCGGGTGGAAGGAGGGCCTTCCTCCCTCAAGCCAGGGTGCAGGACTGAGGATTAGGATAAGAGGTGCATTTCCAGCAGACGTGTGTTCCCCTCCCCCCCACAAGCGCACTCCCAACCATCTGAGACCCCCAGCCAGCAGGCAAGGAACCTGCGTCCAGAGCCTCATCTTGTAGGCATGTCAGAAACACAGAGCCACGGCCAGCCTGGGATCCCAAAAAGGGGCGCCGGACACAGGGCAGGACCCACACAGTCGCAGGTGTGCGTGGAGAGCATCCCGCTCTTGGCGGCCCCAGATGTCCGATGGAGACTCACCCAGCACCCATCCCAAGATGCTGCCGTCGGCGGGTCCCAGGGACCATCTCCACCCAGCTGTGCCTTCCCAATAGACCCACAAAAGTGATCCAGGCAACCAAGAGGATTCTCAATGCCCTTGGGTACTGTGTTAGCTTTAATACATCGTCAGGGAGCGGGGAGGTCGGGTCTTCATTCCTTCTTTGGTAACCTCCAACGACGTCCCTCAAGCACGTTTCCTTGAGGAAGGCACAGACTGCATTCAGGCTGCGTGGGGATTCCAGAACACTCGACCGAGCGCCAGAAGCACCAGGCGGGGAGAAGCGCAGAGCAGCCTCCGGTGGACCTTTCCAGTTCTGTTCACGCAGCAATTTCCGTCAGCCACGTGCCCCTTCATTCCGTGCCATGTCAAGACCGCGTGTCAACTCAGCTCGGGAAGCCTCACCTCTGCTAGCTGTGTGCTCTGTGTTTGGGGACAGCGCCTGACTTGATCTCCGGATGCACTAAATTAGACAGCAAGGGCCCGTGCCAAGGCCCCTGACAACCTTGCCCCATCTCCAGCGTGTTCCCGGGGCAGCGACACCACGGCTAGGGCACAGACTATGGAGGGAGCGCAGGCCCCACGTGCCTGCTGGGACTGGGTCTCTGGGAAGCTGGTTGACCTTGCACCTGAGTGAGCCTGCCTCACCCAGCTCTGCAGGGGAGGCTCCCGAGATAAAACGAGATGCCTGTGACGGTCCTCAAACAGCTCGGTGTGGACACACCAAGTGTGACGGTTGCTCCAGAAGAGTCAGCCGGACTTTAGGAAATCCGGTTCGTCCATGCAGCAGCGCACGTTGAATGAGTCCCTCCTGTGTCCAGACACCGCACGAAGCGTCATTAACCGTCCAGGCGGCTCTAGGCGGGTTCCCCCAGGGACGAAGCGTCGAACCAGACAAAGTTCTTGCTCTCGGGGATGTTGCGCTCAAGTGGAGAGACAGATGATACGTAACAGATGATACAAAGAGATGATACGTAACAGACGATACAAACACCAGACGAGGCACTTTCACCCACTACAGACGATACAGCAGGGAGACGCCATCAGGACTGCCTGGTGTGGAGCTGGGCTCCGGACGGTGTGACACTCGGTAGACTGTCTGAGCAGATGCCACGGAGCCCAGGTCCGAAGGACGACTGGTCCCAGGAAAATGGCGGGGGGGGGGCAGAGTCTCAGGCTACGGATCAGCAAACGCGAAGGCCCAGGGGTGGAGGGAGGGAGCAGTAGGTGGCCAGGGCAGCTGCAAGGCAGACAGCCAGCCAGCTGGGCTCCGAAGTAAGCAGGGTCCAGGCCCCAGAGGCTCTGATGACGGGCTTGCACTTTATTCTTGATGTAAAGCGAAACCTTAGGAGGGGTGAAGAGCGAACGGTCACATCCTCTAGTGCTTTGGAAGAAGTCCGTCTGGCCACAATTCAGAGGCTCTGGGCAAGAAGCCTGGATGAGGCCATGCTGTGAGTCAGGAGACTTGGCCAGGCACCAGACAAGCTGAGGCCACTGGGCGAGTCCCTTACCTCTGGCCATAGGGTCTTCACTTGTGATCTGCGGGGTAGACTGGGCGGACCACGGAGCACGAGTGACCCCATGAAATGGGGACTCGCCTCGAGTAGCCCGACGACTGATGCGGACCCCAGGCCCCTCTACCCTGAGGCTCTCCCTGAGTGGGATGGAGGCCCGGAGGACCCTGGACTGGCGGCGCTTTCCCCGGAGCCCTGTGTGCTTGGCTGGGTGACAGGGACAGCGGGACCTGCCAGCACGTTTATCCACAGGTGCTTGCCTTCCCGGGGCATCCTGCCGGCCCTGCGCCGACTCCTGAGGTGGGAGCTGTGTTCTCCCTAACCTGTGGGCGTCTGCACAGGACACCCTCTGCCTGCAACGCCTTCTCCTGCCGCTGCTGATTCCTAGCCACGCACCCAGTCTGACCCTGGACACCCTTCGTTCAGGAGCCCTGAGTCCTGTCCGGGTGCCTCCCATCCCACCCGAATGTCCCTCGGAGCTCTAAGCCACAGCCCCAGACCACCTTTCCCAGCAGTCAGAGCCCCCCAGGGGCGGGACCATCCCTGCCCCCCCCCCCCCCGCACGGCACAGCAGGTGCTCAACAAACATTTGTGGAAGGAGTCAATAAGCGGGCACCTTTTTAAAGCCTTCGGAGGCTGGACTGCTCTCAACCATGACGAGGATCACAGTTCAAAATCACTGAAATATCTGTTTAAGCAACTAACTGACAAGGGTTTCTCTGCTAAGACCACTTATTATATGTGTTGAATTCAGACTACGCAATTTTTGAGTCTTCGAATTCAAGTGGTTTATCCTGAGTGGAGAGGAGCTGGGAGCTGACGGCTCCCTTAGCCCCCAGGTATCTCAGCTGTCAACCCAGCGCAGGGCCTGTAGGGAACCTCAGAGACAACGACGACACACGAGTTAGGGAGGAACTCGGCCACACCTTCCACAGAGGCCAGCTTGTTAAACTGACGGGTCACTACTTCAGTTTTTACGTTCATATGAATATACTTACATAAGCAGCCTCGGGTATTGATTTATTTTTCAGCATTCAACAGTATCTTTAAGGCCTCGTGTTTTCAGCACAGCCAGGACGGGTTTATCTCAGAGTGCCAGCTGGAGTGTGGGTGGCGGTCGGTACCAGCCCGGGGGAGTGGGGAGTCGCCAGGTGGTGCTGGCTCCATCACTCATCACCGAGGAGGAGAAAGGGAAGGGCAGGGATGCCACCTGCTTCACGGCAACGCAAGACTTCTTTCTCCCAATGGCCTCCGCCTTCAGACCAGCAGCCCAGGTAAGTAGGCGGGGGGAGATGCCAGCTTCACGCTGCTCAGGCAACCTCAACAAACTCTGAAAGCCACAACTGGTAAGCAAAGCCCTCCGCCTACATCTAGAGACACGTCTGCGTGTCTTGGAAGAAAATGGACAAGGCAGCCTTCCGCCAGCATGGCGTGCGCGTCCTCCAAACACATGGACTCCGCAAGGCCAGAGCGGCCCAGAGTGGCCCTCACGAGGGGCTCCCCCAGCCACTGCAGGCGCCACTGGTGGTCCCAAGACTAGGGATTGAGGGGGCAGACGACCCAAACAGAGACTTATGTGTTCCAAAGAAGAACCCACGAGCTTGGACAAAACTTTTAGGTTGTTTGTCCCTCAGCAGGGACGTTCTTTCTCAGCAGACAGGGCTCCGCCGACCAGGTGTGTGCACGCGTGCGTGCGTGCGTGTGTGTTGTAACTGTGTGCACATGCATGGGGGCAGCGGGCAGGGCAGGGAACAGGAAAGTGGGAGCGCAAAATCCACCCAACAGCTTTCCGGCCCAAACTGCCTTCAAGCTAATGGTTTTTCAAAATAAACTACTGATCGGTAGTCCTCCTTCTTTCAAAACGCTACACCCAACCAGGACCGTGCCAGCGCCTGGGGTATTAACAGCACAGACCCGGAGCCTCCTCCAGGGGCTGAAGGGGCAGGGCCGACCCGAATGCTCTGAACACGCTGGGGCCTCTGTCCGAGAAGCCTCATCAGGGAGGCCTCTCCCTAGGCGCCCCTCGCACACCTCCACCTCCTGACTGTGCACTCCCTGCAGGCCTGTCCAGCTGCCACCCTCAGGCCCCTGCCCAGCCCATTCCTCTCCCAGGGGGTGACGTGTGCCCACCTGCCCGCATCCTGCACCTCCAGCCTCCTGGGACAGCACCCCGGGAAGGCAGCGTGCAGAGGGGATGAAGACGAGGGAGGACTGGGGAGCGCGCAGATAGTGGGCTACCGCAGCGCCTGACACACAGCCGAGTCTCATCGCGTGTCAGCTGTTGTTACTAACAAGCTACTTGCAGCCTATCCCAGCGACTGTACCTGAAAAGCAAGGATGAGAAGCACAGAAAGAGATTTCGCCACTTGTATGAACTTTGTGTCTGTTCTATTGGCATCCTCGGTATTTCTAATTAGACAGTGGAATTTTCCAGGCACAGTAAGGGATTTGTTTTATCTCATCTGTTTAACTTTTTCCAACCAGAGCCTAATTTCTTTCTCATCTGTTCTGTGACAGGGGCAGAAGACAGCACAGCTGAGCTGCAGAGAGGACCCTGGGGGGCGAGGGGGTCCCCTCGCTCCACCCACTTCCTCCCCGCTGGCCACTGTGGTCCTGAGATGAGAGGCAGAGGTGACAAGAGGATGGGCCCATGCCCACCCATGTCTGCCATCCCTGGGGCTCCCCTGGGGCCCCCTGCTCTCGCTCTGTATGGTGGGTGGCTGCTTCCTGGGGTTCTCAGGGCTGCGGACCACAAACACAGCCACCTCGATGGCAAAATAGTCAGTAAAGCAACACAGGCTCAGCCTCCGTCACACACACAGACCCACTGCGCGGTGTTTAGTCAGGACTCTGGAACCTGCAAGATCCAGCTTTAAATCTGAACTCCAGCATTAACTCCTCGTGTGAACGAGAGCAAAAATCATGTAGTATCTTTTTTCCCATTTTTTTTATTATGGTAAAATACACATAACAAAACTCACCACGTGAATTATTTTTGAGCGCACCGTTTAACGGCGTCACACACATGCACGTCACCCTGCAGACACCACCTTCCATCTCCAGAACTCTTCTCATCGTGCAAAACTGACACCCTAAATCCATTTGTGGCAGTCAGGGTTCTCCAGAGAAAGAGAACCACGTCCCCACAGACACACCCAGAAATGATGTTTAACCAGCTATCTGGGCACCACTGGCTCAGACAAGTTGACACACAAAATTAACCATCACACCATTAAATACTCACTCCCCACCCTCCCCTCCACCTAGCCCTTGGCAACCACCATCCTACTTTCTGTCCCTATAAATTTGACTACGCTGGTGCCTCATGGAAGTGGAATCGTACAGTATTTGTCCTTCTGTCACTGGCTTGTTTCACTGCGCGTAACATCTCCAAGATTCATCCACGTTGGTGCGTGAGCTGGAATTTCCTTCTCCTTTAAGGCTGAATAATAACTATTCCCTTGCATGTACCGGCCACACTCTACTTATCCATTCATGGATACTTGGGTTGCTCCCATCTTTTAACTATTGTGAATAACGCTGCTGTGAACACAGGTGTACAAATATCTTTTAAGACCCGGCTCAATTCTTTTTGATATATATCCGGAAGTGGAATTTCTGGATCTTATGGTAACTCTATATTTAATTTTTTGAGGAACCACCAAATCATTTCCCACAAGAGCTGTAACACCTTCCCACCAACGGTGCGGAGGGGGCAATGTCCCCACATCCTTGCCAACACTTGGCTATCTTCTGTTTTTGATAATAGCCATCCTAACAGGTGTGAGGTGATTTCTCACGATTTTGATTTTCATTTTCCTAACAGTGATGTTGAACATCTTTTCATGTGCATTACAGCCATCTGTATCTTCTTTGGAAAACTGTCTGTCTAAGTCCTTTGCCCACTTCTGAGTCGGGTGGTTTGTTTTTTGGTGGTGGTGAGTTGTAGGAGTTCTCTATATGCTGGATATTAATCTCTTATCAGCTATACGATTTGCAAATATTTCCTCCCATTCTGTGGGTTGCCTTATTATTCTGTTGATAGTCTTTTGATGCACAAAAGTATTTATTTTCCTGAAGTCCAATTTGAATGTTTTTTCTATTATTGCCTGTACCTTTGATGTCACATCCAAGAAATCACTGCCAAATCTAACGCCATGAAGCTTTTGTCCTATGTTTTCTTCTTAAAGTTTTATAATTTTAGCTCTTACATTTAGGTCGTTGATCCATTTTGCGTTAATTTTTGCATAAGGTGTTAGGTAAGGGTCCAGTTTCATTCTTCTGTATGTGGATATCCAGTTTTGTCTTTTCCCCCATTGAATGTCTCTTGGCACCCTTGTCAAAAATCCTTTGACCACATACGCAAGAGTTTATTTCTGGGCTCTCTATTCCATTAGTCTATATGTTTGTCTTTATGCCAAGACCACACTTATTTTCAAAGCCTTTATTGAATTTGTTAAAATATTACTTCTGTTTTGGTTTATTTTTGGCTGCAAGGCATGTGGGATCTTAGCTCCCCAACCAGGGATCGAACCCATACCCCCTGCACTGGAAGGCGAAGTCTTAAGCACTGGACCACCAGGGAAGTCCCAGGACCACACTGTTTTGATTACTGCCGCTTTGTAGTAAGTTTGGAAATCAGGAAATGTGAATCCTCCAACCTTGTTCTTTTTTAAGATTGTCTTGGTCGTGCAGTGTCTTAAGCCTTCATTTTGCCACGTGTAAAATGGGAAGGATACTCACATCTGCCTCAGTGGATCCTGTGTGTGTGTGTGTCAGATGAGGTAAGGTGTGTAAAGCATTCAGCACTTTGCATGGAATACAGTAAGTTGTATATTAAATTTTTCCATTAATATAAAATGATATAAAAATTCCTTTAATGAGTTAGTGCCTCTTCCAAATTAACCACTGGATGTGTCTTTGATGTGCAGCCCTCATCTTCAGGAAGACAAGTCAGGGTCCCAGTGTTTACTGGTCCTGTCTCAGAATAAACAGCTCTAGGCTCGAGCGGTCAGGCCAGTGTACAGACCACAGCCCTGCCATGTGATAGCCGTGTGGCCCAGGGTGAAACACTCAATCGCGCTGTGCTTTCAGTTTTTTATACTTGCAATGGGCATCATAACACCTACCTCAGAGTCCCTCGGTGAGGGGGAAGGGATACATTTAAATACTGTGTGTGAAACCCCTAGCTCCGTACATGGCACACAGCAAGCACTGAGGACATCCCCTATTCCTCCCTCCCCATCTCTCCTTCCTCCCATTTCATTCTTGCTCTAGACAGCTTGCTTCCTTGCTTTTCTGCTTTTCCCATGAAAAAAGGTACATGCCATGGTCTCTGACACAGAAGAATTAACTATCTCTTTAATGAAACAAGAAACATGTTTGCCCAAAACAGGGGCACACAATGCCGATCCCACCCTTGAGAAAGCCCTGAGTCTATGAGAGCTTGCGATACTGACCCTTATGCCTAAAGGTCACCACACCCAGCGGTCTGCCCGTCATGGAAGACTGCGGTGGTCTACAGGCAGGTACAGCTCAACCCAGGAGATCGTTTATGTACTTTTGCATTGATGTATTCATCAAGAAACACTTATTGGAGGTCTAACACCCAGGCTCGTGCCCACCAGAACCCCGGGGAACGTGGGAAGACAAAAATATACAAAAATGCATGCAGAGCAATGCATGCCGTGGAGACGGAGCTGGGTTGATCTAACACCAGCCTCGATCTGCTTCTCTTTCCTGAGCTTCTTTCAGAAAGAACCCTAGGAACGGTAATGAAAAAAAAAGATTCTAAATGAATTAAGTCCACATTAGAGCAGCGTTTGTCAGGCACGCTTCTGCTGTGTTCAGGACCCCAGCTTGGGCTTCAGACTGACTGGTAAAGCGCTGAACTCTCTCCACCAAGGGCTGGGCATGATGGGCCAAGAGACAGTTCCCTCCTCCCTGACACCCAGACGTCAGACAAGGAAGATGTCATTGATGACACTTCAAAATCAAGGTTCAAGTTCAAAGACCTTCTTTGTGTCTTCTCGTCACCTGCTCCACCTAAGTCTTCATCTCTGAAATAATGTGCAATTGCTCGGAAATACATCTCCTGATTCTGACACAAAAGGACGTGTTTGGTGCTTTGCTTAGTTTCAAAGGTGAAACCAATAAACATGGGTGCTGTATGCACCGCGGGCAGGAATAATGCTCCCCAGAGCCCCTTCCTCCTAACTGTTGGCTGTTACATTTTGTACCTTGAAAGAAGGTGAGCTGAGTTGCTCTGTTAAATCAATGAAAAAACTGTCCTAAGTATGAGATAATTAATAGATCATCTCACATAATATTCTATAATACAAGACAATGAAATCACTTTTCAAAACAACTTCAAATTGCAGGTTTCCTCTCCACAGAGATTTGTCTTCCCGCTCCTGGAAGCGGAGGTCCTTATTTACCGTCAGTGCGGTAGGATTTCATCATTCCCTGGGAATGTGACATAAAGTCTTCCCTGCACAAGCCCTTACCCAGAGAAGAGGCTGGAAAACAGAGCAGGAAAGAGTTCATTCGAAAAAATCAGTCTTGAAACATTTATTAAAATCGGCGCTTCGTGTTACTCCAAATTTGAGGGGGAAAGGCTATTCACAGACCATACAGTAACCTCTGCTTCTCATCAAATACCTCAAAATATAATTCTGACGTTTCAGATGTATTAATGTATCAATATGCTTAAAGATACAATTTTTTACTCCCGAAACATAAAATGCTATACCTATAAATCATTGAGAAATTTTGAGGACACATGAAGACTACAGCTTAACAAGAAAACGTGGAGACTGAAATTTACTAAATTGTTAGCAAAACACCCAGGCATACAGATACACACACATGTACACACAGCCCACGCCCCATACCATCACCACACCACTTAAGAGAGATTTAATCCATATTCTTAGCCATCTGACCCAGTTTCACATGCTCCGTCACAGCTCCGAACGGTGGTGAAATAACTCCACTAACCTTTGGAGGCTTCAGAGAACTCTGCAGAGTGGTGGGACTTTTAACTCCAATAGCAGAGGGCAGCCCTGGTTCTGTTATTTTGCTACTTACACAGCGGCTTCCATCGAAAAGGACGCCACATATGGTTCATCCAACCACCCAACACATGTGGTTCATGAGCCCGGTCTCCACGGCCAAGAAGAGCAATGAGCAACAGAGAATGAACCAATCCAGGCATCTGGACCCGGACCGCTCTGCCCCTGGGAAGATGACCAGTCACCTTCCTGTATCTCACTTATTCTCAGACCCTAAGTTGCTGAGTCTGAGACCCTCCTGGGATAAAAAGAACCAGAGAGGTGATGGAAGCTGACATGAAGCAATGGCCAGGAAATGTTTTAACGGAAACAGCCATTTGTAGATGGTCAGATACCGTGGGTTCATTTCCACACGACGTTTATCTGTGTTAACGTATGTGTGTGCGTTTAGGGAAGAATATTACCAAAATGTAATTAATGGTTATTGCTCTGATTGAAGCGGAATTTTAGGATCCTTTAAGTTTCTATTTTACTTTGATATTTAACTTCTTGATAATGAGCATGTATTAGTTCTGAAATCAGAAAAAAGTCCTTTTTATTTTAAAGAAGAAATATGCAAACTAAAAAGTTTAAATGCATCATGTTTACATTCAGATATGGTTTGATTAATGGCAAAATGAGTGACTAAAAATAAGATTATCTTAGCCCAGAGGCCCTATTTATTTTTTCATATCCTCATTTTATATGCTCCAAAGAATATAGGATAGTTAACGGGATCCTAATCTTCAAAGGTGCTAATCATTCTTTAGCCCTGACATGAAGGCGCTGAGCGAATGAAACAGAGGAGTTAAATTCAGTGTGGAAAAGGACAAACTTGATCAGAGTTTGTATCAGAATTTTCAGTAATTGTGAGGTTCAATGCTGGACCTTATCTCATTTTCCTCTTCTTGTTTTCAAATAACTGAAATTGCATAAACAGTTATATTCTACTATGTCATAACGACAAATCATAAGCATTTCCCCACGTTGTTAAAAATTCTTCAGAAACAGACTTTAGTAGCTGTGCAACAGACAACTACAAGAGCTGTGTAACACACAACCGTGACTTGGGCGATTTGGCCACTAGTGCGCCATTGGCCTTTTAGGTCTTTCATTAGCTATTAGAAACAATCATTATTTATTCATCAGTTTATTCTTCTACCAATTCAGGGGATACTTTTTGCACACTTGCTCTGCACCGGGCACCGTGCTAAGCACGGGGATACAGCAACCGACAAAGCAGACACGTCTTCCCAACTAATGGAATTACGGTCTGGTCGCAGGACAAACGCCGACCAGGCAGATGCCCATATTGTCACACACTGTGCTGACAGCTTCTGACAGTTTGATGACAGGTAATAACTGCGAACCTGACTGCTATAGGCTGAACTGTGTCCTCCACAAATGTCTGTGATGAAGTCCTAACCCCCAGGGCTGCAGAATAGAATTGGACTTTGGAGACAGGGTCACTGCAGATGTAATTAGTTAGGATGAGGTCATTAGGGTGGGGCTCTAATCCAGTATGACTGCTCTGCGTATCAAAAAGGGAAATGTGGACACAGAGACCCACACAGGAGGAAAGTCACGTGAACATGAAGAAGGCCATGCACAAGCCCAGGAGGGAGACTTGCAAGATCCTCCCTCACAGTCTTGGAAGGAACCAGCCCTGCTGGCACCCTGATTTCAGACTTCCGGCCTCCAGAACTTGAGACAACACATTTCTGCCGTTAAAGCCACCCAGGCTGTGTACCGTGTTACAGCACCCCTAGAGGGAGGCTTCCCTGAGGGAGTGACGTAAAGCTGCAACCCGACCAACGAGGAGGCCTCAGCAGGAGAAGAGGAGAGAGGAAGGTGTGCAGGGGTCAGACGAGGGGCTGAGGAACGCAGGGCCTTCCGGGCACGAAGGACGTTGGGGTTTATTCTCTGGTTAGGGAGCAGGGAGGGACATGATGAGGTCAGGGTGGCTTTCATGTTCAGAGTTCAGTAGAAGATGACAGAAACCACATTCGGTTGTTTAATAAGCAGAAAGGGATCTGACATAGGGAATTACCTGCTCACAGACTTTGAATGGGCTGCGGACTGGACCTTGAGGAGGGGCCCAGAGCATCACCACAGAGCCCACCACCAGGGGAGCTGAGGAATCAGGAGGGGGAGGCTGCACCTGCGGCCCCAGAACGCACCACAGAGCCAGCAGTCCCGCACCCACAGGCCGCAGCTCCAACAGTCGCTGCAGAGCCGCACTGCACGCGCCAGGGCCACACCTGCAAGACCACGCCTTCCAAAGTGAATGCCCTGTGCCGGGCCGCGTCTCTCCCCGCCTCGCTCGCACTGTTTGACATCATCCACAAATACCTCTGATGGAAGCAGAGCCTAAACTGCTTCTGGAACCCTAGCTGCGTGGAGTCTGTGAAATAGGGTCTTCAGCTTTCCAGCCCCCGCAGGAGACAAAGGTACACCGGGAGGAGTCTGGAACAGAGGTTGAACGTGCCAAAGTCCTACATCCTCTTCAAAAGATCACTTTGGTTCTTATGTGGAAAATGGATCAGGGGAGGCAAAGGGGGAAGAGGGAGACCAGGCAGAAGATTAGCGGGATGGTCCAGGTGAGAGATGAGGTTGGTCAGGGTAAAAGGGCAGAAGTGAGATGGAGGCAAGAGGTTTAGGCCTGCGTTATGAAGGTGACATGCCAAGTCCTCGCTCTGGTCTGCCAGGCCTGTGAGGCCCAGCTCCTGCTTCCTCCCTGGCCTCATTTCACTCTTGCCCTTGAGCTCGCTGCTCCAGTCACATCTACCGTCTTCCAGTTACTTGAACGATACAAGCTTGTTCCTAACTTAGGGCATCTGCACAAGCTGTTTCCCCCACCTGGGCTGCACTGCCTTGAGATTTTGCGTAACTGATTCCTCCTTATCAAACCCCAGATTAAATAATAGATCCTCAGAGAGGCCTCCTCTGACCACCCAATTTAAAGTCACCTCCAACTCCTCAAAAAATTAAAAATGGAGCTATCATCGGATCCGGCAATTCTACTCCTTCGTTCCCTGTGGTTGCCTGGGTATTTATCCAAAGAAAACAAAAACACTAATTCAAAAAGATACACGCACCCCTACATTCATTGCAGCATTATTTACAAGAGCCAAAATATGGAAGCAATCTAAGTGCCCATAAATAGATGAATTGATAAAGAAGATATGGTGTAGGGGTGTGTGTGTATATATATATATATATATATATGCATGCAGTGGAATATTACTCACCCATAAAAAAGAATGAAGTCTCGCCATTTGTGACAACATGGATGGACCTAGTGGATATTATGCTAAGTGAATTACAACACACAGAGAAAGACAAATACTGTATGATATCACTTATATGTGGAATCTAAAAACAAACAAACATAACAAAATAGAAACAGAGTCATAGATACAGATGATAAACAGGTGGTTGCCAGAAGGAACCACTTCCGGGGAGAGGAAAGAAATAGGTGAGGGAGATTAAGAGGTATAAACTTCCAGTTACAAAATAAATGAGTCACAGGATGAAATGTACAGTGTGGGGAAGAGTTAGTGATTATGTATTACCTTTGTATGGTGCCAGATGTAACTAGACTTACCGTGGTGAGCATTTTGAAATGCACAGAAACACCGAATCACCATGTTGTGCACCAGGAACACACACAGTGTTGTAGGTCAATTATACTTTAAAATCAAACAAACGAACTCATAGAAAAAGAGATCAGGTTTGTGGTTACTGGGGGGACGGGGGGGGAGATAATTGGATGAAGGTGGTCAAAAGGTACAAACTTCCAGTCATAAGATAAATAAGTACTAGGGATGGAATGTACAACGTGATAAGTACAATGATCGCTGCTGTATACCATATATATGAAAGCTGTTACGAGAAGTAACACCTAAGAGTTCTCATTTCAAGGAAAACTTTGTTTCCATTTCTTTACTGTTGCATCTATACGAGACCATGGGAGGGGAGCTCTGGGCCAGTGTTTTGCTTTCTCCAGGCATCAGCTGACCCTGGGGAGTGCGGTCCCTCTCTGGTCAGCAAGGAAGATGTCACACATCAAGTACAGAAACTGGAGAACATGCTTCATGCAGCCTGGAGGGCCCTCCCCTCATCCCTGCATGCCTGTTGGGCAGCACCTCACGGCGTAAGGCTCTGGAGGCTCCCCTGTGACCTCAGGTCAGCCGGGGAGCCTCTGCGAGCCTTGGTCCCCATCTGCGGAGGGTCATGGGATGAGAGGTGGGTTTTGTGGCCTGCACTGTGCTGGGCACGTGGTCAGTACTGAGTGGATGCCAGTCTCCTCCTCTCCGGCCTTGTCCTTCCAAGAAGCGGCTCAGGCGCCCCTCCTCTGGGACACCCTCTGACCCCTCGGTCTCGGTTCTGTTCCCTTCGTTCCCTGTGGTTGCCTCTATCTCAGCACTTTCTACATCAGACTGTCTGTCTGTCTGTCTGTCTTCCCTGCTGGATGGGGCGCTCTGAGGGCAGGAATAGGTCCTCCAGATCTGAATCCTGAGGGCCCACCTGGCTCCTGGTGACAAGGGCTCGCCCGCAAACATCTGCAAAATGAACGAATTAATCGTGGCTTTGCCATCTCCACTGCCGCCCAAAGGACTGTTCCCCGCAGGCCCCTCTGGGGACAGACAGTCCGCGCCCCCACCCTGAGCCCTCGGTACTTTCCTCTGCCTGCAGTCAGACCAATTAGCACATCTGCACAAAGGGCCAGGCGGGCAGAGGGGCCGCTCAGCCCAGGAGCTGATTCGCCAAACAGCTCCGACACGCGCGCACGCCAGACACACAGGAGCGCCCCCCAACGGGGCCAAGGCCCTGCCTAGGGCCGCTGGGGGACAGCAGCTTGACCACCTCC
This sequence comes from Stenella coeruleoalba, assembly GCF_951394435.1. Taxonomy (NCBI): domain Eukaryota; kingdom Metazoa; phylum Chordata; class Mammalia; order Artiodactyla; family Delphinidae; genus Stenella; species Stenella coeruleoalba. The sequence continues at coordinate 4,599,606 of NC_137164.1, forward strand.
CCAGCGGAGCCCCACGTTTACGCCGGGGGACCCACTCCCAGCAACGGCCCCCCGCCTACCCAAGATTAAAGCCAGGCTGCTTCTGCTGAAAGCCTCCGTCTATGGAAACAAACGACGCTGCATCTAGCAAGGGAGAAACGTCACACCTCCAACCATCTCAATAAGAACGCGCCAGGCCCTCAGCGTAACTAGCAGTGGGCTGTCGCGGCCCCTGTCCTCGTGAGGTTTTATCACCACTCCACTCTGATTTTAAAAGGACAGCCGGAGCCTGAGGGGCTTGGTGACATCCACAGACTGGCCCCAGTCCAGGGGGAGGACCGGCGCGCTTCCAGCTCCAGCTTATACTTGTGGGGTCTCCTCTCTGCCCAAACGTTGCCTCCTCAGCTGTCGGCGGCTTTGTGACATTTGTCCCTGGGAAAGAGAGAGGGGAGGGAGGAGGAGGGAGAGGGGGGCCCAGCAGCTGCTTCTGACTCGTGTCCTCTCTGAGGGACCAGGGGGTGGGGTGGCAGGAGAGACAGCTGCTGGCCAGCCAGTCTCCTCGTTCCCTAATCCCATCCCGGCTTCCTGCCCCATCCGTGCTCCTCGGATGCCCAGACGTCTGCTGGAGTAGGACACAGCAGCAAGGAGCGGGCCGGCAAAGCACTACTCGCTCAGCCTTTCGGAAACGCTTCTTCAGCTGTTAGCAAGTGTCAGACAGTGGACAGGCGTGCAGGGTACAAAGAGTAAAAACAGGTTTTCCTTACCGCGCCCGGGTAAGATGCAAGTAAAAGAGGACACAGTAACCGCTGTAGGAAGTGCTCCGGATTCTACCCGGGGGCAGTCAGGCGGGCTTTCTGGAGGAGGAGATGCCTTAGCTGTGTCTTGAAGGAGATACGTTAGCCGCGTGAAAAGGTGGGAGCAAGGGACAGAGACCAGCCTCTCTGGAGGAACAAGCAAGAAAAAAGGGGCACCTCGAGGTCAGAGAAGCACAGCAGCCAAACATTCACCACCTTCCGTCTACAGATCCGAAAGAGGTCACGTCAATTCTATTAGGATGCGCTCAGGGGCAAGAAAAATAACACCCAGGTAAAAGTCACCCAAGCCAGGGCCTTCCAAACCTCAGGGCGCATACAAATCACCCAGGGATCTGGTTAAAATGAAGATGCTGATTTTTAAATGATTAAATGGTTCACATGAGAAGACCTGGGATGGGGCCTGAGCTTCTGCACAAGCTCGTTAGAAATGTGGAACATAAATGACAACATAATTGGCCAATATAACGGATAATACCATCAGTGTGAGGTGTGGACCACGCTTTGGGTAGCAAGGGTTAAACTTCAAGGAGTTGCCTGGACCAGGCTCTTCCACGGTGGGTCCGGTGACTCAGAACGTCACCAAGGGTCAGGCTTCTGTCTTTCTATCCTGCTTCCCCAGCACAGCTCTCCTCATCTTATGTTCTTATAATCAAAGATGACTGTTACAGCTCTAGACGGCCCATCCTCCCACAACCGAATCAAAGCCAAGAGCAAAGGGTGCTTCTCCTGAGACGGCTCTTCTTTTCCATCAGGGAGAAAAATCTCTCTCAGAATGGATGAATGAATGAATGAATGAATGAATAAATAAATAAATATACACACATACATACACACACACATACATACACACATAGATACATATCTGTTTGTTTCTCAAGGGAGAAGAGAGAGAGATTCATTATGAGGAACTGGCTCATGCAATCATGGAGGCTGAGAAGTACCAAGATCTGCAGGGTGAGACGTCAAGCTGGAGACCCAGGGGAGGCAATGGTATGATTCTGGTCCAAGTCTGAAGGCCTGAGAACTGCGACAGTGAGTGTTGTAAGTTCCAGTCAGAAGGCCAGCAGGCTGTAAGCCCAGGAAGAGCCGATGTTTCAGTTCAAGTCTGAACACGGGAAAGAGCCAATGTTCCAGTTCAAAGGTTGTCAGCCAGCCTTTCAGTCCTATCCAGACCTTCAACTGATTAGATGAGGCCCACCCACATTAGGGAGGGCAACCTGCTTTACTCAGTCTACTGATTTAAATGTGAATCTCATCCCAAAACACCCTCACTTAGACACCCAGAATAATATCTGACTAAATATCTGGGCACCCCATGGCCCAGCCAAGTTGACACATAAAATTAATCATCACACCTCTTGGTGGTCCCCCTCTATGTTTCATTGGCCACAAGTGGGTCATGTACCCACTCATGAACCAATGGCTGACAAAGAAAAATGGGGTACCATGATGCCTCCAACACTCAACTAATCCCCCAGGACTGCACCCAACTTCTGAGTGAATATTGCTACTAGCGCTGGACTGAACAAAATCAGTGTTCTTTACCTATTGGGTAGGCAAGCAACAGTGCCACAAAATCGAGATCCAGATAACTATGGTCTTTAGCTCCTACCTCGACCACTAAGCCCCTCCATGCTCCCATTCATTTCCGGCAGTCCCAAAGTTCTATCTTTTGTTTCCTCATATGCAGTCCTGGGTACCACCAACCACCTCTACCCTTGAGCCCAACACTGCCATGCAGCCTCCACTACTCCAAGCTATAGATCTGTCGATGGACCTCAGACCCTGTGTGACCTAACGGCCTGGCAGACCCTGAGAAGTGAGAATGAGAACGGCTCCCTCATCAGGCCTTAAGAGATAAAGTGCTGGGAATTACAGGACAGTTCCATGGGTTAGGACTACAGTCTTTTTCTCCCCATAACACACACCTCAGCCTTAGGGCTGGGTCAGAGCAGATCTACACACCACCCTCCAGCCTGTCCTGAAGACACCACCCCCCCCGTCTGTCTTGTACAGAACCCTCAATGAATCCTCTCGAAATGCCTCAGAGCCCCTCTTTACACTATGACTACCCCCCATCAGCTCATGCTCTTGCCTTGGTCCCAGCCTCATTGCTAAACACCCCCGAACTGTATGGAGCCCAGTTTCAGATGTAGTTTGTTTTCCACCGAGAGCTTTTCTGCCCTCATTTAAATCAGTAGCCATAAATAGATACTTGGGGTGGACGGGAAGAGATACCACGTATTCTGTGAGCCAGACATACCTCATCTCAGCTGTTTCCACATGGTATATTCAGTCATACATGAGTATGCAGTCATTTTTTACGTGGGTAAAGGTGGAGTGGGGGCTATGTTAAGAAATGAAGTTCAAGCAGAATGGAGGGGCCAGAATATTCTTTCACCCAGAAATTCAACAAGCCGTCAAAAATTCACGTCCAACTTTAGAGTCAGCCCTCCATATCTGTGGCTCTGCATCTAATATCCGAATCCACAGATTCAACCAACTTCAGACTGTGTAGGACTGTCGTACGTTTTTATTGAAAAAAGATCTGCATATAAGTGGACCCACACAGTTCAAACCGGTGTTGTTCAAGGGCCAACTGTATTAGAAAAAATATATCTAAAATCAATAATTTAGGTATCTGTCCAAAGAAACTAGTAAAAGAAAAACAGATCAAGCCCAAAGTAAATAGAAGGAAATAATAAGTGTCAGAGAACAAATCAATGCAACAGAAAAAACACAACAGAGAAAATCAAGCAACCAAAGCTGGTTCTTTGAAAAAGTCAAGATTGATAAACCTTTTGCTAGACTAGCCATGAAAAGAGGAGAGAAGACATAATTGTATGTCATGAATGAAGCACTACTACAGACTCTACAGAAAATAGAGATGATAAATAGAAACAGAATAGAGCATTATGGATAACCCGATGCCAACTCCCATGTGTGCTTTTCTTCCCCATATCACCAAGCAGTTCTCCAGCACCAGCTGGGCTCAACTCAATTCTGACTCTATCTACCTGGAGGCAGCATCAGATTCTACAGGTTAAAGGTTCAGTCCTACAAGACTGCTCACCCCTCCCCCACTTCAGGAACCCATCGCAAGTCCAGGTTGTCACCTGTGCTTCAGACTGACTGGCTGTAGACCAGCCAGTGATACCCACGACCCCTGGTTGGGTATGATCAATTTGCTAGAGTCACTCATAGAACTCAGAGAAATATTCCGCTCACTAGAGTACCGGTTTATTATGAAAAGATATAATTCAGTAACAGCCGGCGGGAAGAGATGCATAGGGCAAGGTATGGGGAAAGGGGCACAGAGCTTCCACGCCTCCTCCAGGCACACCACTCTCCCAGCAAATCCACATGTTCACATACCTGGAAGCTCTATGAAGCCATCCCTTTGGGGTTTTATGGAGGCTTCATTATATAATCACGGTTGATTAGGTCATTGGCCATTGGTGATTGAACTCAAGCTCAAGCCCCTCTCCCCTCCCCTCCCCTCCCCTCCCCTGAGGGGGTGGTGGGTGGACTGAAATTTCCAACCTTTTAATCATGGGGTTGTTTCCTCTGGCAACCAGTCCCCATCCTTAGGTTACCTAGTGACTTTCTAAAAGTTACCTCATTAACATAACAAGAGACACCATTACCACTCTCATCACTTAGGAAATCCCAAGGGTTTCAGGTGTTCTGTGCCAGGACCAGGGATGAAAATCAAATATATATTTCTCATTAAAAAACATAATATCACACCAACAAATTACACAACTGAAATAAGATAGAAAAATGCCTAGGAAGACACAAATGATCAAGACTGACTCAAGAACAAATAGAAAAATCTGAAAAGACCTATTAAAAAGTTAAAAAGTTGAATTAGTCATTTAAAAACTTCCCACAAAGAAAACCACAAGCCTAAAGGTTGTAAATTCTGGTGGTAAATTTCGTAATTTTTACCAAATATTTGGAAGGAAGGAAGAAATAATACACATTTACACAAACTTTCCCAGAAAATTGAAGAAGAAAGATTATTTCCCAACTCACTCTATGAGGTCAGCATTATCTGATACTAAAACTAAAAGAAATTACAAGAAAAGAAAGCTACAAACAAGTATACAAATTTTTAAACGAAGTATTAACAAACAGAATGCAACAATATATTAAATGGGTAACGCACCATGGCCTAATGGGATTTGCCCCAGGAATGCAAAGTTGATTTAACGTGAGAAAATCAATCTGTATAATTCACCATATTAGCAAAACACGGTAACTGTGGCACCGGACACACAAAGGGACCAATGGGATAGAGCAGTAAATTCACAGATGATCCATGTGTGTAGGACTGTAACCAAAGGCACTGTCATTGTCTTGGTGTTTCAGCCAAGGCTCCGTGGCCGAGAACAAGAGATGACAGGTACCCACGTATTCTAGAGGTGTCGGGCCATCTACGTGGACATCGCTCAGAGGTGCCCCAGACACAGTCTCCATCGAGGTGGGGCAGTGATGGGAAGAGAGGGGAGGGAGGTGGTCAGCGGGGACTTGTCGGGGTAGTGGTACTGCCCCTCGCCGCCAAGGAGGAGGAGAGGTGCAGCTCCCCGCCACCACCAGCGAAGGGACTGCAGCCCCTGCCCCGGAGCAGGAAGCAGTGCCGGGGTGGGGGGCGTCAGACGCTGCGGAATGCGAGGAAGTTTGACGGAGCAGCTGAGGAGAGATTATTCCCTCTGCTTCTAAGCGATCCCCGACAGCTGAATGCGGGGTGAGCGTGCTCCTGGGGGTGTGCTGTGCTGGGGGGACCCCTCCCCGGCCTCTCCAGTCAGCCTCCTCCGGGATAAACCCGGGCGGGGGCGGGGGGAGGTCAGGTTACCAAGATGCCATTGCACCCGCCAGGGCTCTTCCTGTCCTGCAGCCTCTCTGAGCTTTCCACCTGGTCCCTAGTGAAGACAGGAGGCCGGCTGGCGTTACCTGATCCAAGTAAGCCCCAGGAAAGGAGTCCCGCCCTCTGCTCCCCCCAGGTATGGATTTGGTGGCTTTTACTGGGGCGTTTCGCACCAATGTTAATACATTCACTCTGCTGTACGGACCCAGGATTGCAGCTGGGAGGCTCCACACTGCTGACCGACCCTAAGCTGGTCGGACGCCCAAGCATCACCGACAGAGGCCAACACTGGACGCCAGGAGCCCCAGATGATTCACTGGTCTTGACAGATGTGTGGTGACCTCCTCATGCCGACGCCCTTGGACGTGTTTTTCTCTTGCTCGTAACTCCCACCTCCCGACTCCGCCCACCCCAAATCCTCGCAGCTGCAGCGCTTTCCCCAGGATACCTTCCAGCCTGTGCCTCTCACCCGAGAGTCTGCCCAGATCACGGACACCTGGGGGTGTTTTCTCCAATTGTCTCCGGTTGGTTTTGTCTCCAGGTCCCACTTCCCAGCTGGGTTTTTGTTCGCTTACAGGATCTCAGTTCCCTGACCAGGGACTGAACTCGTGCCCCCTGCAGTGGAAGCGCAGCGTCCTAACCACTGGACCGCCAGGGAAGTCTCCCCTAACTGGGTTTTTGATGCTGGCCCTAGCGTCCTTTCCTGACTGCCAGTCCCTGGACTCTCTTACACGATGAGCTCCAGGTAGATATTTTCAACATTTAAAGAAGGAACATTTGTGTATGTTTGGAAAACTACATAATAAAAAGTCAGTTAACACATAAACGTGAGGCTCCTCAAAATATTCACACTGGCTCCCCCCTACACTCCACCCGGAGTCACTCGGGGCCACGTGCCGAGATTACTGAGTAATCACCAAGTAACGCAGCTGACAAACGATTGGCAAATACAGTCCGTTGCGCTTCAACGTGACATCTGTGTTCCTAAAAACCACTGCTGGACACAAAATCACTCAATAAACAGCACCGGGCTTACGGGAGTAAATGGGGCCCAGAAACAACTAAATACCAGGGACACGTTCAAAACAGACAGCACCCGAGCGAAAACGGTGGCAGTTTTAACATGATAGACGGCTCATAAACACAAACATAGGAAAATGAGCACAGCACCTTACCTTGGAAATGACCTGAAGCGGGCTTGCGAACGGGGGGCTGGGCGGGGCTGCAGCCTCCGTGTCCTCGAGGACGGTGGAAAGTGTGACACCCGCGGGGAACGGGTAGGGCCCGCTGTCCTCGGTTTTCCTCGACACTGTCAAAGGGAAGCAGTCTTTCCAGCCTTTTATCCTGAGGCATGTGTTTCTGCCTTGGAGAGATAGGGCCTTTGAAGCAGGTGTTTACAGTAAATATCTGTTTCATCGAAGTTGAAAATCTAAGCCAACATTATAGACTTCTTTTACAATTAACTTGGGAATCACTGCTGGACATCTGTTTTCGACCTTTTCGTTTTCTATCACCGGCGCTCCGTGCTTTGGAAACTGCAGCGAGGCCTGAAACCACTGAGCCAGCCAGGACGGCGTGGAAACGGATGGCTCCTGCAGCATTCGCGGATTTGGGTGAAGGTGCGCACACACAAACGATGCCTTCCCCGCACACGCTCCCTGGAGTTGTGAACCTGGAGCCTTAGACGTGGGCGGCGTGGAACGACTGTTTCTTCTTTTTTCTTTAATATAGAAAAGCTCACCTGTGCAAAAGCAGAGGAAAGCCCAGCCTTTTGGGACCACAGGCGTGGTGAAGCGAGCTCGCCGGGAGCTGCCTGAGGTGTCCGGCTACCTACGTACGCATGCATTGTGCGTGCTCGTGCCTGTGCGTGCGTACGCGTGCATGCGTGCGTGCGTACGCGTGCGTGCGCGTGGACGCGGGCTGTGCGTATGTGCGTGCGCGCGTGCGTGTTTGTACAGGAGTGTGTGCGCGTTGTGCATGTGTGCGTGCTCGTGTCTGTGTGTGTACGCGTGTGCACGTGCGCATGTTGAGAATTCCTACCCTGCTCAGTTCAGTTGGACACGACTTGATGCTCACGGGCAAACGCAAAGTTCACGTTTGCTCAAATTTTTCCCTAACCTATCAGTTGCTTTGGAACAAATTCACAAGAGTTATAAACAAAACTAACTGGAAGTGGAAACTTACACGGAGACATCCTTTCTTCTGAACACCACTCTCTCTTCGGTATATTATTTACTGATTCTGATCAATAAATACTTTATTTCATCAACACCTGTAACCCTCCTGAATATAGGTTTTATCAACTAGAAAAAAATAGATTAAAAAAAAAAACTTTAAAAAACAGAAAAGGAGAACAGGAGGAGGAGGGAGGCCTGGAGGGGGGGCTGCACCTGTTCCTGGTGGCCTGCACGTGTTCGAGGGGTGTGTGTGTGTGCACTTGTACACCTCTCTCCACATACTAAGCATAATTCCAGGGTGTTGATAGGAGCTTGCAAAACGCTCCGTCCTATCAATAGAGCATGCACAAAAGATACTGAAGATGGCATTAGTGGTATCTGGATGGCATTCTTCTCCTTCAGGCTAGGAACTCTCAAGTCATATCCAATTTCAGCCCTAAAGTTACCTACTCATGATGAGCGTGTCCTCTAAAATCCCACTCTCCAGTCTCTTCAGTGACCCTGGGCTCAGCTCTCTCGCCCTCAGCCCTCACCAGCGCCTGTCAGCAGGAGGGTTAGTGTGTTTAAATATCCACAGACGTGTTTACAGTTTAGACATTTCCCAGGAGAGGCTGCCTCTGTGCTCTGCCCGAGTCCCGTGCCTTGAATGGTAGTAAGTCCTTTCAAAGACCTTACTATTCCTGGTGATAATAATCACAATAGTCATAATAATAGTGACAGTCACCTTGTTTTCAGCACATCCTCTGTATGTGCTGGGGTCAGAGATAAAGGTTTGAGGCACAGGATCACATTCTATATTTACCACGACCCTGTGAGCCAAGTATTACTATCAACCTGGTTCAACAGATGAGCAAACAGACTCAGAAAAATTAAGTAAATCACTTGCCCAAAGACACAGTTAATAGGTGTGTGTTAAAAAGTCACCAGACACTCCGATGGCTTGCTGCTGCCTCTGCCCTTCCCCTCCCCCCGTCTGGTAACCTATCTGAAACCACACCTCTTCCTCCATCTTTCCTTATCCCTTCCTCTGCTTTATTTCTGTTCGCCGAATTTACCTTACCTGACCTCATATCATATCAATTATTTGTTTATTGTCAGTCCCCCCTTGAGACTATTAAGTCCTCAGAGGTGGGGACTTGGTTTTGTCGCTGCTGAATCTCCAACACCTATAAGACGCCGGTCCACAGAAGTCACTCCAAAAAGATTTGTTCAGTGAATGAATATATCTCACACTAATTCAAACTAGGCAAAGTTGAAATGGTGTCATGCAAAATATTATTAAAGCTTCACTTTGCCAACCATTCGAATGTTTGCAGATTGTAAGAATTCACCAAGAAGCACACAATTTTGGGCTTCCCTGGTGGCGCAGTGGTTGAGAGTCCGCCTGCTGATGCAGGGGACGCGGGTTCGTGCCCCGGTCCGGGAAGATGCCACATGCCGCGGAGCGGCTGGGCCCGTGAGCCATGGCCGCTGACTGCGAGTCTGGAGCCTGTGCTCCACAACGGGAGAGGCCACAGCAGTGAGAGGCCCGCGTACCGAAAAAAAAAAAAAGAAGCAGCACACAATTTCAAAGCTGGTAGGACAGGGAAACTATAAGTTGTGTTTATACTGCAAACCATGGTTAAAAGAAAAACCTCGGCTTCTGTACTCCACACACTTCAGATACTGAAGTGTGGGTTTTTCCACACCAAGCAATACTGACTGGGTGCCCTACAGCTTAACTCATTTCTGACACTGACCGCCCAGAGTCAGCCCAGACACCACAGGTTAAGGGCCCCATCCCCCAAGACTGTCCCCAGCCTCAGACACCAGTCACAGGGAGTGGCTCCCCAGGTTAGCCACAACTTCTGTCCAGCTTGGCTACAAACTGGATGTTCCCACACCCCCCCCGTCAGGTTCAGTAATTTGCTAGAACAGCTCACAGAACCCAGGGAAACAGTTTACTTACTATTACCAATTTATGATAAAGGCTTCACCTCAGGAGCAACCACGTGGAAGGGATGCACAGGGCCAGGTGTGTGGGGAGGGGCCTGGAGAGTCCCAGGTGGGCCTCCCTCCCAGACCTCCAGGAGTTCACCTACCTGGAAGCTCTCCAAAGCCCTTGAGTTTGGGTTTTCATGGAAGCTTCATTACCAAGGCTGATGGATTACATCCCTGGCCTTTGGAGACCGGACTCAATCTCCGGCCCTACCCCCTCCCCAGAGGTCCAGGGGTGAGGTTGAAAGTTCCAATCCTTTAATCACAGGGTTGGTCCCTCTGGCAACCAGTCTCCATCCTCCCAGAGCCACCTCATTAACATAAATTTGAATGAGGTCAAAAGGGGCTTGCTATGAATAACAAAAGCAGTTCCAATCACCTCTATCACTCAGGAAATTCCAAGGGGGCTAGAAGCCCTGTGCCAGGAACCTGGGACAAAACCAAATATATATTTTTATTATACATGCAGTATCACCACGGGGGTACCATTTCAGCTGGAAACTCTGGGTTCAGGACCCCCTGAGCCAAGCTGTTCTTAAACACTGGAAATCCTGGGAGTGATTTTGATAATTCGTGCACTATTATTTTCTCATTCACTAACATTATAATTTAAAGTATTTTGGGTGCCTATAAAAATATCACCCAAGTATTTACCATGTGCACATGGTGAAAAATTTGCCTGAAGTTCACCAACTTTGGAGCAGAAGTTAGATGAGATGAAACACTCTATAAGGAAGCCCAAACCGCACCCTGGACCCTACCCTGTTCATTTAGGGGAGAGGATTCCGAGAAATGTCAGAGCCACTGGCTGAGGAAACGGTGAAGAAGGAATTACAAGCCCCACGTGGAGCCATTTGTGCCTCACCCTCACCCCGCAGTGAACCAAGATTTCATGGCAGTTCCTTTCTTTCTTTTTTAGAGTTTTTGTTTTTTGTTATTTATTTATTTATGGCTGCATTGGGTCTTTGTTGCTGCGCGCGGTCTTTCTCTGCTTGTGGCGAGCAGGGGCTACTCTTCTTTGTGGTGCGCGGGCTTCTCACTGCGGTGGCTTCCCTTGTTGTGGAGCACAGGCTCTAGGTGGGTGGGCTCCAGTAGTTGTGGCTCGCGGGCTCAGTAGTTGTGGCTCGCGGGCTCTGGGATCTTCCCAGACCAGGGCTCGAACCCGTGTGCCCTGCACTGGCAGGCGGATTCGTAACCACTGCGCCACCAGGGAAGCCCCTTAATGGCAGTTTCAATCCCTCCTAGAAATGTCACCTTTAAAGCAGCCAATCTGCTATTTCCTGATCAAGGCTGGTGAGGTACGACCCCTGCCTCCCCTTCTCCCAAAAGAGATCAGCCTGGCCTGGAACAATCCTTTCTTTTCTTTGGCTAATAGCTCCCCTTCCCCGCCCTCCTTCCCCCTATAAAAACCCCTCGAGCTCCCACCTGGATGGGATGCTGCCCAATTCACGACTCAGCTAACAAAGCCAATCAGATCTTCAAGTTTACTCAGGTGAATTTTGTTTTTATAACAAAACATAAAGCAACTCTACAGCAACAATAATAACAGTTAATGACTTCTTTGCTTTGTCTTGCTACTTTGTATTTCTGTGACAAAATAGGTCTTGAATCACGTTAGCCAAAAGTCACCTCTTGCCTGTAACGCGACCACCGGGCTACAGGGCCCCAAGTCTCGCCTTGTCCGTGGTTCCTGACTCAGCTGCACCTGCAGGGTTGGCTGCGCGAGACGGGACCCCACCGTCGAGCCATAAGGGTAGTTCTCCAGCCACTCTGTACCCCGGGGTGGGGGGTCCCCAACCCTTCACGGCCAGCCCTGAGCTGAGGTTTCTTCTCACCTGGACTGCAGGGAGTCCCATCAGCTTCCCAGAATAAGCTGGACGGGCTTCCTGGGCAGAAGCCTTCACTGATGCAAACTCGGGGCTCCCCTAGGCCACCAAACCGTACGCAGGGCCCTGTGAGAAATAGGTCACTCCTTTGTCCGGAACCCTCCTGTCACGGGCTCAGCTAAACGTTAGCTGCTCTTTCAAACACAGAACCAACTGCCAACCCATATGCAGCAGAGTAACTTGAATGCTAACTTCCCGCACCTTCTGGGGCCCCGCACAGGCCTGTAAGGAGGAAACCAGAGTTAGGTTTGAACCTTGAGGCAGCTCAGTCCATCTCCCTCAGATGCTCCCTGCTGCCTGGCTTCATCCATTGACCCAGATCCCATAGCACTTTCTCCCTCAGGGCTGTCCAGGGATCCGACAGCCTGGGAGACCGTGGCATGCTGAGAAGGCCAGCAGGTGGCCCTGGGGGACAGTCAGGACACTGCGCTGTAGGAGGAAGGGCTGGGGGTGCAGGGGGGCGAGGAAGGAGGGAGGCTCTGTCCACAGAGAGCGCTTACCGCATTCCAGGTGGGGCTCGGCCCTGGGGTGCAAAGACAGCAGGACATGACTCGGCCGACCAGAGGGGCACAGCCGGGGGCCTAAGGCTTGAGCACGAGCAGGTGAGGCACCTACCGGGGATCCTGCAGAGCAAGGACTTTGGGCAGGTGTTTGGGCTTCCAGGAAAGTGCCCCTCTGTGCAAGAGTCGCCTCTGGATAGCTTCTCTGGAGAGCGGGAAACGAAACCAAGGAAATGAGAAAGACAAAGATGGAAACTATGCCGGGCGGGGTAATGGACAGACCACGAGCCGAGGCCAGAAACACGAGGGCTACCGCTGAGCTCTTCTGGGGACTGGCTAGGGGGATGGGGCAGAACTCTTCAGGCTCCGATTTCCTCAGCCACGCAAGGCTCTGGCTTGATTAGGAACAAGCCTACTCTGCACAGGGCCTGAGCCCCAGGCAGGGCACTGAGAGGCACAGTTCTTAGCATGGGGATGCTCAGGTCCTGCCCGTGCGCTGTCAGATGGGGGTCAGAGACACCCCAAGGATGCATCGACTTCCAACTGAAGTCACTGATCTCCACGATGCCTTGACACTATCCCCACAAACATGTGTTGAACACACTCAGCTGCAGAGGTAGGAACTCGGGGGCAAGCCCAGCTGACCGTGACATCCCTGGGCTGTGGGTCATTTTCCTTTCATCCCTAGAGTTGCTTCCAAGTTAAGGGAGGCGTTCAGCTGTACACCAGCCCCGTGGAGTCATGGCACTCTGACCAACGCCAATACTCACCAGCCATTTTCAGTGTGAAAATGTAGGTGCAGGCAGTGCCTTGCACTGAAGAGCATTTAATAAGTGTTTTGGGGAGAGGAACACATGCATCACACACTCTGCTTCGGAAACAGATGGATTCTGGAGCTCCCATGTCTCCTAAAAAGAAGGAAGTGCTGCAGCCCAACCCAAGGTGGTACCACAGGGTGACCAGTCTGGAGGCAAGAGCCGGCATCTCCTCCCTGTGTCCCTGGCCAGCATGTCTTCTCTGTGTCCCTGGCAACGATGCACATGACTGTGGAGGAAAAACTAGTTCTAGATCCCTGGGAAAAACACACAAGGAATGAGATGAAACGTCCTACTTAACTGGCCCCTGAACTCTCACAACCTGTTTTTCTGCTCTTTTCTACCTTATAAGCGTCCGTCCAAACTTTCTCCCGCTGTCACACCCACAGCCCTCAGGCCTGGACCTGCCTTCTCACATGTCCCCACCCTATCCGTCCATGTCCCTGCACACTGGTCCCGGCCCATCCACAAAAGAGCTAAAACAGGTTGTTGCTGTCTCACATCAGCCTCAAGGAGCTAAGGTCCTTTGTCTATAAATTCAAGACAGAGAATAAGGCCTGGAGCTCACTGTTTTGACCTGCCAAGTAATTTCTAACTATAGGAAAGAGGCATGCAGGCTTCCAAATACCACTCAGTCACACACACACACACACACACACACACACACACAGAATGACCCAGCATGCACAGCCAGAGGGCATCTAGGTCCTTCGGTGGAGATGTCATTTTGAAATTGCATCTGTAGATCTGGAGGAGAATCTAAGTTTACCCCTTTCTTTCCCAAAGAGAGTTTACTGAACACACAAGAATGCCGGCCGTTGACGCCAAAGCACAGAGGGCCTGACTGAAGGAGTACATTTGGGATTTTAGGCTCCACATCAGATTTAAGATACATGAAGATTAAAAACACTGGAACTCACCCAATAAGACAGTGTTGGTTGATCCCATACTAGTGAACTTATTACTTACAAGGGCACAATTCCAATGACTGTGGGACCAGGGGACCGCTGATTTGGGGGCTGGAACGCTCAAAGAAGGTAGGACGTTTCTTGGTGAGGTGGAAAGCCGGGCAGGTCTGGAAGGTCCCCACTTGTGAAGTGCACAGACGCACATGGTCTCTCTGCTGACCAGCTTTAAGGTGACACTAAGCAGAGATGAGCAAGGGGGTGAGTCAGAATCTGGCTTCAGCCGCCGTGTCCGCACTGACACGCACACAGATGGAAGCTATGACCCGCTGGCCTGGGCCAGCTCCATTCCTGTCCTGTCGCCGAGCCCAAGTTCCAGACTCCGCCGGCCTCTCGGGGCAGCCGAGGAGGCTGCATCTCGGTTGAAGGGGTCTAGGCTCCTGTTCACTGCCCAGTAACAAGCCCTATGAGCCCCAGAACACCCTCCACCCCGAGCCCAGCTCCTGAGTCACCCACAGCAGAGCCCCAGCCTGAGTCACTCCACTGCCATAAATGCCTTCGCATTTCAAAGCTCCTCCTCTGAAAATACTGTCGACAACCACATCACAGCATAGAAACAAGAGCCTTAGAAACCGAATTTCAGAGCGGTGGGGTGAGCATGTGGAAAAGCCGTGTGTGGGCAGCTGACCCCCCACCCAGCAGGTGTTCCGATGGGGAGTGCTGTCCTCAAGGCTCTGCTCCCCCCTCCCCGCCTCCTTCCAGTCCCCAGGAGGGCGTGGACCGAGGGTCCCCCAACCTCTCTGAGCCCCAAGGGCCGGGCGGCTCAAGGGGGTCAGCCTGATTCTCTCTCCTGCCCTCTTGGGCTCACTCAGCAAACTCACTCCCTCTGGCTCTCTAGGATCTCTAGGATCCTGGACTCAACAAGGTTAGAAGTCCAAAACTGACTTCAAAGCAAAAAGCATCCACAGAGGGCTTCCCTGGTGGTGCAGTGGTTGGGACTCCGCCTGCCGATGCAGGGGACGCGGGTTCGTGCCCCGGTCCGGGAGGATCCCACGTGCCGCGGAGCAGCTGGGCCCGTGAGCCATGGCCGCTGAGCCTGCGCGTCCGGAGCCTGTGCTCCGCAACGGGAGAGGCCACAACAGTGAGAGGCCCGTGTACCGCAAAAAAAAAGCATCCACAGAGATAAGAAGGGTCACTTCGTAATGACAAAATGATCACTTTTGGACAGTTTCCCACGTGGGGCTGTCTGGTGTTACCGGCAATGCACAGTGCTCTTATCAACATTCTTGCGTTGAAATCAAAATTGTTTTGAATATGATCAATTGACCAAGAAGATATAACAATCTGATATATCTAATAACCTAGATTTAAGTATATAAAGCAAAAAAAAAGACTGAACTAAAAGGACAAATAGACAAATCTACACACATAGTAGGTGATTTTGACATACTCCTTTCATAATTAACAAACATGAAAGTCAGCAAGGATATAGATTTGGACAACCCAGATACCTCTTTGAAAAACAGTTCAGCATCATCTTTAAAATTACAGATACGCAAACCCAGAACTTCCATTTCGCAAGGTACAGCCCCCAGAGAAACTGCACGTGTGACTCATATTCAGAAATATTCATAAGAGCATTGCCCACTGCCAGCAGCCCTGTACAACGGCCAATTCCCAGTCTACAGTCAAATGAATAAGTAACTGTGGTCTACTCACTGGAGACAATCCTATAAGCAGTGAAAACCAGTGCACTGTCTGCGCACAACAGCGAGGCTGAATCTCAAAGCACGATGCTTTGAGAAAGAAGCAGGATAAAGGAACGGAACGTGACTCCATTCCTGTGCAGTTTAGAAATAACGCTAAAGTACAGTGTTTAAGGTACACACATGCATGCTTGCACTATAAAGGGCAGTAAAGAGATGGTTATCACACAGTCAGGTTGTTGGTCATTCTGGGAGGTCAGGGGGTTGACCAGAAAGACGCACACAGGGGATTTCTAGGCTACAGGTATTAAATTGTACCTATATTTTTATGCAACTTTAGGTATGCTGGTTGTTATTTACCAGTAAAAGCAATATTTTCAAAACTTAATAAAATCTGGTCGAGCGCCCCCAGGAGCTGTCCTGCCTGGAGAAGCGTCACCCTCTCCTCCTCTGGTCCCCTCAGGCACCTGATCCTGCCTGCACCCTCAGCCCCCTCCCCACCCAGACGGCCCAGGGAGGTAGGCAGCTCATCCTGGGATGGAGGCCCGGGCTCTGGCCTCTCCCTGATGGGCAGGCCCTTTCTAGGCAGGAATGCCTGTTTCCTACCAGGAAAGAGGCAGGTGTGGGCTGTGAAGCAAGGCCCACTCAGCCTGTTTGGGTTCGGGGCCCTGACCTGCCTCCAGCCCAGGAAAGACGAATCCCTCACGGGGGCCACACTAGATTGTAAGGACCCACGTGGGGCTTTCTTGTTATAAAAAGCACACGTCTGCCTTCACCTCCCGGTCTCGGGCTTATCAAGGGCAAGCAGGGCTGTGCTGGGGCAAAATTCAAAGGTTTAGGATCTTCAACCTGTTGGCATCGGCTGTTCCCAAGGGCTGGAACCGTGGGGTTGAGGCAGAAATGGCAGAAAATTAAAGCCAGGCCGTCGGGGTAACATCTCTGAACCATGCTCCTTCTTCCATCCCTCCAGAAATTCCTGGTCCCCAAGGGTGACCTGATGCGGGATATTTCCGGTCCGCCCCAGGTCCCGAGGCTTCCGGGAACTTTTTTTTTTAATAGCTTGCTGACACCTGTATATAAAATACATTCTCATAACAGACATTTTCCGAAAGCCTTCCAACCGCAGAGCGTCTACCTAAAGCCTGAGAAGTGTCAGCCTCGGGCTTGTTTTCCCTCTGCGGAATTCTGCTGAACAGCTTCCACGGGCGGCGCCGCCAAAAATGGGCAAGAGCGGCCTGGGCCCACCTCCCAACGCATCAGCTGCGGAGACAGACGGAAAGCAGGCTTCCTCGTCGTCGCTGAACCCAGTCCCGCCTTCTTCCCTCTAATGAACTCAAAGGCCGCAGCACCTTGCCCTCCAGGGCGCCCCTCCGCTCCCATCCCCCCAGGACGCGCCCACCAACATCCCTGTCCCTTCCCTAAGCCCCCCTCCCCCTCCCTTCCGTGTCCATCAGGCTGCTTGTAGGGGTCACTCCCTCCGCCTCCGCCTGCTTCTCTCGCTTCCCCGCACCGCCCTGGGCGTCCGGTCCTCCCTGCTCGTCCTCCTGGGCATCGCTGGCTGGGCCCTGTCTGTGCCATTTGTGACTTCCGGCTTCCACCTTTGCCCCTCTATC
Source organism: Stenella coeruleoalba (assembly GCF_951394435.1). Lineage (NCBI taxonomy): Eukaryota > Metazoa > Chordata > Mammalia > Artiodactyla > Delphinidae > Stenella > Stenella coeruleoalba. The sequence goes on from NC_137164.1 coordinate 4,616,849, forward strand.
TTCAATTCTCCATACAGCAGCAGAGCGGCCTTTTAAAATGAGAAATCAGGGCTTCCCTGGTGGCGCAGTGGTTGAGAGTCCGCCTGCCGATGCAGGGGATGTGGGTTCGTGCCCCGGTCCGGGAAGATCCCACATGCCGCGGAGCGGCTGGGCCCGTGAGCCATGGCCGCTGAGCCTGCGCGTCCGGAGCCTGTGCTCCGCAACGGGAGAGGCCACAGCAGTGAGGGGCCCACGTACCGCAAAAAACATAAATAAATAAAAATAAAATGAGAAATCAGACCTAGCCAGGCTCCTTCCTCCCATCCCTCCCACCACGTGGCTTCCCTCATTTTCTGAGTAAGATACAAAGTCACCCCCACGGTGACGTGGCCCTGCCGGTGTCTCTCCTCACCCCGAGGTACTCGCCTTCCAACCCTATCCCCCAGGTTCCTTCAGTACGTCCAGCTCAGGCCCGGCTGGGGGTCTTGCCCCACTGGTCCCTCTGCCCCTATAGTCTTCCCTTTGATCTCCACGTGGCTTTCCACGGGATTCCCTCTCTGCTCTCACGTGTCCTCATTACAGAGGCCTTTCCTGCCCCTGCCTCCTCACCCCATCACCGGCTCTGCTCACCTGCACGGTTCACAGAGGTGCATGACATCACAGGTATATATTACACGCCTGTTTCCTGCCGACTCTGAGCACAGGGACTTGGTTGGTCTGAATCATTTCTGCATTCCCAGAGCTGAGAACACTGACACACAGTAGGCACTCAATACGTATGTGTTAAATGGATGAATCGGTGATTTAGGAATTATATAAATACTTTAAACATTTTATTTTACCTTAAAACACATATATATGGCCAATTATTTGCCAGTATTTTGACCCAGGGCCAAAGCCTTTTCTTTGCGCAGTGCCCCAACTGGGGATTCTTGCTGTCTCCTTTTTAGCATAAATCACACCTATAATGTGTTATCTACAATTTCAAATTCTGATTACTTTAAATGGGCAGGAGATCTTACAGACTGTTGAAAAGCAATTTCAGTACAGAATGCTTCCGTTCTTAAATTATTTTCCCCCAGTCTCCCCTACACTTACTTTAAAGCAAATCTTTAAGTTACCTATATTGAATCTTTTCAAATCATTCAACTCAGCTTTCAGAGAAGCAGTTCTCCCTTTTACACTCGTTATATTCACGTATGTAATAGTTAATGGGCTGACTTCTTAGTGTGTAATCACATTTCCTAAGTACAATAACATGAACCACGGGCATCAGCGGGTTTAGGAACAAACCCAGCTCCCCTCAAAGGTGTGCAGGTGAGCTGGGGAGACACCAGGTTCACTGCTACCTGCCAGCGAGTTTGCTCCAGTGAGACAGCATAGAGGAGGTCGGAAAATAGGACTCCTGCAGAAAACAAGTCCCTGACGCAAGCACGTAGTTTATCTGATGGAAACCGGTCTGGGTCCCACAGGAGAGAATCAGAAAAGCAAAATTAGGGTGGCTAAATGTAGCGAAGATCCAAACACAGCCTAGGCAAGAGATTTCCCTCTGCCCCCCTGGCCAAGGAACTAGCGTTCATGAGAAGGAACTAAAGTTAGTATCAGAGCCATACTGAATGCTGGGTTTCAATCAATACAGTTAACCTATATCATTGGTTAGTAAACCGAACCTAGCTCTCACTCTCTAGTAAGAAAGACCAGATAGTCATCCTCAATTCTTTGGTGATCTTTAAATTCTAAATAAATTAATCCTTTTTAAAAGACAGACTTCTGGGGAGTTCCCTGGCGGCCCAGTGGTTAGGACTCGGTGCTTCCACTGCAGGGGGCCCAGGTTCAATTCCTGGTCAGGGAACTAAGATCCCCCAAGCCACTCGGTGTGGCCAGAAAAAAAAAAAAGACAGACTCTGAACCCGAAGTGAACCTAACTTTGAGCTCCTGCTTTCCTCCCTGGGTAACATTTTATACAACCCCAATGTCTCAGTCACTTCTGGTCATTTGTCACCCACGTGCTGATGGGGAACGATGGCCTCAGCTGTGGGTCTCCTCCCATCCGGTCACTCACTGACACCCTCTTCCTAATGTCCCCCTGCTGGGAACCCGGCCTGGCAGGATCACATGCACATTGGTCATAGGATGTTCATCCTCTCCTCAGATGTACGGGCTTCAGAAGCCGCTGGGCCCTGGTCCACCATCCCCAACTCGGCCCAGATGTGGAATCAGTAACGAGCTCTACAAGCCAAGTTAAAAGTTTATAATCCTTCAGGCAAAATTTTAGCCACAGCTTTCATGGCAGTTTTCAAATCTTCCTTGGGAATGAGAAGGACAGAGCTCAAGGCCCAGGTCCTTTCCTCTGGGGCACTCATATGTATGTTTATGACACCTGCTCTCATCAAACCAGAGCTACAGGGACTTCCCTGGTGGTGCAGTGGTTTAAGAACCCGCCTGCCACTGCAGAGGACATGGGTTTAAGCCCTGGTCCGGGAAGAGCCCACGTGCCACGGGGCAACTAAGCCCGTGAGCCACAGCTACTGAGCCTGCGCTCTAGAGCCCACGTGCTACGATCACTGAAGCCCATGCGCCCTAGAGCCTGTGCCCTGCAACAAGAGAAGCCACCGCAATGAGAAGCCCGCACACCACCATGAAGAGTAGCCCCCGCTCGCCGCAACTAGAGAAAGCCTGTGCACAGCAACGCAGCCGAAATTAAAAATAAATAAATTTATATAAAAAAAAAATAAACAGAGCCACGGTCCAGACCTTCCCCTTCTCTGATGGAATGACCAGTCACTTTGTTAGACACAGATGTGAGCTAGTTCTGCTGCCTTGACTCCCATTCTGGAATCCATTTCTGAATGACCTGATCATGGTGACCTGCAAAGGTGATCTGGAAGCAAACCGACGACACGCCGTGCAGACCGATTCACGGGTGACAGAGGACCTGGCAAAGAGGGCCCGTGCATCCAGCCTTCCCAAAGGGCACATACCCTTCGTGGGATCTCAGGCCTGACGGCAGTCAACGTTCAAACCACGGGGCCACTTCCTCTGTTCCGAGTCCTTCCTCATCACGTGGCTTCCTTAGGAGTTTGCTTAGAGGGAAAATATGCTGTTCAGGCCAACACATACACTTGGTCAGTTTGACAGGTATATTTTTCATCATAAATTAATAAGACGACATTCAGACCTCTCCATTTGAATCTCACCATGTGTCTGTCTCTCCAAGACCAATGACCTCGAGGGTTCTGATAAGATAGTTCTGAACGTATGAGGCTGAAGGCCAGACCCCAAGCGAATACCACTGTGAGGCTTCCTGACGTCTGGTCAGCCTGTCCCAGCTGATTAGGACGCAGAGCAGGGCTTCTCAGCCCTGACAGCGCATTAAGTGCATGTTTAAAAGAATGTGGAAACACAGAATTCCTAGAAGAAGACACGGGCTCTTTGACATCAGTCTTAGTAATATGTTTTTGGATCTGTTTCCTTGGGCTAGGGCAACAAAAGCAAAAATAAACAATTGGGACTACATCAAACTAAAAAGCTTTTGCACAGTGATGGAAACCAGCAACAAAATGAAAAGGCTGCCTACTGAATAGGAGAAGACATTTACAAGCGATATATTTGATAAGGGGTTCATATCCAGAATATATAAAGAACTCACACAACTCAATATCAAAAAAACAAACAATCGTTTAAAAATGGGCAGAGGACCTGAGTAGACATTTTGCCAAAGAAGACATACAAATGGCCAATAAACTCATAAAAAGATGCTCAACATCACTAATCGTCAGGGAAATGCAAATCAAAACCATAATGAGGTATCACCTCACACCTGTCAGAAGGGCTATTGTCAGAGACAAGAAATAACGAGCGTTGGCAAGGATGCGGAGAAATGGGACCCTCCTGCGCTCTTAGTGGGAATGTGAATAGGTGCAGTCGCTATGGAGGTTCCTCAAAAACTTAAAAATAGAACTACCATACGATCCAGCAATTCCACTTCTGAGGATGTATCTGAAGAAAATGAAAACGCTAATTGGAAGAGATACGTGAGCCCCTAAGACATCTCGCCATTTGTGACAACGTGGATGGACCTAGCGGGTACTATGCTAAGTGACATAGGTCAGGCAGAGAGAGACAAATACCATATGAGTTCACTCATATGTGGAATCTAAAAAACAAAACAAACAAACATAACAAAACAGAAAAAGACTCATAGATACAGAGAACAAACAGGTGGTCGCCAGAGCGAGGGGTGGGGGGGATGACTGAAATAGGTGAAGGGGATTGCGACGTACCAACCTCCAGCTGTAAAGTAAGTCAGTCACGGGGATGTAACGTACAGCACAGAGAATATAGTCAGTAGTGCTGTGATAACCTTGTACGGGGACAGATGGCTACTAGATTTACCATGGTGATTAATTCATAATGTATATAAATTCAAATCATCATGGTGTACACCTGAAATCGTATAATATCGTATGTCAACTATTCTTCCGTTGAAAAAAAAAAGGGAAGAAGAACACCCGGCCTCATCCCAGATCAGTTAAAAGCAGAATCTTTGGGGCTTCCCTGGTGGCGCAGTGGTTGGGAGTCCGCCTGCCGATGCAGGGGACGTGGGTTCGTGCCCCAGTCTGGGAGGGTCCCACGTGCCGCGGGGTGGCTGGGCCCGTGAGCTGTGGCCGCTGGGCCTGTGCGTCCGGAGACTGTGCTCTGCGGCGGGAGAAGCCGCGGCAGTGGGGGGACCCGCGTACCGCAAAAAAAAAAAAAAAAAAAAAAGCAGAATCTTTGGAGGTTTCCCAGGAGATTCTAATCAGCTGCAGAAACTGAGAACCACTGGCTTAGTGTATTTCCCTTTCTACGATGAAGAAAAAGCCCTTGGGTTCTGGAACCAATGTGTACAGTCTTCTAATCTGAGTTCTCCTAAGCAGTAGTAATAGTACTGGTTACCATACCCTGAGGGCCTAATCTTTGCCAAGTACTATGTTATGCACTTTTATATACAGTATCTGAACACCTAAAAACAACCGTATAAGGTAGACATTGTTATTCTCATTTTAAACGTTTTAATTTATTTCATTTGTTTACCTGAAAAAATAGACTCAGAAAGGTTAAGTAACTTGACCAAAACTCACACAGCTGGTCAGGTAAAGAATCCAGGTTGATCGGATTCCAAAGTCCAAGCTTCCCCATTCTGCCATGTTGCCTCTTAGCCTTTAATGATTGTAGGAAGCAGATTAGTCATGTTTTGGCCAAAATTCCATCCATGGAAAATCCAAGCTAGGAAGGCTGTTTCTCCAGAGACAGTTGACGTGAGGGAAGCGGCTTGTGTTTAAGAGAGTCAGCTCATTTATGACTGGAATCTAATTTTGTAGAACAGCAAACTAGAGGATGATTTTGAGCTGAATTACATTTGTATTTTTAATCAAGGGGCCAACATTATTGAGTATGTAATAACCCATCCTCTCTGTTTACTTTAATCCTTGAGAAAACAATAATTTCCCCCATTCATCTCACCCCCGCCTTGATTTTGGGGACTCACTGCCTGAGTCTGACAAGACTCCCGCATGGAACCAAATTATGTGCGTAAAATATCAAAATGAAGCATTGCTCTGTTGCAGAAGCAGTTGCTGAGATGTAAAGGGTCCACGGCACTAGGCTAGAAGCACTTGTGGGGAGTGGCCTCCCGTCTCCCCACACCCCCAGTCGGCCCGCCCTGTTCCGGAGTCATCAGTGGATCGCGGCACCGGCTCTTGGTTCCGTAACAATTGCTGGGAAACCAAAGAGCTGGGCTGAGTTGTGCAAACACTGCCCTGCACGGAACTCTGATCCCATCTCACACTGCTCACGAAGGCAATATCCTTTCATAAACTGGAGGATTAGGCTTCAGCGGTCAAGGTCAATGACGTGCACAGCGTCAGGGGCGCTGGCGTCCATAGTGCAGGTGCAGGAAGGACCCTCCTAACAACATGGTTGGATGGTGTGTCCTGACATTTTACTTCCCTTTGAGAGTTTGTGATGATCTCTCCACTTTGATGCTCTCAAACCCTGGACCCGCAGCCTGAACCCCGAGACACTGTTCCATGGAAACAACGGATAAATCTGATGTTTAGCCCCGTGTCTCGGCGGGAGGTTCGTATCTGTTGAGTAAACGAGGGAGATGGGGGCAGGTGTGGCACGTGCCCAGGACTTTAGTGGGGGCCGTGTTGCGTTATTGCATCACGTAAACGTCACTGCTCTACCCAGCTGGCCTCGCCGTGGCGGGTCCTGGGTTTGAGAGGCAGCTCCATCCTGCCCGCAGGGGGCCCGGCCGGCCACGGCCCTCTGGTGGCCAGGAGAGCCCAGGACACGACGGCCCAGGGCGGCAGTGACATCCTGCTGAGGGATCCATGAGGGTACGATGAGGATGAGGGCAGAGGGCACGGCCCGCTCTAAGGCCCGGGGCAGAAAAGCTGGGCCTGGGAGTGGAGGTAGGGTGAGGGCGGTCCACTGTGCAGGCTGCAAACTCGAGCCCAGCGTCTCCTGGGTCCAGATCGCAGCCCCCTCTTTCCCAGCTCCCACAGGGGAGAAGCGTCAGGCGGTGCGAGGGTAGGGCGAGCCCCGGCCTGCTCACAAGTGCTCCCTAAGTCGCCCCGTCACTCCTGTTCCTGGGGCTGCAGCCACAGTGCAGCGTGACTGAGGACAGGGCGTGGGCAGAAGCAGCCTTCCACCCCAGCACTTGGCACGCTGCTCGGTAGGTATTAGACGTTCGTCGGAACACAGCCCCTGAATCTCCCACCCTTCCCAGTAAAACAGAGGGCATGACCGCTGCTCCAAAGGGTTGAGGTGGGGATTAAACGAGATGAGACACCTGAACACTTTCCTGCACGATGGTTGGCCAGAGCAGGTGCACAGTAAAAGCCACGTGAGTCTGACCTCCTCCTGGGTCAACAGGCCTGCTGGGCCTTTCTAAAGCAAGATGTACTAGTTCAGTATTTCTCAAATCCAGGGAATGCCTGTGTTCCACAGGACGCCAATAGCGTTCTGTGAAAAAAAAAATCAGTGCCCAAATACTTTCTGAAATGTATTAAATAGTCAGAGACAGAAAGCACTAGGCACTCCTGTATGCTTGTCCGTATTATTTTTCACTGAAGTGCTACTAAGACGTGAAGACCATGGGGTTCACAGCTATGTGGTCCTGGGACTAGACAGGCAGGTCTGGAAGCCGAAGAGAGGGCCCCAGAGAGCTCCAAGTTCATCCGGGAGGTGACATTTCTTCAAATCAATGGGGCAAAGAGGTTTTATCCAGGGAATGACATTGGAACAAGGAGCTGGCTGTCTGATTTCTCCCTTGACTACTTCCAGGAAACATTCTATGATGTGCACAGAAGACGGATGTAAAAATTTTTAAGCCATTTTTCAAAATCTCCACCTCATGAATATTCAGACATTTGCACTCAGCAAAACACTTGCTCCGTTTAAGACACAGCAGTGAAGCGGTTCGTGTTGAGAATTCCCAGTGAATCAGCCACACGATCTCGTTCTGCACTAGCTCGGTCCCATTTCATGTGTGCGTTTTAGATGAGTTCTTCCAGCATGTATTCAGGAAGTGTGCACGCTTTAAAAAGAGCCCTCAGGGGCTTCCCTGGTGGCTCAGTGTTTAAGAATCCACCTGCCAATGCAGGGGACACGGTTTCAAGCCCTGGTCTGGGAAGATCCCACATGCCGCGGAGCAACTAAGCCCATGCACGACAACTACTGAGCCTGCGCTCTAGAGCCCACAAGCCACAACTACTGAGCCCGCGAGCCACAACTACTGAAGCCCGTGGGCCTGGAGTCTGTGCTCTGCAACAAAAGAGGCCACCGCAATGAGAAGCCTGCGCACTGCAACGAAGAGTAGCCCCCGCTCACTGCAACTAGAGAAAGCCTGGGCACAGCAACGAAGACCCAATGCAGCCAGAAACAAATAAATAAATTAAAAAAAAAAAAGAGCCCTCAAATTTCACTGTGGGGAACGGATTAACCGAGGCCAGGACTGGAGGCCGAAATGCTGATTAGGAGGCGCAAGGTGGTGGCGACCTGGACCAAAGCCATGGCCTACAGATATCAAAGTAGGTGGGCTCAGGAGATTTAGGGGGTCGTCCTGAGAGGACTTGAGGTCTGGATGTATTGGCAGGATGGACATAAAGGCGTGGAGGACGATTCCCAGTCTCTGACCTGTGTACGTGAGTGAGGGCAGGATGGGGGTTGAGCCAGGTGAGTCTGAGGTGTCTGTGTAACATCTGGATGGAGCGGCCCACGTGACAGCTGGCTAGAAGGGCCTGGAGCTCAAGGCACCTAGGCAACAGGTAAAGATTTGTCACTAGCGTCGCTGATAGTCGGAGGCGTGGAGTAGGTGAGGTTGCCCCACCGGAGCGTGAAGAGAGGGACCAAACGGCCTGCAAGAGAACCCGCAGGAACCCCACCACGGCAGTCACGTCCTAAAGATCCCATCTCAGCATCTGGTGTCCCAAACCCGCCCCCCACCCCCAAAGCCGCCCCTTGGCCAGGCTCTCACGCCTTCTCAGCTGGACGACCACAGCCTTCTCACTGGTCTTCCTCTTCCAGGCAGGAGGAATCTGCTAAAAGGCTCTTCGCAAGCGTCGCTCTGAGAAATCAGTCCTCTGCTTAGAACTCTCCCGAGGTCCCCTCTCTGCCTTTTAGGAAAATCCAGACTCCTTACCTGATCACTTATGCTCTTGGATTTACAGCCCTTCCTTCCTTGCCTCTTGGTTCTGACCACACTACAGCTGCACCTCCCAAGGACGTGACGCTTCCTGTCCACAGCACTTTCTTACATACTGTCTTCTTTATAATCAGAGGCGTCCCCTCTCTATCCCCTCCTTCTTCTGAATAACCCTCACTTCTCCTGGAAAGCCCGGCTCAAGTGGCGTCTCCTCTGGGCGCCTTCCCTGCCTGCAGTCTGATTTAGATGCTCTGCCTCTGTGTTCCTGCATTGTCTTACTTATGTCCCCATCAGGGCTCTCCACACTCTGTATCCTTGCAGTTAATTACTGGCCTGCCTGCTTGCTCCACTGAGCTGCCCAAGGCCTCACTCTGTGCTCTTGGAAGCTGGCGGCACACAGTGGGTGCTCAATCACAGGAGCTGCATCAATAGATCCTGCTGGCACTGGCTGAGCCCTTGCAATGCAATCCTCACCCTCTGGACCCTCAGGCAGCATCCACAGTGATGTCTATTTCACAGGCGAGGAGCTGGATGAAGCCTGGCGTTTGCTCAGCTGACACGTGGAGCGGGGCCGGGATGCGCTCTAAACCACGTGAGTCTCCTCTGACACCTCCTGCGGAAACCGAAGAACATTTTACTCACGTTTTGTCTTTCTTCTTCAACTATGAGCTTATTTTCTACACCATGAGCGCCGTGAGAACAGAAATGGTGTCTTAGCCATCTCTACATCCCCTGCAACAACTGAAGTGAGGCTTTTCACATAATAACTCTTCAATATCTAAGAAATCAGTACTAGGTTTCCGCTGAAGTTTCTAGACAATGCTGTTGAGGGACTGTCGCCCTGAACTGTACCAGGTGTATCTTACATGTATCTCAATTCCATTTATGACATTCCTACAAGATGGCCTTACTTTTGCCATTTTATAAATGAGGAAAGCAGGCTTATGGGCTATGGGACTGGGTCCTGAGGCTCTGAAGGGCTGGCTCACTGCCCACTTAATGTGTGTCTGATTAGCTCGGCATATAAAGGAGAAGGCAATGAACATTACGGTCACCAAGTGACCACCAGTTCAGATCTAGATTGGTGCTGGGAAAGATACCAAGAGACCTGTGTCAGAGAAACTTGACGCCTCAGCAGCTATCTCTGACAAGAGTTCCCTGTGGAGAGAATGGGAGCATATTTGATACCAGTGAACCGGGGATTGCAAGGCTGCCCTGGAATCAGCCCTCCTCCTATGGGACTGCCACACCTGCATCTCACAGAGTGGCACCCGGCTCCTGGGGCAGGTCCATCAGATTCATCGGACTGGACTTCAATCTGTCTAGCAGTAAATTCACTTCACAAAACTTCCTTTGAAAACTTTGCAAGTTGCCCTTCAACTGCATTTTTTTTTTCTCTCGTTCTAAAGCCCCTCCACGGTCCTTAAGACGTATCACCTTTCCATAGAAGGAAATTATTTATGCCAGAGCAGAGGATAGATACGATTCATTTCCAATAAAAGCTTTCAAGACACCCAACATTCTTCACCGTGAGGCTGCTAAGCTTATCAATCTGTCCTCGGCTATTAAATACCTCGGAATCACTGTAGACCTTGTAACACATTCTGGGAGTTCCCTGGCCAGAGTAATCATCTCAGAAGTACAAGAGCCATTTCAACTTTGTACCTAATCTCAAATTCTACTGTTAAAGCTTTGCCCCGTGGCATGTGGAACAGAGGCTAATAGATCCTGGGCGTGTGAATTCCAGTGATTCCCCGGCCATCAGGGCTAGGCCTCCCCGAACTGCCAGGCAGTGTGAGTTTGTTAAAAGCAAATGCTTATGGGGCTTCCCTGGTGACGCAGTGGTTGAGAATCCGCCTGCCGATGCAGGGGACGCGGGTTCGTGCCCCGGTCTGGGAGGATCCCACATGCCGCGGAGTGGCTGGGCCCGTGAGCCATGGCCGGTGAGCCTGTGCGTCCGGAGCCTGTGCTCCACGGCGGGAGAGGCCGCAACAGTGAGAGGTCCGCGTACCACAAAAAAAAAAAAAAAAAAAAAAAAAAAAAAAGCAAATGCTTATAAAGAAACCGTGGTATTCATAGCGTGGAGTACTATGACGTAACCCCCAAGCCTGGCCCTCCTCCAGGGTTCTCAGCAGAAGGCTTCTGTGTCGTAAGCTGTGCCAGTGAGACAAATCCAGGAGTCCTCCTAGACACTGCTCCCCTCGCCCGCGCCCCAGTCAGCCCGCGGCAGAGTCCTGTTGCCCTGAAGCTTCATCACACACGCCCACTCTGGCCCCTCCAGACCCCTCTCCACACCACAGCTCAGGATTTGCTTCTCAGAGCACAGATCTCCCCACCCCTGCCTGCCTGCTTTGGGATAGGATCTTAAGCCTTATGTCACTGTGTAACTACATTCAGTAAATCAATGTAAGTTCAACCCAATTCTCGTCAATAGCTTAATATATAGTAAAATAGAGTAGATATGATGTATAGAAGTCCAGACACTACATTGCTCATACGTGGGTTCACGATAGGAACTTAAAATATACATCTATTGGGCAGAGTGCAATAATTGAGATGGCTTTTAGAATGATAAATACATGTAACGCTGGGAAAATAGGTAAGATGCTTATATTTTCTGAAGCTTCCATGATCCCATCTAATCATCTTATCCACGGACAGGCCATTTTGTAAGTCTACTTTCCTCATCATCCTATCATCACTTTTTATTTTTCCTTAAATAAGTGCGACACTCTGGCAGGTTATTAAAAACTAACCAGTCAAGTCCAGCCGAGAAATTCTTTTTTTTTTTTTTGCGGTACGCGGGCCTCTCACTGCTGTGGCCTCTCCCGTTGCGGAGCACAGGCTCCGGACGCGCAGGCTCAGCGGCCATGGCTCACGGGCCCAGCCGCTCCGCGGCACGTGGGATCTTCCCGGACCGGGGCACGAACCCGCATCCCCTGCATCGGCAGGCGGACTCTCAACCACTGCGCCACCAGGGAAGCCCAAGAATTCATTTTTGCATCCTAAAACAAACTCCATTTGGAAAATGGTTCCTTCCTGAAGGGAAAAGCTACCAGCAAACAGAAGTTTCAGTAAATAGGTTATAAACAACACAAGTCATCATTGCTTTTATCCCCCCAAAATGTGCACAGACAGTATGTGATCACGGTCTTGTTCCTGGGCCTTGCAGTGGGTGAGACTCTGTGACGACATGACCGAGTACAGTAAAATCACGCCTCTCCTTCCGCAATCTTGTCAATGACCCAACACGAGCTTGCCAGGATGTACTGGGCAAGGGCTGCACCACCGCACAAGGGGAGCCATCGCTCCTTGGTCACGTTTTAATGTCTTCTACCAAGTTGGCCACAATTCGGAGGTCCCTAAATCTGAAGAACCTGAGTGTTCTCCAAAGGAAAGTATTTTGAGAGACGGTGGAGTGCGTCTTTCATGCAGGGTAGGTTCACCCAAGGCCGCTGTGCCCGCACAAACTGAAGGCATACGGAATCAGCTCCTGCCACCTGAAACCTAGACACGGGTGTGCTTTGCTCAACCCACCTACCTCTTTTCAAGTCAGGGACAGGCGAAGGGGTGCTTCCCACCCTAACTGACCAGTGCAATCTAGATTCTCCCTGCGGTGAATGACAGCACCCGACGCCCAGCTAGTTTAAAAGATGCAGGGCAGTGTGATGTGGAGGGAATACGAGCCCTGGCCTAGGGCGCATGGCTCCCTGTCCGCCCTGTCCCTGCGGCCTCACGTGGGACGGAGCTTGTTTTTCTGGCACAACCTCTGAGCCAGCCTAGGCACCCCACCTGCCAATGGTAAAACGCGTCTGCTCGAGGCTTCATTTCTTATCTTCTCTCACTGCTGAGCCAACAGAGAGCTCTCCCTTGTACTTAAGGGCCTTTCTGCTCTTCCCACTGCTATGTCCCAACTCAACCCTAGAAGCAGAACACCCCCTAGACGGCAGCCCTTCAAATGCTGTACGTAAAGACAAGAGTTCTGTCCCTCTTCAGTATCCCATGAGTATTCCTTAGATGATTTCACTTTTTGACAATGCTCCCAACAGGTCAACTCCAGGTTGGCAGTGAACTTATAGAAACCCTGATCTAGAACCTCAGGTGAGTTCTAACACAGGCCCAAACCTGGGTGACGAGAATCACCTGGGAGCCCTTGAGAACTCGATTTCTCATCTTCAGTCGAAATCTTCGGGGATGGATCTCGGGAATCTGAACGTTTGTAAGATTCCTCCAGTGATTCTGCTCATTATCCAGATTCGGGAACGACTTCTCAGTGGAGTGGGACTGTTTTTTTGATCTTCAAAGAGTTTTGCTTCTTTGAAAACAATTAGAAGGTATGACGTTTTCCTTAAGTCCTAGATCAGTTTAATTATAGGGCACATCATTGACAGCAGGTGAGGAAATTTAAGAAAGGAACCCAGTATTAAGGTGGATTATAGTTAAGTGGCATATGATGGATCGTGTAAGCTTGTTTCTTCAGAAATCAGGGGTCCATAGTGGCTGCTTGAGGGAGAATTCCTGAGAGTGATTTAGAACCTTCCAGAGGGCAACAAGGGCTTCAGATCCACTGACACCTGGATCTACTACCTTCCAGCTGAGTGACTTTGGGAAAAATCACTTAACCTCTGAAAAGCCTTAGTTTCCTCTTTTGTAAAATGAACCTCATAGACACTGTCTTCAAGATGAAGCTTTAAGAAACGTAAAATGCTGAGTCCAGGGCCTATCACATGCTCAACTCAAAAATGATGGGCTATTTCAGCAGCTCTGGAGATGTAAAAAAAGGGTTATCACAGAAAACACATCAATGAGGAGAAGAGGAAGGGCTTTCAAATAACAGGCACAGGTACTGGAAGACAAGAGAACTTGGAAAACGGGAGGGGTGGTCTTGGCTTTTCAACAGTCCACGAAAAACTCTTGAAAACAGTGTCATTTACTCAAAGTTCAACATGATACAGATGATTATCTCAGTTCCCCACCTACGGGTACGGTGTTCACCCTGAGAACAGTCCTTCAGAGACGTGAATAAACAAGAGCGCCTCCAGGCCAGGGTTCCCAAGAATGGTGAGGATAAATAAACAGCAGTCACTCAACAGCTGACGAAGCTTCAAGTTCTCAAGTTCAAGTGCTGATTTTACAGGAGCAAGTACCACCCTGGAAGGGAGGAGGGGTGCTAGCAACAGTGACTGTTAAGATACCTTGCCCTCTGAGATTCTAAGTTTACATTTCTAAACTTGGGATTTTTGGAAGGACAATGCTACTAAATAAAGACAAATAAATGCAAGGTACGTGCTGAAGAAACACGCAGGCACGTAAGGAATGCTATTTTACACAAATGGGATGTGTTCTGGGAAAATCTCTTTGGGTCACAAAAGTAGTAACTTCTGAGCAAAACCAGTAACACAGTGTCCGAAGTGTGTAGTACTTCTAGTTTGCAAATGCATTTGAGGAAAAAAGGAAAAAACACACAAAACCCCACAAGCACAAATAAACCAACTTTAATAGATATTATTTTGTATTTATATAGCGCCTTCTTCAAGAACCTTAGATGCTTTACAGACATTATATCTAATTAATCCCCACAACAACCCTGTGAGGTAGGTATTACTCCCATTTTACAAGATAGGGAGACTGAAGCACAGAGAGGTTAAGTGACTTGCCCAAGGTCACACAGTTAAATTCACTGAAGAGCCAGGACCTGAGCGCCTTAGCCTCCCAACTCCCAGGTAAATACCTCATGAGAGAATCTTTATTGAAAAGTAGCTTTAAAGAAAGTATCAAGAGTAGTAAGTTATGGGAGTGAGGTCTTTCTACTGCCGTCAAGGAAAGAAAAAACCCTACACGGATGGTTAGAGGCGACGAGACCCATATATTACATTCCTCACCTCTTCTCTTTGCCCAAAGTCTCAGGGCTCCTGTCTCGAGCCAACTTTAAAAGGTAAAGCCGCCAAGACAGAAGCCATGTGACTTAGAAGTGAGACTTAATTTAGAATATTTACTTTCAGTTATGATAATTTATAGAAATTTGTATTCCAATATACAAAATATGGGATAGCCATCCCAACATACATGTACACAGTTAGACAGCAATCAGCCACCATTTACAACTGAAACCCACCCCTCAGTTCCATCAGTCGGACCAGCACACAACCTCACAACGCGTTCGATATGGGTCACTTTTCTTACTTACTGTATCTGCATTTTCCCCCCCGACCCTAACCCTACATGTTTTTAAAGTATACTGTATTTCTGAGAAGCTTCAAGACATTTTACGTAGATGCAGCTGCACTCAGAGTGTACGCAGAAAACTGACAACCGTCACCCCATCGTCCCCTCCTGACAAGTCATCCTATTAAACAGGGTGTAGATGTGAACAGTGTGTGACTACCATGGAACTCAAAAACAACGCTAGAACTTGCTTTAATAGGAAATCTAACCTTGGCTTTTACTTCACTGTATGTTTTTTTAAATGCAAAATGTAAAAACAAACACAACATAATATCCCAATGCTGTACCTTTATGCAAATGACTTCATCTCTCTTTCTCATACATGTTGTGGCCCAACGCAAGGAAAAACTGGTTCAGCTTCACGTTACTCCTCGTCTCCATACTAAAAGCTGCAGAAATTGCGCTTTAAATTCCAAGACAATTTGGCTAAAGCCCTCAAAATAAAAGATGCCTCCACCTCCGCGGCTATCACCTTGCCCACACTCTTGGTCGTGACTCTCTGTGCCGTGGCGGTGGATCAGGCAGGCCATATAATCTGTACCAGAACCACTCCAGCCAGGGCAAGGCTTTAGAAACTGTCTATTAAAAAGCAATCTGTCAAAATATATCATCATTTTCTCCCAGTACATCTGTTTCAACAGCCCCATTAGCTAAGTGACCCTGTTAAAGATCGATCCATGGAACGAACAGGTGAAGTCATTTCCTGAGCTAAAAGATACAGATAATAAATGTTAATAATAGCAGCAGACAAAACATTTTTTTGTTGCTTGTTTTTCAGGTTCAACAGTATTAGTAAAATAAGTTTACGAAATTGCAACGATTAAAAGAAAAAGATTCCTGCCTCGAGAAAACATGAATAAAGAACATCTAAGGCCTGATTGCTATTATCTTGAATATATATTCAATTATTTTCAGCAAGTTACATTCGGCCACTGTCAGACAACTTCTTGATGCATGGCAAAGTGTCAACTGCAACGGTTTACGTACATCTTGCATCACACATATTACTTCTTGAAACTGCCAACAGAATGAAGTCTTAAACACAAAGTTAAATTCCAATAACATCTGTAAAGGTGGAAGGGGAAAAAAAAAAAAAAAGACTTGCTTTCAAAGTACTTCTGGTCGACCTCATTAAAATGTAACCCTCACAGGGTCTGTTAGCTCTCCAGGAGCTGGGGCTGGGATGGATCACTTCGTTCCAGGATAAAGAACATTTGAAAGTAACGTAGCTGCTATGACATGAGTTTTCCAAATGTGGCCTCAACCTGAAGCAGAGCACTGACGAACTCGCAAGGCCGCACACCACCACCGCACCAGGACTTCTTAGATCATTCCACAATGACAGGGAATTTGGGATAGTTTTTAAGTTTACTGAAATTAAAACTGAATGAAATAAGTGACAACTAGGACAAATCTTTAGCCAGAGATATCAGTTCCTCCCGAAAAAGAGTATGTACCTCCTCTCATTGCTATTTTTCTTAAGGTAACTTATGATTTAAAACAGAGTTTAAAATTCACCTTAAAAACAGAAACAAAAGGATTAGTTAAACTGACAAAAACTAATAAAAATATGCTGAAATTTACGACAGAATCATGGGCACTTCATACAATACTTAGACTCTACCAGTTTTAAGTAAAATAAATAAGGAAAAAAATTATAATTACAAAGCCAGTCTTTCCCCTTGGGGAAACAAAAAGCCACTTTTGACCAACTGTTCCCTAGATATACATATACTGTATATTATTATAAGCTTCTTCAGAGAAGCAAACGTATTTGTCTTCCTGACACTGGATTCTAGTATCTGTTAGTTTCTTTACATCAGGAAGGCAACTGCAAGTGTTGGGCCCAAAAGTATTTCTGGTTTACGCTTGAAAAGACCACCCAGTATTGCTTCTCGATGTGTTCAACCAGGCAAATGTATGCAGTGTGTTCAACATCATCTCCTGCAATTGTCAGTACAACCTCACAGATTCCTTTTCTTTCTACTGCACCCCCAAGGAGTTCAATCATTACTGGTGCAATTAATGAAGAGAAAATGCATGTCAATTACTGGAAGGCTGTTTTACAAGAGGAGCTGGTATCTCTGATTTCACTGCCTCGTTGTATGGAACTGTGCAGACAGCATGATACCTGAGCAAATCAATCAACTACCACGGTAGGAAGAGCGTGTGAATCCAGTCTTTGCTTTACTGTGTGCAAAGTGTGCTACTGCCCCCTGAGCTCCCTGCATTTCTCTTTTCTTGGAAAACTGGTGCTTGATCCTTTCCCAAATAACCAGAGAAGAAATGAGGCAGAAGGTCTCTCTTCATCGCGGTTCCCTCAGTCCCGGGACTGATAGAAAAGGATGTAGCCAGACTCAGAGTTCTTTGAGATATCTGACGTCAACCCGTAGAATTCTTCGATAGCTTGTGCATCTATTTTCTGTGAGGCAAAACACAAACTTTAGTACAAAAACAAGCTCTTTGAACTGCTTGAATCCAATAAAATCTTCAAGCTTTCTTAGAATAATGCCTTTCATTTTCTCATTCATAAAACAGCTCTGCACAACCCAAATGGCTTAAATTAAAAAGACGGACGATGCCAAGTACTGGTGAGAACGTGGAACAAATGCAACTCTCATGCATAGCGGGGAGGAACGTAAAATGGCACAGACGCTGGGGAGAATGTTTAGCATCATCTTCTAAGGCTGAACATACAATCACCCTGTGTGTGACCCAGCAATTCTATTCTACCCTGAACTATAGGAAACCACTAATTGTCAACCATTTGGGACCTACAAAAATGGCTCTTTCATATGGTTCAATCTACAATATACCCAAGGAAAATGAGGGCCTATGTCCAACAAAAGACTTGTACAAGGATAATCAAGGCAGTTTTATTTGTAATAGTCAACAATGGACAAAAAGTCAAGTTTCTAACGTGGTATAGCCGTACAATGGAAAATCAGACAGCAATAAAGAAAGAACTACCATTGCAGGCAACAAGATTGAGTTGCACAGGTACTGATGAGTGAAAAAGCCAGACACAAAAGCAGTCATACTGGATGAGCCCCTCGTATTCAAACACAGGCAAAATTCATCACAGTAACATAGTAAAATTCAAAATAGTGGATTCCAGAGGATGGTGGCTAGGGGAGGAAAGCTGTGGGTACTGACCAGGAGGAGGAATAAGGGAGCTTCTTGGGGTGTTGAAAATATACTATATCTTGATCTAGATGGCGGTTACGTGTGGGCGCGCATTCACATGTAAAAATTTAAGTTGTTTAAAATTTGCATGCTTTACTGTGCCTTATAGCTCAATAAGTTATTTTGTTAATAGTGTTTTTTTTTTTTTTTTGCGGTACGCGGTCCTCTCACTGTTGTGGCCTCTCCTGTTGCGGAGCACAGGCTCCGGACACGCAGGCTCAGCGGCCATGGCTCATGGGCCCAGCCACTCCGCTGCATGTGGGATCTTCCCGGACCGGGGCACGAACCCGCATCCCCTGCATCGGCAGGCGGACTCTCAACCACTGCACCACCAGGGAAGCCCTAGTGTTTCTTTTTAAACTAGCTCTGTTGTTGAAAGATTTCCCTTGTTTTATTCTAAACATTTTTTAAAATTTTATTTATTCATCTATCTATCTATCTGTCTATGGCTGTGTTGGATCTTCGTTGCTGCACGCGGGCTTTCTCTAGTTGTGGCGAGCAGGGGCTGCTCTTGGTTGCTGTGCAGGTGTGAGGGCTTCTCATTGAGGTGGCTTGTCTTGTTGTGGAACACAGACTCTAAGCACGCAGGCTTCAGTAGTTGTGGCATGCGGGCTCAGTACTTGTGGCAGGCGGGCTCAGTAGTTGTGGCTCACGGGCTCTAGAGCGCAGGCTCAGTAGTTGTGGTGCACAGGCTTACGTGCTCCGCAGCACGTGGGATCTTCCCGGACCAGGTGTCAATCCCGTGTCCCCTGCATTGGCTGGTAGATTCTTAACCACTGTGCCACCAGGGAAGTGCCTATTCTAAACTTTTTTTTTTTTTTTTTGCGGTATGCAGGCGTCTCACTGCTGCGGCCTCTCCCGTTGCTGAGCACAGGCCCCAGACGCGCAGGCTCAGCGGCCATGGCTCACGGGCCCAGCCGCTCCACGGCATGTGGGATCTTCCCAGACCGGGGCACGAACCCGTGTCCCCTGCATCGGCAGGCGGACCCTCAACCACTGCGCCACCAGGGAAGCCCTCTAAACATTTTAAAGGTTAGCTGACCATTACAGCAATGGGACTGGATGTTAGGGAGCAAGAAGTAGAAATTAGACTACAATCTGAAGACCTGTCATATACAATGAGAAGCTGGAAGGAAAAAGTTAAGAGCAAAATACACACACAACTTTGAAGAAAAACAAGAAATTAGGAAACTACTTACTTCTACAATGTCGTCATCAAACAACAACCAAAAATCATGACTCTTAACTATTGCAATATAATGGCCTCGATTGGGACCACTGAAACAAAGAGAAATAAAAGTTAATTTTATACAAAGTTTATTAACATTGCTCTTCTATGCCCTATATTCCACGTTTTATAAAGTAGAAAAACTGAAACAGATAAAAATATTCCTTACCTATTCTTTCCCCCAAAAGATCAAGCTACATTGATCTGAACTGGCATTCAATTTTAAGACCAAATAATCAGTACTCTACTCTGAGAGATATAACCAGTATTCTCTTTATATAAAGCTATACTATAAAATTCTTTGTTGCCTTTTAAAATTATTATTATTATTATTTTTTTGCGATACGCGGGCCTCTCACTGTTGTGGCCTCCCCCGTTGCGGAGCACAGCCTCCAGACGCGCAGGCTCAGCGGCCATGGCTCACAGGCCCAGCCGCTCCGCGGCATGTGGGATCTTCCCAGACCGGGGCACGAACCCATGTCCCCTGCATTGGCAGGCGGACTCTCAACCTGTGCCACCAGGGAAGCCCTAAAATTATTATTATTTTTTTAATTTTTTAAATTTAATTTTTATTTTATTTTTATTATTTTTTTGCGGTACGCGGGCCTCTCACTGTTGTGGCCTCTCCCGTTGCGGAGCACAGGCTCCGGACACGCAGGCTCAGCGGCCACGGTTCACGGGGCCAGCCCCTCCGCGGCATGTGGGATCTTCCCGGACCGGGGCACGAACCCGCGTCCCCTGCATCAGCAGGTGGACTCTCAACCACTGCGCCACCAGGGAAGCCCTAAAATTATTATTTTTGAAGTGATTTTCCAATATGCTTCTATAAAAGATTTAAATAAAAATTTCTAGCATTTTTTTGGGGGGAGGAGAGGTGATCACAGGCAGAACACGCTGAATTAAACTATAAAACAACGCACGTAGTTATTTCTGAGTCTCAACCCTCGGCAATAGTTTTTCTCGAGGAAGGATTCCATGTGATGCTTGAAAAAGTACAGATATCGAATCCTGGGCTCTGAAATCAAGCTCCAACTTCATAAACTTCTTTAAACAAGTGACTTTTTTTTAGTATTATTAGTGCTAGCTTTAAGTACTTAACTCTTAGCACCATTATAATTATTATAATTGCCTCTGCATCTCACTTTCAACAAATCTGGAATACAGAAATCTAGAAGAATGTAAAAATAAAGGTGGGATTATTTCTTTTAAAAGAAATTCTTTTTTTTTTTTTGGCTGTGCCTCGTGGCTTGCAGGATCTTAGTTCCCTGACCAGGGATCGAACCCCGTGTCCCCTGCAGCAGAAGCGCAGAGTCCTAACCACTGGACCGCCAGGGAAGTCCCTAAAAGAAATTCTTTACAAAGAACACGTCAAAGATTTTTAACCTCTCCCAGTTTAAGTATGACTCACTATAAAAGCTTATATATACTTTTAAAATCAAATTATAATTCTACCACAATTATTATATTACAGACTTTGAAGTAATTTTCAACACAGATTATTCTTTATGGTGAATACTATTTTAAAAGTAGCAACCTCAGATATAAGAATAAGCTGCCTCCAAGTTTCCTCAGATCTTTGATTCCATAGTTGAGATGAATATCTTAGGTGACAAAATGACACAAAGATAGTACTTTTTCACTGTAGAGGAAAATACCTCAAAACTTAAAAAAAAACACCACTTTTAATGCTAAAATAAACCTCCAGTCTGATCATCACACCAGGGTTCTGTAAGGTACCCGATATTGTTTTCCTCTGTTCAGATGTCATCACTCTTTCTTTAGAAACATAATGCTCCGAAAATGGAAAACAAAGATTTCTGCTGAGGATAAGAGGCAGGAGATGGGCTGACACAGACCATGAAGGTTAAAGACTGTGACAGAAGTGGACTCCCTCCCAGCTGTCCTGACATATTCTGAGCAGAAAGCTGGGAAAGGGAGGGACAGCTAAGGAGAGGCTGGAGTACAACACGCTGTTAGTACAAGTTTGCAACAGCCAGGGGGAAAAGGATGAGTGACCTGTTTTAAAATTATTACAGGAGGAAATTCCCTGGAGGCCCAGGGGTCAGCACTCGGCACTTTCACTGCCAGGGCCTGGGTTCCATCTCTGGTCGGGGAACTAAGATCCCACAAGCTGCACAGTGTGGCCAAAAATAAATAAATAAAAAATAAAATTATTACAGGAAATTCTAAACAGTCAATGAAGACTGTATGTTCCAAATATAAATGTTGATTATGTGACACTCTTGTGGTTTGAGAATTTTTTGAGCTATTCTATAAATTAAGATCTATAGATGAGATAGTACACTCTATTGGCTAACAGGAAACAAACACACGGACTTATAAAATCAGAAAGCTTATCTTTGAAGATTATCTCCAAAACCTTTTAAAGCGTTTTCACAATCATTAACATGATGAACATATCCAATTAATCTCTGAAAGAACTTATTTTGTAAAATCGCTTTAAGCAGTGTTTTTTTTTTTACCAATAATCAAGAAAAAAGGAAACGAAAAACTCACAGGACTTAAAGTTCCCAGAATAATATTTAAATAATAAGAACAAGTATCAAATCCAGGCAATAACACACTATTTTAATATGTAAAGGTTTTAAGAATGAAATGGTAAAATGCATCTGAAATATCCATTTGAAATAAACTTATTTTCGTCCTACAGCACCGAGGGCTACGGAAACCTCCAAAGGGCCTGCATATCTGAGCGGCTCACGAGCACCCTGTGCGCGCACCTGCCCACCACCGACCATCCTGCCACCATGGCCCGCGGCCCTGTTACCTTCCACAGTGAACCACGACGGCCACGAGGTCGTACATTCTGTCAGGATTGGTTGCATCGCCTGAAGTGTTAAATAGACGAAGTTCTAAGGGAAAAACGACCCGGTAAGAAAGTTTTGTGTATCGATGAAGTTGATCCATGTATTTAAATCTTTTCAGATGCAGAGCTAGAATCATGGGCAGCTTTTTAACTTTCATCCTGTTAAAATAAACATGAAAACAAAATTTCATAAGACGTTCACCATGTCCTTAAAAGAACTATCAAACTTCACGATTCAAGTAACAGTTGATAGTTTTCAAAGCCTGGCACTGCCCACTTTTGCGTATTTCTACCCATGACTTTTGTATTAGCAAAGCAAAATTCTGAAAGTCTTAAGACGGCCCCTGCCCCCCATCATCACCAAACCACATAATCTGACACAGCACTCGGTACGGCTCCCAAAGAGATATGATGGTACATTCCTTTATTAAGAACTCTGTACTTCTGAAATATAGGTCACTGTGCCAGCCGCAGGAAAAACCAGTTCCTTAAGGCCGGTCACTCCTTCGGAGGTGAATGGAGGCTGAGATCCATTTGTTCTATTCAGCTATATAATTCAGTAACAGACAGAGCAGGGGACAGCGAGAAAAGCATTAAAGACCATCCATTAAAGGCGTTTGCCAGAGACAAGGAGCAGCTCCTTAGTGAGAGCGGTGGCTGCGTGCATCCTGGAAAGGGAACAAAATAACCTGGAAACGCAGGAGTGAAGCTTTCACCTGTAAAGCACGGGCTTCCCCATCCCCCAACGCCCTGAAGGACCCCTCCGGGCAGCCTCTCCCCGAGATGCCTCTGCTCCCCCATTTCACTTCAGCGCCGACGCCTGATCTTCTGGCGCAAATAGCTGTTCTCCTCAACCCTCCATCAGCACTTTACACGCTCACTTCATATCTGTACAGTTTATTACACTATAAAACATTTAGATGATTACGGGTCTTTCTCTTCTAGGGTCTGGACTCCGGACGGACAGGAACCATCTCTTTTATTATATTTCTCCACCTAGCACACGTAGGTACTTGACAAACACTACAGAACTGAATTCTGTGTGTGTTCAGTGAAGCAAAACACTTTTCATGATTAAAAAATGAAACTTATTAAACCTCTGCCTCTAACGAAGTGAAAACAACTCATTTTACAGCATCATTCTAGATCTGCATTCTACAGGTCTTAAATGTGGTGCGGTAGCTTATTATTCCAGAAGTGTTTATTAACCTGGCTTTTGGAAAACATTAGCGAAAATAAATGTAAAACCTAATCGTTCCTGGAAAGCAATCTAGCAATACGAATTAACAGCCTTTACGGCCTTTGCCTCAGTAATCGAAACTAAATAGATCATCTCAAATACAAGACTTCTGAGAAGAATTCAGTTCTGGAGTTATTTTATATTGTGAAAAAGTAGGAGAATCCTAGCTATTCAACAACATGAAACGCTGAAATACATTACAATACAAACACAACAGAGTATTTTACAACTTCAAACAATGTTGTTGAAAGTTTCTAAATGGCATGGGAAAAAGTTACGGAAAGTAAAAAAGTCAAGATATATATTTATATATACAGTAATCCAACTCTTAAACATCAGATGTTCAATTAAACTGGTACAGAGCTGCTAAAACAAACTCTTTCAAAACAATAAAAGCAAACCATCCTTTGAAAATGTCCAGTGAGGTGCAAACCCACAAGGATGTTTCTAAGTGTTAAATACGTTAGTAGTGTATTAGACACAGGCAGTTAAGATGAGGAAGAGGAGACAGATATGGCCTGGGGGTTAGGAAAAATGTGCTTTTAGAAATGAAGCCAGAGCAGAGGGGGAAAGGCCCAAATGGAGAAAACAGAACATGTCCAAACGCTGGCTTATAAAACACGCCCCATCAGACAACACGGGAGGAACACGAATCCTCCCAGCAGCACTTCTTCCCAGAGGAAACCCAACACTTGTGAAGAGACACAGGATAAAGTCAAACACAAACATTTGTGGAGCCACATTTTATAGATGATGAGAGACTATCTCACAAAATTCTTCTCATACTGAAATGGCTCAGGAAGAAATGAACACATACATAAGCTGAGTCCAATTCATCATGGAGACTGTGCAGCAGAAGGAAGAACTAAGAAGTTCATTTCCTGCTTGAAACACCAATTCCACCAACACACCAAAGAACTGATAGGATTCTGGTTTTCCTTCCATTCAAACATGTGTGGAGAAAGGTGACCTTAGGGAGCTCTTGATCTCTGTCACTGTTGTTAAAAAAGTGGTCTCAGTATGTAACGTTTTCTCCAAAAGACAAATATGCTAAAGAAAAAAACGGGAGGACAGAGAACTTTTTTTTCCTTTTTAGTTAAAGTCTGAAATAGACATTGATTTTTTAAATGTATTGATTTACGTATGCACGCATGCACGCATGCATGCTGTGCCGGGTCTTAGTTGCAGCACGTGGGATCTAGTTCCTTGACCAGGGATCAAACCCGGGCCCCCTGCATTGCGAGCACAGAGTCTCAAGCCCTGGACCACCAGGGAAGTCCCCGACATTGATTTTTATCTTCTGTAAACTGACTTATAAGTTAATTTTCCATTTAGATTTTTTTAAATGGCATTTACCTACTACACAATGATTAAAATTTGGATGAATTTATGATCTACATTTTCTTGCTTTTACATCTTTAAAACAATAAGGTGTGTTCATTTTGCACTAACGTAAGAGGTATTTACCTTCCTATTATCTAATTATAATTAGATAATATCTAATCATAATTTAAAACTATTTTTAAAAAGTAGAAGGATGGAAAAAGACATTAACAAAGTCAGCAAAGCTGGCTCTGGCTGATTCTAATATCAGACAAAGTAGAACCCAAGCCAAGGAGTGTTACTAGAGATAAAGAAGGACATTCCAAAAACAAAAAAGAAGGACATTCCATAATAAAGAGGGCCAACTGATCAAGAGGACACAATCTTCAAGTACCAAGTACCAAATGTGATAGAATTAAAGAAATAAACAGATAAATGCACAGAGGTAAAGTCTTTAACAGACTTCTCTAACCAAAAAAGTCAGTAGGAATAGGGAAGGTATGAACAACCAAATTACGGATCTAATCAACATTTATGGAACACTCCATTTCAAACTGAAGAATATGTGTTCTTCTCAAGTACAACTGGACATTCATTAATGTACTGGACAATGAAAGAAGTCTCAATAACTTCCAAAAGACAGAGATTACAGGATATATTTTCCTGACAAAAATTAAAAAACAAAAAATAGCAAAATCCCCCTGAAATATGGAAACTAAGCTATATGCTTCTAAATAATCCATGGGACAAAGACAAAATCACAAGGGAAATTAGAATAGATTTTTAAATGGATGATAACGCAAATACAACATGTTAAAATTTGTGGGAACACAGCCAAAGCAGCGTTTAGAGGAAAATTTATAGCTTTAAATTTTTATATTAGAAAAGAAAAAGGGCAAGTCTTGACCACACAGAAAAGCTTAATAATTGTACATAAAATTCCACAGTTTCCTCTTATAAACTTAATGTCAAGCACGACTAACTGGGGCACATGGTGCTGGGGGTGAGGGGAACATGACCTATGACCATGTGTGACTGTCAGCAGACATTTAAGTTGCCTCCACCTCTTCTTGGTTATTGTAAATACTAGAGCAATGAACATGGGAATGCACATATCTCTTTGAAAATCCTGTTATCAGTTCTTTTGGATATATACTTAGAAGCAGAATGCTGGATCATACGGTAATGCTATTTTTTTTTAATGCTATTTTTAATACTTTTGAGGAACCTTCACACTGTTTTCCAGAGTGGCTGCAACATTTTACATTTCCACCAACAATACACAGTTCCCTTTTCTGCATATCCTTATCAACACTCATTATTTTCTCTTTTTATTTGAAAGTGGCCATCCTAACTAATGTGAGGTGGTATCTTACTGTGGTTTTGATTTGCACTTCCCGGATAATTAGTTATGTTATCTTTTCATATGCTTGTTGGCCATCTGTATGTCATCTTTGGAGAAATGTTTACTCAAGTCCTTTGCCCAATTTTTAATTGGGTGATGTGGTTTCTACTGTTGAGTTGTGTGAGTTCTTTATATTCTGGATATTAACCTCTTATCAGATATCTGGTTTTCAAATATTTTCTCCCATTCTGTTAATATTCTGCAAATATTTTCTCCCATTCATGTCATTTCATTCCGTTGTTTCCTTTGTTGCACATAAGTTTTTAAGTTTGATACAGTCCCATTTATCTGTTTTTGCTCTTGTTGCTTGTGCTTTTGGTGTCATATTCAAGAAATCACTGCCACACTCAACATCGTGAGGCTTTTTTTTCCCCTATGTTTTCTTCTAAGAGTTTTATAGTTTCAGGAGTTATGGTTAGGTCTTTAACCAATTTTGAGTTAATTTTTGTGAATGGTATGAAGTAAGGATCCAACTTCAATCTTTTGCATGTGGATACCCAGTTTTCCCACCGCCATCTGTTGAAGATCATTGAGCATACAGATGCAGGTTTATTTCTGGGGGGCAGGGGTGCGGTGATAAGCCTGGCTACCTACAGGGGCACTGACCAAACTATTAAATATATAAGGATAATGGGAGCCAATCTGTACTGTCAGAGGAGGGGCTTACAAATATTAAAAAGGAGAAAACCAGAATAAACCCTATGGTGTTGGATGAAACTGGAGGTACTGTTGTGAATTTGTGGTTTTTCGATACAGAGAGACCAACAGATAAATAAGCACAGATGTAAATGTGTGTACATATGTACACACACGAGCACACATGTCCTCCAGCTCTGTTCACTAAGTGGGCCCAGGAACAGTGACACGGCAACGGCAACGAGCACACCTATACCACGGTCCTGGTTTTTAAACGTTATTCTCCCCCTAAAAGGAACCAGGGCTCCTTCGAGAAACGGCTGGTACCAGCGTGGGCGGCAAGGAAGGGACAAAGCGAGCCTGGACATCTTGTTGCACTACAGAGTAAAGAGGGGCTGGAGAACGAAGGGACGGGGCAAAAGACACAGGAGGCAGCGGGAAGGGGCTCCTGCTGGCCAAATCGGGATAATGTGAACATGAAAATAAACGAGACAATCATTACCCACGGGATAAAACAGGAATCTCTGAGTTCTCACTGAGATTTAAAAAATGAAAAAAACTGTAAATATGCCCATTTCTCATCAAATTTTCAATCTCAAAATACATATGAATTACAACTGGGGAAAAGCACAGCTTCACAGTGAAGAATCCTGGGAGACAGCACCTCAGTCAAGTGTCCAAAGAGAACAGTACCAGTCACGGGATGTGCAAGACAGAGTCCCAGAGCAGGCCTCAGACTGTCCTCGGAAAGGCCGGGTGCGAGGATGCTCCTGGGCTAACATCTGGGAACTTGATTGGGGGGTGTCCCCACCGTTTCCTAACTGACAAGCGTGTCTCGATGCCCCTGAGAACTGTCTGTGCAAATCATATGGTTTATGCTGAACACCTGCTTTCCTTCCGGGAGGCTGGAATTTTGGCACATGCCAGGCAGAGGATGCCTACGTGTCCAGCCCCCAATAAATCTCGGCCACCGAGTTGGTAAGGAGCTTCCCTGGGAGACAACACTTCTCCCGTGTTATCACATTTGATGCTGGAGGAACTAAGTACGTCTGTGTGACTGCACGGGGACAGGACTCTTGCAAGCTGGCCTGGCTTCCCCTGGGCTGATTGTACTTGTCCCCTTTCCCTGTAATAAATCTCAGCTGTGAGCACGACTATACATGCTGAGTCCTGCAAGTCCTTCTAGTCAATCACCAAATCCAGGAGTGTCTTAGGAACCCTGACACCTGACACATATTATAGAATCGTGTGCCGTTTAAAAGAACACAATGAGAAGAACACAGCATCACTTCTGTGTGATTCCTGCCCAAAATACATAACCTGAACCTAACCATACAGAAACATGAGACAAACCCAAAGGAGAACATGCTATAAAATAACTAATCTGTAATTTCCAAGTGCCAAGATAAGGAAAGTCAAGAAAAGACTAAGGAACTGTTCTAAATGTAAAAAAGACTAAAGAGACATGAATACTAAATGCAATGTGTAATTCTGGACTGGATCCTTTTTTCTATAAAGGACATTATTGGGATATCTGGTGACAGTAAAATAAGGTCTACGATAACAGTAACACATCAGTGTTACTTTCCTGACCTGGATGGATACAGTACATAGGAGACTTCCTTTTTGGTAGGAAACAGCTACCCAAGTGTCCAGGATCTTGGGACATCATATCAGGAACTCACTCTCAAATGGTTTAGGGTAAAAAAAACACATTGTTAGTATTGTTCACGCAACTTTTCTGAGTTTGATTCAAACTAAAAAGTAAAATAATCAGGATGATGATGATGATGATTCAATTCCTTGATACCAAAATACCGTCTTCATAATAATATACTGAGAGAAGGTACAAAACGCCATGTAGGAACAGTGGAAACTAGGGTGAGGGTGAGTAAAGTACTTTCCCCTCATCCTTCCTCACCAAGAAAAACTTTACATAATCAAGAAAGCTTCAAAGCAAAATATGTTAACTGTATCGGTTTATGATTATTAAACAGTCACTAAATGCAGAAAGTCACCTGAGGGTACAGAGTTGAATACTGTTTATCTAGGAATTACCTAATGAGTCTGAGCTGTTGGTGATAAAAGAAAGAATGTTTTCTCATTGCAAATTGTCCTAGATCGCTTTCAGCTAGAAAAGCCCATCCACAGCACTGGCAAAGAATCGCTATAAATGTCAAACACGCTGACTTACCGTTTATGTGCTTCCTGTTTGCTGCGGCACTCTTCACAGTAGTATTTGTATTCACTGCATAGAGTTTCTGTGTTGCTAAAACCCCTGTGTAAAACACAAAATGATTCTGTCTAGACCAGAAAGGTATGTATTCATTTAAAAATATTCTAAACCCAAAGACAGTCATTACATGTCAAAATAAATAACTCTGCACTTACCTTAAGCAGTGAGTAATGGATGTGTTTTGTTCCACGTCAACAGAAAGGTCTAAAAAATCTTCATCTTTGCTGCTTATCTATAAAAATAGGGAAATACCTTTGATTTCTTTTTTTTTATAAACATCTTCATTGGAGTATAATTGCTTTACAACCTTTGATTTCTTTAATCACTGTTCCAAAATGATAGAATTAAGTGCACTCTATTATTAGTATTATTAAGTATAATTAAGTATATAAAGAATCCTTTTTCCCCCAAGTTATTCAAAAGGACACTGAATGAGTAACTTTCATTATACGTAGAGGTAAAACACCAAAGTGCACCTGTGACTGCTTACTGGCAAAGGCTACTGTGATGTGAAATTCCATTACTTCCCCTAATCTTGGTAATACTGTGAAGCATAAAACAAACTGTACCATATACACTATTTCTTAAAAAAAAAAAAGGCCAAGACTGAATGAGAATGTTTGGCAAAGGATGTGATATCTGTATATTGTTTTATCATTTAAGAAAAAAATTTAGCCCAAAATGCCAAACTGTAATCTTCACTTATGACTTTCTTTTATTTCCCCCCAAAATTGAACAATGTTCTGTTTGAATTATGAATAAATCATCTTATAAAAATGAAGTTACTATTTATTCATCTGAACTGGAGTAGGACAGAACTTTAGTCATCACTTTTCCTACGTGCAAGGAGACGACGCGATGCAATGGGAGGGACCTCCGACTCGGTTCCCGGGGCCTCCCACTCGCAACGACTCTGCACCCGTTGACGGTTTGTGATGACTTTTCAATACAACACCAAAAGCATTTAAAGAACATCGAAAGCATTTCCATGAAGGAAAAAACTGGACTTTATTAAAATTAAAATTTAATACTTAAAATTAAAAACTTCTCATCTACCAAAGACACGGTTCAGAGGATGAGAAGACAAGCCACAGACTGGGAGGAAATCTCTGCAAGAGACACACCTGATAAAGGACTGGTATCCAAAATATACAAAGAACTCTTAAAACTCAACAACAGGAAAACAAACAACCTGATTTTAAAAATGGGTCAAAGACCAGTACAGATACCTCACCAAAGAAGATGTACAGATGGCAAACAAGCACATGAAAAGATGCTCCACATCATATGTCATCAGGAAAGTGCAAATTAAAACAAGACACCACTACACATCTACAATAGAACAGCTAAAATCCAAAACGCTGACAACAGCACCCGCTGATAAGGATGTGCAGCAACAGGAACTCTCACTCACAGCTGGCGGGAATGCGCAATGGTGCAGCCACGCTGGTAGCTCCTCACACAACTAAACAGACTCTTCTTACCACGCGATCCAGCAACTGTGCTCAGCGCTGTACTAACCAAAGAGGCTGAGAAGTTATGCCCACACAAAAACCTGCACATGCACGTTCATAACAGCTTTGTTCGTAATTATCAAAACTTGGAAGCAACCTACATGTCCTTCAGTAGGTGAATGGATAAACTCCGGTACCTCCAGACAATAAATCGTAATTCAGCAGTAAAAAGAAATGAGCTGTCAAGCTGGGACCAGACATGCAGGAACCTCAAATACACACTGCTCAGTGAAAGAAGCCAATCTGCAAAGGCTGCACACTCTGCGATTCCAACCACATGGCATCTGGAAAAGGCACAACTATGGAGGCAGTAAAACAACCCGTGGCTGCCAGGGGTTGAGGAGGAGCGAAGCAGGAATCCGTGGAGCACAGAGTGAAACCACTCTGCAGGATACTGTAGTGATTGACACATCATTATACATTTGTCAAAACAAAGAGAAATCAAAGAACAGACAGCACCAAGAATGAACCCTTAAGTAAACTATGGATTTCAGATAATAACGTATCGACATTGGCCCATCAACTGCAACAAATATACCTTACTAATGCCAAGGATGTTACCATTAGGGGGAAGTGGGGAGGGGGGCAATTTGGGAACTCTCTGTACTTTCCACTCCATTTTTCTTAAATCTATTTAAAAAGAAAAAAAAAAAAAGAGTTCCTTATTAGTCTCTGCCAGTATAAGTTTATCTGATTCAGTTAACTGAGTAGACTATGTTATTCTTTCCAACATCCATAAAGCATTTCCCTTACCTTTCTAGCTTGTGGACTCTTTTCCAGTTGACCACGCTACTCTCCTCTGCTACTAAAAACTAGCAGTACAACCATCTCAGTAAAGACTGGATTGGGCAAAAATCATCAGTGAATGCTAAGTCTGGGGGGAGATTCTGATGAGGAACAAGAATATCTGTGTCTCCCACAGTCTCCCTACTAGTTACAAGGGCATAAAAAACAGTCATTATGAAGTGGAGAAACTGAACAACATCGTGAATCGGAGATCAAAATTAATTTTACCAACGAGGGGCAGAAGGAACTGTGTGCCTGTATGTGATATCCTGACGAGGACACATTAACTATGAATTGTTCCGGCCAAGAATGTACAAACCGGGGCTTCCCTGGTGGCGCAGGGGTTAAGAAACCGCCTGCCAATGCAGGGGACACAGGTTCGAGCCCTGGTCCGGGAAGATCCCACATGCCACGGAGCAACTAAGCCCGTGCACCACAACTACTGAGCCCACGTGCTGCAACTACAACTACTGAAGTCCGTGTGCCTAGGGCCCGTGCTCCACAAGACAAACCACCGCAATGAGAAGCCCGCGCACCAAAACAAAGAGTAGCCCCCGCTTGCCACAACTAGAGAAAGCCAGCGTGCAGCAACGAAGACCCAATGCGGCCAAAAATAAAAAATTAATTAATAAAAGAAAAGAAAAAAGAATGCACAACCTGCATCTAATTAGAAGGAAACATCAGGCAAACTTGATACGAGGAATGTTAGATTAAAAGGGGGAGGGGCACAGTCTTTAAAAATGTAAGTATCATAAAAGAGAAGAAGACTATGAACATGTTCCAGATTGCAGGAGGCTAAAGGAAGCATGGTGACCACATGCGATGCAAACCACTAAACTCTAAAACCAGACCCTGTGCTGAGAGGAGGCTGTGCTGTAAAGGGGTCACTGGCAGAACTGGATAAAGATGCCTAAGTAAGAGTCTGACCTTTCATTCGTCAAAGGAGAACAAGGTAAGAACTTAACAGGAGGCCTGCGTTATCCAACCCTACGAGTAAATCGTTTTCAAGAGGTTTACCTACTGCTCATCTTTACAAACTACCCGGCAAGTGGGTAGTTTCCCTCCTTGAGTGTGCGCAGTAGGCTTCAGTTGTTATTCCAACCATAAACAACAAACATGATTGTAGGAAAAGGGGCAACAGATTAATATACTTCCCTGACCTGTAGGTTTTACGAGCTCAACTAAGACTATAATTTCCAGAATATGGCTCTACGGTCTCCTGTAGTGAAACAAACTCAAATAGTTCAAACGGCAGCAAGTACTTCTCTGCCACCTCAGTATTCACTATTAACCAGCGGACAGCTGAGAGGCACATCTGTCGCAGTCATTACTCTACACCTGAGGATTACAACCTCCCAGTGCATCTCTCACGCCCAAAGAACACTGAATATAATGGATTAGATTTGTTCTACACGACATTTTATGATATACTTACAGTTTCACAAGTAAGACATCTGGTTTCATTAGTTAATGTTCCCTGAAAAATCTCATGAACCCACGTTGGGTCTGGTGTGCTGTTGTTATTTTCACTGTCAATATTACCGTTGGGCAAACGACCATTTTGCTTTTCCTGCTTTCTCTCTTCTTGTAAGATATCGGCAATCGTGTTTAGTAGGTAATTTAAGAATTCATGGGCATCTTGCTGCATGTAGTTGTCAAAAAGCTCTGAAAATAAGCATATTTCAGAATTAATAACTTCATTAAAAAACTAAATTTAAAAAAGAATAGTATTCTATCAGAGCTAAGTAAAATGTTTGGAACTGTTAGAGTAAGGTATCTTTCACATATACACATTATGACTGAATTTGGAGAAAATAAAGTTACGATGAAAGAGAATCTTTAAAAGAATACTAATAGATCAATGAGAAAAGAGCAAAACCTATCCTCACACATAATGTACTGAGGAGATAAGAAACAATGGCTTTTTATTAACTCATTTAATCCATTACTCCACAAATATTACAACATGGCAAGTTTTTTTTATTTTTGGCTGCTGCATTGGGTCTTTGTTGCTGCGCGCGGGCTTTCTCTAGTTGCGGCGAGCGGGAGCTGCTCTTCGTTGCGGTGCGCGGGCTTCTCACTGCGGTGGCTTCTCTTGTTGCAGAGCATGGGCTCTAGGCGCGGAGGCTTCAGTAGTTGTGGCACGTGGGCTCAGTAGTTGTGGCTCGCAGGCTCTAGAGCGCAGGCTCAGTAG
The DNA here is from genome assembly GCF_951394435.1 of Stenella coeruleoalba. Lineage (NCBI taxonomy): Eukaryota > Metazoa > Chordata > Mammalia > Artiodactyla > Delphinidae > Stenella > Stenella coeruleoalba. The sequence continues at coordinate 4,650,317 of NC_137164.1, forward strand.
TTGTGGCGCACAGGCTTAGCTGCTCCGCGGCATGTGGGATCTTCCTGGATCAGGGATTGAACCAGCATCCCCTGCACTGGCAGGCGGATTCTTAACCACTGCACCACCAGGGAAGTCCCAACATGGAAAGTTTTAAAGTAGAAGCTGGACAACCTCTTGGCAGTGCCAACGCAAATGCATAAGAACCACAGAGGAAGTTGTTTACATTAAAAAATACTGGGCCATACATGCTAGAGATTCTGATTAAGTCAGAGATGAGGCCTGGAACCTGCACTTTTCAAAGCTCCTCCAGGTGACTCTGCCGTGCAGTCAGGCTTAGGGAACAAAGGCATCATGAACTACCTATTTAATCCAGAGAATCTCTAAGGCCCCTTCCAAATGTGAGGTCTGTAACTCTGTGGAACGTTCCCTGTAGTTACAGGAATAAGTAAACGTCGTGGAAACCTGAGGGTCGCTAACATTAAGTGCTTGACCTGTGCTTGCATCACGCACCCTGAGCCTGAAGAGGAAGGACTTCAGGGGCAGGGTCTCATGCCCTGTGACACTGCTGTTAACGGTATTTCACAAGCGAGGAAAGGGGATCAAGCGGTAAAGTCACTGCCAGGAAGCGGCAGGGCCCGGATTCAAGCCAGGCCATCCGGCCCCAGCGAGCCACACACAGGCAGCCGGGGCCACCTGGCCACACAAGGCGCCCGCGGTCCAGCCAACAAAACGCACTCAGATGACCACCCAGTCAGGAAGCTTCACCTTCAGAGCTTCCGTAAACATTTAATAAGTGCCAGGAAGTTCACAGTTTACAGTTTTTTAAACGATAGAATAGAAATTGAGAAGAAAATTTAAGGAGAGCCTTCCTAAAATAAAAGGAATTAAAAAATTACATTTTAGAAGAGCTACAGACATGACTGCGTAAAACTGAGTTCCATGCATTAGAACTCATTGAAAAAGTTAAAAACAGTGAAACCTGCAAGTTATTAACATCTTCAACATATAATATAAAGAGTTTATCTCAACACAACAGAAAATATAAAGTTGGCAAAGGACTTGAAATCAACAATTTATAGAAACAAAACTCAAAAGTTTAAATAAAACACATGAAAAAACATTCAACCCCACTGTAATGAAAAAGGTCTTGATTTTCCTGTCTCTAAAATGGAATGCCATCTTCCTCTGCAAGGTTATTATAAAGATAAAATGGGAGCAAGTGAAAATATTCATTTTCATGAACATTAAAAGAAAATAATGATTTTAATCTAGGTGTCAAAAAGACCTCTGAAAAGTATCACATTTAAGATGCAGGTGCTAGAGCAGGACTGTCTGCTCCATCCTGTGGCTCCACCTCTGGCCACGGGCATGTCACAGGCCAGCACGATGATGCAGGACTGCACCTGGAGCCACACTTCACTTCTCTGCCATAAGTCTGTCCTGAGGGGCTTGATTAGCCTTAAACAAACTCCCTATGTTATTTTTAAGAACAATAAAAGCCCTGAGTCCTAAGAGTCCCTGCATTAGTCCATGTGGACTTAACTTCTAACTGATCTTTAATTTGCTGTACTGCGTGTCTTCTGGGTTTTGCCCACGAGGGACAGTGGATCCAAAGCATCTGACACCACTCCCACCACCTGCTCCGGCAGACGTCACTGCACGCCACCCACACCGTGAGACGCCTGCACCTCTGCAAACCCTCCGGCCATCCTCTCCGTCTCCGAGATCAAGCCAGGTCGTGCTCGGAACCCTCAGGTGGCGCCGCCAATGGACCGGTCTATGCCAAGGCTGAGATGACTGAGGTCAACGACCTTTCCCCTTGCCTCTCATGGCAATAACCTCCATCCCTAAGAACACCGCCCTGCCCCTCCCCCCAGTCTCCCAGCCTCCACTTATTGTACCTCATTTCCTTCCTCATCCTTGGGATTTTCTTCTTTTGCAACCCTTTGTCTGCTGTTCCTACTAAGAGCTGCTTTCTGTTCTAAACTCCCCATTTCTTCAACCTTTGGCATCTTCTAACTTCCTGCTGCCACCCCTAAACCACTACACTTTCACTTGCATATAAAAACTCTCCCTCGGGCTTCCCTGGTGGCGCAGTGGTTGAGAGTCCGCCTACCGATGCAGGGGACGTGGGTTCGTGCCCCGGTCTGGGAGGATCCCACATGCCGCGGAGCGGCTGGGCCCGTGAGCCATGGCCGCTGAGCCTGCGCGTCCGGAGCCTGTGCTCCGCAACGGGAGAGGCCACAACAGTGAGAGGCCCGCGTACCGCAAAAAAAAAAAAAAAAACTCTCCCTCAATCAAGAAAGCGCATAAGATCTGGCCATCCTACCCTTAACCCTCACCCTTCTGTGGTCATGGCTAACCTCCCCTCGCCCACTAATGGCCTGACCCATGGTTTCTCCATCCACCCCGACTCCTGCCCTAACCTGCTCTGTGTCCAGGCAGCTCCTGGACGTGAATGGGGCCCCTCAAAGACCAAGAGCTTCCATCTCTCACTCACCCCTCCCCAGGTCACAAATCTAGAATCACCAACCTCAGGAGGCCCACTAAGATGAGGACTACAGGGAGATTATGCTAGAGGCAATTCGGGGTCTTGAACAAAGTGGAAACAGACTGGGGGGTCATGGAGAATACAGAGGGAGGGATGATGGGAGAGGGCCAGGAAAAAGACTTGTAACCACTGCTAAGGGCCTGGTTAGGGTGAGGGATGAATAATTCACCACAGTGGGTAGCTACATGACGGCTTAATGCCACAAGCTAGACTCACTCTTCCCTCTTAAATTATTTTAGCATACATGCATGTTTTTCAAAACAAATATTTTTGTAAAGCAGAAATATGCAAATGTTTTTATTTTTTTAAAAGATTTTTTTAAAAGATATCTTTTGGGGGGGGATGTTCCTTTAATACAGAACAATGACATCATATTCAAAGAAATACCTCAATTGACCTGAATGCTCTACAAATGAGATGCAAAGTAAATCAGAAAATACTCTATTTTGTTAAAATATTTTAAATATTATCATCCATTTTCTATAAACATAGTAAACCGAACATACCAGAACCTTGCAGAGCCTAAACTACGAGCAGCCACTGTAGTTTTAAACATCAACCAAGACCACGTAAACATCCAAACATCATCGACTAAATGGCCTCACAACAGTCCCTGTAAACTGTATTATATCTAATTTCTAAACCCTTAGCTTTCTTCTGGGTGGCTTTCTTCTCTGCAAAGCAGCATAATGGGCAAGGCGGACTTCAAACTTGCTTTGGCAAATTAAACAAATTCACTCATGCATTCACTCATCCAACAAATATCTAGTAAGCACCCCCGATGTGCCAGGAACTGGATTAAGTCCTCGGACTACAAAGGTGCATAGAAACAAATGGCTCCCGACACTGAGGAACTGACAGTCTAGCGGGAGAGACAGACAATGTCAATATTAAATAAACGTATATGAAACGTATAAGCTATCAAAGTCCTGGTACAGCTGTAACATCAATGCAAAAAAAATAAAAGAGGGAAACTGAATCACTGCCTAAAAGTAAGTTTTCTTCATAATTCAGAAATAGCTACGCTTTTCATCATACAAAATACCTTTCATGCTCTTTTGGAGAAAAAGGATTAATGAATATAAGAAATTATTTACTAAAATCTATTTCATAGCTGTTATTTGTGAACAAGTAGTTATTTCCTCGCTTGAGGAGGACGAATACTTGAATATGTGTTTATATTTTTGTATCTGTGTCTCTGCATAGCACCTGAAATGCTGCTGTGCACATACAGGTTCCCTGAGAAGCAGCACCCTTCCTCCTGCATTCACTGCTGTACCCCCCGCACTCAGAACAGTACTGCCGCACATTAGACGTGCCTGACCTTTCTCGAGTGAATGAATGAAGGAACAGACAACAGGGGTTGGAACAGCTCAGACGACATGAGAAGAATAAACTTGGCCCCAAACAACCACGTGAATAATGCACTTTGCCTCGAGCCAGCTGGTCTGACTTCAAGTCCTCCTTAGATGATCCAGCTGCGTCAACTCAGTTGGTTAGGTCACAAACCTGTGTGTTAACTCTTCTAAACAAGGGAGAGCTGACAGGAGTCAATGGTCATAAGCGGACGGCTTCGTCTCCTACCTCCACGACTGCAGGGGTCTCCCGGCCAGTCGCCATGCTTCTCCTCGCGCTGCCCATGGGCGCCCCTTCCTGCCGCCAGGCCCCCGGCGGCCAGGGGACCTTCTGATGCAGAGCAGAGCCCTCCAGGGGCCTCCCGTGGCCTTTTCACAATAAACCGGGAGCTGCCTGGCCCTTCCTTCTCTCTGACTTGACCTTCATCTCACTCCTCTCTACCTGCAGTAATTTTCTTGCTGTCCTTCAAGCACTCAGGGCAAGTGCAGTTTCTGTCCTACCTGCTTGGAACAACCCTGCTTCTGATCTTCAAATGACTTGTCTCTCACTTCACATCTCTGCTCTCACACCACTTATCAACTCCCTCATCCTCTACCACCTTGCCCTGCTTACTTTTATTTGTAGCAATGACACATTATCTTACGTAACTGTTTGTCTGTCTTTCTCGCTAGAATGTCAGCCCCATGAGGGCAGAGGTCTGTCTCATTTCATTATCCCTAATTCCTGCACAGTGCCTGGAACACAGTAAAGACTAAGCTTTTAATCATTAATGCAATGCAAATATCCCCGTCATCAGAGACAACATACATATGGAGCACCTGTTGTCACACCACGTGCAGGAGCACAGTGCTATAGTGTCTTCTGCTGTGAATAGGTAACATAAATGAAAATTTTAAAAACAAAAATCCATTACTGAAATTAAAATAGATTCTTTCCAAGGGATATCTAAATGATTAGTAATATAAAGCAATAGTGGTTAAAACAATATAGAGCTAACATCCACTGGGAATACAGAATGGGAAGTTTTTAACATAACATGGAAGGAGACTGATTTAAGAACACTCCAGAAAATACATTCTAAGATGGCGGTGTGGGAAGATGCCGAGTTAGCGTCTCCCAACTAGGGTGCCTGCCAGCCACGTGTGGGGACCTTGACGCCCAAGGAGACGAGAGGAACCCCCAAGTGAACAGGTAGGACGTGGGGGGACTGAAGCGGGAGGAGAAGTTGAAGCCAGACAGGATCGGCGCCCCTGAGGCCGGGGAGATCAGGAGAGGCAGGCGGGAAGGGCCCTTCGGGAGGAGTGGGAGAGGAACAGAGGGCAATGGCCTGGCCCACTTGCGCCGGGAAGCCTGCTAAGCGCCCAGGCTGGTACCCCCGCTCCAAAGCCCCCTCCAGGCCTCGTGGGCCAGGAGGGAGGCTGGGGAAAGCAGGAGAGGCAGATGGGAGGGACCCTCCCGGAGGAGAGGGAGAGGAGTGCAGGGCGTGTGCCCTGCCCACTCGGCCCGGGGAGCCTGCTGGGCTCCCGGGGCCGGTCCTCTGCCCTCCAGGGCCCACCCCTTCCCCTGGCCGCACTGGTCCCGGGGGGCATAGGAGGGAGGCCGAGGGGAGAACAGGAGAGGCAGGTGGGAGGAGCAAGAGAGGAGAGGAGAGCGTTTGCCCCGCCCACTCGAGCCCAGGAAGCCTGCTGGGCTCCCAGGTGAGGTCTCTGGCCCTCTGAGACCAGGAGTTGGGGACACGCCTAAGCCCCACCCCCCACAGCCCCAGGGCCTTTTCCAGTCCTGTGGGTCCTAAGAATAGGCCCCACCCACTACCCAAACCTCGCCCTTGCTTAGGCCCCGCCCTCCACAGCCAATGGCTTTTCCCCCTCTTTTTTCTCCTTTTCTTTCTTTTCTTTTCCTTTTCCCTCCTCCTCTTTTTCTACTATTGCGGTACTGATGTACTCTCTGGTTGCTGATTCATCTATATTTTTATTTTTATAGTCTTTCTAACATATCTGTTAGTTTCCTACTCTAATTTTATTTTTTACTTTTTTTTTTTTTTTTTTGCCACCCCACGTGGCTTGTGGGATCTTGGTTCACGAGCGGGGGTCTGGCTGAAGCTCCTGCGGTGGGAGCTCTGTGTCGAAACCACTGGACTAACAGAGAACCTAAGACCCCAGGGAATATTCATTGGAGTGAGGTCTCACAAAGGTCCTCAGCTCAGCACCAAGACCCAGCTCTACCCAACAGCCTACAAACTCCAGTGTTGGAAACCTCAGGCCAAACAACCAGTAAGACAGGAACACAATGCCACTCATAAAAAAAAAAAAAATGAGATGACAAAAAATATGTCACAGGTGAAGGATCAAGGTAAAAACCTATAAGACCAAATAAATGAAGAGGAAATAGGCAATCTACCTGAAAAAGAATTCAGAGTAAAGATAGTAAAGATGATCCAGAATCTCAGAAACAGAATGGAGGCACAGATTGAGAAAATACAAGAAACGTTTAACAAAGACCTAGAAGAACTAAAGAACAAACAAACAGCGATGAACAACACAGTAACTGAAATGAAAAATACACTAGAAGGAATCCATAACAGAACAACTGAGGCAGAAGAATGGATAAGTGACCTGGAAGACACAATGCTGGAATTCACTGCTGTGGAACAGAGTAAAGAGAAAAGAATGAAAAGAAATGAAGACAGCCTAAGACACCCCTGGGACAACACTAAACACACCGACATTCAAATCATAGGGGTCCCAGAAGAGAAAAAGAAAGGGTCTGAGAAAATATGAGAAGACATTACAGTCCAAAACTTCCCTAACATGGGAAAGGAAATAGTCACCCAAGTCCTGGAAGCACAGAGAGTCCCATAAAGGATAAACCCTAGGAAAAACACACCAAGACACATACTAATCAAAATAACAAAAAATAAATTCAAAGAAAAAATATTAAAAGCAGCAAGGGAAAAACAAAAAATAACATGCAAAGGAATCCCCATAAGGTTATCAGCTGATTTTTCAGCAGAAATTCTACAGGCCAGAAGGGAGTGGCAGGATATACTTAAAGTGAGGAAAGAGAAAAACCTACAACCAAGATTGCTCTACCCAGCAAGGATCTCATTCACATTCAGAGAAATCAAAAGCTTTTCAGACAAGCAAAAGCTAACAGAATTCAGCACCACCAAACCAGCTTTACAACAAATGCTAAAGAAACATCTCCAGGCAGGAAACACAAGAGAAGAAAAAGACCCACAAAAACAAACCCAAAATAATTAAGAAAATGGTAATAGGAACATACATATCGATAATAACCTTGAATGTAAGTGGATTAAATGCCCCAACCAAAAGACACAGACTGACTGAATGGATACAAAAACAAGACCCATATATATGCTGTCTACAAGAGACCTACTTCAGACCTACGGACACATACAGACTGCAAGTGAAGGGATGGAAAAAGATATTCCATGCACATGGAAATCAAAAGAAAGCTGGAGTAGCAATACTTGTATCAGATAAAATAGACTTTAAAATAAAGACTATTACAAGAGATAAGGAGGGACACCACATAATGATCAAAGGATCAATCCAAGAAGAAGATATAACAATTATAAATGTTTATGCCCCAACATAGGAGCACCTCAACACATAAGGCAAATGCTAACAACCATGAAAGGAGAAATCGACAGTAACACAATAACAGTAGGGTCTTTTAACACGCCACTTACACCAGTAGACAGATCATCCAACAGAAAATAAATAAGGAAATACAAGCTTTAAATGACACAATAGACCAGATAGATTTAATTGATATTTATATAACATTCCACCCAAAAGTGGTAGAATACACTTTCTTTTCAAGTGCACATGGAACATTCTCCAGAATAGATCACATCTTGGGTCACAAATCAAGCCTCAGAAAATTTAAGAAAGTTGAAATCGTATCAAGCATCTTTTCTGACCACAATGCTATGAGACTGGAAATCAATTACAGGAAAAAAAAGTGTAAGAAACACAAATACACAGAAGCTAAACAGTGCGCTACTAAATAACCAAGAGATCACTGAAGAAATCAAAGAAGAGATTAAAAAATACATAGAAACAAATGACAACAAAAACACTACGACCCAAAACCTATGGGATGCAGCAAAAGCAGTTCTAACAGGAAAGTTTATAGCAATTCAATCTCACCTCAAGAAACAAGAAAAATCTCAAGTAAACAATCTAACCCTACAGACTTAAAACAACTAGAGAAAGAACAAAGAAAACCCAAAGTCAGTAGAAGGAAAGAAATCATAAAAATCAGAGCAGAAATAAATGAAATAGAAATTAAGAAAACATCAATAAAACTAAAAGCTGGTTCTTTGAGAAGATAAACAATACTGATAAACCCTAGCCAGACTCATCAAGAAAAAACAGGAGAGGACACAAATCAATAAAATTAGAAATGAAAAAGGAGAAATTACAACTGACACTGCAGGAATTACAAAGGATTATAAGAGACTACTACAAACAACTATATGCCAATAAAATGTACAACCACAAAGAAATGGACAAATTCTTGGAAAGGTACAATTTTCCAAGACTGAACCAGGAAGAATTAGAAATAATAAACAGATCTATCACAAGTAGTGAAATTGAAACCATAACTAAAAATCTTCCAACAAACAAAAGTCCAGGACCAGATGGCTTCACAGGTGAATTCTATCAAACATTTAGAGAATAGCTAACACCCATCCTTCTCAAACTCTTCCAAAAAGTTGCAGAGGGAGAAACACTCCCAAATTCATTCTATGAAACCACCATCACCCTGATACCAAAACCAGAAACAGGTATCACAAAAAAAGAAAATTAAAGACCAATATCACTGATGAACAGATGCAAAAATCCTGAACAAAATACTAGCAAACAGAATCCAACACACATTAAAAGGATCATACACCATGATCAAGTGGGATTTATCCCAGGGATGCAAGGATTCTCCAATATACGCAAATCAATCAATGGGATACACCACATTAGCAAATTAAGGAATAAAAATCATATGATCATCTCAGTCGATGCAGAAAAAGCTTTTGACAAAATTTAATACCGATCTATGATAAAAACTCTCCAGAAAATGGGCATAGAGGGAACCTACCTCAACATAATAAAGGCCATATATGACAAACCCACAGCAAGCATCATACTCAATGGTAAAAAACTGAAAGCATTTCCATTAAGATCAGGAGAAGACAAGGATGTCCACTCTCGCCACTCTTACCCAACATAGTTTTGGAAGTCCTAGCCACAGCAATCAGAGAAGAAAAAGAAATAAAAGGAATACAAATTGGAAAAGAAGAAGTAAAACTGTCTCTGTTTGCAGATGACATGATATTATATATAGAAAATCCAAAGATGCCACCAGAAAACTGCTAGAACTAATCAATGAATTTGGTAAGCTTGCAGGATACAAAATTAATGCACAGAAATCTCTGGCATTCCTGTACACCAACAACGAAAAATCAGAAAGAGAAATTAAGGAAACGCTCCCATTTACCATTGCAACAAAAGGAATAAAATACCTAGGAATAAACCTGCCTAAGGAGGCAAAAGACTTGTACTCAGAAGACTATAAAACACTGATGAAAGAAATCAAAGATAACATAAACACATGGAGAAATATACCATGTTCTTGGATTGGAAGAATCAATATTGTGAAAATGACTATACTACCCAAAGCAATCTACAGATTCAATACAATCCCTATCAAACTACCAATGGCATTCTTCACAGAATTAGAACAAAAAATTTTACAATTCGTATGGAAACACAAAAGACCCCAAATAGCCAAAGCAATCTTGAGAAAGAAAAATGGAGTTGGAGGAATCAGGCTCCCCTACTTCAAATTATACTACAAAGCTACAGTAATCAAGACAGTATGGTACTGGCACAAAAACAAATGTACATCAACAGTACAGGATAGAATGCCCAGAGATAAACCCACACACATATGGGCACCTAATTTATGACAAAGGAGGCAAGAACATACAATGGAGAAAAGGCAGCCTCTTCAGTAAGTGGTGCTGGGAAAACTGGACAGCTACATGTAAAAGAATGAAATTAGAACACTCCCTAACACCATACACAAAAATAAACCCAAAATGGATTAAAGACCTAAATGTAAGGCCAGACACTATAAAACTCTTAGAGGAAAACATAGGAAAAACACTGTTTGACATAAACCACAGCAATATCTTTTTTGACCCACCTCCTACAGTAAAGGAAATAAAAACAAAAATAAACACATGGGACTTAATTAAACTTAAAAGCTTTTTCACAGCAAAGGAAACCATAAACAAGACAAAAAGACAACCCTCAGGATAGGAGAATATATTTGCAAATAAAACAACAAAGGATTAATTTCCAAAATATACAAACAGCTCATGGAGCTCAATATCAAAAAAACAAACAATTCAATTAAAAAATTGGTGGAAGACCTAAATAGACATTTCACCAAAGAACACATACAGATGGCCAAGAGGCACATGAAAAAATGCTCAACATCACTAATTATTAGGAAAATGCAAATCAAAACTACAATGAGGGGCTTCCCTGGTGGCGCAGTGGTTGAGAGTCCGCCTGCCGATGCAGGGGACACGGGTTCGTTCCCCGGTCCGGGAAGATCCCACATGCCGCAGAGCGGCTGGGCCCGTGAGCCATGGCCGCTGAGCCTGCGCTCCGCAATGGGAGAGGCCACAACAGTGAGAGGCCCGCGTACGGGTGAAAAGAAAAAAAAAAAAAAAGAGTAGTAACCTAGAGCCATATTATTTCAGCACCTTCATATGTTTTAGGGAACGAGATATGACCCATGCTCATCTCAATTCATGTGATAATGAACAGTGTCAGCTGACTTAAGGGCAGGCCTCCCCACTGATGTGTTTAAAAACCAACACTAAAGGCTTCTCAGGTCATATTTCTGTGCGCATCATTGTATTTAATAGAGAACAAATCTAAAGAAAAACGCTACTCAATTTTATTTCTGCAATGATTGAAATGCCTACATCCAAACAAACGAACAAACAAGCAGCATTCTACATGTTTCTTGAGTCCATCTGAACCTTCTGAGGTAGCACACCACACTGGACAGAACACTGGGCCCAGATGTCAGGAAGAAGTGTGGGGCTTGACAGGTGCCCTTAACGTCTCTGAGAGCCAGTGACATCACGTAAAGTGAGGAAGTAATGTCTAACTTATGCACTTGCTATGAAAATTAAATGAAAAATATTTTAAGAGAGAAAAGAGAAGTGGGATGCAATCAGTAACTATTTTTAAAAGTGGGGTGGGGACAGGAGGTAAAGTTAAAACTACCTACCCTAAGCCAGAAAGTTTACTTTATTGTGTTAGGTCTTTGCTTTCCCTGGGGTGTGACGTCTGGCAAGTCTTTTAGCTTCTGTTTTTTTCATGGCTAAAATGGGGTAAATAACATGCTCTCTCATCAGGTTATCGTAAGGATCAAATGAGTTAACATACATGAAAGCATTATGAGAACAACAAATGAACAATAAGTGAAAGAAAAACACCCCAAAACCCCACAACTCTTCTTGATAGAAAAGCCAAGCAGGCAAAAAAGAGAAATTATGATTTCTCATTTCCTGGCACACAGAATTTGATCTTTGTACAACATACTTCAAACAGCAATCACACCTCACAGTAATCACTGTGTGACTGTCTCGTCACTAAACTGGCACTGCATTAGAGACAGGAATATCACCGCTGGCTTTTCAGCAGCTAACGCATCATCAGCTGATGCTTGTTGCACCTGATCTTCCTGTTAAATAAGCAATACATTAAGAAATAGACGAGGGCTTCCCTAGTGGCACAGTGGTTGAGAGTCCGCCTGCCGATGCAGGGGACACGGGTTCGTGCCCCGGTCCGGGAAGATCCCACGTGCCACGGAGCGGCTGGGCCCGGGAGCCATGGCCGCTGAGCCTGCGCGTCCGGAGCCTGTGCTCCACAACGGGAGAGGCCGCGACAGTGAGAGGCCCGCGTACCGCAAAAAAAAAAAGAAGTAGAAGAATTACCATTTTCTTTCCGTAATCTTGTTATGAACTTCTTAGGAGGTATGACTCCAACCTTTTTCTTCTGGGTAGCGATGCTGTGGAAGAGGTCTGCTAAGCACGTCAGAAGACTCTCCTTCTTCCTAGGTTGACTCTTGTACGCGAGAACTTTTTCCCGAAATGGACGACAAAAATAAAGTGCTTGAAGAACTGAATTGCAGTAGCAAGTATTCCCAAACTAGAATAGAAAAAAAATTTTTGTTAAATTTGAGGCAACACAGTTTTCAGAGAAAGAATGTCTATGCCTAAAGCTGAGAGAAGAGAAAGACAAGATAGGGAATTGATGATCCTCATAACTTAAAAGGTATCTGAGAGCACAAGTAACTGTCCTGATTGCAAATCACCCAATTCTAACATTAAATGGATGCTCCTGGCATCAGTTTCAGGTTAAAACGGAAGAAAAATACATGCAATAAATCTGGCCTTTATTAAAACTGAGTTAAAGAACTACATAGTTTAAATAGTGAGATTAGTTAAGGTTTAGGCTTCTGGCGAATTCCTTTTCCAATTCCCATTGTCATGATAGTACTGGTTGTATACAAAGCATTTTCTATACTGTACGTGTAAAAATGTAACTCTCAAAAATTCTTTAAAAAAAACGTAAGAGTGAGGTTTACTATCAGGTTCTTCAGTGCCATCCAAAAAATAAACAAAAACAAAAAATAAGAAAAAACAAGATACTCTGAAATATTAGATGAAAAAGTCATCAACGTGACAGCCTAACAACCACTGAAATGCCGAAATGCCAGGTCACATTATTCTCCATCCGTCAGAAGGATGTGGACTCGGCTCCAGAGTTGAACCCTGAACTGCAGCCCCACCTCTCACTGGCCACGTGGCCTGGAGCAGGTGACTGATCACTCAGCCTCAGTTTCCTTCTCTTTAATAGCAGGGGAGAAAGTCATCCTACTTTACAGAGAAAATAACACAGGGTTTAATAAATATTTTTCGCCTTCTTTTTTCCTTCCTATTAATAGACACTGACTCCCGAAGCTGGCTAATAAAACCCCTAGAAGTCCATCACTGAGGAGCTGGGGAGTAAACAAGGGATGAGGACAGTTCTCAGAGAACTGCCACGGGGCGGGGTCAGGCATACAGTAACCAGAAACAGGCAAGTGGAGAGAATGCTGAAGAACGGGCACTCTTCAATTATGTCCATAAATACATGCACACGTTTGCTTATATTTTAAAACTAGGAAGAATATATCAAAAGCTAATAAAAATGGTTATATAGAGAGAGAAAGGGAAAAGAGTAAGAGCAATGAAAGTGAGACTGCTGTACACGTACACGGTTATAAAAAGTTTACCTTGTAACCATACTTTTAAAAACTAAATTAAAATGAAAAAGACAGAATAAATTCCTAAAATTGAAAATAAATAGAAATAAATCAGACCTAAACGTGTACCAAGTTGGTGGTAGAACTACGTAAAGAAAAGAGTGAGGGCTTCCCTGGTGGTGCAGTGGTTAAAAATCCGCCTGCCAATGCAGGGGACACGGGTTCGAGCCCTGGTCCGGGAAGATCCCACACACTGTAGAGCAACTAAGCCTGTGTGCCACAACTAGAGCCCACGAGCCGCAACTACTGAAGCCCATGCGCTTAGAGCCCGTGCTCCACAACAAGAGAAGCCACCGCAATGAGAAGACAGCACCACAAGGAAGAGTAGCCCCCACTCGCCACAACTAGAGAAAGCCCGTGCACAGCAAAAAAACCCCAACACAACCAAATAAATTTTAAAATAAATATATAAATAAAGCTTTTAAAAAAAAGAAAAGAATGACTTCAAATAACTTTAAAACACAGGATTTTTACTATCCATGCCTACTGAACTACAGTCTAAGAACAAAAAGAACAAAGAAGTCTTAAAACAGCAATCAGTACTCACACTGTTAGAATTAACCCATTGATATTGCTATTTTGAAACCACTAAAGATATACTGTAAGACAAAGCAAGGAAGGAATTATGTTAATATCCCCTAGGAATCAAAAAAAATGTTTTTAAATTTATTTTTGGCTGTGTTAGGTCTTCTTTGCTGCGCACAGGCTTTCTTCAGTTGTGGCGAGCAGGGGCTACTCTTCGCTGGGGTGCGTGGGTTTCTCACTGTGGTGGCTTCTCTTGTTGGCGGAGCACGGGCTCCAGGCGCGTGGGCTTCAGCAGTTGTGGTGCATGGGCTCAGTAGTTGTGGCTCGTGGGCTCAGTAGTTGTGGCATGCGGGCTCTAGAGTGCAGGCTCAGTAGTTGTGGTGCATGGGCTTAGTTGCTCTGCAGCACGTGGGCTCTTCCTGGACCAGGGCTCAAACCCACGTCTCCTGCTTTGGCAGGCAGATTCGTAACCACTGCGCCATCAGAGAAGCCCGTAATCAAATTTTTTAACGTAAAGGAAAAAAGATACAAGAGTAAAAATCAGAAGAGTAAAAGCCCTTTAAAGTTAAATTGGAATTAGAACTAGCAGTATAAACTCATGCCTCTTTGTAAATCTTAAAGTGTGTGTGTGTGTTTGCGTTCTCAGGTTCTGTCCACTGAAAAGGCCTCCACATCAATAAATTTCCCCTGAATCCAGACTGTGGCCTCTAAAAACCCTTTTCCCACAAAAAGGAACGAGGACGACTTACAGATACGGCTATACAACGTAATGGACGGAAATGTACAATGTACAAGATTAGCCTGGAATATCTTTTCGTGTGGCTTGAAGAGCCAACTTTCATCAAAAAGAATTACTGCAATGGATTAAAAAGCACATCAACTACACAAATATCTATGTGGTTTATTAGTGTCCAGTGGAAGTTGTAAACAAGAATATAAAAAAGCAAAGCATCAAAGTTCTACCCCACCTTTCTCATGAAAACCATATTTCAGAGGGCATTAAAGTTATTGTTTAGAGAATAATTCTGGCTAATAAATCCAGAAGAAATCATTGTAAATAATGGATTGGGTGATAATTACCCCTGGATACCTAAAACATTTGGTTAAAGGTTGGTGGGGAACTTTAAAATGGGGGGCTCAGACCTGAACGCCCAATGCATTCCAGCATCATTCAAAATGAACAGCCCAAACTTTACATCCCGTGATGTGGTGCACCAAGAAATATGTAGCAATTCCTATAAAGTATTCTTGCCTTAAAAAACAAAATCAAATGCCTAAACTTTAACCACGTGTCTAGATTGAACTACCAATTTACAAGATACTCAGGGAACAGAGGAAGAAGTTAAATACCCCAAAAAAGGAACAGGACAACGGACTCAGCGAAGATTTACAACTTCTATGTTCACATTGCCAGTCGGAGCCAAGAACTGATTTCGTAAAGACAGATGTGTTTACAGGCTTCCCAGAGGAATGCTAAAAGTATATGACAATGATGCACAGATATCACTGATCATGAATACAACCATGGATATCCTTCAATAAAGCCTATCCAGGGGCTAAGTACACCTGCAGTACAATCTCCAATACGACTAAGATTATCTTACCAATTAATCAGTATTAATTAGTCTGAAAAATACTAGTAATTGTACAACAGTCTAATGACTCCAATGACCAACAAACTATGGCTTTGTAAACTGAACAGAAGATACAATCCCCATAATTTGGACATTTTATTAAAGAATAAACAACAGGGAACTCTAACAACTTCCACAGAGCAGGTAGATAAACAAAAGACAGCAGCTCACAGTATATTAGAAACAATTATGATGATGAAGCTTTTGACCCACTAATAAAAAAGCAAATAAAATAAGCTAAGGAACTGGCATGTGGAGACTGCTGAAGTCCGCCTCCCGCTAATCTTCTGACTACAAGCAATAGGTAACATTACAACCAACCTTGGAGGCTTTCTACTATGGCCTTCTTTACTTACCTTCATCAACCCCATTAAAGAAAAAGTAAAGGTTGAAACTACTACTATTTCTCCAGAATAAACTAACTTTCAATCTTATTCATAACTTTGAAGCTTTTCCTTCAATTTCCCTGATTTTTAGTAGTGACTTTCACTGAAGTTCCTGAAACCTAAAAACACATCCTTCAAGTATATAGCTTTCATGCAAAAGACTGTCTGGGATGATTTCCTCTGCACTCTTGCTTCTGAATAGGATTGAAACCTACCCTGTGCTTTTTCAGCTGGTTCTGAAGATCAAAGGCATGACCAGGTTTAAAATCAGGGGAAACAAGTATTAAAGGTCTCATCACTGACTTCTCAATTGTTTATTGAACACAGTGACCTATCCCTGCTTTCTCTGAGTCTTGGGAAAAAAAAAAAAAAAGATTTCTCATATCCCCATCAATAAGATCATTTTGAGCACATATCCCTAATACATGCATATTTGTTTAGAAATAATATATGTACTACATTACGTACACTAAAAATGTAACAAATGTGATTAAGATGAACATTCCAAATTATTATACTAATTTTTTATTTTCACTAAAAATTATTAAGTAAGAGCGATGAGACTTAGTATGCTTTTTTGTAAACTATGGGCTATAGATTTTAATAGAGCGATTTGACAGTTCAGTTACTTGGCTATGTAGTTCTAAGGGATATCAAAGTTGAAAAAGGTATCTCCGTAGAGATACATACATAAGACCAAGTGGAAAAGACTCTCTCCTTGACAGCCTTTACTTTCTAAACTATGGTATTAGATAGTCGATCCTATCTATCAAATTTGTTTGAATTCATTTAAGTAATTATCTGTCTTGACAGCAGCAAAGCCTGGCCACTGAGCACACAGGATCTGAAACCAGGCTATCTAGGTTCAAGTCTGGTTCTGCTACCTGACCCTAGGAAATTACCAAGCCACTCTCTCTTCCTCGGTTTCCTCATCTGTACATGACATTTATAACAGCGCCCACCTCTACAACCTTGCAAAGAATTAAATGAATGATCTGCGTGAAGCACTTACCATCGTTCGGAATACCTCATCACTACACGGTTATTTTTGAAACAACCTTTTTGAGCCATCTGTCCCTTTTGAAAAATTAGCTTAGCTGAAATAGATTAAATCCTGTAATCCCTAAGTCTCCACTTGAATCATAATAGATTGCAACAGCACAAATGAATAAGAGGGGTGATACTGTTAGCCTTTGGTACTATGCAACTTGCAGTGACATAGGAACACTACACACATGGACAGAGTAGTATGGGTGCCAGTGTCAACCAATTATTAAGAATTAGTAAAGCTTAACCTATATCTTTCCTTTTTAGATAAAAATAAACACTAGAAATGCTCATACTTTGGTCCCCAATGACTCATCTTACGTATTTCACTTGGAAACTACTGGTTTTAATCACGATTATGTCAACAGTATTACCTTTAAAAAATGTTTTTAAATGTTTAAGTGCCCCACGGTCCTCCATGCTGGCTGGCGACAGTGCCATCCTGTGAACACCCTCCCTTCTACGGGAAGGCCCTCCTCCCCCGACCACAATCTGTTCAGGTGGCCCTGTTTTACATAGGTCTAGACCCCACGTGCCCCTACCCCCCCCCCGCAGCCAGGTGAACCTAATCCAGATTCCCATGGACATCTGTTCCTCCCCCTCCCTTGCCCCCCTGCCCCAGGCTTCCTCACGGGAACCCACTTCTCTGTGCAAGCTCTGTATGACTGTCAGTCACAAGCTCTTTTGTAGACCCCGCAACAGGGTCGGGCACTGGATCCAATCTGGCCAGAGGCCTTGGGGCAGAGTTCTTTGGTCAGGTTTGATATGGACGGTCTGGGATCTCTGATGATGTAAGATGGCCATCAGGTGGAGAGAAGCTAAAGGAAAAGGAAACCAATGCAAAAGAAAACAGAACCAAGAGACACAGGCCTAATCAACTTTACAACCTACAAGACCTTCCATTTTTATTTCTCACTCTCCTCCATAATGGCCCCTGTTCCCTGGATTCAGAGTTCCAACTAGTGACTACTAGCAATTCAGGTTAAAAAGACTTTTATAACGGTCTAGCCCCACAAACCTACTTGTGTTTGGGAACCTATTGTGTTAGAAAATTAAAATAAAATCATATAATGAGATGATTTTTAAAAGGCTATTAAAAATGGAGAGACTGGGCTTCACTGCTGGCGCCGTGGTTGGGAATCCGCCTGCCAATGCAGGGGACAAGGGTTCGATCCCTGGTCCGGGAAGATCCCACATGCCGCAGAGCAACTAAGCCCGTGCGCCACAACTACTGAGCCTGTGCTCTACTAGAGCCCGTGAGCCATAACTACTGAAGCCCACGCGCCTGGAGCCCGTGCTCCGCAACAAGAGAACCCACTGCGGTGAGAGGCCCGGGCACCACAACGAAGAGCAGCCCCCGCTCGCCACAACTGGAGAAAGCCCGCGTGCAGCAACGAAGACCCAGTGCAGCCAAAATAATAATAATAATAAAATTTTTTAAAAATGGAGAGACTGCACAGAAAGTAGGAAAGAGATACTACTAGTCTAAATCACTACTATCAACTTTACTAAAATAAGTACTCATTAGCTACAAGACAAAGGAAAAAGGCAATCTGGTTTATCAGATTAAACAATTTGCTTTCAAAGAATCTAGCTGACTATAAACAGCAGACAGTAAGGTGGGTATTTCACAGCAAGAGAAAAGCTTCCCCAGGCTCCTCTCCCTCCTCAAGGCGGCTTCTGCACCCCGAGCCACACAAGTATTTCCCCTCTCCTAACATCCTGTACCATCAGAGATACTAAGTATTCACAAGAGTTAACCCAACAGGAAATCCCCACTCTATGTATTATGCAAATCACAGTGATGGCATCAGAGTTACCATTAAGAGTAAACGGCCATAAAAGCTATCCTTTGTGAAAATATTCCTCCAAGATAAAAACATCTACAACTGAAAATAATGGAAAACAGACGGTTATTGACAAAGTGAAGAGTAACCACTCTGCATTTTCTGGTAGATTAATTAACTGTGGGGTTTGGGGTTTTTTTTTTCCCCTTCTCTCCATAAAAAAAAGAAAAAAAGTCTAATTTTCTAACTGCCCAAATACACACACTATTTCCCAAAAGCAAGTGCTATTGAGTGATTCTACCACTTACCGGTCGGTCGCAAAAAGGGATCCAATCAGGCAGATCTAATGGGAACCCTTTTCAGTATTAGCTTTTTGTAAGAGCAATTAAAATGAACCTGCACACTTAGCTAAGAACAGACTGATGAAAAGAAAATGTACATGTGCCTCACTTTAACAGAATCCAATTGCTAGGAAAGATTAACCACCAAGTGCCTTAAAGCAGCTCCCTTCCATGTTGTTTATAACACTAACTACTGGGCAGACAGGCACAGGGACAGGAGGAAGATGTTCAAATGTTCACCTCTCAATTAACTAAGCCATCTCCCCGACCCCTCAAAGCTCCAACCTTAATTTTTAAGGGACTCTAATAGTGTGATAGCTCTACAAAGAAAAAAGGGGGAAGGAAACGAGAGAGAAGGGTGATGACAATTTAAGAGCTGAAAACAGGGCTTATGGAAAACGGTTAAAGGCACGCAACACAGCTGCAAAGTAGCCTGAGGGCACAGATCAAAGAAGAAGTTCATCACTATCCTAGTTCTGCTGCATCTACTCCGACCACCAATTTATTTCTGCATATAATTCAAGGTGCTCCTCAATCTTTCACAGCTGGAGCCCTGGCTACCTTAGGGATCTCAATTCTTCATCATAATAACCAGGCACAGAGATCAGAAACTGTTCTCAGAAACTCCTGCTTTCCTTGGTTTTACTGAATCTCGGTTACTCAGCTTCAGGGAGAAATACAAATTCTACCTTTTGAATTTAGACTGATGCACGTGAAGTAGTAAAAATGATACCTTCTTAGAAACTTTTTTTGTTTGTTTTTTTACACACAATCAACACTGGTATTTGGATACTGGTATCCAATTAAAAACAACAAACCAGCAGAAGAAAAAATAATATAGAGCTTTAAGACTCGTTTACTTGTTTTGAGGTTATCTGCAAAAAAGTCAGTTAGACACAAAATGGAGAGATTGGAATGTTTATGCTGGAGAAGGTAAAGGGAAAACAGCCTTCAATATAGAAAATACTACTACTCTAACTAAGGAAAATGGGTTCTTCTGGGACACTAAAAATGGGCACAACTTTTCTACAATTTAAGACACAAATTAGCTTTGGAGGCTGAGCCAAGTAAGGGCGGTAGCCACAGCCACAGGGAAAGGGCAACGAGACTGAAGAGCTGGGGTCTGCCCCCCCCAGAACTGAAAGGAGGCTTCTGATCACTAGACAGCTCTGTAAGTGTGCGCATTTCAGATCAGAAGTAGAGGCCAGCCTGCTCAATAAACAAGAAAAATTAAATATATTCATTTAACTCTCCTCCCCATGATACCCCAATACAATGACAGTAAAAGAACAGATTAGGCAAAAACTCAAAAGGCCAAAGAAGACAATGAGAGATTAGAGGTATCAGCGAACTTCCAGAATACAGAAGGCAGACGGAGGAGAAGTAGCCCAAATGTCTCTAAGAGACAAATGGGTAACAACGGACTCACCTCTAAAGGGTCAGAGACGTTTTGTGGGGTGGGGACCTCTGAGAACACAAGTCTGGTCGTCAGTCTTTAAAAGGACCGTTGAGACCCCCAGGCACTCAACTCTTCCTTCAGCTGCAGGTTTAGTATCCACAGAAGATGAAGAGGAGACTCTGGGTGGAGAACCCTTAAGGACTGCAGTGAGGCACCGAGCAGGAAACAGGACCAAATAAAACCCCGAATAACCCCCCACCCCCACCCCAGACAGGCGCCGGAGGAGGCTTCCCGGCAGAAGATAAACAGCCCCAGAGAGACAGCTCCAGCTACTGAAATGGGATGGGGGCCGTGGGAGGGAGGGGCATTCGCCAGGGGCCACTCTAGACTGAAAGAGCAGCCCCACCACAACACAAGAAGCCCCAGTCATCCTTTCAGCATTTCACCCTTACAGATGAGTACAATTTGAGGAAAGCTTCCAACAGGAAAGATACCAAAGTTTAAAAGGGGGCGGGGAATAAACTCCAAGGTCTCAGAAGCAATCCAGTAAGCATCAGAAAACCTCAGCAACAACAAAAACTATAAATGACCTCCTGCGAAAAGGAACAGAAAATACTGCCCCCATGAAACAAGAGAAGAAAAAAAGGTAACATTGTAAGAAATAAAAAATGCAATGAGCTGGACAAAAAAGTTGAAGATATAGTCTAAAATGTAGAATAAGGCAGATGATCAAAAATGGGAGAATAAGAAAAATACTCAGTCTAAGTGTTTCAGTATAGCAACCATAACAAAAAAAGACAAAACAGAGAAATTACAACGATAGGAAGAAAATGATCCCAATAGTAGTATCAGCAATGTTTTACAACTGAGGGAAATAAATCATCAGTCCGAATGGGTCCATAAACACTCAGCACAACAGGGTCCCCATCAAGACACAGGATTAGATTTCAGAACACTGTGGATAGAGAATATCCTTAAGGCCTCCCAAAAACGTTTTAAAGGGGGGAAAAAAAAAGCCCTGTACATAAGAGATCGAGAACCAGAATGGCATCCACCCTCTCAGCATCAACGGAAGCCAGAAAGCAGTGGAGTAAGCCCTGATGTAACCTAGGATGGATATCTAGCTCTAACAATAACCGAAACAGTCTTAAATATACAAGATCTCAAAGTCTGTATCCATGCACATTTCCTAAACAAGCATCTACAGAAGGTGTTCCACAAAGCAAGGGAGGAAAAACCCGGAAAGAAGTCGGGAAGAAGGAAAGGAGACAAGTGCAGGGAATGTGAAGGGCGATGGAAGAGACATCACCAGGTACAGGCTACACAGAAGGAGCACGGGGTGGGGGGTGGGGGGGGCTGGGTGGTACCTGACAGGCACGGCTCAGTGGAAACGGATACTGAGAAGGTCTTTTTGGCTTTCTTTAGTTCTGCTGAAGGCTTTGGGAAGAATAAATGAAAGTTTAGGACATGGAAAAATAAAGCAATGATAAATTCCATATTGGGAGAACAGGGGAAAGTGAAGTTGGGCAGGGATGGTGAGAAAAGAGAGTAAAGTTTCTTATCTGCCAAAACAGGAAGTCAGTAGTTTGTTGTTTTTTTTTTAATGGCAGTATAAGTACCTTATTTAGGCTGTAAGGATACATTCCAGAAAAAATAGCCCGAGGACTAATGAGTGGCCTCCTCTAGGGAGGGGAAGAGGAGGAGGGTGGGCACTGCTGACCCTGTGTTACTAGCTTATACCCAGCGCAGACAGACAGAGAAGGGTCCCCAAGCAAGGCAAGACACACATACCACGCAACTGCCCTCCTCAAACTGCACAAGGAACCTATCTGTACATAATGACGTGCTAGTACTCAGTAACACACCAATCTGTTCAGCATAACTTACTTTCTTACCTGTATTATCACCAATACACATATTTTAAAACACTCACCATGGACCCACCTAACAGTACAGTGCAGCATAAACTACCATGACAACTACATAACAAAGATTGGTGGTGTTTTCTCATGATTCAGGAAAGAGTTAAAACTTCTAAAGAAAGTTCTTCCAAAGTTTTAATAATGTATAATTACAATGATTACCTCCATAAGGGCAAGGCTATGTTTTTTTCTTATATTTCACCCTTTTAAATCTATACCACTGGAACAACGCCAGAAGCAAACTGACAAAGACGCTATAGACACATGGGGGCATTTACAAAACTGTATTTATATCTGTACATTTGGACCACTTATATTTAGACACGTAAATAATTCTCAAAGAATCAAAGAGATCATTTGGTCTAGGCCATATGAAATTTTGGTTCTGAGAAAATTCTGACACAAAATAGGAAAAAAAATCAGGCCGACAAGTTAGAAACTGTTCCAAGACTCTTAAGACTTCAGGCAATGGGGACTTCCCTGGTGGCACAGTGGTTAAGAATCCGCCTGCCAATGCAGGGGACACGGGTTCGAGCCTGGTCCAGGAAGATCCCACATGCCACAGAGCAACTAAGCCCGTGTGCCACAACTACTGAGCGTGTGCTCTAGAGAGCCCATGAGCCACAACTACTGAAGCCTGTGCACCTAGAGCCCGGGCTCTGCAACAAGAGAAGCCACCACAGTGAGAAGCCCGCACACCGCCATGAAGACCCAACACAGCCAAAGAAAATAATAATAATAAATAAATAATAAATTAAAAAAAAAAAGACTTCAGGCAATGTTGTTTCCCTCCCATTAGAGATAATTTTGAAATTCCCAGTCATGTTTCTTGGCATTAAGTCTACTGATACAAAGGAACAAATTTCCTTTAATAAATTATGAACTGCACTCATCATTCTTAACACTACTTCCAAGCATAATTTGAAGGCTACGTATCAACGGATACTTACATTGACTAATCCAAAATAGTGCTCATTGACTGGAAACTGTTCTGGACCAATCTCTTTCTCTAATGCCGAGGCATTGGCGCCCTATAAAATGAAAAACAGACATCTTAGTATTTACAGTATTTTCCCAATACTGTCACAGTTATATACACATTACAGAGAAACCCTTAAAATAATTTTCTTGTTGGGGCTTCCCTGGTGGCGCAGTGGTTGAGAGTCCGCCTGCCGATGCAGGGGACATGGGTTCGTGCCCCGGTCCGGGAAGATCCCACATGCCGCGGAGCGGCTGGGCCCGTGAGCCATGGCCGCTGAGCCTGCGCGTCCGGAGCCTGTGCTCCGCAACGGGAGAGGCCACAGCAGTGAGAGGCCCGCGCACCGCAAAAAAAAAAAATAATAATAATAATAATTTTCTTGTTCCCTACAACTACCTAACATTATGGAAAGAAAACAAAGGGTGATAGTGAAGAATAAAGGCTTTTAATAATATGACCAAAAACTAGTTTGCAGGAACATTCTCATGGACAAAGCCTGGATCAAGGAATTATATCAAATCCTGTTCCTTGTTTTAAGTAATGGATGTGAGCCCCTGCTGAATCACATGGTCTAACAGGAGTGTCATCTCAGAGCAGCCATCTCAGAGAGCTGAAATTCTGTGAAATTAAATATGCATATATTCAGTGACCTAACACTTCTTCAGAGGTATATACCTGAAAACTTCTCACAGAATTAAAGGTGACAAGAACGTTTGCTGAAATGTCACTGACGACTGCACAGCTGACTGCAGTCTAGATGGTCCATAAAATGACAGCATACTATGTAGCAGTCAGAATAAATGAACTAGGTTTACATACAAAAACACGGATACTTGTCAAAAACATAATATTAAGTAAACAAAGTAAAAACGAGATCCACATATATATATAAAACAGTACATGGCAAACGGGCTGAAAGAATGTACATGAAACACACTTGAGTGGGGCTGGAAGAGGGCCGGGATGTGGAACTGCAGGGTGAAGGACAAAAAGGAAAAAATAAAATAAAGCCCAACGAAAGAGGGGCCTTGCCCAGACAGTAACTGTGTGTCATGGTCTCAGGAATACGACCGACTCAATTCTGTGCATCTGAGGTCTCTGAAGGAAAAGGGACAGGGAGTCGGGGGAAGTGGTGGGCAGCACACAGGCCCTGAGTACCAGCACACACTAGCAAATGGGCTCAAGACGTAGCCTGAAAGGGAAGTAAAAGCAATTCTGAGAACACAGTAACTCTGCATCAGTCTACCTGGAAATTCCCAAGAACACACCCTACCAGACAAATACAACTGATACTACTCACAAGACAGCCCAACACCACCTTGCGGAGCTGCACACAAGACGACAACACGACACACACACCATGCCTCCCCAAGGGTGCGACCACGGTCAACACCACCGGGTGCCCATAGCCCACCCCTGCTGTTTCCTAAGCCTGGGAAGCCCAGACCTTTTTGTCAGACGACGCCTCTTCAACTTCCTGATGGGCCAGGCCTGAAGTAAGTACTGATGAAAGGGACCGGGTGGGTTGGTGGTCGAGTTCCACCACAATGAGACATTTCCTCTAAAATGCCCTCCAGCCATCCAGCACTTGGATATATACACG
Organism: Stenella coeruleoalba; assembly: GCF_951394435.1. Classification (NCBI taxonomy): domain Eukaryota; kingdom Metazoa; phylum Chordata; class Mammalia; order Artiodactyla; family Delphinidae; genus Stenella; species Stenella coeruleoalba. The sequence continues at coordinate 4,675,249 of NC_137164.1, forward strand.
ATACTGTCTGTATTTTTTAATTTAGGAATTACTATTCGGCTTTCTATAAATCCCCGACACAATCACTAGTTCACAGATACTATTTATTTCTAAATTTGGCTCTCCATGAACTGTTTTATAACAACATGAAATTCAGTTATTACAGCAACTTCAAGATCCACTGAAGAGAACCGTCTTGGTGGAAGGCTACAAGCCCGCTCTCCGCCCCCGCCAGCTCAAGTATCTTGTCGCAGAATTTCCTCACATATATTGAAAACTATCACTAAGTCACATGCAAGAATTTAAACTGATATTGGTGTATTCAAATGAGTATAACCCCTTTCCCACACACACACACAAAAAAAAGACAAGAAAAGGTGCTATTATCCAAAGTACGACCTCATGCATCTATGTACTTGGGACAATAAAATGCCGGTACACATACCTGGGGAAAGCATTTCTGGCCCTCGGGATGAAGCAAGAACAGAACACCATGTGAGCATTCTCCGCTGTAACACCGATCCATGTGCTCTGACCACCCCATGTCCCACTGGTGTCCCTATACGCTTCCAGGCGCTGCTCAGAAAGCCCTTCCCCCACCCATCCTGGCCTCAGGGTAGTTTTGACTACGGTTCAAGTTCTTAGCCTCTCTGTGCCTCAAGTCCCTAAGGGTAAGAGGGAAATGGTACCAACCACCTTACAGAGCGGCTACAAATAAACTGAGCTGAAGCTTTTGTGAAAGCATCTGCCTGTGCCTTGTACGTGAGCCGCTGTCCGTAAATGCTGCTTCCCTTCTCTCCCTTCCCTTCAATTCCAAGGGGAAGAAAAGTTACTCTCATTGGCCAGTAATATTAATAAATATGACCGGCTCCATGCAATAGCTAAGAAATAACAAGAGAAGGAAACAAAAATCGGAAAGAGAAAATGAGGAAGCTTCATTAAAAAAAAAACAGATCCTCTCCTCAATCTGGCCAACTCCACAACACGGCCCCTGGAAGAACCCTCATAGTACTGCCCCAAAGCCGAACCACCAGCAGAACCACAATCCAACGAGGCTGGACTGAGGAGGAGGCTAAGTGCGATGAAGTGGAAACGCAGACCACTGTCCTTTAACCTTTCTGGTAATTTAAGAATGTTTATTTGCAAAATAAAAGGGCCAGTCTCCTCAGCAATTTTCTAAACCCCCAGCTCTAAGCTTATCTGCTGGGTTTTCAAGTAAGCGTTTACACAAACTTAGGTTTTCACAGCCGAAGATCAGGTAATTTCTAAAGTGCCTTCTAACTTAACGTTCTGTCATATTTCCAATCCCTTTTATCGACACTTCTGAGGACGCTACTGTAGTAACACAAAGCTCCCGGGAATTCTAAGGCAACCGACACGTGCCGAGCAACACGATTCGACAGGGAGGGACTGTGGCTGCAGATACAGCAAGGGCAGCAGATCGACACGGACAGTACAGAGAGGACGGAATTTGCTTGGCGACACTTCTAAAGTAAGGCACAGCACAGTAAACTATACCTCAGTACAGCATAATTACGCCGCAGAGCGGATCCTGTGAACTACAGGAGGAGAGTCCCACGGAAGGAATTCAAGACTTTCTTGCAGAAATGACCAGAGCACACGCCTACCTCTAGCCAAATGCTAACTACAAAGGCCAAGTGTAGACAAAGCAATCCAGTTTCCAATGAGTGCTTTTTTTAAAATTTAAGTGTTTTCAACACTACAGTTAGTCTAACTGGTGAAAAACCACCACGAAGCCAAAAACTTGCCACACACTTTTTAGTACGTTTACCAGAGTTCTCGAACATCATCCCTTGAAGATGTTATTGAAGGCTGACACTCCCTATCATGTCAAATAACAGTCAAGCACCGCAAGATTTCAGTTGAGCCTAGAACAGGTCAACATCCAACAGTAATGGCTCTGAACAGCCCTGCATCCCCACACTTGAGAAATAGGACCCTACTGCAATTAACAATGCTTTACGAAATCACGATCCTTTACTGGGATAAAGGGAAGAAACGTTGGTGTTCTCAGTTAGGAATTTCTGCTCTAAAGCTTTCGTGAGGAACAGGATTCATCTGTTTTGTCTGAGAACACAGCACGCTCAGAAGGAAGACGACATTCTTTCTGACCCTTCTGTCTCCATTTTTGTAACTTACATAAGATTATTTTAGACTCAGTACCTATTACTACAAATTCATCAAGAAGAAGTAATTAGATATTCGTGACCCTCCTGATGAAAACAACCAAAAGGTGAATGAATTTTTTAATTAAAACAATAATAATTTACTGAGCTGGTGAGAAAATAAGGAATCTGCAGAAACCAAAAAACGAAGCCATGGGAGAACCCTGGGAGATAAGCAAATGCCAAAGACAGATTTTACATGGAGGTCACCTGCCAACACTAGTGACCTGTGCACCCTACTCTGACAGCTGGATGGAACAGAACATCGTAACCAGGTGCTGAAGCTTAGGGCCCACCAAAGACAGGGAGGCCAGCAGAAGACCCCAGCATGACAGTGAGCCCAAGAGGGCTACATCTTCAGCTAAGGGGGAACGAGAAATAACCCTGCACCACAGAAGGAGATGGCAACGAAACCTGCCTGACTTGTCCTTGGTGTGGGAGTGGGGGAGATGATAAATATCTTCCCAACAGTCATAACCACAAGCTGGCCCTAATCAAAGCTTGTGACCCAAATTCACACATGCTATATGATCTTACAAACAAACAAAATCAGGCAGAAAATGCCATTCAAAGAGGTCCTGAGCTGACAGTGCCCTCTTCTACCCTACAACTAGCAACCAACAGAATTACAAACTCACTCTAGAAGACAAATTCAATCCACCCCACGAAGAATTCCCACAAATAAAACTCCAAGAGATTTGAGTTCACAATCTAAAATCACACATACACAGAAAAACAAAGCACCACGAGTAAAAGCCAGCAGAAGCACAGATGGCGGAATTAGATTCAAGATATTAAATACCAGGACTGTTTCAGACATGATGTAAAACAAATGCTTAATATGTGCAAAGAAATAGCAGAAGCTTGATTATAAGAACAAAGATGAGAATTTAAAGCCGAAGCTGATTTTTTTAAGAACCAAATAAACTTCTAAATATAAAAATTATAAAACTTTTAAATATAAAAATTAATTGAAAGTTAAAAACTCAATGGTAACTATGAAGACAGTTCAAAACAACAAACAACAGTGGTTCCCAGGGATTAAGGAGAAGGAGGGATGAACAGGCAGAGCTGAGAGGATTTTTAGGGCAGTGAAAATACTCTGTACGATACTATAATGATGAATACATGTCATTGTACGTTTGTTCAAACCCACAGAAAGTACACCAAGGGTACACTGTAGTGTAAACTATGAACTTTAGGTGATTATGATGTGTCAGCATAGGTTCATCAATTGTAATAAGTGTGCCACTCCGGAGGCGCTGTTGACAAGGGGTGAGGCTGTGCACGTGCGGGCAGGAGGTATATGGGAAATCTCTGTACTTTCCCTTCAATTTTGCTGTGAAACTAAAACTGTTCTTAAAAAAAAAAAAGTTTAATAAAATAAATAAAATCAGAAAGAAAAAAACCTCAATAGCTGTGCTTGAGAAACAAGGTTAATATTGGATAATATTTTAAAATCAATATCCCTGTCAATATAATGCTACTAATTGAAACTAAAGGTTTATTAAAAATAGGAAGTATTGTTTTACGGAAAGAATTTCATGGAAAAGTGGAGCCATTATGGAGCTACTGAGAGAGACCAGGGTACACTAAAAATAGCACTCAACTAGCAAAGCTACAGGCTTGAGTCTGGCTCTGGCCATGCCACTAACTAGCTGTAATACCTTGAGAAAAAAATGCTGCTCTCTCGGGACCTGGGTTATCTCGTATGTAAGATCTTGATCTCTATAGTACCTCCATCCCCACATTTCTAACAATGTGTGAACCTACTGGCTCTTCCAATCTTATTAAAACATTAAGGATAAAATGTTGCACAGTCTATTAAAGGTCAGACACTAACAAGGCTCTGGATGAAAGTTAGTACAGCATCATCCTCAGAAACAATCATCCCACGTAAGACTTTGCAGGCCATGGAGTGAGTGCCTCCTTAAACCTACCTAGTATGATTCTTAGAACGCTGGATCATGCCAAAAATAACCACCCAAGCAGAAGAGCAAGTTGAAACTATAAAGATACCCTTTATTTGTTGATAAGGATACCTATGTTTTGAAGATACCATCTGCAAATAGGAAAAAAGAAAATCACTTGGGAGACAGCTGCTTCTGATTAAATAATGTTTACACAGTCAACCGTGGAAAACACACATCTGACTGCCCTGCATGTGCCATTATGAGAAAGAAACAATTACACAAAAGCAAACTGACACCCGGGAATGTTTTCAAGAAAGTAAATTAAGGAAATCTCTTCCACAATCTAAAGCTAGACTATGGTAGAAAATGGTATCTAGGAAGACATATCATTTTGAAAAGCTAATTATGTTCAGTGTATACTGTTTAAGAAGACAGGGTACTTAATACATTTTAGTAGGAAATAAAAAAATGATGAAAACCTAAAAGATGAACATCTCCATCAAGAAAACATACTTATCAAGAATACAGTCGTCCCTCAGTATCTGTGGGGAATTGGTTCCAAGGACCTCCACGTGTACCAAAATCCACGGATGCTCAAGACCCTTATGTGAAGTGGTGCAGTACCTGAGTATAACCTATGCACACCCTCCCGTACGCCGTAAGTCATCTCTCGATGACTTATAATACTCAATGCAATGTAAATGCTATGCAAATAGTTGCCGACACACAGCAAATTCAAGTTTTGCTTTTTGGCACTTTCCAGAATTTTTTTCCCAAATATTTTCAATCCTCGGATGTGGAACCCACAGATACGGCCGGCCGGCACTTCCTTCTTTACATTAGATAGTTACAGTTCTTTATAGCAGATAATCTGTATTTAATACAAACATGAGAAAATACATTTTCCCCACTTCTGTGTTTCAAGTCATATCTTAGAATCCAGTGTTTACCATTCCAAGGTTAATACTGAAGTGGGTCAGATCAGGTCAGTACCCAAAGGAGAACTGCCAAAACAGGCAGGAAAGGCTTCCTGATGATCAAAGGAGCAAGTGACCTTAGCAAACTAAGAACAGTTCTGGAGGCACAGGAAGAGCTGACGTGAGGATGTGAACACATCCTCTGACTGCTGTAAAAGGATGACTCCAAAGTACGAAGATGTAAGAAACAAGTTTCTGTCTCCTAAACGAGAAAACGGAGAAGAAAGAGAAGGCTGAAAGTCCATGCCTGTTCTCCCAGGAAACTCTGTACCCCCGAAACTAAGTCAAAGACAACAAACATTTTAATGAAAAAACAAACCATTTCCATACCCTCAGTTTCAGGCATCATAAAAATCATCTCAAAGCAGCAGTCCTTCAGAAAGGATGAACATCAGTAAGCATCTGAGTACTTCCGCCCAGCCCTGTGCCAAATGCTGTGGAACGTTATTTTCAAACAGTCACACCCATTAGTGGCGGGGTGAGGACAACTCAGTGGGTCACAGCCACCAGTGTCTTTTTCAGTAAAACAGAACAGATGACAGTACATCTCCCTACCAAGAGTAAACAACGGTTTGTGGAACTTTGGTTCCAATATTCCAGTATGCATACATGAGGTCTAACTGTAAAGCTAATTTTCACTGTGGGTTCAAGTCAGAAAACTTTTGATATACATTAAAAAGCATACAGAGAAACTGCCGAAGTCATAACCCAACTGGGGAGTACACGGCGAAAAAAAATTAGTTCTTCATGATGACAGGTAGAAAATTATTTTTAAAATAAATCTAAAGTTATACAGGAGAGAACAGATACCAAACTGCTCTGCTACAACACAGTACGCACTACAGGGTGTCAGGACAGGAAAGACGCTGAGAGCTGGAGAATTCGGGGAAGGCTTCACAGACGGAACGAAAAAAGCCAAGCCTCGATTTTCCTTCCGAGGTATTTTCATCAGCGCTTTGCACGTGCCCTGATGCACGTGAGTGAGGGCGCGTCCCCCTCCAGCTCAGGCTGTGCGGCACTGAGCGAGGCCCACAAACCGGGAGGCCTGCCTTCCTGGCCTGGTTCTAACACGTGAACAACTAAGCGGCGTCACCTTCTGCAAACCACTGCTCACTTTCCTCACCAGCCAGGTGAGAGAGACCAGATGTGTGGCACCTACTGAAAACCTAAAATGCTTCAATTCTAAAACAGTAGCAATATAGAGTCACATTGAAGGTGTGAATTTAGGGCAAGCTATTTCACCCCGAACCCCACTTTTCCCATCTCCCAAACAGGGCAAACGACAGCCCCTCCGTGGCCTGTTTCCACCAAATGGACAGGAGGCGTTCAGAGCGAAGCCTGGCACAGAAGGCGCTGAACACGCAGTCCCTCTGCCCCTTCCTACTCCCACCTTGGGCTGGACCCCTCGAAGACCTGAAATTCCCTCAGTGACTGCCGAAGGATCTGGGGGTCCCACACTCAGGACAGTCATTCTAAGAATCTTAGGCCCGCCACAGTGGTCTTCTCTGCTTGTAACTCTGCCATCAGAGTTAAAACGGGCTCCACAGAAAGGACAAAGGACCCCGGGACTGGCCCGGACCTAAGACGGCGCTGCCCTGTTGCAGCAGATCACAGGGGCTGCGAGTGCTTTTGAGAAGCAGCGGCCACACGGGGCAGAGCCACCCTGGCGAGACGGGCTGCGCTGCCAGCAACACTCAGCCGCGCAGGGAGGTCAGAGCCCGAGGCCAGCGCACGAGGCAGGGCCCGAGGCAGGTCCTCCGGAAGCCATCTCCGTGAGCTCCTCAAAGAAGGGGAAACCGTACAAGTTCACTGTCCAACGGTAGGTGTGTGTATGTCTCATCCTCCCTCCTACCCGCCTGACCACACCCCGCCCCCAGGATTCTTCCCAGAAGAAATTAAAGGAGCTTACTTTGTCCTTCAACTGCCACCATAAGCACATATTACACGTGTAAAATTCCTCATCTAAGCTCTTCGGGAAAACTCAGTTCTATGATTAACCACTGGCCAAAGACTGAAAATTTAAAGTTACTCAGAAGTCGGCACTTATGTAATCCTTTTCACCTAAAAGTGATACATGTACAGACATGCCATGTAAAAAACAGAAGCTTAGGGCTTCCCTGGTGGCGCAGTGGTTGAGAGTCCGCCTGCCGATGCAGGGGCCGCGGGTTCGTGCCCCAGTCCCGGAAGATCCCACATGCCACGGAGGGGCTGGGCCCGTGAGCCATGGCCGCTGAGCCTGCGTGTCCGGAGCCTGTGTTCTGCAACGGGAGAGGCCGCAACAGTGAGAGGCCGCAACAGTGAGAGGCCCGCGTACCGCAAAAAATTAAAAAAAAAAACAGAAGCTAAGCAACAAATTACACATCTGCATCACTACTGTAAATCAACGACTAACGACCAAACCAAAAACAACAGGCATATAATTTTAACCTCTAAAAATTCAAATATCCACTAAAACTCAATGTTCCTATCAGACGTGAGCTAAAAGCTACAACCTTCAAATTACCTGACCTAGTATCTCCAACGAAAAGTTTGTTTATATAATTCGTGGCTAAATGTGTGTTACTTACAGAGAATATTTATAGGAAGAGAATAAAGACATAGATTCACTTCAAATCTTTGAAGTCAGTCAAGGAATGGAAAAGTGTTGGCACTGACCCGGTGCCACAACCAAAAAACCCATGCTTTGACCTGTATGTGATCACGAGACGAGGAATTACTGAAAACATCTCGTGAATTCATCTCCGCCGAAGTAACAGCGGCGACACTGGGCATCTTCAGCAAGAATTGCTCTGTGACTCCTTCACATTTAGCTTAACAATAACATCAGAAAGAAAATTCTCCAACATGACCAAACATACTTAATGATCTGAATGGGCACAATGAATTTTACAAATCCAACCCTTCTACCAACGCCAAATAATTCACAAAATACCTTCATGGACGGTTAAACATTTAAAACACGGCTATATCTGAACTCCATCACTGGCACCATACCTACGACCAAAAAAGGGGGCAAGGTTTGGTTTTCACAGCATCTCTGCACACCTTTCAATGCAGAGATTCACCTGCATGGCCAAAAAAAATTACAAGAAATGTTTCATCATTTTAAGCCCTTTCTACCACATTCTTGACAGTTTTAACATTCTGTGTTACCAAATGTTTCAGCTCTATCAAAAACAAGGGGCCCTGGACTGGTACCAGGCCAACCCTCAGACACCTGACTTGGATGCCTGACCTGTGCGGTGGTGCTCAATCAGAAAGTGTGGGGCAATGCTCTTCCACTTTAGAAAACATGAACACCTCTATTTTCCCCAAATCCTATGTTACAGTAAAGTGAATTATTTGTAAAGTCCCTCAGATTCCTGAGAGGAAAATCACCATAGAGTTAAAAGGTATTATTAAGTCGAAGTGAAATCAAAATTATGTAAATTATTGACTGACTTATTCTGTTACTATAACAACAGAGTTCATACTCCGGATTCTAGGGGCTAACTGTAATAAAAACTAAAATTATCATCAAACTTAAATAGTTTTGTCAAATATAGAAAGGAACTGACTGCAGCTGGTACCACGTGGAGTCCTGTCCAAAACATCACTCAGAGTGGAATGATGTCACAGAAAGGACAGAGCCGGAAGTTCCAGGGGTCAGCCCCTCCACCAACACCATTCAGCTGAAAAAGCCTCAGCATCAACTACTGCAGAACACTTACGACCAGGGGTTGTAAAACTCTTCTGATAAATTGAGAACGCTTTCTAACTCATTTTATGAAACCAGCATTACCCTGACTCTGAAGCCAGACTAAGACTCTATAAACTACAGGCAGTATTCCTTACGAGTAGATGCAAAAACCTCAACAAAGCACCAACAAACCCAATTCAGCAACATATTAAAGGAATTATTGACCAAGTGGGATAAATATCCAAAGTAAAGAACTCCAACAACTCAAGAACAAGCAAACAACCCAATTAAAAAGTGGGCAAATGACTTGAATTGACATTTCTCCAGAGATGATATACAGCTGGCAAATAAGTACGTTTAAAGATGCTCAGTATCACGACTCATTAGAGAAATGCAAACCAAAATCACAACGTACCCCTGCGCACCCAACAGGATGGCCGGAATCCAGGGGAAAAAAATGGAAAATAACAAGCACTGGTGAGGATGTGAAGAAATTTGGTGGTTCCTCCAAAAATTAAATATGGCGTTACCATCTGGCGCAGCAATTTCAATCCTAGGTATATATCCAAAAGATGTGAAAACAGGAAGTCAGACACTTGTGTGTCAGTGTTCACAGCAGCATTAGTCATTACAGCCAAAAGGCTGAGACAACTCCAAATGTCCATCAAGAGAGGAATAAACAAAATGTGGAATAATATAACGGAATATTATTCAGCCATATAAAGAAATGAAGTACGGACTCATGCTACAACACGCATGAACTTTGAAAACATTATGCTAAGTGAAATAAGCCAGACATAAGAGGACAAACAGTGTATGATTCCACGTACATGAAATACCTACAACAGACAAATCCACAGAAGACAGAAAGCAGACTAAAAAAAACAAAAAAAGAAAGCAGACTAGAGGGCAGTGAAGTCTGCAGACAGGGAGGGCAGCGAGGAATGGGGAGTTTTACTGAACGGCTACAGAGCTTCCAGTTGGGGTGATGAAAACATTTTGGAATTAGATAGTGGTGACGGTTGCACAATATGCTGAATGTAATTATGTTACTGAAATCTACACGTAAAATTAAAATGGCCAATTTTATGTTATATATATTTGACCACAATTTTAAGAAAAAAAGAAAAAGACTAGGTGATCAAGGGTCAAGGATGCTACACTGGGATCCCAAAACAAGAGTTAATAAAGACGCTTCCTTTCCCACCATCGTTTTCCTGGAGGGCAAGTCACTTGCTGAAATCCAAAATTTCTTGGGTGAAAAACATAACTGCAGGGATCAGATAAGGCCAAGTGCAGCTTGTTTAGTGTCACAAGCCCAAAAAGATAAGTTAATCCTTGAAGCAAACAACATCTACATTCAACTGCTTTGATTCACCAAGCTACAACAGTGCAAAACAAAGACATCAGGAAAATTCTGGGACGCACCTATGTCTGAGAAAAGATCCGCTCAGCAGGGCTGAGAGTAAGTGTCCTCCAGCTGCTGAAACTGCAAGAGGCTGAATGACACCCAGTGTTCATGCGTGGCCCTTCTTAAGAACTGCAGTAAAATTCATCTTTTAAAATAAACACAGATTTACATACTTTAAATACAACTAGAATACAATTTTCAGAATGCAGGGAGAAATCAGCGTGGGAACCTGAGTTTGGCGACATTATAAACTTCCCGTGCGGAGGCAGCGGGACCAGCGGGGGCCCGGAATCGGGGACAGAGTCTGAGCCCAAGCTCCGCACCGCTTCATGAGCCATGAACAAGTCACTGTAGCCGGCTTGGTCTCCTCACCTTTTAACACAGGGAAACACCTACTCTGCCGAGCTCACAGGTGTGGAAATCAAACAACGAGGGTGAAACTTCACTTCGTAAAGGAATTAGAAGCATCAGTCACTCAAATTCTCCTAAGTGATCGTTTTAGCAAACTGATCAACACAATGGAAAATTCCAATAGAAGACAGTGAAGTACTTTACTTGTACTTTGTTTTGGAAGCTACTTGTGTAGGTAGAAGGAAAATACGCAGCTCTTTTTTGTGGCCTCTCCCATTGCGGAGCACAGGCTCCGGATGCACAGGCTCAGCGGCCATGGCTCACGGGCCCAGCCGCTCCGTGGCATGTGGGATCCTCCCGGACCGGGGCACGAACCCGTGTCCCCTGCATCGGCAGGCGGACTCTCAACCCCTGCGCCACCAGGGAAGCCCCACAGCTCTTTAATCTATCCAAAAGTCTGAAGTTAGCTCCCTCTGGACAGCTGTAGTAAAGACTAGAACCAGCATCAGATCCCTTTTGTATGCCTTGTGTAACACTTTTATTTAATAAATACTGCAGGTTCACAAACTGAAAAACAATGCAAACTGTGGAGGGTAGAGAGTAAAACCTAAGTGTTAATTGCCACTTCCTCCCTTCAGGTCCTTTCCCCAGAGACACCGGCTGGGACCAGCTTGGTTTCAGCTCTAGGTGGTTATTATCACAGCTGTAAATAATCGTTATCTCATCAACAGCTTTAAATCTGCCCTGCAAATGAAAAACGGGCACACACACACCCCTCCAACTCTCCTTCCCCACCTCACCTCCTAATTTTTATTACAAATCATTAGATTTAATACTGCTTTAGGGAATCTAGTAATTCTACATTTAAATCTCTAGCTAGATTAACCAACTTCATAAAGGACTAAATCCCGCTATGAAACCAGCTGCCTCTGCCTCTCCCTCCCTCCTTCCTCCACTTGTTTACCTACGCAGGGACCGTAACACTTACATTTGCTTCTGTAGTGACAACTAGATCTGCCACCCTTTACTCAAAACCCAAGAGCTCCATGGACAGCGGCCCAGGGGGCAGCTAACGCCGCTCAGGAGCTTGGCTCGAAGCAGAAGGGGAGAAAGGTGCTGAACAACTTCGACGTAAGAAAAGCTTAGTTACGCACACGAAAGGCTTTACAGGTGACTGCCAGAAAACAAAGAAAATATCATCACTGCAACAAAAGGCGGTACAGGAAAGCCAAAAAGAACAAAGCGAAGGAACAGAAATGTGGCCCTTGATCATTAAACTACTGCCACTTAAAGGAGAACCAAGTTTCTTGTTCTCTTCCAAGCTCCCGCTTTTCCTTAAGTTTCTGGAAATCCTTGCTTAGCTGTTCTGACTCGTGAATGAAAGATGACCAGCATCGGTATCTCTGGCTGGGATTCCTCCGCATTTGTCCTGAAAGCGCTGGTTCCCAGTTCCAAGGAAGCGGGTGCTTGGAGGAGTAGGGAGGCCGAGTACCAGGGGGCGTGGCTGAGGGTGGCTGCATCCCAGCCCCACGTCTGCAGGGACACCGGCCCACCACACGCCCCTCCCCGATCTCTCCACTCCTGAGCCCTAATGGCCTATCCGCCCCCCAGACAGGAGGTCACCCGCTCTCTGCAAAGACCACGTCTCTGGCCTGACCCCACGTGCCAGCTACTCTGTGTGAACAGGAAGAGAGAAGGCTCCCCTGAGCCAGCTCTTCCAGCGATTACCATGGTGATGGCATCACAGCCACACGCCAACCGTGAACGGCAGGCGCCAAATTCAAGCTTCCACGAGGGCTCTCCTGGCAGGACCACAGTCAATTGTTCTGTTCAGTGGTTCTTTTCTTTCCTGTCACTACTTTCCAATCCTCTAGGAATTCCTCAAAAAGATCTGGTCCATCGGTAGCACCATTTACCCTCTACCTCTGCTGAAGTTTAATGAACTAAGCACGAGCAGGCACTCAGCACACGCGTGCAGACACATCTTTCTGTTACTCCCACAGACACTGCCTGAGAGGTGGATGTGCACAGACTGGCCTCAGGGTCCTTTAGGACAGATTTCCTATAAAACAGGAGTTCTTATTTTAACAAGTGTATTACTTCAAGGAGTCTACTCTCCACAGAATATATTATCTAAATCATATAAAAAACTTTACTAATAAACACCTACAGTAATGGAAAGAGCCCCTCTGGTGCTGAATCAATCTCAGCAGAAACGCGCAGCCCACACCAAAGGCTGTTTCAGTCAGACCACTGCTCCCAGCAATAATTTCCAACAGTGTTCTCTTCAATATGACATATAGAAACGTATGAGAAATTTATAGATCAATTATCTACTTCAGAAAAATATTCAAACTTGTTCTAATTTATAAAAAATAATTTTACTAGTCATACATATAACTGAAATGTGTCAGCACACTCAGACAAAAAGGACTAAAGAAGCTCTCTTTATAGGGTTGCTGAAGGCCCATGGGACAGAACTTGGAGGCAATGTCCAGGGACGTGCTTTGACCAAAAGCAATTCAATTTCTAAAATTTCTTTATCACATTTGGCTTGCCATCTAGACTCATCTTCTGTTACATTCTGAAACTGACACAGCAAAAGGGGAAAAAAAGGTCTCCCCTATTCAGTCCAAGAGGAGGGAGAAGTAAGAGTTCAGTGAGTCCAGGGTGAGAATGCACACATCACCTGCCCAAAAAGACGGGGCACCCTCAGAGAAGAGGAAGCTTCTTTCCATCCCGGTCCCCTAGAGTCTCTCCTATTACCAAACAACACTCTCACAATTACTTCATTTTGAACAACAAAGGGTTATCCGAGGAAGTCTGAAACAACCCCAATAAATGATAATTCCAATTCCTTTAGAAAAGAAGTCAGAAATTTGAACACATGTATTAATTATGCTAGAGATACGATCTCATTATAGTACGTGATGGATGTTATAACAAAGGCGCCTTTCAAATCACTTTCATAAAGGGTAGACTAGGTCAGCAATCACTGATACATTATATGGTGACACCGGCAAACGAGCAAGCAAAAACCAGTGGTCAATACTCCATGAACAGATATGCCATTCCAAGCCACAGTACCCACCAATGCTTCAAGACCAATTTAGCAGTGCTGCCCGTAGGGATAGACGCACTTAAACGAAAGGAGAGATGACGCGCTCGGACCAACTGCGCCGGATGTCACAAAAGTATCGAGAACAAAACGCTGCTGCTAAAGATGCCTACGAACAATCCGAAGATGAATCAAATTACATCATAAAATGAACGAAAACATTCACAATTTACTTTTTATCTCAGATCTCTATGGGTAACAAAACTTACAAATTAAATATAGGTAACCCTTTACTACATCAGCCGCATCCCTAAACATTTACATATTCAAACGCTTAAACATCGAGGTCTACGAAATACACAAATCCTAAGATATCTGCTGTTTTCTACATAGGATACGACCATATGTCCACATGCGCAGCCAGAGCAAGCTGGGGAGGGGGGCGAAGGAAACATGCTTCCTTCACTGTCGAGCTGGGTGAGACGCCCCACCCGGAACCCACGAGCTTTGTGTTCACGGGGTTCCTTCCGTCTACAAGTCAGGCAGAACTCCGGCTAGAATTCTTCCCACCAGAGGCCGGAGTTACTGCGGAGCTATGTTATCAGGGGACTGTCTCCCCAACACAGGTCCACGTGAAAAGCAACTGCGAAGAGCAGGCGAGGTCCCACCGCCGGCGGATTCTGAAATGACTTTGCGCACATGTGTGTAGCTGCCTACCCACTAGGCACCACGAGGACAAAGCAAGGTAAGGACTAGACAGTCCACATCCGCAGGGAACATACAGTACAGAAGAGGAAGACCAGGATCCAGCACATAAAACGTTAAGTCACACAATATTTCGATAATAAAGCGATACCCGGGATTTGCCTCAAAATAATCCGGGAGGTTTACAGTAGGTGGGACGGAAGGAGACACTGGCTGGTCAAGAGGTGCTCTGGGCCGCAGCCAGTGGATAGGTGCACGGCAGCACATGATACTATGCATCTACCTTATAGATGTCTGTTTTTCTGTAATAAAAAGAGACTACGCTTGGTTAAAACAAAATGCAAAACACGATTAACTGCCAAATAAGTGACACAGATAACTGATTAGTTCAGAAAGAGGCAGCCCCTCCACATAATATAATCACAAGTAAGATGTTTACCACACAAAGCAAGAATTAAACCTCAGTCAGACTGAGACTTCTCACTGATTGTGAACGCATCATTGTGGTGGACAGAATTAAAGCGTTCTCCTCAAGTGTGGGCAGGGCCAGGGACTTGCTTCCAACCAACAGGATACGACAAGACTTGCTTCCAACCAACAGGATACGACAACGTCACGGGACGACAATTCTGTGGTTGTAGAAGAGTCTGCATTGCTCCCAGGCTTGCTCTCTGGCTTCGAAGAAACAAGCTGCAGTGCTGTGAGACAGCCCATCCCCTGGCAGAGAGGGCGCCGCATGGAGGAGAGGATTACACGGAGGACAGGTTCCATGGAGGAGAGGGAACTGTAGGCAATCTCTCAGCGCTAACAGCCAGCCAAAAGCCAGGGCCCTCACTCAGCCCTGCCCTCTGCAAGGCTGCAATCAGTGTGTCGGCCAGAGCTCAGTTCTCATCACAGCCTCAACTGGCAGTGGATCTGTTATATGATAAATGTGTGTTGGTTTAAGCTGCTAAATTTGTGACTATTTTCAGTTCCAAAGCTCTACATTTGCCACATTTTGTATCGTGTTTGCCCCTTTAGTTGTGCTATTATTCCTTCTCTTGAGTTTAAAGAAATCATGATTCTAGAACTCTAGGATAATCCATGCTCACTCTGCAGCAGGACGCCGCCGCCCCGCCCTGCCTGAGACAGTATGCCAGGTGCCACGGCACACCCTTCACTTCCAAAGGGCCCCAGGTGAGACAATAAATGATCCCGCAGCCTTGTATTCACATTCTATATGTTAATCATTATCTTGCCAGGCACAGTCACCTTATTCTTTTCAGTTTGCTCCTACCGAATACACTACACATCTCTAACTATTACTGTTAACATTTTGCTGGACTTTTCCCAGACTGATGATTTCTTCGGCAAAGAAGTTCAGCATACAGATAAAAATATAACATTTAAGATGCAGACACACTTAACGGAGCGCCTTCGCTTACATCTGAATGCAGTATGATTAGTTCCTGTAACGCTGATAGACCCTACGTTCCTACAGCTGTGATAAATTTCCTACAGCTTATGCTACACACGTGTATAAAGCTGTTTCAAAAACTGTCGTTCTTAGATAAACTTAATGTCTGAAACTCCTTTAGAAAGACAGTTTTCCCACAGCAATTCTAAACATGCAAGGCCCACCTTAAATTATCTTACATGGTAGGATATAAATAAATGCAGGTAAAGTCATACACAAGTACTTGCCTATACTGATTCCGATATTTAATTTAAAAACAATTTCTTATATGGCTAATGTGTACTAGGTACTATGCTAAGGACGGAGTATACAAACTTGACTTATCCCTACAGAAAAGGAAACTGAAGTTCTGCCTTTGTTGTTCACCATCAATGTACAAGTGACAGTGAAAAAGATATTCTAGGATTATTGTCCCTCAAAAAGGTTCTACTAATTACCCTATAATAAGGTAAAATACAAATTAAAAGCTCACTTCCTACTTGCAAAACATATTACTAGTGTACTTTCATTAAAAATCACAATATGCAACGTAAAAAGCTATTTACGAAGCCCATTTAAAGTTTCTCATCTAACATAATTCTAATCTCAAAAACAGACTAGTTCTTTTAATACATACAGTATGTTTTTGGTAGGGCCTAACAGAGAAAAAATAGAGAAACTCCTGCACTGTCCCATGAAAGAGAAGATGGTGGGAAGATGGTGGGTAGTGACTGGGAGGGAACATGACAGTGGCATCAGAAGTGCTGATGATGTTGTTTCTTAATATTGGAGCTGGTACACAGGTGTATTTAATCTGAAAATTCACTGAGGTTTATACTTATATGTTAAGCAAATCAGTATAGTTATGAAAACATATAGAGAGTCAAAAGTTTTAGATTATGAAATCTTGATCTATATCAACAAGGTATATTAATCAAACAAATAATTTTTAAGGCTTATTATGTCCCCATAGGCAATATAAGCTACAATAATATTATAATAATAATAAGAGGTACCATTTATTAAGTATCTATAATGGGCCAAGGACGATACTAGGTACTTGATATATATAATCTATTTTATCTTCAAAACAACCCTTTTAGATATTATCCTAATTTTATAGATAACAAAACCAAAATTAGCACTTTGAATCCTTAAGAGACTGGAAATTTGACTAATACTACTCTTTCTTCATACGTAAATGAAGCTATATCTAGCTATAACAGATTCATTTTAAAAGATTAACTTGAAATTAAAAATTTTTAATTGCAAAATGTTCATTTGCTCCAACAAGAGATTGGAAGATTTCACAATTATTTCCATGTCAGCTGACAGTGAGTATTCAGCCAAAACAACGTACTAAAACTACAGATTACTACATAACTTCAAAACACTACACAGGAATTCCACTAAAGCCTTCTGTAAGCACTCCAATTAAAAAGGAAGAGGATTCAAAGAAGTTAAGGGGAAAAAACTAATGTTAAATCTGATTTGAAAATATTAATGTGAACTATTTAAAAATATGATTTCCTTCATTGAATATGTGTGTAACTTTTAATCTAAAGGTTAATTTTTTTCACTAGAACCTAAATTAAGAAAGAGGTAAGTATAATTCAAAACTACAAAGAGAAGGCCCTACTCCCTGGTGGGAAGTGCTGACGCGCCAGGGTTTACAGGCGCTGATGATCCCTGACATCCAGTGACTCCACCACTGTGCTGGACAGACCCTTCCCCGTGTCTGTCCCTCCCCCTTTCTACTCACCCAAAACTGCCTAAATTTTTAATAAATTTATTTATTTATTTTTGGCTGCACCGGGTCTTCGTTGCTGCATGCAGGCTTTCTCTAGTTGCAGCAAGGGCGGGCTACTCTTCGTTGCGGTGCGTGGACTTCTCCTTGCGGTGGCTTCTCTTATTGCAGAGCATGGGCTCTAGGCGCATGGGCTCAGTAGTTGTGGCGCACGGGCTCAGTAGTTATGGCTCACGGGCTCTAGAGCGCAGGCTCAGTAGTTGTGGCGCATGGGCTTAGTTGCTCCGTGGCATGTGGGATCTTCCCGGACCAGGGCTCGAACTCATGTCCCCTGCATTGGCAGGCGAATTCTTGACCACTGCGCTACCAGGGAAGTCCCTGAAACTGCCTAAATTTTGACTGGGGATCTCCACCTGCAGTAAGAAGGTAATGTGTAGACAAATCAAGAGAAGTGCTAGTATGTTATTAAAACTCATTTTGCTGATACAGGGAATTCATAATTTGTGACTGAGTACACAGTGAGCCATGAAAACACAGGGCTGCTCGCAGACACCTAAGGAGCCGACGAAGGGACCTAACATTTACTGAACAAGACCCCTGACATACTATCTTATTTACTCCTCCTAGTAACCTCAGAGCAGTATTTTTGGACAAGCAGTTGAGTATGGCAATTATAAACAAAGACTCTGGATCCAGACTTCCAGGGATTTGAATCCCAGCTCTGCATGACACTGGGAAAACTCCTTAAGCTATCTGTGCCTCAGTTTTCTTATCGGTAAAAGATAACACCAGTTCCAACCTCAAAGAACTACTGTGAAAACTAAATGAATTAATACATGTAAAGGGCTTAGAATAATGTCAAGCACACAGTAAGCACTACCCAATTGTTACACATATTATTTTTGGCCCATTTTACATGTAAAATAAACTCAAGGGTTTAAGGTAATATGTCCAAAGTTGTAACTAATAAATGGCAGAGGGGAAACTTGAACGCGGGTCTGTGTCAGACACAGAACGCCTACTCTTCATCACACTACCCTCCCCAAACGTCAGGTTCTCCTCAAGTAACCATACAAGTGTAAGACATTTCCCAGTGAGTCTCCTTCTTGAAGAATGACAGGTAGCAAAAGACATGAAATTCTGAGCCCCACTTTTCCACGTGGCAACGGTAGCCCTTCTGCGTGAACCATGTGCCACGATGCTGCTGAGCCAGAGTAACCGATCAGGGCTAAAACACACCTTGTCCGTTTGGCTAAGGAGCTGAATTTATACACTGTTTCTATGGGAGAATCAATAATGAGCGCCAATCAACTGACTTTAAAAAGACCTTTGAAAAAAAAAGACCTTTGGAAATCAGTCTGTTAGTTGAAGACTTCCTGCATAACCACTTTCTTCCAATGCTTGCTATTCCAGTTTGGTAGCTTCTCAGAAGGAAGGACAAATTAATAATAACATAAACTAGTTCCCACATAACTTCAATCTAAACCACTATGTTGAAGGAGTTCATTTAGAATCTGCTTATCCTGTGAAATATCGGGATCTCAGATTGAGTTCCCCTGTACTACTTGTTACTATAAAAGGCTAGTTGTCATAAGGTCCTTTTTTAACTCCAAAACTCTCTAAATCTGTTACACCAAACTTTTGTTATCAATAGAGAAAATGAGAAACAACAAAAATAAGTATATCTTGGTTTCCAAGACATCACAGAATAGAAAGATATAAGAGCGAATATATTAAAATGTCTGATTTGAGAGCACTAACATTAATAATTAACTCAATTACCCACAGGACAGTAAAAGAATATTTAATACAAATTGTTTTAAAAACCATGTTTGCCACGTATGGAAACGACCAAGAGAACATACAAAAAACATGTTGTCAAATACTAGTAATTGATTAATGGGTTATAGGTGACTTTTAGTTTCTTTACACATTGCTGTCCATCACAAACATTTATTCCTTTTATAATCAGTAAAACAGTAAAATTTCTTATTAAGCATCCATGTAACTAAAAGAAAATATTACACAGCTGTGAAAGACTTGGGTGTGGGAGGCTGGGGAGAAGGTGACGGATTGAGCAGTCACAAGGAGGAAAAAAAAAAATCAAGCAGTCAGCTAACTACTGATACATCGACTTCCAGAAAAGGTCAGCCATTATTAGTTTAATGCAAAATTAAGTATAAATTCCACCAACTACAGAGCTCCAATCCTGGCTCATAAGTGAGGTTAGAGATATTTTAACTAGTTAGTTTAAAAGATACCCAAACTAACTAATTGCTACTCCCCTTAAAAAACTACAGTTCCTTGAGTCCCTATCTTATTTCTGAAAGAACTTAAGATGGCAATACTCCTTTAAGCCATCTGTTATGAACTGAACTGTATCCCTCGCCCCAAAAGAAGATACATGGCAGTCTTAACTCCCAGTAGCTTGGATTGTGACCTTACTTAGAAACTGGGTCTTTACAGAAGTAATCAAGTTAGATTGAGGTCATTAAGGTGAACCCGAATCCAGTGACTGGTGTCCTTATAAAAAGGGGAAATTTAGACACAGACACACACAGAGGGAAGATGATGTGAAGGGACACAGGTAAAAGTGGCCATTGACAAACCAAGGAACACCTGAGGCTCAATACTTCCAGGTGAGGCTATCAGAGGCTAGGAGAGGCCTGGAACAGATCTTTCTCTAACATCTTCAGAGGGGGCATAACACTGCCAACACCTTGGATTTGGACTTCTGGCCTCCAGAACTGTAAGACAATAAATTTCCCTTGTTCTATGCCACCCAGTTTGCAGCTCTTGTTACAGAAGCCCTAGAAATCTAATACACCATCCGATAAACATGCAGCGGGACACCCTCATAACCACTGCCTTTCCAAAGAACACTAAACAATTTTATCTGTAGAATAAATACACAGTGAAGCTAATCTACAGGCACAACAACATATAACTCATGAAAGGAATTCATACTATCATTTCATTTTAGTTTGTGTCCAATTTTCTTATGAATGTCTTCTGTGAGAATGTAATATTTAACTATAGTAATATATTCTTGGTTGAGACGTAACGATTCTGAATTAATCTAATCATTCTGACCTACAAAGTTGATATATTATACTATAACGAAAATGTTCCCCCCCCCAAAAAAAAACAAACTCCCAACTGAAAGGTACAGGCATTTAACATAAACCAGAATTTAAGAATATATAGGTCAGGGCTTCCCTGGTGGCGCAGTGGTTAAGAATCCACCTGCCAATGCAGGGGACACGGGTTCGAGCCCTGGTCCAGGAAGATCCCACATGCCGCGGAGCAACTAAGCCCGTGAGCCACAACTACTGAGCCTGCACTCTAGAGCCTGCGAGCCACAACTACTGAGCTCATGCATGTAGAGACCGTGCTCCACAAGAGAAGCCACTGCAGTGAGAAGCCCGCACACCACAACAAAGAGTAGACCCCGCTCACTCCAACTAGAGAAAGCCCGCGTGCAGCAACAAAGACCCAACTCAGCCAAAAATAAATATAAATAAATTTATTTTTTAAAAAAAGAATATATAGGTTATAAACACAAAGAGACCCACAAACAGGCACATGATAGTGAAAATGCTGAAAGTCAAAGACAAGGAGAAAAACTTGAAAGCAGCAAGAGAAAAAGGATGAGTCGCTTAGAAGGGACGCCAATAATACTGACAGCTGACTTCTCAACAGAAACAAGGCGGCAAGAAGGCAGTGGGGTAACACAGTCAAAGTGCTCAGATAAAAAAACTGCCAACCAAGAATACTAAATCTGGCAAAGCTTTCAGACAAAAGGTGAAACAATGATTTTCCCAGACCAAACCAAACCAAACAACCCTGACAGTTTTTTGCTAGCAGACATGACTTAACAAGAAATACTAAAGGAGGCTGTTCAGGATGAAAGCACATGACCTCAGATAATAATTGTTGTCCACATGAACAAAAAAAGAGGACCCGTGACAGCAACTGTTTCACTACAGAGGACACCATAAACACATTTTTTTCTTTCTCCTCTTAACTGATTTAAAAAGCAATTGTATAAGATAGTTATGTATGTACAATATATAAAGTATTACTGGGCCCATGGTATAGATAAATGTAATATACGTCATACATATACCAGTAACAGCACAAAGGGGCGGGTTGGAGCAAAGCTGTAATGGGCTTAGCAAATAGATGGTAAAGTACTAATTATGACAATGTATTGCTGTGTTTATAACATTAACAGATGTAATATATATAAAAATAAAGCCCTAAAAGGGGAGAAAGGGAATGGACCTATATAGGAATAACATTCCTATATACCACTGGAATTATGCTAGTATAAATCTGAAGGTGATTCTGACAAGCTAAGATGTATATGGTAAAATTTATAATTTTATAAATTTTTTCCGACTCCTGTCTTTTTTCCTATTTCCCCTTTATTGCTTTCTTTTGCATTAAGTGTTTTCTAATGTAGCATTTTACTTTCATTATTGATTTTTTCATATATATGAAAAAAATATATAAAGGACTGCAAGTCCTTTGAGGACAAAGTCTGAAACTTAAATGCAACTCTAGTGTCTAGTACATAACCTACTTAATGAACATCATTGATACTGATTTGTAAAAATGAACCTGACTGCTCCATTGTTGCATTGGGATAAATCGTATCCCCCAATAAAAACACCTGAAAGTCCTAAGCCCCAGTACCTCAGAATATGAACCTTATTTGGAAACAGGGTCATTACAAGGGTAATCAAGTTAAAGGTCATCAGGGTGAGCCCTAATCCAGTATGACTGACGTCCGTATAAAAAGGGGAAATGTGGACACAGAAACAGGCGTGGACCGAGGGAAGACGATATGAAGGAACAGAGACAAAGTGGAGGACATCAAGTGAAGATGAAGCAAAGACTGGAGTGATGCATCCACAAACTACAGACTGCCCGGGAACCCCCCGAAGCTACAGGAGAAAGGCAGACAGCAGCCTCCCCACAGCCTCCGAAGGCGCCAGCTCTGCCCACCCCCCAGCCCCTGCTGATTTTGGACTCTGGCCTCCAGAGCTGTGAGACCGTAAACTCTGTTATTTTAAACCACAGTTTGGGGTTCTTGGTTTTGGCAGCCCTAGGAAACCAACACAATTGACGTTAAAGAAAATGAAAATATGCGATCAGTATTATATAATCCAACCTTTCTAGTATGATCAACACTGAAGATGATGGAGAAATGAGCACAGTTCTGACCTAGAATGAAGCAATATAATGACAAAGAAAAATGTCCATTATATTCAATACATTAAGTGAAAAGAGCAAGTTGCAAATTTTATTGGGGGGGGGTGATGACACACACAATACTGTATGTTTATATATGCTCAGGTAATGTCCAGCCACACAAACACACACACACAGACTCTAACAAATAATTAACTCTTGGAAAGGGCTGCCCCCTCCTTCTCTTTGCAAGAGATAGGTTTTTTTACTTCACACAATTTTGTACTCTTTAAAATAATAATTTTTTTTGACTTTTTAAAAATGAAGAATTAAAAGAAACTACTGTTTCCAAGGAAACCAAAGGTCATAGTATTCTTTAACAATGCATATAGCTAAACCTGAGTGGTTTATTTCACTTTTAAAATCCTCATTTTGATAGTTCAAAACAATTCATTCAACCTCAAAGGCATATATACCGCCCCATTTCTAAAAGCGACCACGTCATTATAGTTCAGAATCAGTACTAAACATAGGTTGGCTGTAAAAAAGACAGAAGGAAAATAAGACAAAAATAGGTCTATTAATAAAAATTTCCCATAGGCAAGTATTTAAAGAGGAGTTCTGCGGTATTACAAATAAATAGATGAAGAGATAAATGCTTTCGAATACTTTTTTCTAGCATTTAAATTCAATAAAAATATATAATTGACAGCTTTAAAAAAATAATATTTACCAACCACTCCATGTCTACCAGGAATACAATTCTGAAGCTTTTTACAAATATTCTATCATGAAATTTCATTTCTCAACAGGGCCACGCCTACTCAGCCCAGCCTTCTTCCTGTCACAGCACCACGTCCCATTTAGAGAGGGCTCACCAGCTTTACGTCAACCAAAAATGGACCCAAATATCCTAATTCTTGTTAAGCATCCAGCCTGGATTTATCGTCTCTACGTTTGCTAAACCGGCTTGCGAAGTACTCAGCACCAGCACCACTAAGGCCACCGAGCGCCAGATCTCCACACACATTCCCCGGGAAGCTGAAAACTACAGAAGTCACCTCCCACCTCACCAAGTTTGCCGAGATGACCCTGGTCATCATTAACAGAACACGCTGAGGTGGTATAATCAGCACAGTGCGGTCCCAGAAGTAAAAAGGAAAGATGGTGACATCTGGGGTGAAACACTGCAACCAAGAGAGAGAGACGGCAGGACACGAGAAAGGAAGGGCAAGGCAGCCATGCCACCTTGAAAGGACTAAGGTAATAGAACAAACCACAAACAGAGAGACAGAAAAGGTGGAAGAGTCCACTTACATCTTTTCAGTTGAAAAGGGCAATCTATAAGTGTCTTCAAAGAAGAAGACAAGTGAAGAAGATGCAGATTTCTTTCAAAGAAGATGCAGATTTTCAAGTGTGGTCATCAGGTGAAGGCTGGATTTTCACAGGGAAAACCCACCAGAAGTTGGGTGTTCTCTGCACGACCATAACCCATTCGGGACACACCGAATGGGAAGCTCTGTAAGACCAGAGCTTATCATGGTCATCTCTGTATTCTCAGGACCCACATACACCCTGACAGAATGCAAGCCTCCACGAATGCTTCCTGAAAGTACTCATGAAGAAAGACACTTTACAAAAAAAAACAAAAGACAGAGAACACGTCGCTATTAGCTTAAAAATAATAAATCCACCCCTCCTTCCATGAAAAGCACTTATATACTTACCATCAGGCAGAAGGCTTACTTAGGTCACTGAAATAAAAAGCACTAAAATAAAATCAAAGGCAATAATATTCTAACTCCATTAAAGTACACCACTATTCACAAGGAGGAAATGCTGGTTGGTTCCTGCACCTACGAAGCATTTCAATAAGAACATCTGTCTGTTATCACTGGAAGAACATCCACTTCTTGTTTTCAGTTGGAAATAAATTGTTATTGGCATGCAGCTTTAGATGCATGGACGACTACAGATGGAGATTCTAAGCACGCTTAGACATTCCGTAGACACCACACAACTCTTAGGAAAAGCTAATGATCTTTCTTTTGAAGCAGCGGCAGCAAAGGATAAGCCAGTGAACACACAGGAGAGTGAAGATACACAGCACCTCACGCAATCATGTTCTACATTAAATATCACGTACTTCACACTACATGATATCACAACATTCTTGACTGAGTACTTCTGTGAAAGTGAAGACTTCATAGGTTTTCTTCCAAAACGAATCACGTATGTAAACTGTCTCTCCCCTTCTAATACAACTTCTACGCACAAGGTTTTAAATGATGAAGTCTTATGTATAGTTATTTTCAACAATACTGGGTCTCTGATTAAATTTTTAAATTCAGCAACCCATTAACGCCTCACAACATCTAGCATTTACCCTTTTCTACCGACACCTTATTTTACAGATATTCAAATAATCCTCTTCTAAAAAAAAGCAGGTTGGGTAACTGCACCGCAGGCCAACAAGAGATATCATTCCAGTGGGGGCAGAGGCATGAGTGAATCAAGTGCAACAATATGGCCTCAGGAAAGAACAGGAAAATCTGAAAGGAAATAAGGCCTGAAGCTAACACACACTTCATTCTAACAATGACAAAAAGTTGGTATGCTATTTTTTTGGTAGAAAAAATAAGACTTTTCTTCTAAAAGTAGTATTCCCAACTTATCTAAACTTCTAGAACATATTTGAGAATGTTACAAATTAGAACATTTTTATTCCCATACGAAAGGAATAAAATCTTTCTACAAAATATTCAAAACAGGGAAAAAAGATAATCTACATTCTTAGTTTGCAATATAATAATCTAGCTCACTTAACTTCAAAGTAAATGTCTGCTTTCTCAGAGGCATATAGTATTAATAAACTAATTTTTCTTATGATGAAAATGAACTAAAATAACTGCATTTTACTTTAAAAATTTCAATTTTGGTTACTAGAATTAGTAGTGCCAATGAGTCCTTACCTCATGGAGGGGAGCAAGTCACTTTACAAAGGTAATAATAATAACTACAAACACTACAGATGATTAACCCTGGGCCAGGTACCATTCTATAACCCTATGAAGTAGACATTATTTCACCCCCATTTTACAGACAAGAAAACCGTGGCACAGCAAAGTAACTTGTTCAAGGTCACACTCACACCCACAAAAATAAATGCAGAATCTCAAAAAGGGTACAAATTCAAATCTTTTTTTTAAATTTAATTTAATGTATTTATTACTTTTGGCTGTGTTGGGTCTTTGCTGCTGTGCACAAGCTTTCTCTAGTTGCTGCGAGTGGGGGCTACTCTTCGTTGCGGTGCTTGGGCTTCTCATTGCAGTGGCTTCACTTGTTGCAGAGCATGGGCTCTAGGCACCTGGGCTTCAGGAGTTGTGGCACGCGGGCTTCAGTAGTTGTGGCTCGCAGGCTCTAGAGCGCAGGCTCAGTAGCTGTGGCACAAGGGCTTAGTTGCTCCGTGGCATGTGGGATCTTCCCTGACCAGTGATCAAACCTGTGTCCCCTGCATTGGCAGGTGGATTCTTAACCACTGCGCCACCAGGGAAGTCCCTCAAATCTTTTTTTTAAAATGGCATCGTTAAAGAAAACAACGTCAAAAATAAGTAAACAGCGTGGATTAGCCTGTTAATGAATAAAATGGTGATATCACTAACCTCCAGTAAATATTTTTGAAGGAAGAAATATTTACTTTGGACCGTAATTTTCCATAAATTCTATAACATTAAAAAAAAAACAAAACAGGGGGACCTCCCTGGTCGTCCAGCGGTTAAGACTCTATGCTTCCACTGCAGGGAGAGAGGGTTCAATCCCGGGTCAGTGAACTAAGATCCCAGAAGCCAACCGGCGTGGCCAAAAAAACAAACAAACAAACAAGAAAAAAACAAACTAGGAAACTAAGTATAATTCATATTTAACTATATCTAATTCCACGCACCTTATATTATTTAAAACATCATCAGATGCAACCTACTGAATGGGAGAAACTACTGCAAATCATATATCTGATAAGGGACTAATATCCAAAATACATAAAAGAACTCAGACAACTCAACAGCAAAAAAAACCAATGCGATCAAAAAATGGACAGAAGATCTGAATAGACATTTTTCAAAAGAAGACATACACATAGCCAACAGTAACATGAAAAGATGCTGTACATCATTAACCATCACAGAAATACAAATCAAAACCACAATGAGATATCACCTCATACCTGTCAGAATGTGTCAAAAAGACAAGAAATAACAAGTGTTGGTGAGGATGTAGAGAAAAGGGAACCACACTGTGCACTGTTGGTGGGAATGTAAGTTGGTGCAGCAACTATGGAAAACAATATGGAGGCCCCTCAAAAAATTAAAAATAAAACTACTATATGATCCAGCAACTCCTCTTCTGGATATTTATCAAATAAAACAAAAATACTAACTCAAAAAGATAAATGCATGCCTATGTTCAAGGCAGCGTTATTTACAACAGCCAAGATATGGAAACAACCTGATGTCATCAATGGATGAATGGATAAAGAAGATGTGGTACATGTATACAATGGAATATTACTCAGCCATAAAAAAGGACTAAAAGTCTTACCATTTTCGACGACATGGATGAATATCATGGGTATTATGCTAAGTGAAGTAAGTCAAAGACAAATACCATATTATCTCACTTATATGTGGAATCTTAAAAAAAAAAAAAGGCTCATAGAACAAAGAACAGACTGGTGTTTGCCAGAGGTGGTGGAGGTGGGGGAGTGGAGAGAAATGGGTGAAGGGGGTCAAACAGGTAAAAGAAAATCAATTAAACACAATTAGCATTCCCAAAATGATGGTATCAACAATCATTTATAGGGCTTCCCTGGTGGTGCAGTGGTTGAGAGTCTGCCTGCCAATGCAGGGGACGCGGGTTCGTGCCCTGGTCCGGGAAGATCCCACATGCCGCGGAGCGGCTGGGCCTGTGAGCCATGGCCGCTGAGCCTGCGCGTCCGGAGCCTGTGCTCCGCAACGGGAGTGGCCGCAACAGTGAGAGGCCCGTGTACCGCAAAAAGATAAAATAAAAAATAAAATAAAATAAAATTTATAAACACTCAAAGGATCAGAGAATACTGAGTTTTCGATCTAGAAGGAAACAAACACAGAAGGAATATTTACGCGTCTAGTCCAACCCCTTTATTTTACAGATGAGAAAAACCAACCCACAAAGTTTTAGGAGACTTTCCCATATGCACAGATCTAAATGTCAAAATTTGGATTAGAAGTTTCCTTCTGGTCCAACTGCTCTTTTTAATATACCATGCAGTAGGATACATTACAAAATACTACATTAAGTTTCTGGAATTGAGCTACTGAAAGAGAATTCAAAACAAAATCAGATTATTTAAATCTAAAAAATGAAGGTTTCTGGAAAGGAATTAATGCTAGCTAAACAAATGCTTAAATAATCTTTCCTGAGACAGTAAAAGTTTCAGGAGAGCTTCAATAAATCTGACTTTAAAGGCAGGAAGAAAGAACTTGTGAGAAAATGGAAGTGGACTCAGTCTCTGGGGGCCTATCAGAAGCCCAGAACCAAGGAAGAAAACTAGGTATGTTGCGATCAAGTCTGGCTGAACTGGCCACATGGGTCGTGGGACAGTAAATAATTAACCTACTCAGAGATCTATTATAAAAAGATTAGTTGGAGGTGGAAGGAGAAAACCACCAAGAGGTAAGCAAAGCCAAATGATATGAGACTAGAGTCTTTATACCTGTTTCACCTAATTGAACATGGTATTTAAAATGAGACTTTTTAAGCACATGAAAAGTTTCAAATCCCAATGGTCTTACCTTTATTTGTGGTAAGTGCCAATAATTCACGTGGAAAACTGAAATGTGAAATTTTACCTAGGGCATAGTTTTTTGAAAAAGACAAGACGGACTTCCCTGGTGGTGCAGTGGTTAAGAATCCACCTGCCAATGCGGGGGACACGGGTTCAAGCCCTGGTCCGGGAAGATGCCACATGCCACGGAGCAACTAAGCCCGTGTGCCACAACTACTGAGCATGCGCTCTAGAGCCCACGAGCCACAACTACCGAGCCCGCATGCCACAACTACTGAAGCCTGTGCGCCTAGAGCCCGTGCTCCGCAACAAGAAGCCCGCACACCGCAAGAAGAGTAGCCCCCGCTCACTGCAACTAGAGAAAGCCCGTGCGCAGAAACAAAGACCCAATGCAGCCAAAAATAAATAATATAAATTAAAAATAAATTTAAAAAATAAATTAAAAATAGACAAGACAAGCTCTGGGAGGGAAAGTAACTTATTTTCTTTTCTGCTGCCTTAAGAGTTTCCAAACTCTTTTTTATAGAATACGTTCCAAATTTTCTATAATGAGAATGTGCAATTTTTAATGTCCAATATGTATTTTAGCCAAATTCGAATGATCAGCAGGCTTAAATAAAACTTATTCTAAAGGATCTCTCTGCTAAGGTCCTCAAACACATGTTCAAACATTCCTTATCCAACCATTTATATGACAGAAGACTCCTTATTTTTGAAGTTTTCATCTCTCCTAAATTAACAAAAACAGCAAAATTATTAAACCAATGGCAACTCACTTTGAATGTTCCCATCACAGGAAACACTTTTTTACTACTAAAATATTAATAAAAATTAATTAAATATTTCACTAATAAAAGAATCACAGCCACCCTATTTCTCAAGAAGGAACAAGGGCTGCTATCATTTACTCTAATATTCGGACTACATGAAGAGCCCACCCCGCACCCCGACGAGCAAGGCACCGCGGGGTTTGAGGTTTTCCTCCCGCCCCTCCCTCTGGAATGATAAACTGCACTGACCACACACGCACCTGACTCTGCGTGAGTGACCCCAGTGAGACTCAAACAATAAGAAAAGACAAAGAGCCAGTCTCACCTGTGACTTTCCTGCAGTAAGTGCAGTCAGCTTAAAGTTTCCCACGCGCAGGGTGCTGTGCTGGGTACAGGCTTTTTCAAAGCAAACCTGTCAGACCCACCAAGCAGCAGACTTGTGGCCTTGGCTTCAATGACACCATGTTCTAGGGGATCTAGCTGACACCCAGTGACTGAGGGTGGGCAAGGAGCCAGGCCACCCCACGATCGACCACGTTCGCCTGCAACGACTTCTCCTTTATCCAACCCCCTCCCTGCACGCCCTTCCCCACCAGGACTCCTACAACCCAAACAGGAAGCGAGGGTGCTTCTCACATCCGTGGAGCCCCCAGCGCTGTGCTTCCTAACAACCCTGACCCGTATGGTCACTTTCTACTCCTGGGCCACCACAAGCTGCTCTACAGCTTCCACTTCAATTTCAAAACACAGGCCATTCCTCTACATGCATTCGGTCACTTTCCCCATTATTTCACAATTATGAGGTATAATATTAAATATTAGGTAGCTACTCTGCACCAGGCCCTGAAGTCTGAAGCTACTTCATCAGCAAAACAAGCACCACGTGACACTGAAATTATTTCATGGGCAAACAACAAGAGGCATTTCTAGAGGTACCCTGCAAATTGATTCATTGTAACCTAAACATAATCACTCACACTGTCAGGCTGTAACACTAACTTAAGAGAAACAAACTTAACTGACTTTCGCATGTCAGAGGAACAACTGTGATCTAGAATAAGACACATCAAAAGAGATTTGTTTTTAACAGTTACTTAATCCTATTAAGGTATTGCTATTTGCCCAGGTACCTTGTGTTGACATGTGAAAAAATTATGTCAACGTTATTATTTATAGAATAAAACGTCAACTCATTATAAGCGTTTTCACAGCTGCTGATTCTGAGAGATCATTCTCATTAGGACCAGCCCCTCTCCTCTGCATCACCCCACACACAACCCCAATCTCAGGCATGTTTAACCAAACTTACTGCCCCCAGACATCAGCAGAAGAAATGAAGGATGCGGGGGGACTTTTACTGTATGCAGAAGGTACTGCTCCACCAAACTGTGAAATAAATGATAGTCCTTTCGGTTAAGGCCTTCAGAATCCAATAAGGAGATAACAGAAAAATTTACAACACAGCAAGTATGGTAAGTGCTACTGAGATCACAAAACTGCTGTGAAATTGTATGAGGGGGATGGAGGGTGGGGAGGGACAGGGCTAAGATTATTCAAGGAAGGCTACCTGCTTGAGAGACACCTGTGACCAGGTCAGAAATCTACAAAGGCACAGAGATAAATACCTTTGCTTTTCTTGACTGTCGATTTTGTAGTATCTCAGAAGACAGACTGAAGTTCTCTTTAAAGAATAAGATTGCAGGATACTTTAACATATTTAGCACTACCTTGGGAGCGCATCAGAATGTATTCAAATATGAACACAGGCACATACAATTTTAACACTACTTTTTGGATCAATCTCATTTGGCCGGCCACTGATGTTTCCCTATCTGCCAACAATACACACACACCGCATGTGATTAATGCACCTGAGCGGAAGCCCTAGAGAGAGTTTTGGAGTCTAAAATTCTTGAGATCAAAATCCCACTTACTCAGTGTTTGACTTGGCAAATCTCTCTCTGCCTCATTTTCTTAACCTGATTAGAGCATATATCAATACGTTTATGTGAATATTGTTTGTCTCTCTTAACTAGAATGTAAACACTATGAAAGCAGAGGCTGTCTTGATCACTGCTGTATCCCCAGCACTCAGCACACCCTCTTGTGCGTAGTAGGTGCTAAATGTATACCTGATATACTTGAGTGGATGAAACAGTGAAGAGCAACACATCACTCCACAAACTCTAGACTTTGACAGTGAACTATGACCTGACAATCTGTGTAGCTCAGCAATCTGGTAAGATTATCACTTTCAAAGACTTAATTATCACATTCCTTTAGAAAGACAATAAAAACTGGCATATCTAAAAATAATTAATCTACCTGATCCTTGGAAATCCTTTTAATACAGCCCCTTTCAGCTTCCCTGGTGGCGCAGTGGTTAAGAATCCGCCTGCCAATGCAGGGGACACGGGTTCGAGCCCTGTTCCGGGAAGATCCCACATGCCGCGGAGCAACTAAGCCCGTGCGCCACAACTACTGAGCATGCGCTCTAAAGCCCGCGAGCCACAACTACTGAGCCTGTGAGCCTCAACTACTGAAGCCCACGCACCTAGAGCCCATGCTCCGCAACAAGAGAAGCCACCGCAATGAGAAGCCCACGCACCGCAACGAATGAAGCACAATGAAGACACAACACAGCCAAAAATAAATTAATTGATTTTTAAAAAAAGAAAATTAAAAAAAATACAGTCCCTTTAACATCAATGGTTCCTAAAATATGAATTGTGCAAGAAAGACAAACATCCATTTGAGGAAATGGATTCTTCATGATTCATTCTTCAGTGTGATGTCTTTAATACTGTAGACTTTAATCCCACTTGATTTCAGCCATTTTTATACTGTTCCTCAGCGTGCAGTACAGAATCTGCTTCTAAAGCATCTTTTCTATCTGATTCACCGCTCCTTAAAGAAAGGTATATGAAACGTACCACCCTTAAATGGAAGATTGCTGGGGGGGGAATCTCCCACATGCATAAAAAGGTCTGATAAGCCATAAAACAGAAGGAGAGATTTCAGAAGTCTTTAATAACATCATCACTAGGCCCACGTGGTGAAAAATAACTTTTTTTCTGTGATGGCTCATACTTAAGATGGCAAGATGTAAGTCATAAGGAGCTAATAAAACGAATTCGCCCCACCGTGTGGAAAACTGGTTCTTCTGACCAACCACAAAACACCAAGATTTAAACGCACCCACGTTTTGCTCAACTCGGGACTTTTCCACAGGCATTAGTACTTTTCCCTTAAAGTCGATTTAAAAGCCCCAGTAAAACACAGACAGCAACCCTTGCCGTCAGTTCCTGCACAGAAACACTTGAAGCCACACACTGATGCGTCTGGGGCGTTCAAGTAAACAGATGACAGGAACGCTTAAGCTGCTTTGAAGATCAACGTGGATTCCCAAAGCCAAGATTGCCACCTTGACACGCAGCTGGACACGGGAAAGCTTGTTCCTCTCAGAAGAGGAGAAAAGGGGGAAATTTTCGACAGCACTTATTTAAAGTTTCCACCTTCACACACACCCCCTTCCCCTCGGCGCCGGCGGGGACTCGGCCTCGCCAGAGGCGCGGGGAGGAAACCTGAGCCGACTTCCGTGCCCTCGCGGCCGGTAAGGGGACCCTGCCTTCCCGCCGCAGCCCCTCGCCCGCTGGGGACCCTCCGGGCCCGGCCAGCCGGGCCCGAACCCGTGCGCCGCCGGACGGAAACGCGGGCGCCGCTCGTGTACTTCCACCTCCGGCCCCGGCCGGGCCCGCGGCCCGGCTCGCGCGCCCACAGCCCGGCGCCGCAGGGACCCGCGGCCGAGCCCGGGCACCGACGACCCGCGCCGCCCCCGTCGGCCACCCTCGCGCGCCAGCCTCCCGGGGCCGCTCCGCGCTTGCTTGCGCCCCGCCGTCCAACCGCCCCCGCCCGGCCCGCGCCGCCCCCTCCCGGCCACGGTCCCCGCGCTAGGCCCCGCGGGCGGCGAGGGCGGGGACGAGGGCCGCCCGCGCCCTCCCGCCTCACCTACCATGGTACAGATGGAGGCGAATTTGGAGACTGTCATTAGGATTTCCATCCGCCCAGCGCCATCTTCCACCCAATCACAGCGGCGGCGGCGGCGGGCGGGGGAGGAGGGCAGCCGGGCCGCCCGCTCGCACCGCAGCCAGCGGGCGGACCCCGAGCTGCCGCGGACCCACGCACCGACCCTGCTCAGCCGCCGCTGCCGTCGTCGCCGCCGGCGCTCCGGCACTCCCTGCCGCGGGCCCCAGCCCCCGCCTGCCGGCTGCCCGCCCGCCCCCGGCTCCTCCCCGGCGCAGGGCGCAGCCGCTGCCTCGCGGCCCGCGCCTGCCCGCGAAGCCGCCCGCCGCACACCCCGCCCAGCGCACTGGGGAGCGGGCTCCGCCGAGGCCCTAATGCCCGGCCTGCTGGCAGCTGCACTGCCCGGCGGCGCGCCCCGCCCACCCCCTCGGGGCCCCGCCCACTCCCCGCGCCGGCACCGCCCGCTCCCCGCGGATGCCTCCCCGGCTCCGGAGCGCGCGACTCCGGGAACTCCCGCGCCGGCTCCACCCCGCGCTCGGCCGGGGCGGGGCTCGGAGGGGCCACCGCCTCCCGCCCGCGGCCCTCGCGGTCCTAGAGCCCGCGTGCCGCGAGAGGGGCAAGAAGGGTGCTGGGGGCGACCAGCGTCAATCCTGGAAGGGGCTGACCAGCAGCCTCTACCAAGGGCGAGGGAACAGCTAGCCCAGACAGAAAACTGAGGGGGTGATCTCGATAATTCTGGGTGCGGTGGGAGGAAACCTGCTTCTGAACGGTTAAAATAGCCCGGGTCATCCAATGTCCCAAGCACCTAAAATGTAAGGTGGTTTCTTTTTACATACATTGGGTGAATAACCTGGGTCAGAACACCGTAATTTCGCGAAAGACAAATTAATTAATTAAAAGTGAAAGAGGCAAAGAAGAAACTATATTTGGCTCCTTGAATTAAGAAAGGTAAATTATGGGGAAGGGGGCGAAGCTGATTTCCGCCCGCTTGTTGGCCATAAATTTAGCATTTGGTTATAAATATAGTATCTAAATATACTTGTTCTGAAAGTTGAGTTGCAAAATAGGGAAGGATCTCAACCCAGCAGTGATGGTGTTATTCCCAGGGACAAGAAGTCCCGCAAGTAAGAAAAATGTCCTGTGAGAAATGCTGAAGCAGTATTAGCCAGGGGGGATAGTTCCTATTTTCCGCTTCGATAAAATGCATCATTGCACCCTGTTCTTCGTGTCAGACAGCTCAGCTTCGTTTCTTCCTATTTGAGAAAGAAGTTCAAGTTAGTAGAATAACTTTATAAATTATTGTATTAGAAAGCTTGTGATTTTTCACGATTGAAGAACTGATGGGATGCTTTTTTAGTTTCCCCCATTTCAGTGGGGCAGAAATGACAAATGACAGACGAATCTCTAAAATCAGATATGCCTTAACTCTTCAGTTCAAAACATTTAAAACACAAAACATTCAAACAAAATTTAGGTGAAAAATAGATTTCTGGTACATGCATGCTGTTTCCATAGTGATTTCCATTATAAGCTTGCTTGGGGGAAACAAAATTGCACACAGAATATAGCCAAGTCCCATAGTAGCTGGCCTGCTTCTCCAGGCACCTGCCTCCCTGGAAGCCGGGACTTCCCTCATTGCCCTGATACCCGAGCCAGTGCTAGAATGTGCCAGAACCACACATTCAGGTAGCTGGACCACCTCCCCATTTCCCTGCCTAGACTTGGAAGTATCACCCACCTGAGTTGTTTCTTGCTATGTTCCATCCTGCTTAGACCTCCAGGGCATGCCTGGGCCTCCTACCAGTGTTGCCATGCCCATGACAGACTGGACCCTATCTGTCTCATCTATTTGGATGAAAGTCTAGTTGTCATTCTGTCCCGTTGAACAGGTCTAATGTGTCAGAATTTGAGCCCCATCTCCATCTAGGCTGCCCACCAAGATCTTTCCTTGTCCATGGAACAGAGGCCAACAGGTTTACACGTAAGTGTATGTAAGAACAAGGGCTTTTCTAAATGGATTTCTGGTAGAATTATCTGAAGTTGTTTAGTTGATGTTATAGCCATCTAAATTCACAGATGAGGGACTTCCCTGGCAGTCCAGTGGTTAAGACTCCACGCTTCCAATGCAGGAGACACAGGTTTGATCCCTGGTCGGGGAACTAAGATCCCCCATGACGCGTGGCGTGGCCAAAAGATTTTAAATTTTCAAAAATTTAAAAAATAAGTTCACAGGTGATAACACAGATCCTAATAGCAAACCTCCCAATGCCTCACCTCCCCAGCGTTAAGGTTGAATGGAAAGGCACAAACGTAAAGAGAGAATCTTCCATGTGCTAGGTGATGCACTGGGGTGTTTGTTTGTTTGTTTGTTTGTTTGTTTTTTACCATATGTAATGCAGATGAAGATAAGATATAGCTGAAATGTCACACGTGTACCCCCAGAACTTGAAAGGGATCATCTGGACTTAGAATACAGTTTTTACCTGCAACCGTATCAGCTTTACAAAGAGCTTCATTGTACGTAGGGAAAGATGAGTTGGTGTACAACTGACCTCTTTCAGGCCTTCCTGAGTGTATCAGCTACAAATTACACCCAGATAACTTCAGGGACCAAGCAAGTAAACAAATTAGGGCAAGCTCATTCCATTTGGTTAGCACGATGTTTTTAAATGGTTTTGTTTGAATAATTTTACACAATCCTTTCCGGTCCAGTTCCTTGCAAGCCACTTCATCTTTTCTGTTCTCTTCCTGTCTCCACTTAACCACGTGCCACTTCATATATTTCTGCCACCTCTCTTTTCCACGAAGCCATTTGGGTTTGCACCAGCTGACATCAATGGGTGAAATGCTGTGCTGCCCTTGATGGGGCGAGGAAGGATGTGGTGGAGAGGGGGTGGAGAGGCGTGGAAGACAGCCACAGCACAGGGAGTGCTTATCAAGGGATTACGCGTGCGCCAAGCATTTCCTCAAATCCCCATAACAACCCAGTGGAGTAGGCGCTATTATCGTCCCCATTTTCTAGATGAAGAAACGGAGGCACAGAGAGAACTTTCCCAAGGTTGCACACGTAATAAATGATGGAACAAGGATTTTGGCCCCGCTCCAGAGGCCACGCTTGTATCCACCCTGCTAACCCAGCTCAAGTCAAAGTGCCTCATTCTGACTCTAACAGAAGGAGGCTGAGAGGCACTCACTCCTTTGGGACCAGGTTACAGCTACAAAATAAACACAGGTAAGTATTTCTTTGTCTCACTTCCCTCATCTGGAAAATAAGGGTAATGATTATTTCTACCCCAGAGGGGTGTGACAAGGATAAAACATGGAGACACAGTTAGAAAAGTGCCTGGCACTCAGCATAGACTGGAGAGCTTTGAATGGACATTCAGTATCAACATTTTAAAAGTCAGGATGGGCAAGTACCGCCCTCAGGCTGCCAGTTTACTCTCTCTGATATAACAAGCCTCTGCCGTGTGCCAGTTGCCTGATTAGTATTTTATTTTATTTTGTTATTTATTTATTTATTTTGCGGTACGTGGGCCTCTCATTGCTGTGGCCTCTCCCGTTGCGGGGCACAGGCTCTGGATGTGCAGGCTCAGCGGCCATGGCTCACGGGCCCAGCCTCTCCGCGGCATGTGGGATCTTCCCAGACCGGGGCACGAACCCGCGTCCCCTGCATCGGCAGGCGGACTCTCAACCACTGCGTCACCAGGGAAGCCCCTGATTAGTATTTTAGATGCATTTTCCAGTGTAACCTCCCAGGGCCCTTGGAGCTGGATCATTTTGTGCTCATTTTACCACGTTCACCATGGCCCTGCCCAGCCAGTGCAGGGCCAGGGGCCACACCCAGACACTCTGACTTGAAAACCCAGGGTCTCTCCCCTTCTCTACCCTGCTCGGTGACAGCTGAATGAATGAACCTTCTTGGTGGCGTTAATTAACATCATCCAGCTGTCCAGAGGTGGATGTGAATCAAAACACTGATGTTCTTTTGTTGGTTTGAATCAACAAATCAGTGACTTACTTTTCAAGGCTGATTTCTAATTCAGATGAGTAAAGTCAAAGCATATGCCCTATGGATATATGACTCTGATTTGCCGGGCAGCATAGCATATAGCTAATGGATCTAAACCTTTGTCGTTATTTAAATCTAGGTTTTCAAAGAGGGCCAAAGGCACAGCCCCTTTACATTCTATTTAAAACTGAAAAATGAGTTCATTCATTAAAACAGATATCTTTTGGTCATCTACTGATGATTAAGAGAAATCTGTGCGCTCAGGGAGTAGACAGATGAGTTTTACGGAAAATGAGCTGGGAGAATGGAGAACTAAGTGCAGTCAGCTCTGAGGCAGGTGAGACTAACCCTGCCTGCAGGAGGGACAAGCTGAGGACAGCCTCATAATCCAGAAGAATAGGATGGACAGTGGCGGGGGAGGGGAAGGAGAGGGAAAGTCACGTGCACTGACCCATGGGAGCCAGAGGGACGTCTAAGGCTGCGGCACTGGGTGTTCTGTGGAGTCTGTGGAGATGAGTGTGGAACGTTAAGGGGACAATCTGACCCACAGGGACACCAGCAGGGATTATGGTCTCTGGAACGTCTACCATCATATCCATCAGTACTAAGTGGTAGAATCAGCCTACCTGAAAACCTGTTTCTTGTTCTTCATAATCTCCATTTGGATTCCCACCCTGGAATTTGTTGAGGCTAAACATGGCAGAGAATCTCAAGGAGACATCAAACTAACAGGTATGTACCTGGGGAGAAAACCTTGACTTCCGGTGAGCACAGAGGTAAACTGGAATATTTTCTTTCGTACTTAGCTCCTCACTAAGCAGGGCCTGACTGCAGGAGGCTGGGGAGCATCCCGGCTGTTTAGGAAAAGTGCAAAAGTTGCAGAGCTTACCTTGAGAAGGGGCTACCTTTTCAAATGCTTCCATCAGCCACTCCTTTCTTCTGTGAAAAGGGGAGAACAGAGAGAGACAGAGCCATAAAGCGACAACCCTGGATACAAACAAGATCCATTCCAGTCATGTAATTACTCAGCAATGTGCATCTGAATTGCTTTTTTTAGTCAATACATATCTGTTGAGTACCTCTGACTCGTGAAGTCTTGTTGGAAACAGGGAACAAAGAAGCTTGTTCCTTCAAAGAGTGTGCCATCAGGACTTCCCTGGTGGCACAGTGGTTAAGAATCCGCCTGCCAATGCAGGGGACACAGGTTTGAGCCCTGGTCCGGGAAGATCCCACATGCCGTGGAGCAATTAAGCCCGTGCACCATAACTACTGAGCCTGCGCTCTAGAGCCCACATGCCACAACTACTGAAGCCTGCGAGCCTAGAGCTCGTGCTCTGCAACAAGAGAAGCCACCACAATGAGAAGCCCACGCACCACAATGAAGAGTAGCCCCCGCTCACCGCAACTAGAGAAAGCCCGTGCGCAGCAACGAAGACCCAATGCAGCCAAAAAATAAAATAAATTTTTAAAAAAATGAAAAAGTAAAAAAGCATGCCATCTGGTTGAGAGAGAAGACTTGTACACAAATCACTTTAAGTACCAGTTGTGTAACTTATAGTATTATAAGGGTTCAGAGAAGAAAGTGATTGTTTCTTCTTTGGGTCATCCAAAATACTACCCCTTACTAGAGAGTAGGGTCACCTGATCCAATGGGAAAAGTTGGGAAATCTCAAAGAGTAATATAATTATATCTTTTAAGTAACACTTGCCTGTCTTATTCCTCAAGCACCGACAAGCTCCATGCCACCTCTGAGCGTTTGTTCTGGCCGTTCCTTCTCCCTGGAACACTCCCCCTCCTTTACAGGGTCACCTCCTCTGGCCCTGATGCCACCAGATCCCCTCCTCTCATGTAAGCTCAAGAGAACTGGAACCCTATTTTAGAGCTCTGTCTCCAAGGCCTGAGAAAGGACAGTAAGTGCTCAATAAATAAATGTTAGTGAATGAACAGAAACGGATAAAACACCTACACTTTAAGTATGTCCGCCTCCAGAGCAAATAAAAACAGAAGAATCCTGGTACATAGAGCTGATTTATCTTGACTGATCAACACAATGAATGTGAAGTCTCAGAAAGCACTTGCAGGGCTTCCCTGGTGGCGCAGTGGTTGAGAGTCCCCCTGCCGATGCAGGGGACACAGGTTCGTGCCCCGGTCCGGGAGGATCCCACATGCCGCGGAGCGGCTGGGCCCGTGAGCCATGGCCGCTGAGCCTGCGCGTCTGGAGCCTGTGCTCCGCAACGGGAGAGGCCACAGCAGGGAGAGGCCCGCGTACCGCCAAAAAAAAAAGAAAGCGCTCGCAGATACTCTGCTGTTTCTCTGACTGCCTTCCGTCTGGAGTTTCCCATTTTCAGTTCAGCATTTACTCAGCTCTTATGAGAAAGTTCATCAGAAAAAAAAAGGAAAAGAAAAGAAAATGTACTTTCTGGACTCCAGAAAGTCTCAAGCATCTGCAACTTCCCCAATCACAGTTCTGATTTTCTTTACTGTGCCTCTAGGTTTTTTCCTCTGGAGACAGCTTCTCACTTCATCCTGCCCTCTCCTTAACCACCTGCTTCTCAAAAATGTCAGGGTGGTTTTTCTATATGATTTACCAGAGTTTAACATACACTTGGAGTTTGTATTGTAAACGTTCGGCTCTAACTTGTGATTTTACTGCCATTTTTGCCTCTTCCCGCCCACCGGGCCTCCTGGGCACTTGACCTCGAGGAGCCTGCCTAGGGTACCTAGTACGGGGCAGCATACCCACTGGGGGTTTCCTGGGACACACAAGCTCTTCATCACTTGAGACAAACAGGCATGGCTCCCACTTCTTCTTTTTAAAAATTATTGAAACAGCAGAGCATAGCAATGTTAAACGCAAAAATTCCAAAATATATTTAGCATACAGAAACTCCTGTCAGACATACAAGAAACAGTTCATGGTGATTTCCCAGGATTGTGGAAGTGGGAATGGGTGAATTGGCGGACAAGATGGAAGAGAGAACTTTACTGCATACTTTTTATGCTTTTTGAGTTTGCAAACATGCAAATGTATAACTATTTCAAAAATTAAGTAAATTGAATTTTTTTTAAAACTTAAATAAAAGACAGTTATGTGACAATATTTTTAAGTTACTAGGCACAATCCAAACCAAAAAAAAATTTTTTTTTAAGTAACTTAGTGCAAGCCTAGTTCAATTCTGGTCTGTCTCTGCCTAAATAGAACACACACTTGAACTCTGACACTTCCTTCCTTAGGACTCTGGGCTCTTCTGCCTGCATTGGCTCAGACTCTGCAAGTTAAGGAAGATAACAGTCTCTTTACAGAAGGGCAAGCTTTCGTTTGCCTGCTTCAGGAGGGC
Organism: Stenella coeruleoalba; assembly: GCF_951394435.1. Taxonomy (NCBI): domain Eukaryota; kingdom Metazoa; phylum Chordata; class Mammalia; order Artiodactyla; family Delphinidae; genus Stenella; species Stenella coeruleoalba. The sequence goes on from NC_137164.1 coordinate 4,715,854, forward strand.
TAGCAATGGGTGTTTCTCCTGCTCTGTCAAAAGGAAGAGGCTGTGGAGGAAATGAGAGATGGGAAGAAGGGAAGTGAGCCCAGAAAGTCCTCTCTGTTCCTGGCGCTCCATCCTCCAGGCCCCAACAGAAACGAGGTGAAGTGATCACAGTTCCTCACGTGATCACGTGATCCATGATCACGTGACCACCATTACCCAACACCTGTCCACAGAACGGTCCTGTGCTTTTCCCCAGCACAGGAAGAGTGCTCATCTCCCCAGGCAACTTGACCTTTTCTGGGTGTTTTTGGAGGGCTTGTTTTTTTCTTTCCTTTAGCCTTTCCCAATTCCTTCTGGTCAATTCTACTACGCGTGGTAGAAATTTTACTTTTTTTTCCTTTTAACAACAGTTACACATAGGAGCAGATATATCTGCTTTCTGACACAAAACCTGAGGATACACAAACGACAGATGATACCAGAATATCTTTGAATAGGTCTTCCAGGTAACAGGGAAACGCATGCCCATCTTTCCAAGGCTCAAGCCCAGGGCTGCTCCTTTTGACAACCTGGGCACACAGTGTCCCCAGAGGAACTGCTTCCTTGTTTTTGCTGCCTGTAAGCAGCAAGGAGCTTTTTATTTTAAGGATTCCACTGTCAGTCATTACGAAGAAATAGGAAATAGACGACGAAAATAATAAATAAGGGAAAAAACAGATTTTATAAAGCTCTACGGTTGTTAGTAGTAGTCGACTCCCGAGATACCAATGGGCTTCAAGTTAAGAATTAGGGTGCCGCCTTGGCCGAGTCCCTCCCCTCCACCCACAGAGGATATCCAGTCTGCGATCCTGAACAAGCCCTTTACCCTCTAAGCTCCAGTTTCCTCGTTATACGAAGGGAAGATCCCTACTTCATCAAGTTGTTGGGGAGATTAAATGAGATACTGCACATAAGGACTCAGAACCACAGCTGGCCCCCAGGATGTGTGAGATAAAAGAGTGCCTGGCTGCCTCCCTGGATTCTTTCCTCTTTTCTCCTCAACAAGATGATTCAGAACAGTGTGTGGTTGCTTGATTCAAAGAGTAATGAATTCACAATAGCCAGATGTGGAAACAACCCAAGAGTCCATCAACGGATGAGTGGATAAACAAACTATGGCAAATATATATAATGGAATATTATTCAGCCTGAAAAAGGAACAAAGTTCTGACACATGCTACGATATGGATAAGCCTTGAGGACACTATGCTAAGTGAAATAAGCCAGTAGCAGAAGGACAAATACTGTATAATCCTACTCACAAGAAGTATCTAAAATAGTTAAATTCCTAGAGGCAAAAAGTAGAACAGTGGAAGCCAGGGGCTGGGAGGAGGGGGAACGGAGAGTTGGTGTGTGATGAGTACAGAGTCTCTGTTGAGGCTGTTGAAAGGGACTTGGGTATACACGGTGCTGATGGTTGGACGGGAGCGTGAATGTACTTAACGCCATTGAACTGTACACTTAAAAATGGCTCAAGTGGTACATTTTATGTTACATATATTTTAGCACAATAAAAAACAATCATTAAAAAAACTCACCAAGGACTTACAGATAACGCCAGTGTTCCTTCATACGGACTTCCTTTGCCCTCTGGTCCCACAGATCACTTCAGTTACGTTGACTTGCCTCCAGATTCACCTCTTCTGCCACCCTTAGGCGCTGTCTCCTCAGCGCTCCCGGGGGTCTGCTCGGGGATCCTTGCTCCATTCTGAAGCATGACTGGGATGCGGAGGCTACAGACACGCCAGGTATGCCTGTCGCTCAACTTGAAACCAGGCCTCGGTCCCTGCCCCTCTGCCCGTCTGCTTTAGTGTTTCTCCTTCACAGGCTTCCCCGGTCTCCCCCTTTTCCACCTGTGCTGACCCTTTGGATCGAGTGACTTAGCTTTTGGCTTGCCCGCTTGGCTGGGCACTTGGCCCTGCGAGGTTCAGCTTCCTGTACCTGCTCCCCGATGACTCTGAGTCTGCCAGGCAGCTGAGGTCATTTTCTGCGTGTCCCCAGCAGGAGCCACCAGTCACCGAGGTTGGACACTTGAGCATCACCCGTCTCTGCTTTCCCACCTCTGCCCTTCCATCAGTTCCACCTCAGGAACACCTAGTGTATGTGCTTCCTTTGGGACCCGCCCCCCCATCCCGCTTGAGATCAGGGCCCAGCATCCCCTAACGAGCCACCGCACCAGCCTCCATTCTTGTCTCCCTCCTCTAGTCTGGGTCCCTCTGGGCCTCTCTCCCTGGGACAGCCAGAGCTGTTGTCCCCAGATGCAAACCTGGTCCTGGTGCTCTGCTGCCGAGAAGCTCCACAGGTCCCCAGGGCTGCAGGACCAAGCTGAAGTTCTCTGCTTGCCAAGACAGGTCCCTCGCCTTGGCGCCCACCTGCCACACCAGCTCCTCCCCAACCGCGCCCACTTCTCATCCCAACACACTGAGGTCTCCCTCTCCCCTCGCGCTTCTGCCACCTCTGCCTTCGCCCACGTTGCTCCTCCCGCCAAGAAGGAGCATGTGGCCTGGTTTGCCCAGAACAGTCTCTGCTTACACCTGTTGTTCGGTGTAATTATTAATAGCCTTCCTTTCGCTCTCCAAAGTGTCCTGGCTTAGGCAACAAATTGTGTGGTCACTGCATTTGCCCTAATTCTTCACCTGGCAAACCTCTGCTCATCCTCCACGGTCTGCTGGATGTCGGAGGTGCTGGGAAGCCTTGCCCGTCTCCTGCAGGCAGTGCCCACTCAGCCTTCTCCCTTCAACTTCATGACAGTGTCTATCACGGCGCATTGTTAGGGAATCGTCTGTCTCCCCCGCTGGACTCCTGGAGTCTTATACATCTTCTCATCCCCAGCACGCAGAAGAGTCCCTGACATAAAACAGGTGATCAGTTAAAGTTTGCTGAAGAGGAATGAAAAAGATAAATTCATTTATTAAGTGAGAACTACGTGCCCGGCGCTGTTCCAGACGCTTGGCAAAGCAGATGACCATCCACATTCTCATGGAGTTCACAGTTAAGGGGAGGAAATGGACAAAAGTTAGTTTCTGAACAGATCACTGGCGGGGGGTAGGGGGATTTGCTTTGACTAAGCAGACTCACCCCCAGAGCTGGGCTGTCCCCTTGAGGCACAAGGCTGTCTGAGGGATGAAGACCACCCTGGCCAAAGCAAGCATTCGGTCAGAAGGGAAGAAGCAAAATGTGTTGATGAAAGCGGGATCAGGGAGATGCTAGGATGCTGGCTTTGAAGATGGCCAAAGGGGGCACAAGCCAGGGAAAATGGGTGGGTCCTCAAAGCTGAAAAACGCAAGGAAATGGACCCCTTCCTGGAGTGTCCAGAAAGGAATACAGCCCCATCCAGACCTCGAGTGTAGCCCAGGGAGACATGTGTCAGACTTCTGATCTTCAGAACCAGAAGATTAAATTTAAGTTCTGAAAAGAGGAGAAGGGGAGAAGCAAGGAACAGATGCTGGGTAAATGCATCCATTTGGTAGGATTAGGGGAACAACCCACTTCCAGGCCAGAGCTGCCTCTGGTCATGTCTTCTTTCCATCCTGTCAGCGTATCTCTGGGGCAGTATGTTTAACTCGTTTGAATGTAATTCAGAATGTTATCATAAACTTACATTAAGCACCACTGATAGTCATTTTTAGTCATCATAATATCAAATCTGAACGAAAATATTCCCAGACAGATTGCTCCCATTCAAATATTAAAATAAAAACAAATCAACAGGGTTTCCCTGGTGGCGCAGTGGTTGAGAGTCCACCTGCCGATGCAGGGGACACGGGTTCGTGCCCCGGTCCAGGAAGATCCCACATGCCGCAGAGCAGCTGGGCCCGTGAGCCATGGCCGCTGAGCCTGCGCGTCCGGAGCCTGTGCTCTGCAACAGGAGAGGCCACAACAGTGAGAGGCCCGCGTACTGCAAAAAAACAAACAAACAAATCAACAGACATGAAAATGGCAATATGGTCTATCCCATGGACATAGGTTCCAACAGAAGAAGGCACTCAGGGCACAGTAATTACCGGGCCAGACCTCTTCAGGATTAGGCCTACCCTGGAAAGCCCTAAATACCTTTCCTCCTGGGTCTACTATTAAATGGCCTGAGAAAGGCTCAATCCTATAACCAAAGCACATAAAAGAAATTTTCTTCTCACTGTCTTTTTTTTTTTCTTCCTTCAGAGATGACATAGCAACAGTTTTGTGGATAAGAATATCAAGTAGGCGTTTTGATGATGCTGATAATGGCGTTGGTTGCAGAAAATGGGAGCTGCATCAGACAATACCGAATACATTATTTTGTGCTGTCTCCTCTTAATGCCTGGGTTAAAGCAACCCAAGCCAATTGCAGTTCCGCGACACCGTGTGAGTGCTCCAGTGAGGCCGAACCCTGCACCATCCAGCGACCCATCACCTGTTTGAACCTGAAAAGGTGTCACTCTTAATCTGTGCCTCTTCATTCCATGCCTCCGCTCTAATTTAAGTAATTCTCCTGCTTCCAATACTGCAGCAGATTTCTTCCTTCTTCTCTTTCTTTTCTTCTTCTTTTTTATTTTTTATGAAAATTTTCAAACATATAAAAAAGTAGAGGGGGGCTTCCCTGGTGGCGCAGTGGTTGAGAGTCCGCCTGCCGATGCAGGGGACATGGGTTCGTGCCCCGGTCCGGGAAGATCCCACATGCCGCGGAGCGGCTGGGCCCGTGAGCCATGGCCGCTGAGTCTGTGCATCCAGAGCCTGTGCTCCGCAGCGGGAGAGGCCACAACAGTGAGAGGCCCGTGTACCGCAAAAAAAAAAAAAAAAAAAAAAGTAGAGGGAATAGTAAAATCAACCCAATTTACCCATCACCCAATTTTTCTACAAAATATTTACATATGGTAAAATGCATGGATTTGAAGTGTACGATGTTTTGATAAATGTATTTACTTGTTTAACTGCCACCCCTAATCAATATATAGAACCTCCTCATCACCCCAGAAAGTTCCTTTGCCATCCCCCAGTTTGGCGGTTATCAATACATAGCCATGCTTGTTTCATCGGTGCCCCTACCCCTGGACCCTCCAGGATGACTTTGAAGTAAATCCAGACATCATATTATTTTATCTGTAAATATTTCCTTGTATTTCTTTAAGAGATCACCAAAATATTATCACACCTAAATGAACAATAATTCCTCGGGGCTTCCCTAGTGGCGCAGTGGTTAAGAATCTGCCTGCCAATGCAGGGGACACGGGTTTGAGCCCTGGTCCGGGAAGATCCCACATGCCGCGAAGCAACTAAGCCCATGCGCCACAACTACTGAGCCTGCGCTCTAGAGCCCACGTGCTACAACCACTGAAGCCCATGCGCCATAGAGCCCGTGCTCTGAAACAAGAGAAGCCACCACAATGAGAAGCCCGTGCACCGCAGCGAAGAGTAGCCCCTGCTCACTGCAACTAGAGAAAGCCCATGTGCAGCAACAAAGACCCAAAACAGCCAATAAATAAATAAAGTAAATAAAATAAAATTTTAAAAAACAATAATTCTTTAACATCAAATACACAGTCTGCATCCACATTTCCCCAGTTCTCTTTTTTTTTTCGCGGTACGCGGGCCTCTCACTGCTGTGGCCTCTCCCATTGCGGAGCACAGGCTCCGGATGCGCAGGCTCAGCGGCCACGGCTCACGGGCCCAGCCGCTCCACGGCATGTGGGATCCTCCCGGACCGGGGCACGAACCCGCGTCCCCTGCATTGGCAGGTGGATTCTCAACCACTGCGCCACCAGGGAAGCCCCAATTCTCTATTTTTTTAAAAAAATATTTATTTGTTTAGGCTGTGTTGGGTCTCAGTTGCGGCATGTGGGATCTGGTTCCCCAACCAGGGATTGAATCCAGGCCCCCTGAATTGGGAGCATGGAGTCTCACCCACTGGACCACCAGGGAAGTCCCTCCCCAATACTCTTTTAATAGATTTACACTTGGTCTCTTCACTTTTGATCTATTCCATTGATTTTGAAAACCACTCCAGATGAACATTTCCAGTCCACCATCATGATTACCTACTGTGTGCTCCTTAGTCTAGCATACCTGGACTCCATATATAACTTTCCAGTTTAAATTCCATTGTTCCTCCTCACCCAGCTATCCTTCCACAAAAGAAAAGTAGCTTTTGTATGAATAAACCTGTTTCCCCACTGCTGAGAATTTGATTATGTGTCTCTTCTCTCTACCCTGCCCACAAATGTTCGTTAAATAAATGTTTGCTGAACACCGACTAAGCACCAGGAACGAGCTAGTAGCTACAGAATAAGTAGCTACAGAGTAAGTAGTGAACAAGATAAATATAGTTCCTGCCCTCAAGGAGATCATGGCATCCTCCCCTCTCTACCTGTTGGAACCCCGTTTACTTTAAGGTAAAGTCCAAATGTCACCTCCACTGTGAAGACTGCCCTGATCTCTTCAGGCAGAAGTATTCTTTCGCTTCTCTAAAACTCCCGCTTTGCTCATTTGTTCTGCTTCTAGCCTACGTGCCACATAAGGACTTTGAACATAAGACATGTAGACATAGTTACTTCGTCTTTGTAATACTTTCACCATCTAGTGGGAACACAGTGAATGACTGAATGAATATGTTAAGACTAGTTATTTAAAAAACTGCCCATGGACTGCTACACCTGAAACAACTGTTTAAGGAAACATATCCGACACGGTTTCAACTTGGCATAGGTGACTGCAGTGCCTTGAAGACACTTGGGGAGAAAGTTCATCTATAAAGCAACTGGCAATTGGCCCGGAGATTAAGAGGATGTACCCTGAAGTCTTGTCATCTTTTAGTTATTTTGTCCCATTATAGTATGTTTCTGAACTTGGCACAGGGAATTAAAAAGCTGATTTTCTATGGTCGGAAATTCTTAAAAATACTTCTCTGTCATTATAAAACTTTGAAAACGTGTAAAAGCATGAAGAAAGAAATTAGAGTCATCCATACTCCACCATTCAGACAAAAGTCACGGTTAACGTTTTGGTGTATTTCCTTCCAGTCTTTTTCGTCTGCAGTTTGAAGAGAGTCTGCTCTGGAGTGCTGGATCTCACGCTGGTGCTCAGGATGGGCGGACTTACGGAGGAGAACATTCTGCTTTCCGTATTAAAGCAGCGCCGTCTCTGTCGCCTCCACGTTCTGCCTTTCCTCGCTGATGACTCTCTGTTTCTTTTTCCCTACATTGCGTTCTACCTCTTCCCCCACTGAATGCAGAGTTATGGTTTTGTGACCCTACTTCGGGTCTTCACTCAATCTCTGGTCCCCACATCATGTCCCTGATCAGCATCTCAGAGCCCTGTCACTTCAAATCCATTCATCGCACCTCCTTGACTCTGAAACCCAGTTCCTGGGCCACATCTTGTCTTTATCATACTTTTGCCCCACTTGTAAGCATTTTCGCATGGCATTAAAAAGACTCTGTAAATTGAAATTGAATAGTTGCGTATTATTCTCTTTTATGTTTGGCCATAATTATCCTAACCATCCTCCAATATTGACCTTACGTTAGTTTCAATTTGCCACTATTGTGAATAACATTCCAATGAATATCTTTGTAAATAAATCTTTAACCATGTATCAGATGACTTTCTTAGGTCAACTGTATAGAAACAGAAGGACTGACATAAAATATGGCACAAAATATTTGATACATATTGCTAACTTGATTTCTAGAGAGTGTGCAGACTTACACTCCCACAGCAGAATATCGTGTGTCTTGTTGCATTGTTGCCAACCTTGAGCATTATTGCCAAAATAGAGAACAGAAGGGAATTTTGGAATAAAAAGAAGATTTCTCAACCTGATCAAGAGCATCTGAGGTACAGTAGAAACTAACACAATATTATAAAGCAACTATACTCCAATAAAAATTATTTTAAAAACTGAAAAAAATAAAAAAGATCATCGGAGAGATGGACTGGGAGTTTGAAAAAAAAAAAAAAAAGAGAATCTGAAAAATGTACAACTAGCATCACAGTTAATGGTTTCAGACCAAATCCTTTCCCCCTAAGATCAGGAACAAAGCAAGGCTGTCCACTCCAACCACTTCTATTTAATGGTGCATTATTTTAAAATATTTGCTTATATGAGATATTTAAAAATCACTGTGCATTTTAATTTGCATCTCTTTGTTTTCGAGAGTAACTTTTCTTAAGTTTATTAGCTATTGGTAATGCTTCTTTTGTGAATTATGTATCTGAAGTCTTTGCCCACACTTCTGTTGGTGTCCTACGGTTTTTTAAGTTATTTGTATGAGCTCTCTATATTTTTGTCTTAAATATTTATTTTTACAAATTTGTAGTTTGCTTTTTTTGAATGCCACATTTTTGCAATATAGAATTTTTATTTTATTTTTTAATAGTGATCAAAACTATAGAGTTTGTCTCTTTTTAAGTTGTTTTTATGCTTCACCATTTCTTCTTACAATTGCATGGTACTACAGAAACAATACTGCTTCCATATTCAAGAACTAGTTAGGTGGTTCAAAGCCCTATGAACAATTTTCCTATGAAAAGTAGTTCTTATATCCTGCAACTGATATTATTTGTGTCATTATAGTGCATCAACATGAAAAAAAAATGGCTCAGAGAATCTAATTTGCAATATTGGTTCAAAGTTACAATGTGTAGGATTTATATTCAGCTCTGAGTCATGCTTTTATCTATAATTCTCAATTAAAAAGATGGTGAGGTTGATTATTCAAGAAGCCAGAAAGGAGCGTAAAAATTTATGAAAGAATTTCACAAGGATAGTTTAATTTGGACTGAAATTTCACCTAACTAATTGTTCAAAGTAGAAATGAAGAGTTTTCTCCTGTTCAAGAACAGCTAAAGGAGAATAAATAAGAACGGTTATTTTCATGTGTCATCAATCAATAGTTTATTGACTATATTGAGTATTGAATTTTCCAAAGGTTGTTAGTCTAAAAGGGGATGATTTTTTAATGTTAGTCTGTTAGTTTATGAAAGTGACACTAACGAATCTTTCATTTGACTTTATTTGTAGCTTAAGTCATGTATAATATCTCCAGGTCAATAGCTGATAAATTACTGTATTTTTATCATACTTCATATTCTATTGTCTCATAATGAGTTTGGATGTAAGATAAAATGTACCTCAGAGTAATTACTTTCCAGAATTAATATCAGCATGTGATGAATAAGATTCTTATGACATCAATATTCTCAACATAAAACAAAGGGAAAGTCCAGGTGAAGCCATTTAAGAGAATAATTTAGACGAAAGAACAAGAAAGAATCCTGGATTACTGAGCTTCAAAAAGAATGCATCTATCAATCACAATTTCAAAATACATCAGTGGAAAGAGGAATATTGCACCTCACAGCACTGCTGAAAGGCGCTCTGAATTTGGAAACACACAATTTGAGCCCCTAGCTACCTTGCCTGCTCTGCTTCCCCTATACCAATTCACTCCAGCCTTTCTAGAATTTGCTTTCTGTCCCAGCACAGTGCCTGCATGGAGCAAGGACTCAACGCATGGTAACTTTTATGAACACCTTTGCGGTAGGTCCTTGGGGAACAGAATCAATGCTCATATGCCAGGAGGGTGGGCTGTAGGGTCAGGCTGTGGGATGTGACCTTGAGCATGGTTATTTAACCTCCGGGTGTCAGTGCACTCTCCTTTAAAGTGAAAATAAGAATAGCATCCTAGGTTTATGTCAGGATTCAATGAAACCAGGCATACCAAATACCTGGTATATAGTAAGCATTTGGTACACTTGAGCTGCTCATACACAGAGGAGAGAAAAACACAACCAGCTGGATATTCTCTGTCTGTATCATCCTCTGCAAGCGAAACAAAACAAAACGAAACATATATAAACACATTCTAAGGGCCGCTTAATCAGGTTTAGCTTCATGAAATAAATAAATACCCTCCCCGCCACACACACGTACACACCAGCAGTTTAGGAAAATAGAATTTAATTTCTCTCACACACTAAATAAGCCAGAAGGTAGCCAGGGCTGCTCTAACCAGTACGTGATTATCTGGATCCGGGGGGCCTTTCGTTGTATTGCTCTCCATCCACAGAGAGTTGCCTCATGGCCCTGGAGGGATCCCTACCATCTGATCTCCTTTTCCAGGCAGTGAGAAGGAGAAAGGGGGAGAAAGGGCCTGCCCTTACCCTTTAAAAATATTCGTCAGTAGTTGCATCCAACACTTCCATTAACATTCCATTGGTCAGAACTTGGTCTCAGAGTCCCATCAAGTTACGAGGGAGCCTAGGAAACAGTCTTTACTCTGAGTGGTCATGTATCCAACCAATAACTGGGGGTTTGAGCACAAAAAATGGAGAGAATGGACACTGGGAGGAAAACAGCCCGGCAGATAACAGGCTGGCTCAGAGCAGGAAACAGAATGATGATATTTAAGAATGAGGTCAACCCCCCAACTTTATGTATTTGCTTCCTTATTTGTTAGGGCACAGTTGTCAGTGGTTTGCTTCATTGTGTTTTATGTTTTAATCCTAAGAATTATGAAAAGGATTACAGTCTCAGCCCTCCTGGAAATGTTTACCAGAAGAGTGTCCAATCCATTCCGACCTCAGCGCTTAGCGAGGAAAAGCGCCTAGGAAGGATTTCGAAGAAAAGCCACCAGATGACTAACTGCTCAGAATAAGACCTAGGACGGACCTTTAAGGAAGGAGCGTGAGCCAGCCAGGGAAAGAAACGGCTAGAGGGTGACTAAATAGTGATCTCCTGCTACCAATGGACTCTGCCCCAGAGGAGAGGAGGAGGCAGAGGAGGGCCAGCTGTTCATCTCCGCTGAGACGGGAGAAAAGGGAAGAAGCAGAAGTGGCTTAGGGTGACCTGTAAGGAGAAATGTGCTGACCGGGCGGGCGGCTGTTAACACACCGCAGGCGGAGATTACACGCGGACCTCTCAGAACTCTGAGATATTTGCATATGCTCCTCCCCGAAGGCGGGGTTGGGGGCAGGAGGGGCGGGGCACAGGTTGAGGGTGGGTGAACCACTTGAACATCAATGGTACCCTGTCCCGTGCCTTGGTTTCCCTCATGGAATAACTCTGTTTCGGAGTTCAGAAAAGGGATACTGTGTTGATCTGAAAGATAAGTTCTGGTTTTGCATGTGTATAAAAACCAATAACTACACAATGTCAGTATCTTGCAGATTAGATCCTACAAGGAGAGAGGAATGGATTTTCCATGTTTTAAGATATCATTTTAAGAATTATAGTAGTAATACAATGGCTTTCCAGTCAAGATGGTACAGCAAGGTGCATTTCATCCTCTGTGAAAACAGTAAGCAATGCCAAACGAAATATACACAGAGGAAACTTTTTTAAAAAAAGATAGAACATGGCTCAGAAATAAGACAATTACTCATGAGGACAAGAAAGAGAAAAGAAATGGTAAGAGCCGAGTGGGACCTGGGCTGTGGGTCTCAAAACAAGCAGTGGTGGCTGAGAATCTGACTCCTATGGTGATGAGGACAGAAAGTCCCACCTGAGATTAAAGACCAAAGCCATGGTCACTGCTGAAGCCAGGCTCTGGGGTACAAAACCCCCTTCTCCCCTTTCCCTTTCCCTTCTCTAGATCCCACTCCGCAGGGGGAAGGGGTTTCCCTCCGAGCTCTCCTAAGCTCTGTAAAAGGCGGCCACCCTGTGAGGTGAGGTCACCACGGATCTGCAGGTCTTTCTGCTTCTCTCCCGTTCCCTATTTCTGTTCAAGTTTGCCATTGCTCTTACATCTTCATTCTGTCCTACAACTATAATTAAGTCTTTTGTGCTCTGTATAGAGGTTCAGTGCAAAAACAAGTGATGCGACTGAACTCACAGAAAAGTATAGTGTCATGACACCTGCGTCACGATGAAAGACTTTTCTAAATTCTCTGTATCGCTCAAAATCACGTTTTAATTAGCTTCCTGTTCGGATCATGACTAGCTTGTACAGCATTTGTTTTGTCTTCCCCAGTTTCTAGTTTCCTTTTGTGTGTATGTGTGTGTGCGTGTTTACATGTAGTTATTGAAATATCTTCACTTTGTCATTAAGTATTTCTAGGTTCCTAAATATTCAATGTGTGTAATGAAATCTATTTTCTTCCTAAAGACATCTTCTTGTTGGGCTTTTACTTCCCGTTTTAATCTGAACTGACAGCTCTCCAGGCCTGTTACACACATGACCCCCTGTGGTTCCTGGGCTTCTGGGATTCACACCTCCCTCTTTCGTGGATTCCTTCTCCCTTTGGGAGGAGCACATCCTTGATTAATTTTTCCAGAAAGGGAATATGGAGAGATAAACTTTGTGAGTGCTTAACATTTTAATTTTATCCTCACATTTGCTTGTCTGATTGGATGTAGTTTTAAGTTTGGGGGTCGTTGCTCCCCTATGTTTTAGCAAACGATGTCACTTTAGATATTCCTGATTCTAATGTATTCCTTATTTCCTATGAGAGACTTCTTTTGTTTCCTCACTGCAAAATTTAGCGGTTTTCTTTTTAAACTTGGCATTCTGGACCTTAATCAAAATACGTGTGTGTGTGTGTGTGTGTGTGTGTGTGTGTGTGTGTGTGTGTGTGTGTGTGTGTGTGTATTTAATTCCTTGTCTTTGGTACTAGTCAACGTTTTCCACCTGAACACTTAAGGTTTTTTTCAGTTCAGGGAAATTATCGTTAGTTATTTCTTTAAACACTTTCTTTTCATCCACTGTTCTCTCCTTCCAAAACTCCTATTAGATAGATATCGAATCCTCTATGTTTCTTAACTTTCCCTCATTTTTGCGTCATATTTTGGAATATCTCTCTGTCCGTATCTTCTGGATCACTGTTTGATCTTTTACTTCGCTCAGACCTTCTACTTTTGAGTTTTCATTTTAGCAATCATGTTTTTAATTTTTGAGAATTTTGAATTTTCTCAGGGCTCTTTTTTCATGGCCATCTGTTTCTATTCTTCTTTTCAATGGATAAATAGTCTATCTTTTGGAGTTTAGATCAGAAAGGTTTTTTTTTAAGTGCTGTTTCTTCTCTCCCACTCTCTGGCCTTTCACAGCATTAGTTGCTTTTAAACCTCTTACGATCTTTGATTGGCAGGGCTTGGCTCAGGAATGATGGGACACATTGATTTTTACAGGCAGCTTACATGCGTTTCCTTTGCAAATAGCTATAGACCCATTTACCTGAAAGGCCTCTCCCCCGCCCCGCTCCCACCCTCCATCCCCACCAGAACCGGGGGCTGGCTAAGAAGTCTGTGTAAAGGGGTCCGTCCCCTTCACAGGCAGGCTTGGAATTGTGAGAACCCACAGGAATCCCCTCTGATAGTGGAGACCTTTACCTGGGGCTCCGTATGGGGGTCCCAAGTCTTAGCCCCCGCTCTGCCTCAGTCTGCTGCCCCCACCCCTTCACGTGGGATCTCCGCAGACACAGCTTTTACACTGTCGGAGTCAGGACTCCCAGGGCTGCGGCCCCAGCAAGTGGTGCTTCTCCAGATATTTCATGGAGGGGAGGGACTAACTGTCTGAGCCAGTCTCCAGATGGCCCTTCAAGTCATCCCTCCTTCTCTCCCAACTTGCTGACTCCAGGTCCTGGAATTGCTCCAGGGCTCTGCCGGGAAAGACAGCCACTCCTTCCATGGTGGTCTGGAGTTATCATTCTGTTCTGCTGTGATCCACTGTCTATCCACTTTCTGTCTTCTACGAATCTTCTAAAATGTCTTGGTCGAGGACGGTGCTTTCTTGTTCTCAAGGCCCCCACGTCCTTCCACTGTTTTCCTACATCCTTTCCCATTTCCCTGGGATCTACTCGGCTCTGGGCTTACAAGTGGGAAGAAGACAGGCATGGTCCCTTTTCTCGTGGGGTTTATGACCTTGAGTAGCTGAACAGACAACTCATGGCATTAGCAGTGTTATAGGAGGGATTCCCTGACCAGGTGAGAAAAGGCCTGCAAAGGAAAGGGTGTTTAAGCTGAGATCTGAAGGATGATCAGGTTTTCTGTCGGCACAAGAGGAGGGGTGTGGCCAGAACAGAAAGGAAGAAGGAACCGCATGTGAAACAGCATGTGAAAATGTGTAATCCCTGTAGGCGAGGGTGGCCAGCACCTAAGGGATCTATCTGTACGTGTCCTTATGCCTCATGGGACAGGATGGGCCCAAACAAGCTGCCTCTGAGAGCTGCCTGCCTGTCCTAAGCTGGTTCCTTTCCTGCGTTTTTCTTTCAAAGGACAAAGGGCATCAGGGTCTATAAAGGGCTTCTGCTGGAAATGCTTATGCATATTATCTCCCTAATTCTCTCAGTATCCCAGTGAGATAGGCGTTATCAATACCAGTTTAGAAGTAAGGAAATTGAGGGTCTGAGAGGTTAAGTAACTTGTCCAAGGCTAGTAAGTGGTAATGCTGGGATTTTAATCAGTTGAGGAATCTCTAAAGTATGCTTTTCTACAGCAGGTACCAATGTCTTTTTTCCCCCAATTTTTAAAACTGTAGTAAAATACACGACATACAATTTAACATCTTAACCATTTTTAAGTGTACAGGTCAGCGGCATTAAGTACATTCATATTCTTGTGCAACTGTTTCCTCCATCCTTCTCCAGAACTCTTTTCATCTTGCACAACTGCAACTCTGTACCCATTAAATAATAACTCCCCATTTCCTCTCCCCCTAACCCCTGGCAACCGCCATTCTACTTTCTGTCTCTGTGAGTTTGACTACCCTAGGTACCTCATCTCATTGGAATCATGCAGTATTTGTCTTTTTGTGACTGGCTCATTTCACTTAGCATAATGTCCTCAAGGTTCATAGGTGCCAATATCTTAATACCCTGTACCTCCTGATAATCTCCAGAAGGAAGAATGTGCCCCAACTCGAGCGGAAAGCGGGAGGCATTAGGTTGTGATAAAACTCAACCTCATTCAGGAGACGGTTGAAACACTGGTGTATCAGCAGAGGACACTAGAATTTTCAAAACCTCAAATCCTGCCCTTGCTAGCATATAAGATCTCTGACTCCATTGTATATTAAATAGTCAGAAAGTGCATCCTGTCCTGGCAGTCTAACTTCAATCGGTTTGATCCAGAAAGCTTCCTGCCCAGTGACATGACTCCTAAATTCTATTCTTAAGAAAGGACCCCTTCCTTAACACTGGAGCAGGGTCTAATTATTCATTCGTTTATCTGGTGTGTGCTATGTCATGTTCCAGTACGGTGGCTGGTTTCCATTTGCATCTCTGACCCAATCTCCACCTTCTCCACTCTGCCTGTGTCCCACGGGCTGACCTATAGGATTGGTTTTCAGATGGACTTAGGTAATTGGAGGCACCAGCAGGAGATTGGAGACTGATTGGCAAATTCATTACCCTGGCTTTCTCTCAGCAGGGTTGCTGTGGGTTGGCTGCTCGAAAGGCAACACTTTCAGGCACCTGGTATGCACCTAATTATCTGGAAAATGCTTACACTATGCCCTTTCTCTATCAGCAAAAAAAAAAAAAAAAAAAATTAAAAGTAGTTTGCCTTCATGTGCCGAGGATAGCACTATATCTTAACTGTCCTGCCTTAGAGCTGAATCAAATCCTGCTGTCGTAATATAATCTGGAGGGAGCTTGCTTGTCTCGCTATTCTATGGGGCATGGCGCTGGCCCATTACACTGATGGCATTATGCTAATTTGATTTGGGGAGCAGGAGGTGGCAGGCGCCTCAGGTGCGTTGGTAACACGTGGACTTCAAGAAGTTGGGAGATAACCCCCTGGGAAGTCCACGGCTGTGACATCACTGATGGTTCCAGGGGCCCAGTGGTCTGGGGCATGTTGGGGTGTCTCCTGCTACATGGGAGAGATAGCTGCTGCATCTCGCCCCGTGTACCACATAGGAGACACAACATGTAGTGAGTTTAGAGGCAAACTAAACCATAATTTTCTGTGTGCCGCTCTGAACTAATTACTGGGTATCTGACAAGGCTACTGGTTTTGAGTGGGCACAGGGTATGAAAGGGGTTCAGAAACAAATCCAGGCTGCGTTACAAGCAGTCTGAGCAGCAGACCCAGTGGCATGGAAGGATCTGAGGCAGACAGAGATGCTATCGGGGGCTCCTGGCAAGCCCAATAGGACCCAAGTAAAGTCAACTGCTGATAACTGGTTTTTCAGTTGAAAAGCAGCTCCTGGACTGTTGCAGAGCCCCATAGGGACTGAACATTTGACCCTGGGTCACAAAGGACTATGTGATTTAAGCTGCCCATCACGCCCGGGACATGCCCAGCAGCATCGCTGTAAAGTGTGAATGATACATTGAGACCAAGTTCTGCAGGTCTGGAAACCACAGCTCAGTCAGTCCAGGCTCCACGGTACCTCTCCCTACTGCCTGACTGCCTCTCAACACATGCCGATGGCCTGAATGGCAAGTTCCCTGCAGCCTATACAGAGGAGGAAAAGCGGGGCTGGATTTATTAATGGATGCATATGGTAGGGTGGAACCAGACAGCAGGGATGAGCCGCTGAGCTGCGGCCCTGCGCAGGGATGGCCTGAAAGTAGGGAGGGAGAGGCGGTCCCCCCAGCGGGCGGAACTCCAGGCATTCCTTCTGGTTTATTCCGTATGGAAGGGAACGAGGTCTGAGGAATGCCATCCATCCAATTCATGGCCAGTGGTAACATGTTCACCACGTTGATTGGGGACTTGGAAAAAATAAATTGTCTGTTTAGTGACAGGAGAGCTTGGGGAGAGACGTGTGGCTGGACTTTTTGGAATGTGCACAGAACGTACGCAGGCTGTCAGAATACAATTCCACAGACTGGGAGGCTTAAACAACAACCATTTATCTTCCCACAGTTGTGGAGGCTCAAAGTCCGAGCTCAAGGTGCCACCAGGACTGGTTTCTGGTGAGGCCTCTCTTCCTGGTTTATAGAAGGTGGCCTTCTCTCCGTCCTCACCTGGCCTCTCCTCTGAGCATGCATAGAGGGCTTTTTGATGTCTCTTGGTCTTTTCTTCCCTTTGCTCCTCATTTTTGTTTATTAAAATCTTTTTCCAGCTTTACTAAGCTATAATGAACATATAATCGTCCTCTTCTTCTAAGGGCAACAGTCCTATTGGATTAGTGCTCCACCCGTATGACCTCCTTTAACTTTAATTATCTCCTTAAGGCCCTGTCTCCAAATACAGACACACGGGGGTTAGGGTTTCAACACATGGATTTAGGAGGTACAACGCAGCCCAAAGCGATAAGCAGGTGGTCAAGATGATGCACCCTGTGGACGTGTGTAAGTCTCTTCTCGCCACCCACGTGCCTGCTCCACGGGCCCACGAGCAAAGGACACGCGAGGCGGGGGTGGAAGCTGTGCACAGGCCAGTAGCATACTCTCTCACCAGCGCTGGTCTGGCTCCTGACAAGGCTGAAGGTCCAATCTGCCAGCAGGTGATCAACACTGAGACCCTAAAATGGCACTGCTCCTCAAGGGGACCAGCCGGAGACCCCTTCCATCACGGAGGGGCCAGAACCAGCCTCAGAGAGACAGATCTTTGCTCCCATCACAGATTTTCCTTCCCTGCCCCCAGGACTTCTGCCAGCACCAACATTCCTGAGCTTAGAGAATGTCTTATCTATCACCATGGTGTTGCAACTCAGCATCTCCTCCCCAAAGAAGATGCATTTTCAGAGGCTGTCATTTGCCAGTGGGAGCTTGGCCATGGAATTCACTGGCTTTATCACATGCTTCATTCCCTAGAAAGAGATTGCTTAATAGAGGGGCCTGCTGAAGACAGATATGGTGGCAGCCGGAAGGCAAGACCCTGCAAGGTGGGTACCTGCCTAGCGGATGCAGTCAGTTCCCCAAACCAGCAGCCAGCATTTGGTGCCACTGCCCCCATAACCGGACTGCAGGGGTCTGGGAACCACGGTGGGGGGATAGGAGTGGCCCTTCTCACTATGACACCAAATAACCACCAAAAGAAGACCTGCTTCCTGTCTGACTTTGGGCTTGTGGCCTCGGAAGGATATTTCTGCAGGGAACACATAGTTCCATTCAATTGGAAGTTGAAACAGAGTCTGACCCTCAGCTATTTGGGGCTCCTCATGCATGACAGCTTTTAAGATCTACTCTCTTAGCAACTTTCAAATATACATACAGTGTTATTAACTATAGTCACTGTGATGTACAGTACATCCCAGGATTGACTGATTGGTTGTGGCCGCACCATGCAGCATGCAGGATCTTAGTTCCCCAAACAGGGATCGAACCCATGCCCCCTGCAGTGGAAGCGTGGAGTCTTAACCACTGGACCTCCAGGGAAGTCCCAGGATTTATCTACTTTAGACCTGGAAGTTTGCACCTTTTGACCACCTTCACCTATTTCACCCACCCCACACTCATTTTCAGGTTAAAGTGGGAACAGAATCTTAAAGACCTGTCCCCAACCTCCTGATCCAAGATGTAGCAGAATAGCATGCAGGATGGAAGGCAATTCCGACTCCCCAGAGCTTCTCAAACTTTAATACTGTTACATGTCATCTGGCGACTTTGTTAAACTGCAGAGTGATTCATCAGGTCTGGGTGGGGTTAAAGATTCTGAATGATAACAACGGTCCAGGTGACGTTGTCCTTGGGTCTCACTTTGAAGTCATACAAGGCTGTAGCTCTGTGCTTCACAACCTGTTACAGTTTAGGCTCATCCCGGGGCTTTTAAGAAATACTAATGTCTACTCCCCTCTCCTAGAGATTCTGATTCAATTCACCTGGGGCTTGGGTAGCATTTTTTTTTTTTTTTTTTTTAAGTCTGCCATATGATGCTAATAGTTCCTTAGAGGAATGTTTTTAGGACTAAGTGACACAGTTGATTATTTCCAATTCATTAATGATGCATTTTGAAACAACCTTTCATTCAATCATCCATTCATTTATTCAACCTCCAACTCTATGATTGAACGGTCCATTTTAGAGAAATTATGTCTATGACTTCATTTTTCAAATAATTTTTAGCATTTTCTAGAAACACCTACATTCTTTATGCTGGATTTTCATCGGGTTACTACATAATGACATTAAACTCTGAAGAGCATCCTTCCCACAAATTTCACACTAAGCTGCTCCTTTTGGAACTAGACAATAGCAAAGGAGAACAAAATTAAAAAGCTTAGACAACGAAGAAAAAAAAATCTATCTTCAGTTTATATTTTATTAGAGGTGACTTGCCAGTCTGATGACAGGTTAAAATTATCCAGAATAAAAAAAGAGTGAGCAGTTCTACAAAAATCTTCTTTGTTAATTTTTAAGCACTTCCCTAAGGAGTTATGCATATAACTAAAATTCTAGGTGACTTCACCCAGAGAGGTAGACTTTGCATCTATTCAATGCTTGCAGGAAAGAAGGTAGAAACACCGTTTCAGTCTTGCTATGAATGTCCTTGTGGATGGCTCCTTGTGTGCACGTGCAGAAGCGGTTGTAGGGTACATACTAGTAGAACTGCTGAGTTATAGGGAATGTGAACATCCAACTAGCAAGGTATTCTCAAATTGTGTCCAAGCGGTTGTGTATATTATCATCCCACCAGCAGTGTGTAAGAGTTTCTACTGATCTTTGAGACTGACTTGTGATTATAAGACTTAGTTTTAGCCAGTTCAGTGGGGTTTATGTGGTATGTCATTACAGTCTCTTTTTGCATTTCCTTAATTACTAACAAGGGGAGCAACTTTTTGTATGTTTACTCACCATTTGTGTTTCTGCTTCCTGTGAAATGTGTTTTCATGCGTTTGGACCGTATTCCCATTGGTTGTTTGTCTTTTTCTGTTCGTTTTATACGATTAATCTGAATACTACTTCCTTCTTCAGCTCTATGTGTCTGCAAATACATTCTCCCAGTTTGTAGATTGTTTCTGCACTTTCTTGTTGGCCTGCTGATGAACAGAAGTTCTTAATTTTAACACAGATTAACATAGTCAATCTTTCCAATTAGAGCTTCCTGTGTCTCGTTGAAGTACTTCTTTCTTACACAGAGGTGAAGAAAAGATAGTCTCCTGTTTCTAAATGCTTCAAGGTCTTACCTTTCACATTTAAGTGTTGAATCCTTCTGGAATTACATTTCGTAAGCCCACTCTTATGGGCTGATTCACATGTAGAAATGATGCCCACAAATTCCCCCCAGAAGAAATTGCCTGGTGTCTGCTCTGTGGCCTATGAAATCCTCCCCTTACACACATGAGTCTGTCACTTCCTTGCAGGCCGGGATCAGGAAAAACCTGGGGAGCCTTACAGTCATAATTACTTCAGCCCAACCTGGTAGAGTGAATTAGTTCCTTAGTTCCCAATCCTAATTGATCTGATAATGGCAGTAAACGTAAAAGGAAATTATAACGCTAAATACCGAGCAACGTCCCCCCCCCCGCCCCCCACCAAAGTGTACTTTTAAGCCTCCGTACCCTGCATTTTGATAACCATTAAAAGGACTTTCTGTAAAAAGAAGAACACTAGTTACTCCTATATAAGTAAATTAGCCAAATAACACAAAATAACCAATTAAAGATACGGAATTTAAAAGCAACAGCCAACTCTGCAGTCAAATCCATACCTCAGCGGCAGGAACTTGACCAAGGAGGGCTGCCAGAGGCCAGCACTGCTGACACGTTGCTCTGTTTCCAACATGATGGAGCACTTCAGACGGCAGTCAGGAGAAAAGTCAAGCACTCTGCACTCCGAGATAAACCAAACATTACAGGGTCATCCTAACTGGTTCAGATCTTCCTCCAAGATACGAAAATATTGAAAATCCTATAAACCTGGATTTCCAAACAGAAAGAGTTTAAAGGCTGATTTTGTTATGTTGATGTCTGAGAATATATTTGGTCTTTATAATCTCATGAGGGAGTTGTCTATAGCCACCATTAACAGACTAATGTAAACTTGGGAACCTTGATAACTCTGTGGTTTATTTGGTTACATACCTGTCCAGTTCTCTGTTTGAGGAGTGAATCCTTCAGAAGTTTGGCTTCCTTGTTCTCTTTGCAAGCACTTCCCTTTTAAGAACCTTCTGACTCTGAGTCCCCCTTTGCCTTGTTCAGTTGGATTCTTCGTTTGCATTTTGGTCCCCTTTCTCATTTGGTAGTCCAAGCTTTCAACAGGATAAGGTTTCTTTGTTCACGGCTCACCCACACATCTCTCGTTTTGACTAGGAGCGTTTTCACTGACGGTTTACACAGATCCTCCTGGATACCGTTCAGAAACAGTCTCTTGGTTTCCTCTGGAAGCAGCAATTCATGGACATGTCTTCTCGGAAACATACAAGAGGAAACCTAACCACACTTGTAATGGTACCTCTTGGGTTTGTTCCGGGTCCATCCTAAGCAAAACCTACCACTTGGAATTAATGACTTATTTTAGCAATTTCTATCCTAAGACTTCCTTATCAGGGAGAAAAAACAAAACAAAACCCGCTCAGTATTCCCAACCTTATAAACCCCTTGCCATAACAGAAGAGCTTGGGCACACGTAAGCCAACAGTTGTCTCCCATTTGCTTTTCATTTTAGGAAGAGTTTACGTGTTTTCTCGGGATGGCTGCGGCCAAACGGCAGTATTTGTAGCTCACTTGGGACGGACATTCATGGGTTCCACATTCTCACCCTGTCCTGGGATCCTAGGACAGAAGGTTAATGCCAAGGCCCTGAGGTAAACACAGTTTTGAATGCGTATAGATGGAAACCATCAGAAGCATCCCAAAAGGAAATGGCTTTCGGGTCAAAACCAGGAAAACGCTCGCCTTCTGAAATTTTAAGGTTCATGGGTCCTGGGTTGGGATCACGGCAACTTTTTATCCTCTTCTGAGGCTCCCAACCCAGAATTCAAGCTCTAAAGACACGGAGAATGTCCCTTGACAACAGGCGGACTCCACGCAGACGCCACCCCATGTCAACCCTCCTCCCTGTTTCCATCCAACGTGGCAGCCAGAGCTGAAGCGGAGCCCAGGACACAAGCAGCAGAGAGGAAGGAACGTCTCAGCACTCTCCGTCGGACTCAGCAGGACACACCACGGGTCTCAGAGAGTCCGAGCGAGCCGGCGGTGGCTGGATCCAGACGGAATTGCAGCATCGTGCGGTGCGCGCTCAGCGCAGGCACAGCGCTCTGATCTCAGCCGCCAGCCTCCGGGGCTGCGCTGATCTGGGAGCTCTGTGTCTGAGGCATATCGAGACACTGTGGACAACTGAAAAGCCCATCCTGATTCTCCCTTACCAAACGCCGAGGCAGGTGAGGCGTGAGTTATGTTTGCAGGATGTCAAACAGGGGTCTTCAAAAGAGTCCAGGTAAAAGGACGGATTGATTCTTTTCTGGATCTTCTCCCAGGTCACATAAAAGTTCACCATCCCAGGGCCTGTGTCCAGTGCTGAACTTTGGAATCTGTGAAGACCTTCACCAAGTATCCCAGTGCCACGTTTTCCTGGATTTACTTATTCCAGGCAAACTGAAAACCTTCTAGGCAGATGAAAAGCCTTTTGTCAGTCTGCACGCCCGAAGAGTGAAGGCACCTGAGGCAGAATTTGCGTCCATACCTCAAAGGTGACCCCACACAGGGGGCCGGTCAGTGTCTTCCAACTCAGAGGACTCCCAGCCAAACCTGAAGGGATCTGGGCTGGATGCCACTCTTTTATTGGAACCAGTAATATCACACCCACCTCACCCACTCTCTCCTTTGGGCAGAAATCAGTGAAAACAGCAGAGTAGAGAACCCTGAAACTTCATCCCTCAACAACAGCAATGAAGAAGCTGGGAAAAATTACCACAATGAACTTCTTCAGCACTCTAGAATCTAATTCTTAAAACTTACAACAACAAGGGGAAAGCTTAACAAAGAAAAAAGCTGAATTTTGGTAAGAGAGCTCTGTGGCATTTTAACGTGCCTTGTCACCACCCTGACTCCCCAACACAGCTACACACTTGAGGACAGAAGCCCACTTCCCTGGTGCAGGTTACTGGTACCAGAGAAACCAATACTGACCTTACTCTCAAAGAATTGTAGTTCTGCATTCTGACCTGTATGGTAGCTCCCTGAAAGATCTGTTTAAGGGCTTGCCTGGAGCTTCCCCAGGGTTAAGGCAGCTTCCTGGGTGACATTTGCCAAAAACATTTAAAGACAAATGTATTAGCTGCTGCCGTGTGCAACAAAGGATAACAATTAGGTCAAGCAATAGAAAAACCAACAATCCTGGGAAAAAAGAGGCTTGAGAAGGGCACACTTCAGGGAATCAAGGCTTTGAAAAGTTTCCATGTATTCCAGGGCTCTGGAAGGCCACATGGAGGCCTGGTCTCGACACGTGCTCAGGACAGACCTGAGAAGGCTCAAAGCTCTCAGCTCCGGCTGAGCTACAGGCTCCCTGTGAGCAGGAAGTACATGGCCTGGGTGGCCACTGAAGGAGCACCCGACACAGAGCCCATCTGAAAAGACCGAAAAGAGCCTTTAGTGCCTTGTTTTTGGTTTTTCTGGTTCCAGGCATTTAAGGAAATCTCTGCCAAACCACTATCTGACCCCTAGGGGGAAAGGGCTTCAGTGGCCACACGTTACAGAGAATATGCTTTAAAAATTAGTTCAGAAAACCACTATCTGACCACTAGTGGGAAAGGGCTTCAGTGGCCACACGTTACAAAGAATATGCTTTAAAAATTAGTTTAGAAAAGTCATTTAAAAAACAAGCAACATGTATATATAGAATGGATAAACAACAAGGTCCTAGTGTACAGCACAGACAACTGTATTCAATATCCTGTGATAAACCATCAAGGAAAGGAATATGAAAAAGAATGTGTGTGTGTATATATATATATATATATATATATATATATATATGTGTGTATAACTGAATCACTTTGCTGTACAGCAGAAATTAACATAACATTGTAAATCCACTATACTTCAACAAAAAATATTGATAAAAAGAAAAATAAAATAAAAAACAAGCAACAGCAAATCATGGGGAGGGGGGGAAAAGCAATTTCCAGAGTTGCCACATTACAATATTAAAAAAGTCAAATTTTCAACAAAAAATTACAAGGTGTGCAAAAAAAGAAGAAAGTATGGCCCATTTACAGGAAAAAGAAAAATTAATTTACAGGAAAAAGAAAAAGAAAAGGAAGCCTAGCCATTGGACTCTGGTCACTGGACACTGAGTCAGAAAAAGCTTTAAATCAGCTATCTTAAATATGTTCAAAAGGCTAAAGAAAACCATTGAAAAACAACTAAGGGAAACTAGGAGGATGATGTCTCACCAAATTGAGAATATCAATAAAGAGACAGAAATCACAAAAAAAGGAATCAATTTAAAATTCTGGAGTTGAAAAGTACAATCACTAAAATGAAAAACCAGCCTTCAGCAGTCAGAGGAAAGAATCTGTGAATATGAGATTATCCAGTTTCAGGAGGAGAAGGAAAAAAAATGGAAAAAATAAACAGAGCCTAACAGGTCTGTGGGACATGATCCAAAACACCAACTTACACTTAACAGAAGCCCCAGAGAAAAGGGCAGAAAGAATGTTTGAAGAAATAATGGCCAAGACAGCCCAAATTTGGCGAAAGACATGAATCTACACACCCAAGCTCAGTGAACTCCAAGTAATATAAACTCAAAGAGATTCACACTAAAACACGTATAATCAAACTGGCAAAAGCCTAAGACAAAGAGAGAACCTTGAAAGCAGCAAGAGAAAGACAACTCATCCTGTACAAATGATTCCCAGTAAAACGAACAACTGATTTCTCATGAGAAACGATGGAGGCCAGAGGCAGTGGATTACATTTAAAATGCAGGCAGACCTCATTTTACTGCTCTTCACTTTATTGTGCTTGGCAGATACTGCATTTTTTTTACAAATTGAAAGTTCATGGCAACCTCCTGTTGAGCAAGTCTATTGGCGCCATTCTCCAACAGCATTTGCTCATTTCATGTCTCTGTGTCACATTTTGGTAATTCTCACAATATTTCAAGCTTTTTCATTATTAATATATTTGTTATGGTTATCTGTGATCAGGGATCTTTGATGTTACTATTGCAAAAAGATTATGACTCGCTGAAGCCTCAGATCATGGTTAGCATTTTTTAGCAATAAAATTTTTTTTTAATTAAGGCATATACATTGTTTTTTTAGACATAATGCTATTGTATACTTAATTGACTACAGTATAGTATAAACATAAGTTTATACGCACTGGGAAAACAAAAAATTCCTATAACTCACTTTATTGTGATATTACCTTTATTGCAGTGGTCTGGAACTGAACCCGCAATCTCTCTGAGATATGCCTGCATGGAAAGAGAAAAACTATCAACCAAGAATTCTATATCTGGCAAAACCATTCTTCAAAAATGAAGTAGAAATTAAGACACTCCCCGAAAAACAAAAACTGAGGGAATTTGTCAGTAATAGAGCAGCCCTAAAAGAAATGCTAAAGTGAATCCTTCAGGCTGAAGTGAAAGGACAATATATGGTAACTTGAAGCCTTACAAAGAAATAAAGAAGAGCAGTAAAGGCAACTACATAGAAAAATACAAAAGCCAGCATTATTGTATTTTTGGTTTGTAACTCCTTGTTTTTTTCTACATTATTTAAAAGACAAATGGATAAACAACAACTAAATATCTATGTAAATTAGCACACAATGTAGAATGATGTAATTTGTGACAATAACAACATAAAATGGGGTACATAACAACATATATGGAATTACATAGGAGCAAACTTTTGGACACAATTGAAAGTAACTTGGTGTAAATGCAAACTAGATTGTTATAAATAACAATGTTAATTGTAATACACAGGAGAAGCACTAGGAAAATAACTAAAACAAATGAGTAAAAGAAATAAGAAGAGAATCAAAACAGTATAATAAAAAAAGTTAAACACAAAAGGAGGTGGGAATGAAGCATTGAGGAACAAAAATTATATAAGATGTATAGAAAGCAAATGGCAAAATGACCAAAGTACTTCCTTATCAATAATTACATTAAATGAAAATGTATTAAACTCTCTGATGAGAAGGTAGAGATTGCCATAATAGATTTAAAAACATGATCCAACTATAAACTGTCTACAAGAGACTCACTTTAGATCCAAAGGCATAAATGGGTTGAAAGTGAAAAGATGGGAAAAAATTCCATGTAAATAGTAAACAAAAGACAGCTGGGTAGCTATACTAATATAAGACAAAGTAGACTTTTAGAAAATAAATTGCTACAAGAGACAAAGAAACATACTCTATATTGATAAAAGGGTCGATCCATCAAGAAGCTGTAACAATTATATCTAATAAATGAGTTCCCAGTAAAAGAACTCCAAATATAAAACCTAATAAAAGACCTAATAAAATAGCTCCAAAGTATATGAAGCACATAATAAAAGAGCTCCAAAATACATGAAGCTAAAATGGACGAAATTAAATGGAGAAATAAACAGTGCTACAATAATAGCTGGAGATTTCAATTTTGAGGAACTGCCAAACTTTTCCAAAGTGGATTCACTATTTTAGATTATCATCAGCAATGTATTTCTCCACATTTTTCCATATCCTTGTCAACACTTGTTAATATCTGACTTTTTAATTATAGCCACTACAGTAGGTATAAAGCAGTATCACATTGTGGTTTTTATTTGCACTTCCTTAGTTACTATTAATATTAAGCATCTTTTTATGAGCTTATTGGCCATTTGTATATCTTCTTTTTAGAAATGTCTATTCAAACCCTTTGCCCATTTGAAATAAATTGGGTTGTTTTATTATTGAGTTGTTACAGTTTTATATTCTAGATATGAGTCCCTTATTGAATATATGAGTTGCAAATATTTCTCCCATCCTCAGGTTTTTTCACATTCTGGAAAGTGTTTTTTGAAATGCAAATTTTTAATTTTGAAAAGTCTAATTCATTATATTTTGTTTTACTTCTGTGCTTTTGGTGTTGTATCTAGGAAATCACTGCCAAAACCAGGGTCACGAAGACCTTGTTTTGTTCTAAAGTTTACAGTTTTAGCTCTTACATTTAGGTCTGTGATCCACTGTGAGTTAACTTTTGCATATGGTATGAGGTTGAGATATAAATTCATTTTTTTGCATATGTGGATGTTCAACTATCCCAGAACCATTTTTGAAGACTCCTTCTTCTCCATTGTGTTTTCTTGGTAGTTTTGCCAAAAATCAATTGACCATAAATGTAAGGGTTTATTTGGGGCTTCTTAATTCTACTCTATTCATCTATAGTTTATCCTTTTGCCAGTATCACACTGTCTCGATTACTGTAGCTTTGCTTCAAATTTTGAAATGGGGAAGTGTAGGTCCTCAGACTTTATTCTTCTTTTTCAAGATCATTGTGTCTATTCTGAGTCCTTTGCATTTCCATGAGAATTTTAGCTTGTCAATTTCTATCCTCCAATAAAAGGCCAGCAAATATTTTAATAGGGTTTGCACTGAATACGTAAACCAAATATATTTTGCCTTTTAAACAATATTAAGTCTTTCTTAATCTAAGAACATAGGATGTTTTTCCATATATTTAGGTCTTCTTTAATTACTTTCAACAATACTTTGTAATTTTAAATTTTTTAGTCTTGCACTTAAGTAGATTTATTCCAAAATATGTTAACTAGACATTGTGGTGATCATTTTGCAATATATACAAATATCAAATCATTACGTTATACACCTGAAACTAATATAATGTTATATGGCAATTAAACCTCAATTGAAAAAAATTTGTACCTTAAATTTTCCTGAAGTACTGCTCTCATTGCATCCCATAAATTTTGGTATATTTCATTTTCATTCATCTCAAAGTATTTTCTTTTTTAAAAAAACATATTTATTTATTTATTTGGCTGCACCGGGTCTTAGTTGCAGCACGTGGGATCTTTGTTGCAGCATGTGGGATCTTTTAGTTGCAGCATGCGGGATCTAGTTCCCTGACCAGGGATCGAACCCCAGCCCTCTGCACTGGGAGCGGGGAGTCTTAACCACTGGACCACCAGAGAAGTCCCTCAAAGTATTTTCTAATTTCTATTATGATTTCTTCTTTGATCCATTAGTAACTTACAGTGTATCATTTAATTTCCACACATTTGTGATTTCCAAATTTTTCCCTTATGTTTCCATTGTGGTTTGAGAACATACCTTATATGATTTCAATTATTTTGAATTTTTTGAGAGTTGTTTTATGGCCTACTATATGTTCTATCCTGGAGAATGTTCCATGTGCACTTGAGATGTCTATTCTGCTATTGCTGTTTGAATATTCTATAGATGTCAGTCAGGTCTAGCTGGCTGATATAGTCTTGCTAATTTTCTGTCTGATTGTGCTATCCATTATTGAGATGGGGTATTGAAGTCTCTACCTTTTAGTTTTGAATTTTATATTTCTACCTTCAGTGACCTTCTGTTTAATCTTAACGCTAACCTCAGTGTAATCTTTTATAAAAGTTAGATGTCACTCCTCTTCAAAATTCTCTAATGCCTTCCCACCTACCTCACTCAGAGTTCAAACCAAAGTACATACAACACCTAAAGGTCCCCCACTACCTCTCACCACATTCCATGCCATCTCCCCTCCTCTTTGGTCCAGCCCATTGCCAACACCCCACCTCCAGCATTGCTTAAGCATGTCGGACACTGACATCCACAGATACTTTGTCCACAGGATCTTTGCACTTGCTGCTCTCTTTGCTTGAAATGCTCTTCTCTCAGGCATCTGCATGGCTTCCTTCGTCACTTTCTTCAGCTCTTTGCTCCTTCTCAGTGAGGTCTTCTCTGATCACCCTATTTTAAATAGTAATGTCTCATCATTCCCCTTTCCTGCTTTTTTTTTCCTCCATAGCACTTGTCTACATCTGTCACAGTGTGTATATCATAACATAATCATGTAAATGGTATATTATTTATGATCTGTCTTTCACCACCAGAATGTAAACTTCAAGAGCACAGGGATTTTTGTCTGTTTTATTCCTCTGTATCTCCAGCGTTAGATCAGTGCCTGTCACATAATAGGTGCTCAGTGAATGCATGCTCCATGAACGAATGAATGCCCTGAGTACTACTGAGGAAACCAGTCAGCTGGGCAGCAGACTAAGTTGGATTCATTATCAATCTCAAGTGGACCCTAAACCCCAATTCATTCTGTTACTATAAGACTCTGCAACTGTGAACGAGTTTTCTTAAAACTCCATTAATACTATTAAAATCCAATGGGGCCATCATGTTGCTTCCATCCATTTCCATCTTTTCCATCTCTATTTCCAAATATTTTTTGAGCATTTACTACTTGCTAAGCACTGGATACGAAGTAGTATGCCTATAGTGACTAAGTCCTTACCTTTATGACACTTACATTTAAATTTTCTGAAATCCATTGTGCCAAAGAAATCAGACCACTAACCCCAGAAATCCCTTATCCAGTTTATCCTCCAGTTTCAAATATCTTCTCCTAGATCAACTAAAATTAAATAGAATTCTAGCAAATGATTTAAATTGAACCTTACCAATTTCATGCATGTAAATCAGCTTTCAAATTCTACAGAAACCAACTTTTAAGTATCACAGATTCGTGTAAACTAGTTTGAAGAAAATAATTGGCAATGGAATTGTATTTACAAAATGTGAAAGCTTTGTGAAAATTAGCAGCATTAAAACAATGTCTGACGAAGATTATTCACGTAACACTTTTTGCTTCAGCTACAAGTCCCGGTGCTAAAACTTTTCAAAAGCATCTTGTATCAGTTACTTTGCAGAAGCATATTGATGTCATTGTGGTTCATTATAATGGTTAAAGTTATTATCGTTTTTCCAAAAAAAGTCTATTTCAAAAATTCCTGGCATCTATGAAACTGTAGCCAGAGTAATTTTTCTAATGGCTAAAAAGGTTTTAGTCTTTTGTCAGCAAGTACTGTAGTCAAAATATTTCAACCACAGATTCTTCTTCATTCCATCAGAGTACAGCCAAGTACCTGAATGACAGCAGAAGGTAGAGACAGGACACTGTGCTAGTCAGCAGAAAATTCTGAATCTAATCAGAGGACAGAGGCCTAATTGCTCACCTATTCCATTTGACAGCCAGAAAGACTATTTTGAGAAAACGTCTGTGGATTTCTTTTTAAAGTGTCTCCAAGAGAAATTTTAACAAGCATAATCAAGTGTGAGTTCCATACCTATCTGATTTTCCCACAAATCTGACCTAACAAGCAGTTTCACTGGAAATATAAGGACGTGAGAGAATAACAGTGAAGCAAAATTAGTCTAATTACAGGATAAATTAAAAATCCAAGAACTTGAACTTCCATGGTGGCGCAGTGGTTAAGAATTCACCTGCCAATGCAGGGGACATGGGTTTGATCTCTGGTCCGGGGAGATCCCACATGCCGCGGAGCAACTAAGCCCATGAACCACAACTACTGAGGCTGCGCTCTAGAGCCCACGAGCCACAACCACTGAGCCCACGCACCACAACTACTGAAGCCTGCGCACCTAAAGCCCATGTTCCGCAACAAGAGAAGCCACTGCAATGAGAAGCCCACGCACCGCAACGAAAAGTAGCCCCCGCTCGCCACAACTACAGAAGGCCCACATGGAGCAACAAAGACCCAACGCAGCCAAAAATAAATAAATAAATAAATTTTTTTTTTTTTAAATCCAAGAACTTCAGTTCAAGACAATTCAGCAGTTGCCATTGCAATTTTGATAGGAATTGCATTGAATCTATAGATTGCTTTGAATAGTATGGACATTTTATCAGTATTTATTTCATTCCAATCCATGAGCACAGAATATCTTTCCACTTATTCGTGTCTTCAATTTCTTTCCTTAATGTCTTATAGTTTTCAGTATACAGGTTTTCACTTCCTTGTTTAAATTTATTCCTAAGTATTTTATTCTTTTTGATGCAATTATAAATGGGATTGTTTCCTTAATTTCTCTTTCTGATAGTTGTTAGTGTATAGAAATGTAACAGATTTTTATATACTGATTTTGTACCCTGCAACTTTACTGAATTCATTTATTAGTTCTAACAGTTTTTCTGATGGATCTTTAGGGTTTTTTTGTCCACACACACAGACACACATATATATAAATATACATATGTAGTGCAATATTACTCAGCCATAGAAAAGAAAGAGATCTTACCATTTGTGACAACATGGGTGGACCTTCAGGGCATTAAGCTAAGTGAAACAAGTCAGACAGAGAAAGACAAATACTGTCTGATCTCTCTTATACATGGATCTAAAAAAAAAAAAAAAAAAAGACCAAGGTCTTAGATATAGAGAACAGACTGGTGGTTGCCAGAAGCGGGGGGAGGGGTGAAGGGTGGGAGAAATGGGTGAAGGGAGTCAAAGTGTAAAATTTTTTAAATAAATAAATAATAAGTAAAACAAATTTAAGGATAACTTAATCCACTGTGCTGATTCATTTACACTTAGCTCATGAAAATGTATTTTGTTGTAAAATAGATAGCTAGTGGGAAGCAGCTGCATAGCACAGGGAGATCAGCTTGGTGCTTTGTGTCTACCTAGAAGGATGGGATAGGGAGGGTGGGAGGGAGACGCAAGAGGGAGGGGATATGGGGATATATGTATATGTATAGCTGATTCACTTTGTTATAAAGCAGAAAGTAACACACCATTGTAAAGCAATTATACTCTAATAAAGATGTTAAAAAAAATAAAATGTATTTTGTAAGACTGTCTATTATCCAAGAAATCTTTTGAGCCTTTTTAAGACAAGTCTTTTGTCTTTGAACCAGTGAGTTCTAATTTTCCATATGAATGATGCTTGGACCTTGAAAGATAGACGATCAGTTGATTTTCAACTTAGATTCTTGAAATTTTAAGTGAAATGAAAACTTGATATTCTGTTTATTGATGGGGCACTGAATAAGGTCATTAAAAAAAAAAAAATTCTCAACTCAGGTCCAGATAGCCATATTATCAATCAAACAGGGTTAACAAAAGACGTGAAATTTGTCTGCCACACATTTCCAAGTTGTGCCTTACTGTCTAAACATAACTAGGTCTCCATAAATCACTGCAATGTCTTTCCCAACTCTCACTTCAATACTTTTTCTGTCTGAATACTCCTGATATTTGATTAGGTTCTTCCTCATGTTGCTCTGGCCTTAAAGTCTAGGGCAGTTGAAGATATTTTAGAAGCTGGAGCAAGAAACAGGATTTGAGAACAGAAAAATCTGGATGCAGATAATGAGGATCTGAGTTATGGGGTTGATATTCAGTTTGAATGTCTAATCACATGGTCACAAGCTTGTTTATGCCTGTTTTCATGTAGAGAATCAAGTTCTGGAAGGGTACAATCTTTGTCTTACTTGATTTAAAAAAAAGTTTCTCTTCACTTTTTTCTGCTTCTCAAGATCTCAAATGAAAATTTTCATTGAAAAAAGATTATTTTGTGTAATTATTCTTCACCATATGTTTTTCAATTATTCGTAGTATTTCTGCCTCATTACTTTGGCTATCATTACAGTGACATTTTCCTGGAGACAAAATTCTCATTATATACTTTCTGGTTTTTTTTTTTCTACGACAATTTAATTTCTGAACTCACCCAAACTTCAGCTTAGGATTTTTTTTGCTTAGGATTGAGTCTACATGCCAAGGGTCTAACGTATTTTTTTTCTTTTTTTAACATCTTTATTGGAGTATAATTGCTTTACAATGGTGTGTTACTTCCTGCTTTATAACAAAGTGAATCAGCTATACATATACATATATCCCCATATCCCCTCCCTCTTGCGTCTCCCTACCACCCTCTCTATCCCACCCCTCTAGGTAGACACAAAGCACGGAGCTGATCTCCCTGTGCTATGTCGCTGCTTCCCATTAGCTATCTATTTTACATTTGGTAGTGTATATATGTCCATGCCACTCTCTCACTTCGTCCCAGCTTACCCTTCCCCCTCCCCGTGTCCTCAGATACATTCTCTACGTCTGCGTCTTTATTCCGGTCCTGCCCCTAGGGTCTTCATAACCATTTTTTTTTTAGATTCCGTATATATGTGTTAACATACGGTATTTGTTTTTCTCTTTCTGATTTACTTCACTCTGTATTACAGACTCTAGGTCCATGCACCTCACTACAAATAACTCAATTTCGTTTCTTTTTATGGCTGAGTAATATTGCATTGTATATCTGTGCCACATCTTCTCATCCATTCATCTGTCGATGGACACTTAGGTTGCTTCCATGTCCTGCCTATTGTAAATAGAGCTGCAGTGAACACTGTGGTACATGACTCTTTTTGAATTATGGTTTTATCAGGGTACAGGCCCAGGAGTGGGATTGCTGGGTCGTATGGTAGTTCTATTTTTAGCTTTTTAAGGAACCTCCATACTGTTCTCCATAGTGGCCGTATCAATTTACCTTCCCACCAACAATGCAAGAGGGTTCCCTTTTCTCCACACCCTCTCCAGCATTTATTGTTTGTAGATTTTTTGATGATGGCCATTCTGACTGGTGTGAGGTGATACCTCATTGTAGTTTTGATTTGCATTTCTCTGATGATTAGCAATGTTGAGCATTCTTTCATGTGTTTGTTGGCAATCTGTATATCTTCTGTGGAGAAATGTCTCTAGGTCTTCTGCCCATTTTTGGATTGGGTTGTTTGTTTTTTTGATATTGAGCTGCATAAGCTGCTTGTAAATTTTGGAGATTAATCCTTTGCCAGTTGCTTCATTTGCAAATATTTTCTCCCATTCTGAGGGTTGTCTTTTTGTCTTGTTTTCATTATATATTTTCTACACTAGAAAATCCTAACTGGTTCTTATTTGAAATTGTCCTTCTGCCAATACACCAAGACAAAGGGCAAATCCGATGGAGTTGACTGATACTCAGAGTTTCCAACTAGAGCCTCACACATAAGAGGACAGATCCATGTTTCCTCCTAGCTTAGAAAATTTGCCCCGATGGAGTTAACATGCCAATGTCTCCTGAAAACCAAAATAAAACAAAACGTATACTTTGTTAATCTGCTTCTACAGAGAAAAATACAAAAGTGGAAATAGAGATGTGAACTTACTTTAATGACCGAAAGTTATGGGTTTCTCTTAGTAGTTTACTCAAGCCTGGTGCAAAATCACAAATTGGCTTCATTTTAATGTCACATTCCTGTTCATTTGTTGACCTTATTTTCTAAGGCTATTGGATGGCTTTCGTTTCTCTGAGTTTTTAAAGTTGTTATCCATCTGTACGCCTTTACATATGCAAAAATACTTTCTGCCTAAAATACCCTTACTACTTGTTCTCTGGTCAAAGTGTGACTCCTTCATCAAGTTCAACATCCTCTGTGAAGCTTCGTTGCTCATCCAGGGATTCTTCTCTCCCATGCCCTCCTCTAATCTAGGCGCAGTGGGTCATCCACAGAACACCCACACTGCTCAACTCCATGTCGCCTGCTTTTCCACTTACAGTAGTCTAGCATCTTCCTCTTCCACCAAACTCTCTGTGGAGTCCTTGAGGGCCAGGATCATGTTTTATTCATTTTTATAGTCTCATTATGCACTTCAGTACCTTATTTAATCTAGATGCTTATAAATACTGAATGAATTTTGAGTTTTCCTACTTTCTACATTTAATGTACTTCACATTTCTTTAAGTTTCAATCCTTTTCTTATTCTTTTTTACATTAATGATCTCAAACCGGAGGTAAATTGACCTTTAGACACTTAGGAAACCACTTTGGTTTTCAGATCTGTATGATAGAACTAATGACACAAACCTACTTTAAAAGCCTGTAATAAAAATAAATGCTTTACTCTCTTCAGAGGAAAATGGTAAATAAATAAAAATAGAGGTTCACTTTGGAAAACCATTTGGCAATTTTCTATGAAGTTAGAGATACCTTATGATCAAGCAATGCTCTAGGTATCACCCAGAAGAACAGAAAACATATTCACAAAAATATTTATGGCAGCTTTTTTCATAGTAGCATAACACTGAGAGGAAAAAACCAAATTTCCATCAAGACGAGAATGTATAAATAAATTGTGGTAAATTCATATAGTAGAATACTACTTATCAATAAAAAATAAAATAAACTACTGGTACAAGCAACAACATGATTGAATCTTAAAAACACTAAGCTGAAAAAAAAAGAGCCAGACAAAAAGTGCACATACTGTACAGTACCATTTATATGAAATTTAAGAATAGGCGAAACTAATCTATGGTTATAGAAATCAGAATGTTGGATTGTTCTAGTTGGGGAGGGGATCAGCTGGGACAAAGCACAGGGAATTGTTAATGGGAATGGCAATATTCTGGATCTTGATTGGGGATATTGGTTCCAAGGCTATATATTTACATTAGTCAAAAATCATCCAAATGGGATTTCCCTGGTGGCACAGTGGTTAAGAATCCTCCTGCCAATGCAGGGGACACAGGTTCGAGCCTGGTCCAGGAAGATCCCACATGCCACGGAGCAACTAAGCCTGTGCGCCATGACTACTGAGCCTGCACTCTAGAGCCCATGAGCCACAACTGAGCCCGCGTGCTGCAACTACTGAAGCCCGCATGCCTACAGCCTGTGCTCTGCAACAAGAGAAGCTGCCGCAATGAAAAGCCCGAGCACCACGACGAAGAGTAGTCCCCACTCACCGCAACTACAGAAAACCCGGGTGCAGCAATGAAGGCTCAACACAGCCAAAAACAAATTAATTAATTTTAAAAAGTGTACAATATTGTGTCACTAATTGAAACTGTAGCATACTAATGTTAAGATGTTCACAAAAGGGTAAACTGGGTGCCAAGTATACGGGAATTCTCTGTACCATTTTTCTAAAAAATTTTTTTGCTAAATCTAAAACTACCCTTTAAAAACTATTAATATTTATTAATATTGATTAAAAATAAATTATTTAGAAAATATTAAAAAGTATAGTGATGAATAAACCATCACCTCCCATGTATTCAATAACCAGCTTAAAATTAGTCAAAATAGTTAAAGCCTCCTGTATACCCCTTTCTTTACAGTCCCCTTCCTACCAGACAAGACCACTTTTCTAAATTTGATTTTCATCCCCTTGTATTTCTTGACTACTTTCACTACATATGCATATATGCCTAAGCAATATATAGTATTGTTTTGCATCTTTCAAAATTGTACGTGTATAAATTGTCCTATTATGTATGTTCCACATGTCCCTCTTTTTGCTTCATCACATTTGCGGGCTCAGTCTTGACTTACTGGCATATAATATTCCACTGTATGAATACCCCATAATGGGTTTATGCTCTTATTGGTGGACGTTTCCAACTTTTTGCTTCTATTCCTAGTGCTGTTGTGGATATCCTTGTCTACATAGCAAAGTTCCCATAAGATAAGCAGTTAGGAGCGGAATGCTGGAATTTGGTATTTGCATATTTTCGGTTTCACTAGATTTTGCCAAATTGCTTCGCAAAGTGGTTGTAACAGGGGTACGTACCTACCAGCAGATGCGTAGTGTTTCGACGCATTGAGGGGAAAAACGTTTGAAAGACATATAAACCGTACAACATGCTTTCTTCACCATAATTTTGCTTTTGTGTCCACGTAACCATTCCCACAAACTGCAGTTCGGAGCGCAGAAAAGAACTCAGACAACGTTAAGACCAGACGGCCCCGACGCCCAAGGACGCAAGCACACGCCCATTTCGCGCGTGGTGTCTGGCGCAATGGCTGACGTCATCACGTTCGTCATCACGCTCGCGACGTCTGCGCCTGTTTGACGCCCTTGAAGGCCCCTTTCCGGGCTGTCTGGCAAGCTCCAAGTGTCAGCTTGTGTCGGTCGGTTACCTCTTTTTCGCAAGAAAGGAAAATATCCTCACAGGTTCTTCTGGTTCTCAGAGACGACACCCTTACCCCGGAAAGAGTGGCTGTCGGCCGGCGTTTTCTCAGGCAGCGCCGCGGGCAGCCCGTAGGCCCTTGTAAGGCGCGCGCGCGGCGCCGCCTCCTTCTTTTCGGCCGGAACCGCCATCTTCCAGGTACAGTACGCGCGTGGCTCCCGGAGCCTCTTGTCCCTCCCCCTATTCTTCAGGCGTGAGTTCCAACCCTGTGGCCGCTGAGGCCGTGCATTGGAGCCCTAGGGAGATCATTTAGCCAGCCTGGGGCCCGCTGGCCTGGGCGGTGGAGCTGTGTCCGTCCAGACTCGGCGCGGCGGGCGCGGGGCCGGGGACCAGGCTGCGATGCCGTGGGTTTGCGGGGGGACAGGCTCTGGAAAAACGAGGCCGAGGCACCGGGGTGAGGCGATTCTGGTCCATCGGGAAAGGAATTCGTCCTTCCAGCGCCCCCACGGCTTCAGCCCGCCTCTCCTGGGCTTTCTCGGTTCGGCTCTGGCGCCGCGTGGCCGCTTGCTTTTCCAACGCCTTCAGTGTGGCATCGTAACCCCTGTTGTAAGACCTAAACTGTAATGCCCTGGGGTAGGGGCTTCGGGGCAGTAGGAGCGGGTTGAGAACCAGGCGCCGGTTTTAATCTCCCGAGACCTGGGTGTGTGTGTGAGAAAGTCGGGGATCGTGGTCGGAGAACTGCAGAGGTGCCCCCGAGTCGCCCTGGATGAAGAAGCCCAGCCCATTCGTCGTTGACGTGGGAGATTTCCGGTTCTCTTAATTCTGGCCCGGGACCGCAATTGGAGAAAGGGAAAATACTTTGTTTGCCACGGGTATTGTTTTGTTCATGCCAGGGCAGCAAGTGTTAAGCGAAGGGATTCCTGAATAGCTGTGTCTGATTTAGGCGTTTAGGGGGAAAGTTAACTGAATAACCCCTTAGTCTTAGTTTTGCATCTGTGTCTAGTTTGTAGCAGCCAGCTGCCAGAGTTGAGGAAACAGCGGGTTGCGCCCCTGTAATGGGTCCCATTTTTGGTAGTATTTATAGACTTTAAATTGTCATTGCTTGGGACGTTAAGTATCGTTTTTAAAAACTCACTCGATTATATGTGTGTTGAGTCCTGATGGATTTCGAACTTGGAAAAATGGGTCTAGTGGAAGGAGCGTGGGCTCTGGAGTCAGAAAGGACTTCCAGGGCTTCCCTGGTGGTGCAGTGGTTAAGAATCCGCTTGCCAGTGCAGGCGACACGGGTTGGAGCTCTGGTCCGGGAAGATCCCACATGCCGCAGAGCAAGCAAACCCGTGCACCACAACTACTGAGCCTGCGCTCTAGAACCCACGAACCCCAACTATTGAAGCCCGCGCACCTAGAGCCCGTGCTCCGCAGTGAGAAAAGCCCCCACTCGCTGTAATTAGAGAGAGCCGGTGCACGACAACGAAGACCCAACGTGGCCAAAAATTTAAAAACTAAATTTAGTTTTTAAAAAAACGAAAGGACTTATTACTGATTCTGTCACTTTGTGTCTCCATGAAGTGAGTTGACCTGCAGAGCATGTCTCCTTGTTTATGAACTTAAGGGGAGTTTATATGAACTTAATGCAAATGTAGCCATGAGAATTAAAACAGTACTTGTACTTGATAGATTCTTCTCACCATTTAAAGTGAAGTGTGCATTCGTTGTAACAGTGATTTGGCTTTGGTGGGTTAGCTGGAACATTCTTCGGTCTCCTTGCCACACAGGTTATATGAAAAAGGTACTTAGGAGTCACTTTTCTTTACGGTTAAGATGTAATAAATTGAGAGGTTGACTTACATTAGAACGTTGTCGACAACCTAAGCTGGTCTTTGGTGTATTTTGCCTTGTGGTAGGAGTAGTCGGCAATGGTAGTTCTGCCCTTGGATGATCTGAGGCAATTAAAACCATTATTTTGACCTTTTGGGAAACAAAGTGAAAGGTTCAACTCAGTAGCCTATACGTGAGTTCTTAGGCAGTGATAAAGTACTGTTTACTAGTAAGCGCTTTGCATGTGCTGGGAATTGCTCAATGTTTTGTAGACATTACCTTAGTTGATTATAAAAGTATTAATACTGTTTTACATATGAGGATCAGGGTTTTAAATGTTGGTCTCCCAGCAGGTAGGTGGCAAAACCAGGTCAGTGATTATAAAGCCTTCTACCTCACATTTTCTGGTAAACAACTGAGTAATTAGATATATGAAGTAAGTTAGAGATTTTTGACAGTTAATAGGCGCGGTATTAAATCCGTAGGTTGATAAGAAAAGGGGTTTAATCCATTATGTATAAATGCAAGACTGAGTTTTGTCGTGCTTTGCAACAATAAACTGCCTTCTAGTTGCTAATTCCAGTGTTCTTGGCAGTCTAAGCTGGGTTCTACAGATGTAGTGTGGCAGAAGTCCTGTTGTGTTGTTACATTCTAATAGGGAAAATACTGGTTTGGGTTCTAAAATCCAGTTCTGCTTCTTAGGAGTTTTAGGCAGTTTTGGCAGAAATCTTGGTAAAATTACTGTTTCTTACCATTATAAGAGCTATTGATTTGTGAACCAGCTTTTTAGATAGTTGCCTAATTCTCGTGTTGCTACTGAACTGAGTGCATTTGTAATTACACATTTTTTGGTTAAAGGGGCAAATGTCAATTTTGCAGTTGTATTTGACTCTTTGATACTTTCTGGTTTCAGTAATTCGCCAAAATGACCAACACAAAGGGAAAGAGGAGGGGCACCCGCTACATGTTCTCTAGGCCTTTTAGAAAACATGGTGAGTAGATCCACCCTCCTTGGGAGCAAGCGTGGCATACATTTGTGTTTTATTACCTATGTGTTGTCGTTCATATAATGTGTTCTTAATAAATGGCATTAATTAATCAGCATGTAGCTAACTTATTTGTAATAAATAAAAAGCATGAATTTTATATAGTGGTTCTTAAATTGTCGACTAGCAAGATTTTAAAGTACACGTAACTGCCAAAAAGTAGTGTGTGTTGAAAGCTAGTAAGCTTATATATTTCTCTTACTCTTGACTTTTTAATCTTTATTGACTGTATTGGGGTTTTTTGGGTTTTTTGCAGGAGTTGTTCCTTTGGCCACATACATGCGAATCTACAAGAAAGGTGATATTGTAGATATCAAGGTAAATTATAAAATTGGGGAAATAACTACAGAGTAACATTAGAAGTTAGAAAAGTTGTGTTTAATATTAAAATCTGAATAGGGTGTATTGCATCTTTTTTTCTTCCTAATCGGGGGAAAATCCATTTCCTGAAAAAGCTCGTGAGAGTATAGAGTAGCTATTTTATGTTACATTTTTATTTTTGTAATAAATTTATTTTTTTGGGCTGCATTGGGTCTTTGTTGTCAAGTCTTCATTGCAGTGCGTGGGCTTCTTATTGCAGTGGCTTCTCTTGTTGCAGAGCTTGGGCTCTAGAGCGCAGGCTCAGTAGTTGTGGTGCACGGGCTTAGTTGCTCTGGCATGTGGGATCTTCCCGGACCAGGGCTCGAACCCGTGTCCCCTGCATTGGCAGGCGGATTCATAACCACTGTGCCACCAGGGAAGTCCCTAGAATGGCTATTTTAATTTTACTTTAATAAACAAGAGCTTTAAAAGTGCTATTCTCGAGTCTAAGAATTTTCTCATTACTTGTTTTTAACAGCTAGTGGAAAAATTAAGGGGGGGAAGTCCTGTGGATTTGTATTTAAACGTGTCCTGGCACTCTAGAGCTTAATGATGATTGTCTTTTTGATTGCTAAAAGCAACGTGAAAATGACATTTCACCGGCTCTGAAAGCTCTTGAGTTGCCATCTAAAGAAGAAAAAATCTTGGAATATCTTAGTTACTTTGGATTTAAATGGAGGGGGAAATTGCTGGCATAACGTTTATCTCCTTTCTTAACAGGGAATGGGCACTGTTCAAAAAGGAATGCCCCACAAGTGTTACCATGGCAAAACTGGGAGAGTCTACAATGTTACCCAGCATGCTGTTGGCATCATTGTAAACAAACAAGTTAAGTAAGTAATGTCATAGTTCTTTGTGCCTACTTAGTATTCCCTCACACCCCCCTTTCACTTTGCCAGTTGGACTTATGTCTTTATTGGTCATTCAAGTGGGGCAAAGGAAATACCCTTTTAAAACTCAAGCAAACTGGGTGTTTGTCTTGTAACCTGTCAGAGGAAACAAATTGTAATAAACTTACTGGAAAGTCTTGTGAGGTTTGTTAGCTAAGCCGTTCTGGTTTTCACAGTGTAAAAAGTTTAATAAGTTGTAAATTTTATTAGTGGTCTGGTTTTGCTTAAATTATTTGGTATTTTAGAGTCTGTCACCTCATCAGAAGAGAGCTTAAAAGTGGGGATGTTTGGGCTTCCCTGGTGGCGCAGTGGTTGGGAGTCCACCTGCCGATGCAGGGGGCGTGGGTTCATGCCCCGGTCCGGGAGGATCCCACGTGCCGCAGAGCGGCTGGGCCCGTGAGACATGGCCGCTGGGCTTGCGCGTCCGGAGCCTGTGCTCCGCAGTGGGAGAGGCCGCAGTGGTGAGAGGCCCGCGTACCGCAAAAAACAAAAAAGTGGGGATGTTTGCCTCAAGGCCCTATTCAGTAAGATTTAATAAATGATTATAAATTTGCCATTACCTTGTTGATTTATCCTATCTGTAGGTAAAAAAAAATTCATGGTTTAATTAATAAATGAAACTGTCGAAAGAATTCTCTGAATTTTGGCTGTGTTTTTGATGCACTTGAGTTTCTTCTCTCTCCAGGGGCAAGATTCTTGCCAAGAGAATTAATGTGCGTATTGAGCATATTAAGCACTCTAAGAGCCGGGATAGCTTCCTGAAACGGGTGAAGGAAAATGATCAGAAAAAGAAGGAAGCCAAAGAGAAAGGTACTTGGGTTCAACTGAAGCGCCAGGTGAGTGCTTGGCAGGGTGTCTTGGTATTACATACATTATTAGTTCCGGGGGCACTTTGAAATTGAGTGACAGTACTTTTCATAATTATTCCCTCGCCTTTTTTTAATAGCCTGCTCCACCCAGAGAAGCACACTTCGTGAGAACCAATGGAAAGGAGCCTGAACTGTTGGAGCCCATTCCCTATGAATTCATGGCATGATGGGTGTAAAGAAAATAAAAGACCTGGACTGTGTAAATGTTTCTCTTAATTGA
Source organism: Stenella coeruleoalba (assembly GCF_951394435.1). Classification (NCBI taxonomy): domain Eukaryota; kingdom Metazoa; phylum Chordata; class Mammalia; order Artiodactyla; family Delphinidae; genus Stenella; species Stenella coeruleoalba. Next base: position 4,757,809 of record NC_137164.1, read on the forward strand.
GTAGAAGTGTGTGACCCCCTTCCCCAAACAAATATTTAATTGTGTCCGAATTCAGTGGGTGACATCTTTTTACTTTTCAAATTTAGTGGGGTTTATTCCTGAAAGATGTGAGGTAGTTGTGCAGTGTATTCCATTGATTAATAAACTGCTAGATATTACTTATAAATATTTGTACTAGTTTGAAAATAGTTTCAATTCCTATGAACAAAGGATTTAAAATGAATGAAAGTTACCTGTTATAATTAAGCTCAGGAAAAGTTGATGCTCAAAATTGCATCATAAATTAAGTAGCTGTGTTTTGAGGATCAAGAACTTACCTTTGAAGCCTACTATTTAAATATACAGGGTTTAAAGCCCCTTCCTCGTCCTTTGTGAGTTACATGTTAGTTCTGAGTTGTTCAGACCTTTCGTGCAGCAGGGCTCAGAAAAGTATTAAAAACTGGAATAGCTTTTTTATTTAAACCGGGTAAGTATTTATATAGCATCTAATATGTTAAGTGGCATTCTAAGCACTTTACGTAATGTACTCGTAAAAAACTTGGAATAAGTTTTGTTTTGCTCATTTTATGTGAAAGGAAGCTGAGGCACAAGTAACTTGCCTGAGGTTACAGGTGCATAGTGTTGGGCAAAGATTCAAACCCAGGCAATCTGGCTGCATAATCAGATTTTAGTCATCAGTTCTATATTGCTTCATATTAATAGGAATATTTTAAAGCTACTCTGTCTAGTTGGAACACCATTTTAGGTTTTGTTACTTCCTGGATATTTTTAATAGGATGTGGTAAACATCCAGTAGGGAATTGATCACATCTCATCGCCCTGCCTTCAGTATTCTGTGATAATACCTGTAGCAAGCTTATTTAAAATGAAAACCTTGGGCTTCCCTGGTGGCGCAGTGGTTACGAATCTGCCTGCCAATGCAGGGGACACGGGTTCGAGCCCTGGTCCGGGAAGATTCCCACATGCCACGGAGCAACTAAGCCTGTGCGCCACAACTACTGAGCCTGCGTGCCGCAACTACTGAAGCCCACACACTTAGAGCCTGTGCTCCGCAACAAGAGAAGCCACTGCAGTGAGAAGCCGGCACACTGCAATGAAGAGTAGCCCCCGCTCACCGCAACTAGAGAAAGCCCGTGCGCAGCAAGAAAGACCGAACACAGCCATAAATTAATTAAGAAAAATGAAAACCTTGACTACTCACTTGGTATTCTGTCCCCACTATTAGACTTGAGGACAAGAACCTGTTTATAATTTTAGTAAACGCTGTGAATAGGTTGAAACCCAATGTTAGTGGCCTTCAGTTTCATCTGGTGAAGTGTGATGGTAATAGGGCTTGGAATCCAGCAAACCCGGGCTTTGCATCTTGGATTCCTAACCTAACTCAGTAAATGGTGGTTATTAATTGCCCTCAAAGATTCACATCTAGTGGTAGAGGGTTATGTTTAAACATGACTCTGTTGGTCAAAAGAAATTGTTTACCAGCACCACCACAGAAAACAAGGAAAACCTTATATACTGCATCAGTTGGCATCTGTGTTCTGTGTTTTTCCATCTTAAGTTACCACTTATGCACTAGGTTGAAGTCACTTTGCATATTTTAAAATTCTATTTCATGAGTATCTTTCATAGCTGTTTCTTCATTCCTGCCCCTTTAGGCACATTTTGATTTCTCCTGTAAATTATTAAAGCAGCTTCAAGGCATGATGTTTATTGAGCCTCCTGCTTTATTGCATATTGCTTAACCTGCGTGTCTATAACTCATGGTTTAGTTTTTCAAGGTATGTGTAACTAGTCTGGTTCCTACTAAATTGTTTTTCTCTTTATTTCTGTTTTCCTACGTGATGGCTTTAGCTATTGGGAAAATTGTGTTTATGGAACTGCTCTTCATTGCCCCAGTTTTGCACACGCACTTGCCTTTGCCTGAAATACCCACACTTTGCTTTGTTCGTTTGATGGAATTCTGCTTGTCGTTCACTCACCTTGAGTCATAGGTGAACCATCCCTGATTAAAGCATTTTAAGGAGAGGAATGAAAGTGCTTGGAATCAGAGATTACTTCTGGTTTGGGTTGGTGGAATAAATTCCCCCACATTTTTGTGTGTTTGCTTCTCACAGTGTTTATAGTTTTTAAAACCATCTGCCTTCCTCACTAGACCTGAGGGTAGGGACTCTGCCTTATATTTTGTACTTCTGGTGCCTGGCACATAATATACACTCAGTAAATGTTTTTTAATGAGAAAAGCACTGCTTTTTTTTTGTTTAAGACATTTTCTACTTTATGTTCAGTTTTATTTTCCTTTATAAAACTATAGTGTTTCTGAATTTTGAGGGCTAACCAACTATTTTGCTCAGGAGTAATTGGGATTATTAAATCCTTCACGTGGAAAAATCCGAGACCTCAAACATTTCTTTGTTCGTTCTCCAGCCAGTCATGTTAACCTTGCTGACTGTTGCTGCTTCTGTAAAATGAGGGTGTCATCTGCAAGTAGGGATTGGACTGAATGATTCCTAGAGGTCCCTCGCGTGCCATGAGTCTGATTCCATGTTTAACTATGACTAAGTGAAAGGAAGTATAATTGTGACTTGTCAAAAAGGAAATGGTGGTGTAAGATATCTTAGTTCAGGAGGGCTGGTGAGGCTGGACATTGGGAAAAGGAAAGGCTGCAAACAAGACTGGCTAAGGGGAGTTATTCTTAGGGCAGGTAGTCAGAAAATGTGAACGCTTCCATCTAGTGTATGGTGCAGCAGTTTTCTAAAATACTGTCAATGGCAATGCTATGTCAATATGCGTATAGCTCTTTGATTTTTAAAGGTGGATTTTCTCACATGCACAATACTGAGTTTAAAATGTGGTTTCCAGATTCTTGGTTCATTTTGATTGCTTTCCTAAAGGGTTGTACCAGTTAGCACTCCCATGAGTGAGTGAAAATGATTGTCTTGGCACTCTCTTCAGCATTGATTATTATAATTTAGTCTTTGCTAATCTGGCCGGAGAAAATGTTGCGTTATTGAATTTGGCTTTCCTTAGCTTCTGGAACACTTAACCTGGTTTCCTTTTACCTCCACTGCACTCTTTGCTGGACCTTACTGTCTTTCTGACCTCCAAATACTGAAGTACCTTTATTCGCACATTCAAAACCCTATATCATCTGCCCTCTACCTACTTTTCTGACCTCATCTTCTACCACTTCCAGCCCCAAAGTCAGATTCAGTAAGTCATGAGCTATTTGGAGGTCAAACACCATTAAGGAAGTTATAATATCTAGGAAGAGCAGTACAAGCGGAAATCCTATTTAAATCAAGGCAAAATAAGGCTTCAAGGAGTGTAAAAGGACAGTAAAGGGGAAAGTTGATGTTTGCAGGGCTCTTGTTTTCACTGATTTTTCGTGGTTTCTCTTGTTTGCTTGACCCTTTCCACGTACTGCTTCCTTGGCTTCAGCTTACAGACTAGTGAAAGCCAGCACACTAAGCAAGCAGCTTTTCGTTTGTCTTCCTCATTCTTTTGCAGCTTAAATTCCCAGTCTCCCACTGCCAATATGGCTTCTGCCTACACCACTCTGATGAAACTACTCCTAGAGGTTACCAAACACCTGCTAATTAAACTTAGAGACTTTCCAATTTGGCTTTATCTCCCTGGTATTTGTCAGAGCCAACACCTTTGTTTTTTGCCATCACACTTTAACCAGGTTCCTCTGCCTGTCCGACTCCTTCGTCCCCCTTATTCTGGATTTTCCTTAATGTTCATATCTGTCACTCCTAAGTTCTTTCTGGATGATCTAAGCCAGTGGTTCTTCAAGTATAGTTTCCCAGCTCGCAGCATCAGCATCTGGGAACTTGTTAAAAATGCAGACCTACTGAATCAGAAATTCCGGGGAGGGGCCGCGGGCAGCACTTAACAAGTCCTCTGGGTGACAGAGACGCATGCTCCAACTTGAGAACCACTGAGTTTATGTCTAGCCATGTCTCACACACGTGAGACTCGATTGCAGAGCTCGCTTTCTCTGAAGCTCTAGATGTGTATTTCCAGCTCCCTCTTGGGCACCTCCATTTGGTGCAGCTGTTACACAGATGAGCTTGGAAGGTTTTATTAGCGGAGAGATGAATTAAATTGAAACCCTTGAGATTTGACTAATGTGTGTTTGCTGATAAGATTACGTGCCTGCCTTGAAATGCAGGTCGTTTAATGAGTAACCATCACAAAGTGTGAATTTATAAATTAATCCCTTACTGTACAATTCCCTTTTCTCACACTTACCAATGAGAATGAAGAAAAATATTCTAACTATAAAACTTTTCACCCTGTTCTTAAGTTAATAAGAGCCATGGTTGGGAATGAGGCTGCGTGGCTTCTTGAACTTTCTCTTCTGATCTAGCCAGGTATCTCTTAAGGCCTGTTCATGTTCAGTTGAACCCAATCCGAAGGGCTGAATAAACTACATCACACTGAAATTTGCTTCTGAACGTTGTGGCCAAAAGGCCCCCCGGTTTCCTGTATCTTCTGTACTCCCATCAGGGTAGATTTGCATTTTTCTCTGCACTAGGATGGGAAAGGTTCTAAATACAAACACTGGCTAACATTTAGCGGTAAGCGCCGCTAAAATATAAGAAGTTACGTTTATCTTATTTTTTGAGCACAAGAGAATTTTAAGCTGAATTTGATTTGAGGTATGAGTGTTTATAGCATATTCATCCCAGCCCCACTTAAAGGAAAACATTGGTATTGTTCAAGCAAGAAACCTTCATAGAATCTTAGACAAATTGCTTGGTTATAAATAACAGTGAGGCAGCATCTGCAGCTGTTACTGCTGAGGTGGAGAAAGTGTGTAGAGGTGTGAATAAGCAGTCCAAGGTTGTGTATTGTGATTCTTTTTCAATAGCAAAGGTGAGTGGTGAGTGGCAACTGATGGGCCGTCTCTCAAAGGCCCTCATGGGAGAGGCACAGAGAAGCCTCTCAAAACTTTCCTAGCAAGAGTGCAGTTTGTGGAAATCACTTGGATTGGAAAAGAAATGCCACAGGGTGCTCTGCTGTCTACAGAATGAGATGATGGCTTAGCCCAAGTGAAGATGTGATTGGATTTTTGCTCCTGAGAAAGAACAGAGTTCAGATTAATTGCTCATGTCAGATGAGTAAGTGAACAGTTTGAAGATCCTTGAGAGCAGCGACCATCTGTCCTTCGGATGCTCCTAGCTCTGGCACTTCCTGGGTCATCTACTATATACTCACCTTTGAGACTGCTTGCCGTATGCTTCCTGCCTTCCTGCTTCTGCTCGTGCTCTTCCCTCAACCAAATAAGACATCTCTCTACCCTTGTGTTTCCATCTATCAAATATGCTCAGGGACCAGTCGTTGCTCCCTGCAGCTTTTCCTGGTTACCCACCCCCCACTTCAGATTTCTAACAAGTTTCAGGTGTACAGCATTATATATCAGCATTTTGTGTACACTACAAAGTGATCACCAAAGATACAGTTACCATCCATCAGCATACATTTGACTCCCTTCACCCTTTTCACCTACTTCACAACCTTCTTCCCCTCTGGTAACTACTAGTCTTGTTCTCTGTATCCATGAGTTTTTGTTTTGTTTTATAAGATTCCATATATGAGTGAAATTATTTGGAATTCGTCTTTCTCTGTCTGACATTTCATTTAGCATTATGCCCTTGAGGTCCATCCATGTCACAAATGGCAAGATTTCACTTTTTTTTTTTTTACAGCTGAGTAGTATTCTATTATACATGTCACATCTTCATCCATCAGTGGACACCTCCATATCTTGACTATTGTAAATAATGCTACAATGAATATAAGGGTGCATGTGTCTTTTCAAGTTAGTGTTCTTGTTTTCTTTAGATAAATACCCAGAAGCCGAGTAGCTGGGTCATACGGTAGTTCTACTGTTTTTTTGTTTTGTTTTTTATTTTTGGCTGCGTTGGGTCTTCGTTGCTGCGCGCGGGCGGCATGTGGGATCTTCCTGGACCAGGACTTGAACCCGTGTCCCCTGCATTGGCAGGCAGACTCCCAACCACTGCACCACCAGGGAAGCCCAGTTCTACTGTTTTTTGAGGAACCTCCATACTGTTTCCATAGTGGCTGCATCAATTTACATTCCCACCAGTGCACAGGAGTTCCTTTTTCTCCACATCCTTACCAACATTTATTTATTTTTTTGATAATAGCCATTCTAACAGGTGTGAGTGATATCGCATTGTCATTGGTTTGCATTTCCCTGATGATTACTGATGCTGAACATCTTTTCATGTGCCTGTTGGCCATCTGAATGTCTTTGGAAAAATGTTTTTTCAGATCCCCTGCCCATTTTTTAATCGGATTTTTTGTTGTATGAGTTCTTTATACATTTGGATATTAGCCCCGTACTGGATATATGATTAGCAAATATCTCCTCCCATTCAGTGGGTTGCCTTTTTGTATGTGTGTATGGTTTTTTTTGTTTGTTTTTTTTGCCGTACGCGGGCCTCTCACTGTTGTGGCCTCTCCCGTTGCGGAGCACAGGCTCCGGACACGCAGGCTCAGCGGCCATGGCTCACGGGCCCAGCCACTCTGCGGCATGTGGGATCTTCCCCGAGCGGGGCACGAACCCGTGTCCCCTGCATCGGCAGGCGGACTCTCAACCACTGCGCCACCAGGGAAGCCCTGTGTGTGTGTTTTTAAGTATAGCTGATTTACAATATTAAGTGTACAGCGTAGTGATTCAATATTTTTATAGATTATACTCCATTAACGTTATTACAGGGACTTCCCTGGTGGTCCAGTGGTTAAGACTCCACGTTCCCACTGCAGGGGACTCAGGTTCAATCCCTGGTCAGGGAACTAAGATCCCACATGCTGCGCGGCACAGCCAAAAGAAAAGTTATTATAAAATAATAGCTCTAATTACCTGTACTGTACAATGTGTCTTCATATACATAGTAGTTTGTATCTCTGCCTTTCTGTTTTGGTGTCTTTTGCTGCGCAGAAGCTTTGTAGTTTGATGTAGTCCCATTTGTTTATTTTTGCTTTTGTCTCCCTTGCCTTTGCAGTCAGATCCACAAAAACATTGACGTCAAGGTTATTGCCTGTGTTTTCTTCTAGGATTCTTATGGTTTCAGGTCTTACATTCAAGTCACTAATCCATTTTGAGTCAGTTTTTGTCTGGTTTCAGGTCTTACATTCAAGTCACTAATCCATTTTGAGTCAGTTTTTGTCTATGGTGTAAGATAGTGGTCTAGTTTCATTCTTTTGCATGTTGTGGCTGTCCAGTTATCCCAACACCATTTATTGACAAAACTGTCCTTTCTCCATTGTATGTTATTGGCTCCTTTGTCGTAAATTAATTGTCCATATATGTGTAGGAAAAAGAAAGACATTCAAATTGGAAAGTAAGAAGTAAAACTCATTGTTTGCAGGTGACATGGTACTATACATAGAAAACGCTAAAGACTCCATTAAAAACTGTTAGAACTAATAAATGAATGCAGTAAAGTTTCAGGATGCAAAATCAATATACAGAAATCTGTAGTGTCTTTATACTAATAACAAACTATCATAAAGAAAATTTAAGAAAATCCCATTTACAATCACATTAAAAAAAAACCAAAACTTACTCAGCCAAGGAGGTGAAAGACCTGTACACTGAAAGCTGTAAGATGTTGATCAACGAACTTGAAGAAGATGCAAATAAATGGAAAGACATTCCATACTCATGGATTGGAAGAATTAATATTGTTAAAATGTCCATACTACCCAAAGCAATCTACTGATTCAGTGCAATCCCTATCGAAATTCCAGTGGCAATTTTCACGGAATTAGAACAAATAGTTATAAAATTTATACGGAACCACAAAAGATCCTAAATTGCAAAGCAATCTTGAGAAAGACGAAGCTGGAGGTATCATGCTCCCTGATGTCAAAGTATACTACAAAGCTATAATTATCAAAACAATATAGTATTGGTATAAAAAGACACAGAGATCAGTGGAACAGAGTTGAGAACCCAGAAATAAACCCATTCAGATTAAATTCTCTCTGTTGCAGCTGTATTGGAGTTCTGAGCCCATCTGCTTTGTCATTGCATTTACATGAGCAGTGTTCTCCATCCTACTCTCCACAGTGCCAAGATTTGAAATCACGGGGGTTGAGATGCCCACTATTGAATGGCTCTATGAGTAAGTGACTAAACTTGTCCAAACCTAGTTTAGGAGATATTTTACCCATTTCACAGGATTAAAATTACGGAAGAATTAATTGAGAATTTTTTGGGGAAACTCAACAGTGATACATAAACGATAATTATTTTAATTAACTTCACTGTGGGGGTGTCTGTGAAGTCAGGCAAGTCTTATACGTTGTTGTCCTCTCAGTAAATGTTTGATAACAGCTGTTGTTTATGTTCTGTACCAGCGCTTAACAGCCTCGCAGAGAGTAGAGTTTCAGTCATTTGACTGCTGAATTAAGGTAGGGAGCTGGTAGAGGAGAGAGGTGTAATTTTTATACTGAGGAAAGTACTTGAAGGCAAAGTCTGAGTCTCCAGCCTCAATGTTCAAGGATTTAGGATAGACAGGAAAGGTAGTTGATATTGGGTGATGGATGGTGGTAGGAGAGACATTCCTGAAGTAGGGGAGGACCCCTGGCAAAGTTTTGCCTGAGGGCTAGAAATCAAGCTTCTTTGGATGGTGAAGGGTTAATAGCTTTCCAAGCCTGACCTTATTTGCATATTACTAAATTCTACCCCTCACAGTCATTCTAAACACCCACGGATTTGTGTATTCATATCTGCCTACACATTTCTATTATCTTTTTATATATTTTTTTTCTATTATCTTTTTAAAAACACTTCAGCATACCTGTGTCATACTACTTGCACCACAATTTTACATAACTGGATACAAAGAAATCCAAAATGAAATAGCACGAGCAGCAATTTAGGCAAGGCTGTTTATAATTCTACAGTTCAGTAACATTATCTGCATAAAGGGCCACGGATGATCTTGGGTATTTGCAAATGCAAAGAGCTTTCCAAGGAGAAAGAATAACATTTTGAGTTCTGAGCAAAGGTGCACTGTACATGCAAAATGGAACATAGCTGTCACCAGGCAGAGAACAGTATTAGGAATCTTACTTATGGGGCGACCTTAACCTAAAATGATCTTATACCTGACAGGGAATGTAAGGGAATGAGGTGAGGAGATAAGCCCACAATTCAGCCTCTTTTCCCTTGTTAAGTTCTGCATTTTAACTTCAGGAAAGCGAAGGGTGTTTGGACAGATCCCATTGACTGCTGCTCAACAAGGATCCCCTCTTCGGTTGCTGGATTTCTAACAGGGTAGCAATGTGTGTGGCCTCCAGGGAGGACCTGATCCGAGCTAGTCCTGGCAGCCCTGGTATTCTCCGCTAGGTACATGAATACACTGGTTCCCAGCTTCTCAGTTCTGGCCACTGAGATGTAAGAGAGCCTGCTGGGTTCTTCTGAGAATTATTTTATTTCATAATAAAAAGAGACGAAGAGGGTCCCTCCCTCCCTCCCTCCCTGCTTGGATGAGTACTTGATGTTTAGTGAAGCAGGAGCCATTCTGTGTTCAAGAAGGAGAGGCCAGGAGAATCTGAAAGGCAACAACCCAGGCCCCTGTCACTGAACTGCTCAAGGACCCCTGGAACCTAATTGTTTCAAGGTGGTTCTGTAAATAGTAACTCTCTTTATGGTGACTTTTCCCCAGTCAGGAAAGGCGGTTCCGGGCTTCAAGTCTTTCCAGTCAAACTGAAGTTGAACAGAAGGGGACTGCCTTGTGCTGAACCAAAGGACAGTACAGATGTAATAAGGCCGTTCAGCTCAGGACATTCCCTGGAACGCTTTCTCCTGAGAGCTGACTGCTCTCAAAACATAGGTATTGGGATAATGGTTACACACGTGACTTCCGTCTTCTCCAGTTCACACAGTGAAGACACCATTCAGAAAGTCTGTCAGTGTACTAACATTTATTAAAGACCCCGTGAGCCCCAGCTGCCACTATGTGCTGGGCACTAAAGGCACAAGCCAGAGGCCCTGCCTTCTGGGAGAGAGACATGAAATAAATATTCCACCAGAAAGTAATGACAGTTGGGATCAGTGCTGCCTTAAGGGTGCCCTGAGCGTGAGTACCTGGGATGCAGGGGTGGGGATGGCAGCAGTGACCAGAGGAGGCTCCCCCGAGCGAGGGGCAAGGAAACCAGTCACCCTCTTCCTGGTCTGCCTCAGGGTTCTTCAAGTGAGAAGCAAAGAGAGCAGGAGGGATGGAGAGGACGAGATACCAAGAAACGGAGGCAGAGGAAATGATGGAACTTGGTGATGAATCCACGCGGAAGCGAGAGGGGTTAGAGCCAAGGCCTCTCAGTGGCCGGAACCGAGAGCTGGGCGCGAGTGTCCAGGGATCTGGCCCACAGGCCGCTGGCTTGGGCTGCCGGGTGGATGGACGCACATGCGCACACTCATCAGTGTGGTCGACTGCAAAAGCGGACCTCTTCTCCTACCCCTCTCTGCATCCCAGCCCTCTCAAATGTGGCTCTGCAGCTCCCTCCACCAAGGAGTGGAGTGCACTTCCCGCCCCTGGAGTGTGGGCTGGCACCACGACTTGCTTTGGCCAAGAGAAGGCAGCAGGCATGATGGGTTCCTCCCGGAGCCCAGGTCTCGGGAGGCCTGCTAACACTTCCACTCACTCTTGGAACTCTGCCCAGCCACCATGATCCTGGCCCGCCTTCTGGGTGAGGAGAAACAGTGGCTCAGCCACTGCCCCTCCCACCACCGCAGCCAGCAGCCGGCCAGCTGCCTGAGGACACCAATCTGGAGCCACCAGCCAGCCCCCACCCCCATCGCCCCTAGCTGCCACCAGCTCTCTACGGATGCACGGAAGAATGAAAGCCTGCGGCCAACATCAGCTGAGCCGGGCCTGGATTAGGATAACCACTGCACTGACCTGCAGACTGGTGAGCAACCGTGAGGGATTGCGGTTTCAAGGCAGTAAGTTTCGTGCAGTTAGTCAGGCAGCAAAAGCTAACTGATACAACCAAGATGGAGAAAGGGGTGAGTGAGGGTGGGGCTGTCTAAGAGGCAATTGGACCTGTGAGGCTGGAGCACAGGAGGCAGAAGCCTGAAGGTCTAACCTGCAAGGACAGAATCCCAAGCCTTTTTTGCCTTTTTGCCACTGTGGGCTCCCGAAACCCAAGACTGGCCGGATTTTGCTTTTGTGTCCTCTTCTTCCCACTTCCACGCCCACCCTAAACTCCGCTTTACACTTAGAAATAAGTACTTGAATGATGAAGCCAAGGCGTGACTCAAGTCATAGGACGGTGTTTGATGGAGGATTAGTCCGGAGCCAGAGCTCTCAGTTAGCTTGTTGAGTGCTCGCTAATGAGTCAGCTCAGCCAGCACCAGCAGCCAGGGGCTGGGTTCGGAGGCTGAGCTGTCGACAATGGCTGTCCCCAAGGGGCCTTCACAAATCTGGAGCAAGGTCACAGTGTCTGCAACTCCCTTATACTGATACTAAGTCAGGGCTCTTTATCCTAATAATGTCACCCCTCAGCACCTTTCAAAAATAAAAAGGGCAACATTCGCCAGGAATTTATCCTTCCCATTGCTGCGGAAACGTCCGACCGATTGCATTTTTCCTTTCTTTCGTCCCCCAGCTCATAATTCTGATCTCTCTCATAATTCCGGTCTCGCCTCTGCAGGATGGAGGGGGCCGCCAGGGCTACGCAGGCACAGCAGAGGCCGGATCTCCAGGGCCCGGAGGCCGGAGCAGCGTAGGCCCCCGGCAGAGCGCGTCAAGCGGGTGCGTGCGCCGCGGTGACGGTGCCCTGGGCTCTCCGGCTCCGCCCCCTCCGCGCAGCTGCTGGAAGGGTCGGGAAGAGGAGGAGCCGGAGGCGGCCGCGGGGCCCCCAGCGCGCCCAGCCCTTTAAAAGCCGCCGGCCGGGCTCGCCGCACCGGCGGCCGAGGTCCCCGCGCACCGGAGTCCCCGCGCTCTTCATGCGGCCGCCTACCATGTCCGGACACTTTCTGCTCGCGCCCATCCCCGAGTCCTCCTCCGACTACCTCCTGCCCAAGGACATCAAACTGGCCGTGCTGGGCGCCGGCCGCGTGGGCAAGAGCGGTGAGCGCCCCGGGGAAAGCGGGGGCTCCCGGCGGAGGGGAGGGCGCAGGGGGGCCCGGACGTTTCCAGGCCGCTGCCGGCCTCCCCCCGCCAGCCTGCTTTCCCGCCGCTTCCCCGGACCTTGCACTCCTGAGCCTTCACCGGCGGGCACCTGTTGGAGAACGGGTGCCGGTGCGGCGCGTAGCGCACCCCCGGCCGCACCCTTGCCCCTGCGGAGCCCGGGGATGCAGGCAGCATCCGCGGTACTGCGGCCCGTCACGCCCCCATTTCCCCGAGACGGTCCCGGTTTGACCGTCTCGTCCTAGTCCTTCAGCTGATTTTCCTTTCCTTTTCAGCAATGATTGTGCGCTTCCTGACCAAGAGATTCATTGGCGATTATGAGCCGAACACAGGTTAGGTTCGTTTCGTTCTGTTGAGGCTGCATGCTCTGATTTTCTTTTTCCTGAGGAGAGTGTGAGAATTTAAAACTCAAGTCTCCTTCATTCTCCAGGCAAGTTGTACTCGCGGCTCGTGTGCGTGGAGGGAGACCAGCTCTCCTTGCAGATCCAGGACACTCCCGGGGGCATCCAGGTAAGGACTGCCAAGAGCAGGCGGCTCCTCCGCTTCCAGACGCCCGAGCTAGGTGTCTGGGCACGCCTGTTACGCGCTCAGATGGAGGGGTGTGCCGTACCCAGGTGGGGCCAGTCGTTGGGGTGTTAGAAACCGTCCACGGTGGGGGGCGGGGATAGTGGATTGTTATAGAGGCCGCCTTCTGCTGCCTGCCACCTCGGAAAGGGGAAGAGATGCTTAGCTTCTCTTCGCAGCCCTGGCCGGGGCATCACTGGTTACACGGGTCTCACCACTTCTGTCAGGAGCAGCTCAGCCTTGGAACCCGGAACAAAACTATGGGGGTGAGATTCTGGAGAGGGTCTTCTCCCCTAGCAAGGTCTGCTGAAGCGCTCCTGTTTCTCGCTGTTCCTCTCAGTAATTCCAATCAGATAACCCCATGGCAAGCCGTCAGGAATGTAACTTGATTAACAAGTTACTAATTGCTCTCCCTTCTAGGGAGGAAAGGTCTTGTGGAAGAACCGAAGGAAGGAATTTGTTTCTGTAACATTTTCAAGAAGGACATGCTAAAAATATGTTTATGGGTTGGGGAATAGATATTTATCTTGGCTTATTTTCAAAGTTCTGTTTATTCTGAGTTAGTTCCCTAAAAATTGCGCCATCCTGAGTTGAAGTTCTCATTGAAGTCATCACAGACTGGTTCATCACAGGCTACCTGCCAAGCAAGGGGGTTAAAAGTAATGTGTTGGTAACAGCTAATAAAATAACCCAGGAAGGGAGCTTGCCTGAGAATTGGCTCTTGCCATATCAAAAGCTTCCTTCTGCAGAAGCTGGGTAGAATCTGAAACTATATTTAGTGATTTCTTGTTCAAACGTTTTTTTCAGGGGTGGCTTTGATGTTCTTTCCAGTTTCTCCCACCGAGAGCTTCCTTGATCCGGGCTCACTTTGCTCTTTTCAGGTCCAAGACAGCCTCAGCCCGGCAGTCGACTCCCTGTCCAAGTGCGTGCAGTGGGCAGAGGGCTTCCTGCTGGTCTATTCCATCACGGACTATGACAGCTACCTGTCCATCCGCCCCCTGTACCAGCACATCCGGAAGGTCCACCCCGACTCTAAAGCCCCCGTCATCATCGTGGGCAACAAAGGGGACCTTCTGCACGCCCGACAGGTGCAGACCCGTGACGGCATCCAACTGGCCAACGAGCTGGGCAGCCTGTTCCTGGAAATTTCCACCAGTGAAAACTACGAAGATGTCTGTGATGTGTTTCAGCATCTGTGCAAAGAAGTGAGCAAGCTGCACAGCCTCGGTGGGGAGAGGAGAAGAGTCTCCATCATCCCCCGGCCACGTTCTCCCAACATGCAGGACCTGAAGAGGCGCTTCAAGCAAGCTCTGTCCTCCAAGGCCAAGGCCCCCTCCACCCTGGGGTAGACCCATCTGCACTGGATGGACTCGTCCCCTTTTTATCACGCATTCATGCAGCTGAGAAGACTGGGGGTCACCCTTTTTAATCACACATTCAGAGTTTATTTTTATACAAACTATTAGTTTTCAAGTGTATGTTTATTTCTGAAAATTCAAACGGTGATTGCCTAGAAGTTGGATAGAGTTTTTTTTTAATAAAAGATTTTTTTTAAAACTGTAACTGCTAGCCACTTTTCCATTAAAGGCAAATGGCAACATTGCTCCTTGTTTTTAAATGTCTTTTTATAGAAATCATACTTGCACCAGAGCCCAGAACTGCTCCAGGCTTACCCCCAGTCTGAACTCTGATTGGTGGCTCCTGCGGGGAGGGGTTGATGCAGAGGGAATCTGGTGTGGGAGAAAGGACAGTCTGTGGAGGAGGAAAGGGATTTGAGTAACTGCAGGATGTCTTTAATTACGGCACTTTGCCCCGGGCATGAAACTGACACCATGTGATTTTCAGCGGAAGGGGTTCATTGTGCACAGATGCTAAAAAATTATGACATGAATAACATTATTATTTATTGGTGTAAATGGGAGTTTATCCTCTCCACCAGTATTAAAAAAAACAACCCTCCTTCCAGCATTCCCGTTGTCAGTAAGTTCACCCTCCCTGGAGTTGCCCGAAAATTCTCCATCCCTGTCTCCTTTACCCTAACCAATGGCGCACCCGGTCTGTCAATTCTCTCTCCTGTTTTTCTCTAAAGCATCACTTTGCCTTAATCCAGGCTTTTACAGCTCGTGCCTGGATGGGCAAGCAAGCGTGTGGGCGAGGCACTGGTTTCTTGGCTCTAAATATTTCGTCACACCAGGACAACCTTACTAAAACCAACCCTGATCATCTTATTTCCATGACTGAAAAAACTCAGCTAGTTTCCCCTTATCTGCCGGATAAAATATAAATGAGGCATGGAATGAAGATTATTTGCCACCTCTCCACGCTCATCATCCCCTCCTTCCAAAACAAATGCGCGCGCATGCGCACACACAGCCGACAATCGATTC
The DNA here is from genome assembly GCF_951394435.1 of Stenella coeruleoalba. Classification (NCBI taxonomy): domain Eukaryota; kingdom Metazoa; phylum Chordata; class Mammalia; order Artiodactyla; family Delphinidae; genus Stenella; species Stenella coeruleoalba. Next base: position 4,772,936 of record NC_137164.1, read on the forward strand.
CAACAGAACGCTCTGACTTTCTCACTCTTCACCAGGTACTTTCATGCCTCCCTGCCTCGGCGCGAACTACTCCCTTGAATATTTTGTCCTATTCTCCACCTAAAAGATCTTTCAAGTCCCGAGTCACATGCTACATTCAACTCCTGGGGTGCCTTCTCTGAGTCTTCCTCTATTCCTGTAGCATTTGTGTTATAACCCAACCTTTCCATGAAGCTATTATTTGTCACCCCCATTGGAAGGAGCACTGCTTGAGGGCAGTCGCTGCATTTTATGACTTTGTATTCCAAGCTTCTAGCCCAGTGCTTGCACATAGGCTGGTAGGTTTTCAGTAAATATTTGATGAATAAGTGAGTGACTACATTGTTTTTGGTGCCAAGGACAACCATGGCAGATTACAATGAAACAACTTGCCACTTCTTCAGAACGAGGACAGGAGGTGTTCTCAGTAGTTGAAGGTTCTTTATTAGCGGTGACAGGAAATGACACATGCAGCTTCTGGCCACTGCGGACCATTACCCTTGACTGTGTCCAGACCTGTGATGGAAACACCACCCTTCCCTATAGTTGGGGGGTGTCTAGGCAAAATGCCATAAAGGATTAATAATGTTAGATCATTCACATCTAAAGGTGTATCCAAATAAGAAAACAAGTATATTTTGGATTCCATCATCTTTTGTTGTTGTTTGGGGGGGATCGTTTTGGATTCCATTGTGTTTTAAAACGTGCCTAAGTCTCCTTGTTCTTTGCATACTCTCAGCACAAAAGGAGTTCTTCCCATCATCAGCCATTCCTGCTTCCTACCACCCCTCTTAACACTGAGGCGTGGACATGAGAGCAACTGGCCCTCCTAACTGCTGCCACGCCCAGAGCGTGCCCAGGTGGCACCGGTGCCGGGGCTCTTCCGCCCTCAAGGAGCTGAGATCAAACATCCCATGAAGAAAAGGTCAGTCATAATGTAACAGCTACAGAACAGCACAGGAGACGCCCCAAGGCAGCCTATGATTCTGTTCCACGTGAGCGAGCTTGGGGACGGGAAGGGCCCTTGCGCTTGCCAGGATCCAGCCCAGTGTGGTCCGGTGGGGCCAAAGGATGAGTCATGGGGCAGTGCCAGAGGGAATAGCAGCCTCAGGGGCTCGGGCAGAAAGTGGTTCTCCCGTCCTCAGTATCACAAAAAACTGACTTCCAGGGCCACAGAGCTTCTTCTCTTCTCTGGTCCCCAGATCCGGCTCTGCACAGCACCTGGCCTCTGTGTCTCATGGGGACCTCAGTGTCTCTCCTGATGGCAGCAGGGTCTCTTGAGGGTCAGGTGCCTGGAGAATGCCTGTAACGGTCCTGAGATAGCAGCGCTGGACATAGAAGAGGGGAGGCTGGAGCTATCAGGAGACAGTTACGGGGGGAACGTTGTCAGATTTCTGTGTCGGGAGGTGGAGCTGAGGATTTGGGCTTGACTGGGCCCCGAGGAAGCCCTTAGAGAGGAAGCTGGGCCCTGAGCCAGGTTCTTCCCTCCAGAACCGGGAGGACAGGGCCTTCAGAGCCCTGGGTGTCATTATATTGCTGACGGGGGCAGAACTCCTGAAACATTAGGCAGAACATTGAAACCGTAGGTGGCTGTGGACAGGACACTCTATGCATCTTCATTTGGTGGGTTTGCCTTACCGCCAAGGTGTCGTCATCAGTGTGAGGGTCACCTCCATCCTCACAAGGGGGGAGGAGCTACAGCATCCTTGGTCTCTCTTCACCACCACCCCACCCCCGGCCATCCTCACTCTGTCTTGAAATTCCTGAGTCTCTCTCCGTTGGCACCACCCATTCTCCTTCCGGTCAGGGCTCGGCTTTAATTCTGCCCTCCAACTGCAGAATGATTTAATTCATGTGCCTATCAGTGAGGTTCTGGAAGAATGGACGGGACCCAAATGGCTCAACTGTACATGCTGCAGTCATGCTGTACTTCACATGTGACCTATGAAAAGCAAACTTGAATGATGGAAAAATAAATCAATTTGAACAGAAGGAAATAAATTTGTTTTGCTCGTGTTGAGGTGAAGGGAAGTTCTGAAGTTTATTAATATCCATTTAAAGAAATGGATTAAAATAAGTAGCGTGGAAGGTGGCAGTGAACAAAAGAGCAAATAGGAAAGACCAGATGACTGTTTAGTCATGAATGTGGGGCTCGAGTAGCTTTTTTCCCTTGTATGTGTTGCAACTTTAACTTCTCATTATGCAAAGTTACCAATTCAAATTTACAGTGGGAAGATACTTTGTGTGATTAATAATTTATTCTTACCATTGGATCTGTCTCCAAAAGGAGGGATATTTTGAAAGACTTTGTTAAAATTCGTCTCAAGCTGCTTTGACACTCAATGAGAAAGATGTGATATAGGGGAAAAAAATCCCCAATTATCTTCCAAACACCATTAAGTTAGCCAGAGCTCAAGGAGGAGTGAAATGATGTAAGTGATGATTGGGTTGTGATAGCAGACATCTCAGCATAGAGTAGAAATTTGCTAAACCCGGATGAAACATAGTCATCCCTCATGTTTGGATGCCCTCGGGTACCTCCGTCCAGTAGAAAATTAACTTTGTTAGGGCCAGTGTCCTCCTCCAATTCAGCTCCATAGCATCTGTGAGACTCTCCCATACATGACAGCATCCCCCAAAAGATATTCTGCGCGCCCTCTATCAAACTGTCAAAGGTGGCTCTTTTCCTCTTGGTGAATTGGAAAGAGAATGTTCTCCAGACCATGGCTACTTGAGCAAAATAGGTATCATCCCTTTTTAAAAAAAATTATTTTATTGAAGTATAGTTGATTTACAATGTTGTGTTAATTTCTGCTGTCCAGCCAAGTGATTCAGTTATACATATACATACATTCTTTTCTGTATTCTTTTTTTTTTTTTTTTTTTTTTGCGGTACGCGGGCCTCTCACTGTTGCGGCCTCTCCCGTTGCGGAGCACAGGCTCCGGACACGCAGACTCAGCGGCCATGGCTCACGGGCCCAGCCGCTCCATGGCATGTGGGATCTTCCCAGACCGGGGCACGAACCCGTCTCCCCTGCATCGGCAGGCGGACTCTCAACCACTGCGCCACCAGGGAAACCCTGTATTCTTTTCCATTATGGTTTATCACAAGATATTGAATATAGTTCCCTGCGCTCTAGAGTACGACCTTGTTGTTTATCCATTCTCTACATAATAGTTTGCATCTGCTAACCCCAAACTCCCAAGTATCCTCACTTTCGATTTCCCTCATCTCTTTGTGAAGAGCACCTCTGCAGTGACTCCCATGATTTCAAATTACCTGCAGGTTATTGAGAACCTGCTTCAGGCAAGGCCCTGTGCTGAAGGGTGTGGTGTCTGGATGACATTCCTTCTCTGGGAACTCAGTCCAGCAAGAGGTCTGGGGGCCGCCTTGTGGGTGGGACTCTGGGGGTCTGCGAGGTGAAATAAGACGCTGACCCAGACGTGACGGTGTTGACGAAGTTAGCGGAGAGTGCAGATCGCAGAGCTGAGCAGGAGAAGAGGCAAACACCCCAGAGACCGGGAGGAAGTGGCCTTCCTTCCTTTGCAGATTGTAAAGCATGATTTCCTCTGAGCATCGTTTTATGTTCGTGAGGACCAATGCGTTACACTTGTAAAACACTTACTGCCATTTCTTACCAGCATTCTCTATTTCAATCAGAAGAACAGGGACTTTCCTGGCGGTCCAGTGTTTAAGAGTCCGCACTTCCACGGCAGGGGACACGGGTTCGATCCCTGGTTGGGGAACTAATATCCTGTATGCCTGGCTGTGTGGCCAAAAAGAAAGAAAAGGAAGAACACTGTTAACAGCAAGGCTTACTTATATAAACAGATTTTACCTGGAAACACTCACATGGATTTGTTGGGTTTTTTTTTTTTTTAATTAATTTATTTGTTTTTGGCTGCGTTGGGTCTTCGTTGCTATGCACGGGCTTTTTCTAGCTGCGGCGAGCGGGGGCTACTCTTCGTTGCGGTGTTCACTGGCAGGAGCTCCTGAATGAGGGAAGGCTCACGTGATAGTGAAGGCTGAGAAGTTCCAAGATCTGCCGTCAGCAGATTGGAGACCCGGGAGAGCTGATGGTTTGACTCTGGTCTGAAAACTGCTGTCTCAACGTCCAAGAGCAAGTATACCAGCTTGAGCCCAAGAGGCAGGAAAAGATGGATGTCCCAGCTCGAGGCAGTGCGGCCTCTTACTCAAGGAAGGGTCAGCCTTTCTAGTCTGTTCAGGCCTTCGACTGATTGGATGAGACCCACCCACATTAGGGAGGGCAATCTACTTTACTCAGTTTACTGAATCACATGTGAATCTCACGTAGAAACACCCTCCCAGACACATCCAGAATAATGTTTGGATACTCCAGGGCCCAGTCAAGTTGACACATACACTTAACCACAACGTACGGTAAGTCTTAGGTGCACTTGCTCGTTTAATCCCCCCAGTGATTCCATGAAGTAGCTCATTATTATCATCACCATTCGACAGATGAGGATGATGAAGCTCAGAGAGGTTCGTTAACTTTCTTACAGCCTCTCAGCGGGCAAAGTGGCACAGTTGAGAGTTAAGTCCAAGTCTTTCTGATTTGAAAAACGCTGTAGTGTCTTGCTTCCCATGCCAATCATCCCACTGCGTGCACCCTCTGGAAGCTGCTACCATTCTCCTAATGAAGCATCTGATTGCGTGGTGTATCTATCCAGGCTTTCATTTACAAGCAATAGAAAAGACTCTGGCTGATTTAGTTAAAAAAAAGTGGGGGGAGGTTTATTAAAAGGGTTTTGAGTTAACTCGGTCACTGGGTGAGCTGACTGGTGAGCTGACAGCACCAGCTGCGGCTGCACAGCTACAAGGGAGGCCAAGAAAGTAAATAGCTGGCATTTCCAGCATCTGCAGTGGTAGGTAGTCCCTGCCTCCTACCCAGACCTGTAAGGCGAAGGCTCACTCCAGGCTTTGGAAGGGGGTTCTCACACCGAGCAGTGGCAAAGGCCACTACATACCTTGAATGATGATTGAGGGATGCAGAGGGACTTCCACCTTCAAAGGTAAGCGAGACAATAGCAAAGGCAGACCACGGCAAATCCTGGGGCTCCTTAAACACGAAACCCTAAGAATCAATACATATCTGACATGGGGGAAACTGGGGCTCTAAGACAGTCAGTAAACACCCAAATTCTGTTAGTAAAGAGAGTTAGTGTTATGGGTTGAATGTGTTCCTTCAAAAAATATGTCAGGGACCTCCCTGGTGGTCCAGTGGTTAAGACTCCACGCTTCCTCTGCAGTGGGCGCGGGTTTGATCCCTGGTCAGGGAACTAAGATCCCGCATGACACGCAGCACGGCCAAACAAGAAAAAAAAAGAAAAGAAAACAGATATATTGGTATCCTGAGCCCCAGAACCTCAGAATGTGACCTTATTTGGAAACAGGGTCTTTACCGAGATAATCGAGTTAAGATGAGGTCACTAGGGCACGCCCTAATCCAGTACAACTGTGTCCTTACAGAAAGGGGAAATCTGGACCTGGAAGGACATGCACAGCAGGAAGGCGACGTGAAGAGAGGAGAAAGCCACGAGAAGAAGGCAGAGATTGGGGTGATGGGCACCCAAGCCAAGGAACTCCAGATGCTGGAGAGAGGTCTGGAACAGATTCCTCCCTAGAATCTTCAGAGGCTGTTTGGCCCGGCCATCAAATTGATCTCACAGTCTACCCTCCAGAACAGGGAGAGAATCCATTTCTGTTGTGTAAGCCCCTTGGTTGTAGTGAGTTAGTAAATAGCTGAGCCCACATTCAAGCTGACTCTCTCTGCACCCAGAGCTGGGGCCCTACCCCCTACACACCTTGCTGCCAGGCATGGCAGAGCAGAAGGAACTATGACTCTGTATTCCATTCTTTTTTTTATATATAAATTTATTTATTTTTGGCCGCGTTGGGTCTTCGTTGCTGCGTGCAGCCTTTCTCTAGTTGCAGTGAGCGGGGGCTACTCTTCATTGTGGTGCGCGGGCTTCTCATTGCGGCGGCTTCTCTTGTTGCCGGTCACGAGCTCTAGGCACGTGGGCTTCAGTAGTTGTGGCACATGGGCTCAGTCGTTGTGGCTCGCAGGCTCTAGAGCACAGGTTCAGTAGTTGTGGCGCATGGGCTTAGCTGCTCCGCGGCATGTGGGATCTTCCTGGACCAGGGCTCGAACTCATGTCCCCTGTGTTGACAGGTGGATTCTTAACTACTGTGCCACCAGGGAAGTGCTTGTATTTAATTCTTGAATTAGGATATGGGTTTAGCAGACGTGAAAGCCTCGAATGACAGCTGTCAAAGCCCACCCTTACTGAACATGGAACGTCTCTGATGAGAAAAGCTGCCCTCAAAAACAGAACGGCCTTGGACACAAAGAGATACCTGTGCCATTGTCCAAAGAGAAGGCTGTGTGTTCCTACCTGATGAGCCTGCTAATGTAGCATCTTTATCAGATCACACGAGCCCACAGATGATGCCCCAAGCAGTCCACGCCCCCCAGCCGAGGAGACTTAGTCAATCAATGGCTCAATCACGAGGCTCTCTGTGGAAAGCGCTGTCATTGACGTGGGGAATGATTGTCTTAATCCCTGCTTTCTCTTGCACGTGTCTGTACTGATGCTGTGACATCTCGTCCAGTGCAACCAGATCACCTCCAAAGAGACCGCCTGCCTGCTAGTGAGACCCCTAGCTGACCACACAGGGCACGTTGTGGAAGAGGGGGGGCGTGTGAGCTTGTGAGAGCCAGTCACTGGGGGTGGAGTGTTGGAGGAGGTCGCCAAGAAGATGTGACCTCTGGTTTGCCCCGACGGCTGGACTCGGGCAGCTTGAGGACCTTCACCCTGTCCCCTGTCCTCAGAATGAATGTGCCCTCAGCTTGCCTTCCCCGCCCCCCAGGAGCTGCCGCAGGATGCAGCCTTGAGACAGTGACGTGGTGTTGAGACCATCTGGACTGTGTATGTGACTGAGCCCAGTTAAGGCCTCTGGATAAACTTTTAAGATTCCAGAGGGCGGGGTGGAGACCGACTCATCCTGCAGCCGCCCAAGACAAGCCATGTAAGTCAGTCCCCTTGCTTATTGAACTTGCTGTCTGCCAATCTGCGGCGGTCTGCCTCTTCTGATCTCACCTGGGAAGCTCCGAGGAGGTTTGGGAACCAACAGTGCAGAGGTATCTCATCATGATTTTGACAAGGGTCTAGTTAGTATCCAGTCATGTTCTTTTTTTTTTTTTTAATTTATTTTTATTCACACATGTAATACAAAAAGATGTTCTCATTACAAAACTTCAACCAGTACAGCTATAACTAAAGTTCCTCTTGATCACTATTCCCAATCCCAGGCTCTTCTCAGAGTGTGGTGGATGGCATTCCAGACCTGTTTATGGAGTTTCATTTCCCCTTTTCTCACCCAGTTACTGTCTTCTTCAGGAAAAGGAAGTATTGGATTTATCTAAGTTATAACAGTGGAATTTTTAGAGTCAAAAACCTTATTTATTTATTTTTATCATTTCTTTTTTTTTTTTTCTGTGGTACGCAGGCCTCTCACTGTTGTGGCCTATCCCGTTGCGGAGCACAGGCTCCAGACGCGCAGGCTCAGCAGCCATGGCTCACGGGCCCAGCCGCTCCGCGGCATGTGGGATCTTCCCGGACCGGGGCACGAACCCGTGTCCCCTGAATCAGCAGGCGGACTCTCAACCACCGCGCCACCGGGGAAGCCCTTTTAATTAATTTTTATTGGAGTATAGTTGCTTTACAATTGTGTTAGTTTCTACTGTACAGCAAAGTGAATCAGCTCTGCGTATACATATATCCCCTCTTTTTTTGGATTTCCTTCCCATTTAGGTCACCACAGAGTACCGGGTAGAGTCCAGTCATGTTCTTTATGGCATGTTTTCCCTGTGGCAGAAGATCCAGTCACATAATGCTATTCAACTATCATGTCTTGTCCGTCTCCTTTAATCCAGCTCTAATATTTTTGGATTCTTCCATCCAAAGCCCAGCATTTATTGGCAAAGGAACTTTTAGAAAATAATATACTTCAAGTAGCATTTCAAATTCTCAACGCAACCTACCTGAACAGCTTCACTGGATCTTTCTGAGGAGGTGATGCCTCATCATTACTTTGGCACAAAACACAGCACTCTTGTTTTTCAATTTCATGCTCCAGAAGGTAAAAAAAAAATGAACACTTCACCAGGTTCCCTTTACTGTTTCTTGGGTGCACTGAAAACACTGAGTCCCACGAACAAGCAAGAAGGAGGCGCCTGACTGACAATTTTAGACGGAAAGGCCCTGGTCGCTTGAATGGTCCGGCTGCATTGAACAGTTAGGACAGTTAGAACCACATCGGTCCTCACAACTCCCCATGCAGGGGACAGTTCGGCAGCCATAGACCTCTTTCTTCATTGTCCCCATCCCCAGTGCACTTTAGGAAGCCAACGTGCTCACTTGTGATTCTGTTTTAGGAGCACTCAGGGGTGGGATGCGGGGGCTTTTGCCATAGACCCTCACTCGGGTCTCGGAGGCCCATCACGGGCCCCAGGGTCAGCTTCTCTTGGCTCCCAGACATCCCAGCTTTGGGAAGAAGTGTCTGTGTGAGTAAGAATACTCATCCCGTGAATGGGTCACAAGTAAAGTCATTCAAGTGGTTACAGATTTAGATGCTCAAACATAAGCAGTCACGTGACTCTCTCACAATGACTTGCAAATCTGAACACCCACTAGAATCATGGTAAGGACCCAGGGCTACAGAGCATTCCAAGTGGGGAACACTTGTGCTCACTCTCGTCAAAGCAGCCTGTCAACGTCACTGTTTCCTCCCTCCCTCCATCCTTTCCCGGAAGGAAGGATGCTCTGCCTTCCTCCAGTCCTTCTGCGTCCTCCTTGATCTCTTGCAGGCTGACTTCAAGCCTATTGAAGGTGACGGGCAGGTGGCGAGGTGGGGTCCTCCCCCGTCAGGCATGGTCGAGTCTTACCTACCTATCTAGCCTGGCAGCCCGAGTTTCCCGGACACGATCCTCTCTCGATTCCTAGAAGACCTTATCTACTCATCGACCCTAAACATGGTCGGTCTGTCCTGTTTCCTGGCCCGCATTCATGTGTTCCTTGCACCTGGAACTCCTGCCCATCAAGCTCTTAGCCTGTCTGCAAGAGCAAACGCAAATGTCACTTCCTCCATGGAGCCTCCTCTGACATCTTCACGCCTCCACCCTGGGCGCCGAGCGCGTAGTAGGTGCTTCATGGATACCGTCAAGTGAGTGAGTAAGTGAAGGAAAGAACGAACTGTTCATTGCCTCTGTTGCTCTTAGTGACACTGATTCGAGTCACAGAATAGTACAGCACAAGTGGGCTGGGGGGGCATCCAGGTCACAGGACAGCTGATGGCTGTGAGAGATCAGATTAAGTTAATTTGAATTTTACGTGTTCTTAGTCTGTTTGTGCTGGGAGGAGTTACATGGATGTGGCTTCGCGAGACCACTTGGTCCTGATGAGGATGTGATCTTGCTGATGCTGAGTTTATCCGGGAACCAGAAGTCTGATGTTTGTAAACAGTCCCTTAAATGGAAGCATTAAGGGTAAAGGTTGTTTGCATGTTCTTCTCAGATCCTGTGAGACCCTACCCTGCGTGGTCCATGTCACAGGAGCCGGGCCACCTCCTGCCTCCACCCCCGCCCCCTGCACTTGTCGGCTGGTTGAATGTTCTCTGCCCTCCATGGGGTCTCGGATGAGGCTTGGCTGAGGTCTTGGCTGCCTTGTTCTATCCCTCCCATGTTGACCCCGGGTCGGGAGATGAAGGGAACAGGAGCCTCAAGACTGACGGAGCTGGGCTCCTGGGTCATCGACCCGCCGCCCACGTGGTAGATCCCTAGAAGCAAAGGAATTTCTTATTGGTAATTGCCCTTTGCTTTGCTGTAGCTTTCTGGAGCCTTTGCACATTTTTCACGGATGCTATCTCATTCAGCCATCAGAGGAGCCCTGTCAATTAGGCAGTGAAGCTGTTATTTCCACTCTTAGGAGGAAACTGAGGCTCAGAGAGATGACGTGCTTTGCCCACATAACCTGGATGTGGTAGCACGGGGACGGGAGCCTTGTGTTACTCACCGCTCCTGCGCTCTCTCTACTCCACAGGCTAGCTTGTGCAAACGTTACGAGCTTTGTGCCATCAGCTGTCCCGTCACCAGCATTCAGTCGGCTTATCTGGTGATATAACATGATGATAATAGTATATCATAGCACATGTAGTATATTTATATGTGTACTTATATGCTGCATAGAACTAGGCACGGTTTTCAGTAACGCTTTATGTGCTGTTACCGACCCTTTCAAGTCAGGTCCCGGCAAGGGTCCTCCTGCTTGGTGTCACTTGTGCCAATAGAACAAGACGGAATTTAGGGCAGAAGCGAAGGAAAGCTTTATTCTTTGATTAAAGAACAGGGAGGTGCGACCCCCGATCCAGAGCATATGCTCTGCCCGCTCTCCCAAAACGGCCATGGGCGGGGCTGCTTTATAGGGTCTGGCAGCGGGGGAAGGGGGCGGGGTTCTTCTCGGGCGCAGGCGCAGCTGTGCCGCTCCCGCTCCGGTGCCCTTGCGGCCTCTCTGCACACGGCCCGCCGCCGCCATCTTGGATTGAATGTCACGTGAGGTGTCAGCACGCAGCCGGGAGCTGAGCTGTCGGCGTAGCTGTTACGCATCGGGAACTCTGGAGTGCAGGGCCGGGTGCGAGGCCTCTGCACGTGGCCCACCTGTGAGCCAGTGACACTAGACTCAGCACAGAGGAAGAGAAAGAAAAGGTTAGACTTTATTTTATTATCCAGATTCTATCTTTATTTCTCCGGAATTGTGAATGGGCTTTGCCGGTGACATTAACACCTCACACCCTTCTGAGGTAAATCCTGTGCCCATCACCCCCACTTTACAGATGAGAAGGCTGAGGTACAGGGAAGTTCAGTAGCTTGCCCCAGTTTGCCTGACTGGTAAGAGGCAGACTCGGAAGTCAGGCCTAGGCCGTCGGGCTGCAGACTGGACTGTCTTAGCCGCGAAGCCCTGCCGCCCCTCGTGCGCCGTGTCTGCGGAGGGAGCACGCAGGCTGGGAGGCTGCCTGCTTGCCGCCCTGTCCACTTGTTGGAGGGGAGAGCGCGGAGGCCCCGGGGAAGCAGCAAGGGCTCCGTGTCCAGACTCGGGCGCCGGCCGGAGCTCCTGGGCTGCCGGCCTTCCCGCCGGCATCGGGCTCCTGGGTCCCTCGTCCCCAGCACAGCGGACACGGTGGCCCGAGCTGCCAGCTTCCTCTGGCTCCCGGGAAGGCTGGCCCTGGGCTGACGACAGACGCTTCTGATGCTGCTGGAAGGCTCAGCTGACAAGGACGGTGACTCAGGCCGATTTCCTTGAGGTTTAGAACAGGCCACGTGCATCTTAACGTTCCGCCCGCTTCTTTTTGTGCGTCAGACACTGTCTGTGTGTTGAAGCGGTTTTGTCAAGCTCGCGGGAACAGTTGCCGATGGGTCTCGGGTTGTCCTCCGCACAGATTGGCACTCACGGGAGGGGACAGGTCTCCGCGTGGCTGGGGACCTGGAGTGGGAAAAGCAGCTTGGATGTAGGGTTAAGCAGGCACGTTCCATGCCGTCCGTCCTCGCCAGCCATGGACCCCGGGCAGTAGGAATAGCACTAGCGTTCCTGGACCACTGGTTGTGGGGATGGTGACCAGGTACAAGCTGCTGGAGGTACAGGATGGAAGAGGACACAGGTTCCTGCCTTAATCCAACCCAGCACAGCGCCCCACAGAGGGCTTCCTCCGTGAGGCCCCGGAGTCTTCCCTTGGCTTTTAGATGCGTCAGGAGGTGTGAACGTTGAAACTGAGAGGCCTGCAGGGTGTATGAGCCGATATCCTGGGGCACTAGGATGCACCTTTTGAAGCTTGGGAAGAGACTGGGGAGTGAATGTGTTTGTCCAAAATGAGGTGCGCATTGCGGGGACCAGAGGGAGGGTAACCGAGAATGGCATCAGGGTCGGTGGCAGAGCTGGGGGAACCAGGGGTGGGTGAAGGGGAGCAGCCCATGGCAGGGCCGAGGAGGAACGTCAGAGGCATAGGGGGAGCCAGGGGAGTGCACTGTCCTGGAAGTCAAGGACGGCTAGAGTGCCAGGGCAGGGGCCGTGTCAACAGCAGCGCCTGCCAGCCGCAGTTCGGCTCTTCTTTAGCAATGGGTTGCTTTTGTTTTGCTAGCAGACTGACTTCCTCCTCCTGTTTCTTTTGAAATCAAGTTTGTATCAAGTTTCCCTTGGATACAAGGTGAAAGGTAAATCTCTCTGCTAGCTCTGAATCTCTAGCCACTCCCCTGAAGCCAACCCTCTTTTACCCATTCCTTGTATATCGTTCCAGAGATATTATCTCCCGTTACTTTTTTTGAAAAGCAGAATTGTCAACATATGCACCAGTTCACCTCCCCGATGCAATTGTGTTCAAGTCCCGTCAACACACACACACACAAACCCAAATTCTAGTTTTTGTGATTTTTGTATCATTCTCCACATACTCTTTTAAATATTGCAAGTTTTGTATTATTTTCAATGTAGAGTAGGGTTGGTAGTTTGAAGCAGTATGTTCCTTTCTCCACTGGGAACTGCCACCAGGTTCCTGTTCATGTTCTTGAGGACCACCCTAGTTTGTAGTCCATTTGCAGAATGAGAAGATGGACACATGTGAACACCAATGAACGACTGAGGTAGTAGCTGAGCCACTTCCTAATGTTCACAAGCATCATTCACTCAGATTCCTTTTCCGGGAGAGTCTCCTTGATATGCTGGCAGGTTTCAACATTAAACAAAGTTTAAGCACATGAACACTTTAACAGGCATGACTGCCACATAAGAACACAGGGCATGGTTTTGCTGACCTCACATCACAGCAGGTGCTGGTCTCTGCCCTTTGCACCTCAGGGACACCTCTTCCCGTGTCCTCCAGCCAGCTTCAGGGTCTTACTCTCCTTCCCTCACTGGGACCCTTTACAGAACTTTCTGCATGGATGGATAGAGTCAGTATACCTGAGGTAGCAGAGTTTTCCAGTTTTTATTTTTTGGAATAGGTATATTTTCCTAAGGTTCAGAATTTTTTTTTAACCTGTGAAAAGGCATAAAGTGAAAATCTTCACTTCATTCGGTCCCTATTCACCTAGTTTGCATCCCCTCTACACCCAAAGGTAACTAACCCTTGCACTAATTTCCAGTTATTTCAAATATGCTTCATTCAGACCAAGCTTGATTTGAATCTTTTCCCCCTGGAATATGGATTCATTTGACAATGTCAAGTAGTTTAGCAAGAAAAACAAAGCTATTGAGGCTAAATTTTGGCTTTGAATTCAAACCAAAGATCTTATTGTAAGCCCTGTGGGTAGTATTTTTTGTACAGTTATAGAATTGGGTTCTTATTTTTACTCTGCTGGGTAAGCACTTCCAAAATGTTCAAGTGTTAGCAATGTTCAAACAGCCTTTTGAACAAACTAAATTCACCCAAGGAATAGTCATACCTCTTGACTCAGTCCCTTGTCCTCAATAGACAGTCTTCCCATTGGATTGCCAAGGGGCATTCAGTGGCCCACATTAGGATTCAGTAAAGTGCATGAAACGAAATGTTGTGTACGAGCTCCCAGCTGGTTTGGGTGAGGGTGTCACTGTTCCGGTACAAACTGACAAGACACACAGTGATACATGGGCAAAACATCTTCTTCAGCCCCAGATCAGTGCCTGTGGGAGGAGCACCTCCAGTCATTTCATTTTGGCTATTTAGTTTCACAAAGGAGGAATTTCAACAGTGCTAAAAGTGGGAAAATAGCAGCAAAACATGTCACACAAAGGGAAGTATTACACAAAATGTACTACGAACATAGCTGAAAATGAATTGTAATTGACGCTGAGGTCCAGTGAAGGCTGTGGATCGCAGCAGAGTTGAAAACCATGTTGAAGGGCAGCAAAAGCAGCTGATGGACACCAAGGCATCAGCACAGCACAGAAGAAGGAACTCCAAAGGGTGTGAGTGTGTGTGTGCGGACGTGTGTGCTCTCCTACCTCGTCTGCCGCTGTTTGCCACCGCAGACAGTAGGGGTATGGACAGACCCCACCCTGGAGGCTGATGAGCTGAACCTATGCAGGCTGACCTGAGAGAGGGTCAAGGCAGAGAGAGCAGCTTTTTTTTTTTTTTATGGATTTATTTATTTTATTTATCTTTGGCTGCATTGGGTCTTCATTGCTGCGGGCGGGCTTTCTCTAGTTGCAGCGAGCAGGGGCTACTCTTCGTTGCAGTGTGCGGACTTCTCACTATGGTGGCTTCTCTTGTTGCAGAGCACGGGCTCTAGGCACGCGGGCTTCAGTAGTTGTGGCATGTGGGCTCAGTAGTTGTGGCATGCGGGCTCAGTAGTTGTGGTGCACGGGCTTAGCTGCTCCGCGGCATGTGGGATCTTCCCGGACCAGGGTTCGAACCCGTGTCCCCTGCATTGACAGGCAGGTTCTTAACCACTGCGCCACCAGGGAAGCCCCAAAATCAGTCATTTTTTGTCCTGCTTGTGATTTAGTGAAGCCCTTGCCCCAGGAGAGGTAAGCAGAACCTGCTGTTTTATCACGGGATTTTTGCGACGTCCCCTCCCCACAAACCTCCCTCCCTATAAGTTTCTGTTGACCTGGGATTCTGAGTTTATCTATTTCCTCCCTCCTCCCCCAGGCAGAACTGGGGCAGCAGAAGACACAGCACACCAGGGGGAGGACCCAGCTGGGAGGGTAGATAGAGGCTCAGTTGGCCTGGTTGACAGTCTTTCTTGAAGGGAAGCATGTCAGTTAGAGTACTTTCGGCTACAGGTAATAGAAACTCCAAAATGGCAGTGGCTTAAATAAAAAAGGAGTTTCCTCTCATATTAAAGAAATCCCCAAACTTGGAAGCAACCCAATATCTTCAAGTAGGTAAATGGATAAATAAACTGTGGTACATCCAGACAATGGAATATTATTCAACAATAAAAAGAAATGAGCTTTCAAGCCACAAAAAAGGCACAGAGGAAACTCGTGCACATATAGCCAAGTGGAAGAAGCCAGTCTGAAAAGGCTCCATACTGTATGACACCAAGCACATGGCATCTGGAAAAGGCAGAGCTATGGAGACAGTGAAGAGATCGGTGGCTGCCAGGGATACCGGGGGGGGGAGGGGTGAAGAGGCAGAGCACAGGGAATTCTTAGGACGGTGAAGCCATTGTGCGTGACGCTGTAATGGTGGATACCTGTCATCATCATTTGTCAAAACTTATAGTGTGTACAACATAAAGAATGAATCCTGATGTAAACTGTGGACTTTAGTTAATAATAATGTTATCAGTATCTGCTCATTGATGGTGACAAATATACCACACCAATGCAAGGTGTTAATAGCAAAGGAAACCATTGGGGATGTGGCTCTCTGAACTTTCCTCTCAGTTTTTCTGTAAAACTGTTCAAAAACAAAGTCTGTTAATTTAAAAAAAAAAGTCCAGGGTAGGCTACCTTGGGCTGGAATGGTAGTTCCATGGCCATCTGAGACCGAGGAACCTGTTACCTCTCTGCCCTTCTAGCTAGTGTGTAGCTCTCATCCTCAGGGTCCTCCTTGTGGTCCGGGATGACTGCTGGAGCACCAGCTATCTAAGTTACAGGGAGCAGGAAGGAGTGTCTCAGATGACCTAGCTTTCATTTATTAATCTTCCCAGAGTCCTACCCAGTACTTGCATTTGTATCTCACTACTCACATGGATGGATACACGTAGCTAGAAGGGAAGCTGGGAAATGTAGTCTTTTCTCTGGGTGTCTTTGGCACCCCTAGTGATACTGCACTTCTGTCACTAAGGAAAGATAGAAGGGGTATTGGGTGGCAGCTAGCTGTCTCTACCTCAGGAAGGCACAACCTTTTTTTTTTTTTTTTCCTGCACCTCGAAGCACGTGGGATCTTAGTTCCCCAACCAGGGATCGAACCTGTGCCCCCTGCAGTGGAAGCACGGAGTCCTAACCACTGGACCTCCAGGGAAGTCCCAGGAAGGCACAGCCATTCTTGGGGGCTTAGGGTTTGGCCTTTTAAAGAAGCCCTGTAGTTTCTCAGCAACCCTGCTTGGGGGACACTGCTGGGTCTTGCCCCAGCCTGGAGGAATTCCAGAAGGAATCTGTGACTGATGGCGAGGAGTGTGAAGACTGCTTGACTGGGAGGGGCTGAGAAGGAACGCTGCCCACCCCTCACCCCTTCCGAGGAAGGCTCACTGGGCTGCAGGCGGACATCACTTTTTCTGCCTTCATATTGGAGGGAGAAGCGGGATGGACCAAATGATGACTCAGGTAGTAACACAAGTGCAGTGGTGAAGCCCTGGGCCTCCTCTGCTAGGGAAGGGAAGGCCTGCCTGTGTGCCAGGCGGGGTCGGGGGGCTAGGGCAGCGGGGCACGGCCCCTGCTTTCTGTGCAACGGGAAGCGGAGCCAACACACGAACTCCCAGTTCCTTAAGGCAGGCTGGGCATCCTCCCTAATGAATCACACGCCCTCCCAGGAGAGCGGGAGCTGCTGGCAGCGCTGATGGGGCTTCTGGCTGACAACACTCGCTGTGATCTTCCGAGTGCGTCAGATGCCCTGCTAATCGCTTTAAATGACGGCACAGCACCAGAGGGCAGAGCAGCGGGGCGAGGCTGTGACAGGGGAAGAGAGCAGGGCGGTCATCTGTGGAGACACTGGGTCAGAGCAGACCTGTGATGGGCGTGATGCATCTCTCCTCCAGCTTGTTAATGGGGCTAAAACCCCGTAACTGCCCACTGGTAGCTGCCGGTGTCGGAGCCGGGGTGGTCGTGGGGGACCCGCTGACCCTCCAGCCGCATGTCGCGGGGCGGGGGTGGAGGGAGGTTTTCTCTGCTCCATCCCCCTCTGCTGACCAGACCCTGGGACCCGGAGCCCTGATAATTAAGGTCGAACGTCTTTTTCTCTTCATGTGCGCAGAAAACACTTGGTTTTAAAACCATTATATAATACATCTGCTTAAATATGACATTACTTAACAGGATAGGGCCAGAGCCTCTTAGAAAATGGTTTTAGCCACAGCGCGGGATCTGAAAACTGCAGAACAGAGGAAATTACTAAGTGGGCCAGTTTGTATTTATTAGTATAGATTTTGTGTTTGTGTATCAGATGAGACAAAGAAGTTTAAGGTAATTTGGTAGAAAAGTGTCCATTATAAAAACTCATTGTGGCAGAGTTTCTCTTTCTTTATTCATTCAAAACATACCTCTGAATATTAGCTGCGCCTCAGGCATGGTGTGGTTTTGCCGACAGTGATGGGAAGATAAAAGGGAGTTGAGGGCTGGGGTCACCTGATCACCGATGACCCGTCCTTGCTGGTTACTGCTGAGATGGTCATCATTGTGGACAGCCTGGCCGGCCAGGCCTCTGGAGCGTCTGGCCAGGCTGGAGGGTGCACCTTCCCGAAGATACCCTGGCCTTTCCCCTCCGGGTCTGCAGCCGGGCTCCCCTCTACCCTCTTCCAGCCCGAGAGACTCTCGCTCTGACCTAGGAATAAAGGAAAGCCCGATTTTCACCACTTCCCCACTTCTGCAAAAGATCTTTTGCGCACCCCAAATCCTCTCCGCATTATAAAGATACAGCATGCATGCTTCTGACGACGGCATTATGTCTGTCTATGGAATCCTGTAGAAGCCTTTAAGGGCCTGGGCTTCTGCAATACTAAGCCCAGAGACTTGTAGGAAGTCTCTGCCTTCTGTCCTGTTGCATCCCTCATGGGGCAGATGCCGTTGTTGACTACCAAACACCCATTTCAACCTCCTTCTTGCAGGGCTTACGAGGGCGCTGCTGTAAGAGCACAAAATGGGAGGCCACTAAAGTGTTTTTTTAGATCATTTGTGCATTTCCAGTCATTTTGGCTGCAGTGTGATCACTGAGTCAGGATATTAACCAGAGCTGGGGCAAGCTTTGGCCCCTGCGGTGTCGTAGGTGAGTCAGAAAGATGCGTTCTATTCATTCATCAGGGGAAAACCAGGTTTAGGCAAAGAAAATACAGATGATTGTTGGAATTTATTATCCAAGTATTTGTGAGATTTTTGTTACAATTAACTCTAAATCCTAAATAACTTTAAAAGACATATCAAAAGTATGAATGCTTGGCAGGTTGATGACAAGATTATAATTGTTTTAAAAAGTGATTTTGGATAGAAAGGATGCTTCTCTTTTGTCTCCTGGTTAACAACGCTTGCTGAATCTCATGTGGCCATCGGGTATGGGTAACACGTTAGCTGACGTTTATCTGGACTTCGTTAGCATTTATTCAAAGGGCCAGCTTGGGGAAATGCCAGGGAAGTGAGTAGTAGATTCATACCTAAAATCTATACACTGGTGGCCAGTGTTAGGCCCCCTCTGCATTTTCTTTCTCTGGTAACTTCAGGCATGTGGCTGTACCTCTTTGGAGCTTACTGAGCCTGGGTCTGGTCCCTGAATGATGTTTGTTTTTCCAGAGGTAACGAAGACAGACACAGATGACAGTGGGATGAATCTCAAAGAGACACAAGTAGCATTACGCTTGAATTATTGAAAAGCCTTTTTGTTGCTATTGGAACACTTTTAAACATCCTGCAGAGAGAGAGAAAAAAAAAGAAGGGAAAGAAGTTTAGAAACGAATGAGAACTGGATTGCATAGCAATGGTTCTAGCTGTCAGATCTGCCACTGCACCCAAGGTCTTCCTTAAGAAAATGATTTCCCTTTTTATCACTCCATGTTATCATTTTTTATCATTCATTGTTCATCTTAAACACAGACTGGGCAGGAAGTTCTGCCTCTTCCCATTTATCACTCACAAAAAGCTGTAGTCTATAGTGTCTTCTTGGAGGTTTACAAGAAGATGACACCAATTTAAGGCAATTTTCCAAGTCAGTCTTGGGATAAGGGTAAATCATCGTGGATGATTTAAACAAAGAAGTTTTACAGACTCACACTGGGACGGTTTTACAGGCTCATCTACTATAACGTTTATTTTTAGAGCAGTTACAGGTTCACAGCAAAGTTGAGCAGAAAGTACAGAGAGTTCCCATGTGCTTCCTGCCTCCACCTCCAACCCACAGAGCCTGCCCAGGATCACATCTTGCACTGAGCGGTACATTTGTTATGATGATGATGATGTTACATGTCCCCGTTATCAACCAAAGCTCATTACCTTAGGGTTCACTCTTGGTGTTGTACATTCTGTGGGTATTTTAACAAGTACAATGACATATATCCATCGTTATAGTATCACACGGAATAGTTTCACTGCTTTAAAAGTCTCCATGGGCGCTTCCCTGGTGGCGCAGTGGTTGAGAGTCCGCCTGCCGATGCAGGGGACGCGGGTTCGTGCCCCGGTCCGGGAGGATCCCACATGCCGCGGAGTGGCTGGGCCCGTGAGCCATGGCCGCTGAGCCTGCGTGTCCGGAGCCTGTGCTCCACAACGGGAGAGGCCACAGCGGTGAGAGGCCCGCGTACCGCAAAAAAAAAAAAAAAGTCTCCATGCTCTGCTTGTTTGTCCGTCACTCCCTCCTAACCCCTGGGAACACTGTTTCTAGAGTTTTGCCTTTTCCAGAGTGTCACATAGTTGGACTCATACAGTATGTAGCCTTTTGGATTAGCTTCTTTTACTTAACAATATGCATTTAAGGTTCCCCCATATCTTTTCATGGCTGATAGCTCATTTCTTTTTATTGCTGAATAAATGTCATGATGGACCACAGTTTATTCATTCACCTACTGAGGGGCATCTTGGTTGCTTCCAAGTTTTGGCAATTATGAATAAAGCTGCTATAAGCATCTGTGTGCAGGTTTTTGTGTGGACATAGTTTTCAACTCCTTCGAGTAAATACCAAAGGGTGAAATCGCTGGTTCTTGTAGTAGAGTATGTTTAGTTTTATAGGAAATCACCAAACTGTCTTCCAAAGTTGCTGTTAGCATTTTGCATTCTCATCGGCAATGAGTGAGAGTTCCTGTTGCTCCACATCCTCGCCAGCATTTGGTGTTGTCAGTGGTTTAGGTTTTAGGCATTCTAATAGTATGCAGTGATATTTCATTGTTGTTTTAATTTGCAAGTCCCTAATGACTGTGATGTTGATAGTATTTTTGTATGTTTATTTGCCATCTATATATCTTCTTTGGTGAGGTGTCCGTGCAGATCTTCTGCTCAATTTTTTTTCGTCCAGCCCTGTGGCTTGTGGGATAGTTCCCCCACCAGGGATCAAACACGGGCCCCTGGCTGCAGAAGTGCCAAGTGCTAATCACTGGACCTCCAGGGAATTCCCTTTTGCTCAATTTAAATTCAGGTTTTTTGTTTTCTTATCATTTAGTTTTAAGAGTTCTTTGCATACATTGGATATCAGTTCTTTATTAGACATGTGTTTTGCAATTATTTCCTTCAAGTTTATGGCTTATCCTCTCATCTTTCATAGAGCAGAAGTTTTAAATTTTAATGAAGTTCAATTTACCAATTCTTTTCTTTCATGGATTATGCCTTTGGTGTTGTATCTGTTGTAAGTCACTGCCAAACCCAAGGTCATCTAGATTCTCTCCTTTGCTATCTTCTAGGAGTTTCATAGTTTTGCATTTTACATTTAGGTATATGATCCATTTTGAGATAATTTTTGTGAAGGGTATAAGGTCTGGGTTTAGATTCTTTGTTTGTTTGTTTGTTTTACACATGGATGTCCAGTTGTTCCAGCACCATTTGTTGAAAAGACTATCTTTTCTCCATTGAATTGCCTTTGCTCCTTTTTCAAAGGTCAGTTGACTATAGTTGTGTGGGTCTCTGGGCTCTCCATTTTGTTCCATTGATCTATTTGTCTATTCTTTCACCAATAGCACAGTATTTTGATTACTGTAGCTTTATAGTAAGTCTTAAAGCTGGACAGTGTCAATCCTCCAATTTTGTTGTTCTCCTTGAACATCGTGTCGGCTATTCTAGGTCTTTTGCCTCTCCATATACACTTTAGAATTGGTTTGTTGCTATCCACAAGGTAACCTTCTGGCACTTTGATTAAGATTGCATTGAAAGTAATAAGTTTACATTTTTGTTGAGTCTCTACCTAGTAGTAGAATTGCTGGATTGTAGAGTAAACATATTCTAAGGTTTCATTCAGTTTATGTTCAGTTTTCCAAAATGGTTTTGCAAATTTACAGCCCCACCAGAAGTATGTGGGAGGCGGAGTTGCCCTATATCCTTGCGATGTTTAGTGTTTTTCGTTTTAGCTGTTTTAGCTGTTTTGTTAGGTGTATTATGACATCACATTATCATTTTAGTTTGCATTTCCCTGGTGACTAATGAAGTTGAGTACTTTTCAGATGTTTATTGGCCATTTGGATACCCTCTTTTGTCAAGTTTGTTCAAGTCTTTTGTTCATTATTTCTACTGAATATTCTTTTTCTTATCAATTTGAAGGAGTTTTTTTGTTTTTTTTTCCTATTCAAAATGTGAGTCCTTTGTTGAGCATGTATTGCAAATGCTTCTTCCAATATGCAGGTTCTGTTTTTACTCTGCTAATAATGTCTTTTGATGAATAGGTGTCTTCATTTTACTACTTTCCAGCTCCTTTATTATCAAAATTTTTGTGTTTTGTTTAAGAAATCTTTGCCTCCTTCAAAAATTGATGTTCAGAGCAAAATTCAGTCATCAGAATGGGGCTGTGTGTAATGGTAAATTCATTTATTCACATATCCGTTCACTCCATAAATATTTATTTCCTGGTATATTTATATAATGGAATACTCTACAGTAATTTAAAATAAGTGAACTACAGCTGCATGTATTAATAAGAATGTATCTCAAAAGCATAATGCTGAATGACAACAGTAAGTCACAACCCAGAGATAAACCCACACGCATATGGTCACCTTATCTTTGATAAAGGAGGCAGGAATGTACAGTGGAGAAAGGACAGCCTCTTCAATAAGTGGTGCTGGGAAAACTGGACAGGTACATGTAAAAGTATGAGATTAGATCACTCCCTAACACCATACACAAAAATAAGCTCAAAATGGATTAAAGACCTAAATGTAAGGCCAGAAACTATCAAACTCTTAGAGGAAAACATAGGCAGAACACTCTATGACATAAATCATAGCAAGATCCTTTTTGACCCACCTCCTAGAGAAATGGAAATAAAAACACAAATAAACAAATGGAACCTAATGAAACTTCAAAGCTTTTGCACAGCAAAGGAAACCATAAACAAGACCAAAAGACAACCCTCAGAATGGGAGAAAATATTTGCAAATGAAGCAACTGACAAAGGATTAATCTCCAAAATTTACAAGCAGCTCAATAAGATAAAAACAAACAACCCAATCCAAAAATGGGCAGAAGACCTAAAGAGACATTTCTCCAAAGAAGATATACAGATTTCCAACAAACACATGAAAGAATGCTCAACATCATTAATCATTAGAGAAATGCAAATCAAAACTACAATGAGATATCATCTCACACCGGTCAGAATGGCCATCATCAAAAAACCTAGAAACAATAAATGCTGGAGAGGGTGTGGAGAAAAGGGAACACTCTTGCACTGCTGGTGGGAATGTGAATTGGTACAGCCACTATGGAGAACAGTATGGAGGTTCCTTAAAAAACTACAAATAGAACTACCATGTGACCCAGCAGTTCCACTACTGGGCATATACCCTGAGAAAACCATAATTCAAAAAGAGTCATGTACCAAAATGTTCATTGCAGCTCTATTTACAGTAGCCCGGAGGTGGAAACAACCTAAGTGTCCATCATCAGATGAATGGATAAAGAAGATGTGGCACAGATATACAATGGAATATTACTCAGCCATAAAAAGAAACGAAATTGAGCTATTTGTAATGAGGTGGATGGACCTAGAGTCTGTCATACAGAGTGAAGTAAGTCAGAAAGAGAAAAACAAATACCGTATGCTAACACATATATATGGAATTTAAGAAAAAAAAATGTCATGAAGAACCTAGGGGTAAGACAGGAATAAAGACACAGACCTACTAGAGAATGGACTTGAGGATATGGGGAGGGGGAAGGGTAAGCTGTGACAAAGCGAGAGTGGCATGGACATATATACACTACCAAATGTAAGGTAGATAGCTAGTGGGAAGCAGCCGCATAGCACAGGGAGATCAGCTCGGTGCTTTGTGACCACCTAGAGGGGTGGGATAGGGAGGGTGGGAGGGAGGGAGACGCAAGAGGGAAGAGATATGGGAACATATGTATATGTATAACTGATTCACTTTGTTATAAAGCAGAAACTAACACACCATTGTAAAGCAATTATACTCTAATAAAGATGTAAAAAAAACACAAAACAGTAAGTCACAGAAGTACAGAGAATATATGATTCTAGTAATATAGAGTAGAATAATAGGCAAAATTAAACAACATGTTGGGTAGAAACTCATACAATTGTGGTAGACCCTTCAAGGAAAACAAGGGAATTATTGATATAAAAGTTAGGTGTACGGGCACCTCTTGGAGGGAGGAAGGGAGTGTGGTCAGGGGAGGGCACACGAGGGCTTCTGAGACATTGGTGAAACTCTGTCTCCTAAGTTTGTTGGTGGATCCACAGGTGTTTATTTTACTGCGCTTACATCTGTACGTGTACAGTCCATGCACTCCTTTGAATGTAGGATAGAGTCACAGTAATAAAAAGAAAAACAAAAGGTGAGCATGTAGATTGAAGGGACACACCAAGTCTTAAACAGAATAGGTACAAATATGTCCTCACACAGACACAGCAGAACAGAACGACAGAACAGCAGCCTAGAGAAAATCTTCAGAACCAGTAGAAAGTCATGTGCCTAAAAAGCATTGATACTTGACAGCGGACTTAGCAGTAACGGATGACAGCAGCTACCTGAATGACCTCCAAATGCTGAGGGAAAAGAATTCCTTACGCACAAATTATACCCAAGATCTAAGGTGCAATAAAAACATTTTAGTCATAGAGACCACGAGAGCTTACCTCTCACAAAACCTCAGTGGAAGAGCGACTGAAGGATATTTTTCAGCAGAAGAAAACAGGACCGGAAGGAATGAGTTGGAGACCAAAAGTGAAGACAGGCAAAGAAACTAGTCAGCATGTTGGAAAATCCAAAGTAGCGCTAGCTGTAAAACACAAGAAAGCAAATTCAAGGAGTTTTAATAAGTTGGAATTAAATAATACACATCATGGGCTTCCCTGGTGGCCCAGCGGTTACGAATCCGCCTGCCAATGCAGGGGACACGGGTTTGAGCCCTGGTCCAGGAAGATCTCACATGCTGCGAAGCAACTAAGCCCATGTGCCACAACTACTGAGCCTGTGTTCTAGAGCCCACGAACCACACTATGGAGCCTGCGTGCCACAACTACTGAAGCCCGCACTCCTAGAGCCCGCGCACCGCAACGAAGAGGAGCCCCCGCTCGCCACAACTAGAGAAAGCCCACGCGCAGCAACGAAGACCCCAATGCAGCCCAAAATAAATAAATAAATAAAATTAAAAAAAAACACGTTAATAGCATGACTGGTGGTGTATAGCATGCAAGGATTATGAGAGTCTTGCTTTGTTCTCTGGGAAGAGTAATATATTAACTCCAGGTTTTTGTTGAGTACACACAGTTTAGAGTTTTAATGGTAACCTCTAAGATAATAAAGTGTATAATTTTCAAACTAAAAGAAGAAACTAAGAGAATAAAAAAATATACAGCAGGTAGGAAATGAGCAAAAAGAAGCATGAAAAATGCATGATAAATAGAAAACTAAGATTTATCTGGTAGAAATAACTCCCTGTAATGAGCTATTGCAATAAGTGTGGGTGGTTAAACCATATATTAAATTATATGCTAATGAGCAGATTAACAAATTAATACTAATAAGAAATTAATAGAATCTGGCTCTGTGCTATTTTCAAAGAAGAAAGGTCGAAAGTGAAAAGACAGTAAAGGATGTTCAGGCAGAACAGAAAGGGGGCATAGAAGGGGTTGCATGGGGTGGAAATAACCCAGGCTGACGGCCACCAGAGGGGAGTGGGTCAGGAGAGGCGGGGGGAGGAGGCCTAATGAGGAAGTGATGTGAGATCTGAGGTACAAATAACAAGGGTGAGCGGCCACGTGCAGACCTTGAGGCAGAACATTCCAAGGGTCTTAAGGGAGGAAGAAGCTTAGCACGTTTGAGGAGCAGAAAGGTCAGTGAACTGCTGAAAGAGTGGTGTACAAACTACATCAGGAGGCGTCTTGCAGGATATTTGCATTTTATTTTTAGTGCAGTGAGGGTCAATTGGAGAGCTGCTAGTAGGTGAGTTACATGATCTGTCTTTTAAAAGATCTTTCCGGCTACTGTGTACAGATTGCATTCTGGAGAGTTACAGAGAAGCAAGAGGGAAGCAGGAAGGTCACTTAGTAGCCAGGAAAGTTATTCAAGAGAGAGAAGAGTATGGCTTCATCCAGAGGGGATCCAGAGGGGCTTGACCAGAGGGGATCCAGAGGGGCTTGACCCAGAGGGGATCCAGAGGGGCTTGACCCAGAGGGGATCCAGAGGGGCTTGACCAGAGGGGATCCAGAGGGGCTTGACCAGAGGGGATCCAGAGGGGCTTGACCAGAGGGGATCCAGAGGGGCTTGACCAGAGGGGATCCAGAGGGGCTTGACCAGAGGGGATCCAGAGGGGCTTGACCAGAGGGGATGTAGTGGACAGATGGAGACACAGACAGGTTGGAAATATGTTGATTGATTAGGTACACAGTCCACGACAGGGCGGAGTCAAGGCTGACTCTCAGCTCAGGGCTTGAACACCTGGGTTGATATCGGTGTCTCTCACTGAGCCGAGGAAGACAGAGTGGCTGAAGACTGGGTGGGCGGGTAGAGGTTGCAATCAACAATTCTGTTTAGGTTGAGATGACTATGAGCTTATGAAAGCGGAATTTCAAGTGGGCAGCTAGATGTCTCAGTGTGAGCTTAGTGCAGAGTTGTGAATTGCAGATATGAATTTGAGAGTTGTCAGGGTGTGGGCTGGACTGGATCGACTCACTTAAGCAGTGAGTGTAGATAGAGGAGGACCTGGGGTGGACACCTGAGGTTAGGGCTACTAGATTGAGCAAATAAAAGAGAAGATGCCCAGTTATATTTGAATTTCAGATAAACAATAAAGACTTTCTTTTAGGGTATGTTCCATGAAAAATTGGGGACATACTTATAATTTAAAAAATCATTTGCTGTTTATCTGAAGTTCAGATTTTATTGGACATCCTGTAACTTATTTGGCAATCCTACCTGAGGTACTCCTGTTTTTAGATGAAGTAGAGAAGGATGAGAAGCAAAGAAAATGTCCCACTTAGTGCGGCTGTGCGTCCTATTTCCCCCGCAAGTGATGCCATCAAACAACTGTTTATTGTGCTCGCAGGTTCTGTGGGTCAGGGATTGGACAGGGAATAGTGGGCATGTGTGGGGTCTCAGCTGAAAGACAAAGGCTGGCTCGACTCAAGGCTCACTTATACACATGTCTGCTGGTTGATGCTGGCTGTTGACTGGCGTTTCGGCCACGGCCACCTGCTGGAGACTGTACTTGTGGCCTCTCTATGTGGCCTGAGATTCTTGCCAATATGATGGCTGAGTTCCAAGGGTGAAGAGAAAATGAGAAGAGGCAGAGACAGAGAGAGAGATTTTGTCACTCAAATCTCCTGATTCCAGGTAACTTGATCCATTCAACAAGGAAACTTTAAAGGGGAAACTCTTCCATGCCTTGCCTTGTGCGCTGGACCATAGTAGGGATGGGAAGAAAGTGATTGCTCACTTGTCAAATATTTATGGGCCAGGCCCTCTGCAGGGCACTGGAAATACTAAGGTGCTTAGCCATGGCCTCTGCCCTCAAAGCACTCACAGTATGGATGGATATGTGAGGTGGGAACAGATATGATGGGAGAATCAGGGCTGGGCATCCCATTCAAACCCAGTCCTGGCTTTGGGGGAAGAGGATGCAAACGTGCAACAAGCTATTTAGATAAACTAGTGGGTGACTAAGGATTCACAGGATGAGACAGAGGACAAGAGCAGGTGGAAATCTGGGAGAGGGGGCAATCGGCGTAGGTTGCGTTAGCTTAGAAAGACTGTGCAGGAGAAACAATTTGAGCTAGACTTTCTGGGAGGAGGAGAATTTAGATAGTGATCACTTTCCTTGGCCAAAGTAACATCATAGACATCACCATCGTAAACAGGTAGAAACCTAGTGATCACATAGTTCAGTTGAAGTTTTAGAAGAACTCACACCTTCAGGTACATATTACATATATTCCCATTCAGCTTTAAATAAGTACTGAAAGCTCCTTAACCTATGTTCTTCTATCCTCTCCTCTCTCATGAAGAAACTCCAGGAGTGAATTTATCTTTTCTTTTTAGTCTTATTGAAATATTTATTTAAATAATAACATAACCATTCACCCATATTTTCCCAACAATAATGTGACCCAGTAGGAGGAGACCCAAGTCTTTCCAGGTCACAGAATCCTCCATAAAAGTCTTCCTGGGGAGCCTTCAGGAGAAGCAATGGAA
Organism: Stenella coeruleoalba; assembly: GCF_951394435.1. Classification (NCBI taxonomy): domain Eukaryota; kingdom Metazoa; phylum Chordata; class Mammalia; order Artiodactyla; family Delphinidae; genus Stenella; species Stenella coeruleoalba. Next base: position 4,800,502 of record NC_137164.1, read on the forward strand.
AGGGGGTGACTTCTTGATATGAAAAACATCAAGCAGCCAAATTTCTGAAGACTGACTGCAAACCACAGGGGCTGTCACCACGCAAATGGCATTTACCATTCCCCACATTTTCATAATTAAAAATGTCAAAAGTCCAGAATTGTTGAAAGACTAGTACAGTGACTATCAGTGAACTTCCACGACCAAATTCAACTATGGATAACTTTTTGCTATATTTGATTTATCATTCTACATATTCACATATATCTTTGAGTATAGAAATTAAGTTACAGGCAGGTCACTTCTATGCATTTCAACAATCATCTTCTAATCATGAGAATATTGTCCTACACAACCATAAGAAATGTTCAAAAGTCTTCGGTATGATCTAGTAGCCAGTCCCTGTTTAAATTCCCCTAGTTATTCCCAAAGTGTCTTCCTTGGTTTTTCTTTTTTTTTTTTCAAGCCCAGATTTACCAAGTTTCTCTTACTGTATCTGGTTAAAATGGCTCTTTAGTCTATTTAAATATGGACCAGTTGTCTCACTTTTTTGTGTGACACTGATATTTTGCTTTTGTTTTTAAAATCAACTGTATTGAGGTATAATTTAAATTTAGTAAATTGCAGTCATTTCAAGTGTACGTTCATACATTTTGACAGATGCATCAATGTAACCAGCACCCCAGTGAAGATACAGATTTCTATCATCCCGAAAAACTCCTTTGTGCCCCGCTGCAGTCATTCCCCTTCTGCCCCTGGTCCCAGGCAACCATTGATCTGCTTTCCACTATCATATGGATTTTCTGAAGAGACAAGGCTGTTTGTCTTGTAGAACGTCCCACGTGCCTAATTGCCTCCTTGTCATGTCATTACCTTGATGCCCTAGCTATTGAATTTTCTGTGCATTGAAATTAGGACTAAAGACTTCGTTAAGTGCAGGTTAAACACTCTGTAGGTGGAGAAAATACTCCATAGGTGATATGGAGTACTTCCTGTTGCATCGTATCAGGAGGCTCAATGCCAGGTGTACCATTGTTAGGGATGCCAAGTTTGCTCCCTTGGTTGAGCTGTTGGGCACAAGGGCTTTTCTTGTGCAAAATTAAAAATTTTGGCAAGTCAGGTATGTAAAAATTGGCAAGTCAGGTATGGGGTGGTACTTTGGTCATGACCAAAGATTCTTCCATCTCCCCACGACTTTACCCAGTGGTTGTAGCATTCATTGATGGTTCTTGCCTGAATGAGTTATTTCATAGGGAGTTGCAAAATGATGATTTCCTAATTCTATCATTTCTTCTACTTTTGTTACCTGGTATTCTTTGGTAAAGAAGAACTTTCTTTCATGAACTGGGGAGGAACTTCAGCTCCTAAAAAGGCACAGTAAATGCTGATTCCGTTACCCTTAGTTACAATTAGGGAAAATTTGAGCATTGAAAAAGGAAAGAAAACAAACAAACCATAATTGAAAGTAAAATACTGAACAACTAAAACTCTGATTTAATTTTATTTTTGCCTGTGTAATACAAGCATTAAAGCTGGTTTAATGCAGAGCATTGTGAATTGTACTGGTAACTCTTACTAGGCTGCCTGTCAGTTAAACCTTCATTTAACATGCAGGTTTAAGGCTGGCACACTCACTGCATTTCCCCCTTTAGTGACTTGAGCTGATAGAGGGGAGGGATGTGGACTTTGGAATCAAATGCATCTGGGCTGAATCCTGGCTCTGCCACGTACTTGCTGGATGGCTTTAGGAAAGCATTTGACCTCTCTCAGCCTTACTGCTTCCCTCTGGAGGTAGAGCAGTGCTGAGAATGAACGCAGGTGCCGTAAGCGAAATGTCTGGCTCAGGTGAGCAAATGATCATCTTGGATCCTTTCGTTTCCCTTGAAGGAGAAGTAGGGACACAAAAGAGGAGCTGCCTTAGCTTCAGAACCAACAGAGAAGTGGGGCTGATCAGACACATAAAATTGTGGCCACGAAGGCAAAGTCATGATTAACTGTTGGCTTACTCTTCCTTCCTTTACTTATCTGGTGCTTATTGAGTGATGTCTTTATTCTAAGAAGAGAAGGGGGCCACCACATGTGTGTTGCTGCCGGTCCTGACCCGTCCTTGGGTGTGGGATTTCTCCTGGGGCACTGATGCTGATTCCCATCCAGCCTCTCCCAGGATTTCTAAAGCCAGAAAGGGAATCCAGTGCAGGGTGGGAAGGGAGGGGTGGGCTGGATGCTGATGGACAGTGGCTTCTAGAAAGGCAGAGCCTCTGAGAGAACCAGGAGGAAAAGGGAAGACCTGTGTTTTAGCACAGGTTTCCATAGCAGTTACTATGCAAGAAACCACTCCAACCATGAATAGAGTATCAACTGAATGAAAAAAGCAGGAAATATATGTATTAAATGATGCAAATCATGTGCAGGAGTTGATATGAACAAACACACTTGTGTGGCCGGGTGAGGGGACGCCAGCTGGTGGAGGTGGCTCAGAAGATGCCGCTCTAAGAGGAGATGTGCCAAAGGGAGCCATGGTTTTCTCTCAAGTTTAGTTTCTGTCTTGAGGAAAAGTTTGCAACTTTCGCGCGGTTACAGAGGAAATACTCCACGTGGCTGATTTAATGTAGTTTTCCTCCAGAATACTGAGATTTAAGACCACTATTTTTCCTGTGTTTGGAATTGTAAGCTCATAAAAATATACGTGCTCCTAAATGATGTAAAAGACAGATACTGTTCCAAATAATTGGGGAGTTTCTTGAGTTTAAAATACGTAAGCTCATACATTTTAGAGGTTCAGCAAGTGATATGATTTCACAAAATCTGTTGTGATACTGTGACCTGATGGGATATTTTTAAAAAGCAATAGCACCCTAAGCGATTTCCCTGGTGGTCCAGTGGCTAAGACTCCGAGCTCTCAATGCAGGGGCCCGGGTTCGATCCCTGGTTGGGGAACTGCATCCCACATGCCACAACTAAGGATTCTGCATGCCGCAACTAAAGATGTTGCAACTAAAGATCCCGCACGTGACGACTCTAAGACCCAGCACAGCCAAATAAATAAATAACTGTTAAAAAAAAAAAAGCAATAGAACCCTAAGAAGATTTGAAAATGGAGCAATATTACAAGCATCGAGTACCAATTAAATAAAGACACAAGGTAACTTCAGAATGCTATATAAATTATTTTAAAAAGTGCCTCATGAATATATTAGCAGGGATATTTATAATGGAATTATAATCCACTCATACACCAGACATTCTGCCCCTGAAATCTTGTCGTCAGGAGACTGACAGCTAGACAATCAATGTAACCACATGGCTGCTCAGAGCACTGTATCAAGCATGGATAATTCCAGGTGTGCTACCCAATAAAAATGGACCCTCTGCCCTCACGTTAACTCCTTTTAACAGGCCTGGTGGGCCAAGGATCGATCACATCTAAAGCTACAGGGTTTTAGATGCGGCCGCCAAAGCCAGCAACACCAGCTGTGCAGGGGAGGAGAGGCCTTTGGCACCACATGCAAGACAAAACCCAGATATTTCAGAAGAACTTCAAATTTTCAGAGTTCTCTTTTCATGAGTACGTGTTAATGAGTTCCAAGGAAAAGCCGGGCCCGATTAGGAAATGTCTCAGGAAAAATGGGACGCAGTCATGAGGAGGACGAGGGTCCTTCCAGGGTGGCCTTCTGCTCAACGGAGATTTAGAGATTCATTTTACAGTCTTCTTCTTGCTGACATCAACGAAGGGCACAGCTGGTTGAGGGCTTTCACTTTCCCCTCCTGGGCTATGACCCGGCCAAAGAAGCGCTGCACCAAATTCAGGGACGGGCTAGAAACCCAGCACAGGGTGTGTGTGTGTGTGTGCGCGCGTGCATGTACACGCGTGTGTGTATACACAAAAAGACGCATATCCAAGCGGTCAGCTGACCCTGAGGGCATCCGTGGAAGTGTGATGCTCTCTGTTGGTTACTGTGAATCTGTGTGCTTTAGATGGTTCTAACATGTTAGTCAGTTCCTGGTTGTTATGATTTTTTTCTCCCTCTGAGAATATTGGAGGGTCCAGATCTCTTCATTATATCAACGTAAGTCACTAACTTAGGTACTTTGAGGACAAAACCAGACACAGACCCTACCCTTGAGGGGTTTACAGAGGAAGGCAGTGGTTCTCAACTTTGGTCTCACACTGAAATTGCCCTGGGAGCCTTGTAAAATGCTGGAGCTGGTCTCACTCGAAGAGATCCTGACTTAACTGGCCCAGAATGTGGCCTGGGCTCCTGAGTGATACTAATCTGCGTTCAAAGTGGGAGTCATTGCGGTAAAGGAGAGACAGAGGCTCCCAAAGTCCACCAGCTAAAGAGGAGGAACAGTTTCCAGCCTCCGAGAGTGGTAATACCACTATATGAACATTATGGAAGTGAACTAAATTTGAAGTTACTGTTCTCCTTCATGTACATACATACTTACTCATGCATGTATGTATGTACGTGTACGCATATATATTACAGATGTGATACACTCTTCTTGTAATAGATCCGGTGACATAGAAGTAATCCAGGAAACATACCTGCCCCTAACTCTGCACTCCCACTCCCTAGTGTGTGCCACCCACAGTAGGTGCTCCCTGTGCAATTCCCCAGGCGCCTTTCTGTGCATTTTGAGCACCTACACATGCACATGTACTTCTATGCCTACAAAAGTGAGATCAGGTTACGTAATTTGATTTTTAAAAAAAATTAACAATTTTCATGGCTACACCGTTTTTTTTTTTTAAGAGGGCGTGGTGGTCATGTGTTGTTTTGCTGTTTTGGTATCACCCTGAATCCGGTGACAGCATCGCCAATTTGCTTTGGAGGAGCTACGTTTCCCCTAACAGATGCAGTCTGGTGGAGCCGTCAGTCGAGATGCCTGGATCTCCTCCACCCAAAGGATGTCCACCTAGGTGCCCCCAGTTTCTGCCCCCTACGCATGTTGTGATCCCTTGGTCCTTTCCTGTCCTTTTTTTTTTTTTTAAAGAAGATGTTGGGGGGTAGGAGTTTATTAATTAATTTATTATTTATTTTTGCTGTGTTGCGTCTTCGTTTCTGTGCGAGGGCTTTCTCTAGTTGTGGCAAGCGGGGGCCACTCTTCATCGCGGTGCGCGGGCCTCTCACTATGGCGGCCTCTCTTGTTGCAGAGCACAGGCTCCAGACACGCAGGCTTAGTAATTGTGGCTCACAGACCCAGTTGCTCCGCAGCATGTGGGACCTTCCCAGACCAGGGCTCGAACCCATGTCCCCTGCATTAGCAGGCAAGTTCTCAACTGCTGCGCCACCAGGGCAGCCCCATGGCTACCCTTTTTAATAGCTATTTAGTGTTCTTGGCCGTTTGGTGTGGATCATTCTCTTGTTTACTTAGCCTCTCCCCATATGGACATCCTTTTCTGGTTACTTTTGTTTTAATTGATGTAAAAACTCTTAGAGCAGTAACACCAATAGTTCAACAAGCAAAATTAAAACTCTGACTCAGAATCTCATTCTGATTAGGGAAGAACTTAGTCATTGTCGTCTTATGAAAGTCACAAACCTTTGTTTATGAATCTGGAACCACTTCCGACTTAATGCTCGTGCTTTAGGGCAAAGAAAAAATGGAGAAATGTTCTGGAAAATAAGTATGGTTTCTACTGGAAACCATGAAAGGAACATGAGTGTGATCATTTTTGTGTGGGAGGAAAAGAATTAACAATAGCGCAATAGACTAAAAGAAAAAGGAAGCAGAAGGGGTGCGGCGGCAAGCAGACACCCCCTCACTACATTTCTGATTCCCTCCCTTATTTCGAGATGAGGCTGGTTATGCATGTGTACATCACTTGGGGTGACTAAGCTGCAGGTGGTGTGGAAGGCAACAGCTGTCTCTCCTCCGTCACTGGCGTTATGAGCAAGAGGTGCTGGAGGGGGAATCAAATCAGGAGCCACCTTCGGCTTCACTTTCAGTTTCATGAAATCGCCACTGCTATTGTGGAGAGTGTCACCTGCTTCTGAGAACTCTCAGCTGGTGGTGAAACCAGCAGGTAGATTTTCCAGGCTGGAATGCAATTGTGCAAGCATCCAATTAGACGTTCATTCCATCCGAAATAAAAATCATACCGTGCCCTGGCCCACACTTTACCAGCTGCCTCCAGCATGGCGTGGAAGGGATTGATTGTTTAGAGCCTGATAAAAGTGCTGAGTTACCCTAGAGGTAACAGCAGATGTCTCGATTCAAGAGGTCCTGAGAGAAATTCTCTGGTGCTTGAGCCTGGCACTTTGCCTGACCCTAGCTAGTCAGAGTTAATACTATCATTTATCAGGCTTATTATACTGGATGTGCTTATTTAGAAACACAGCTGCTTGGGGTTTAGAAATGGATTATTTTGCCTAAGAAACAGATGACAGGAAAGAAAAACAATCAGCATTCCTAGCCAGGCAGTTTAATTTCCCTAGAATTTTTTCTCTTCTAGTAAATAATTGTGTCACGATATTTTGGGAGATATGTCTGGGAAAACACCCAACATACATCATACGCTAATCCTAACGGAGCCAGGAGTTCCGGAGGCTTCTGGGGCCAAGGACCGATGCATCCATAGGGCTGGGGCCCAGCAGAGGGCTTGGGTTCCAGCCGCGTGGGAGGGAACATGACAGTGGCCTTTCTCAGGGGAACAAAGTATGGTGCCAGGCAGTGGGAGCTCAGGAATCAGATATTCAGAGGAGTGTTGGCCCCTGCACAAGCTGGGGAACCCCCACCCCCATCCAACAGGAAGTTGAGAACGATGCAGCACCTCACATGGGGAGAGGTGGAGCCTGATCAGGACACCCACCAAACACCCTGACTGCTGGTGTCCACACCACCTTCACTAAGCACCTACCACGTGCCAGACAAAAGCCAGGTGCTCTACATGTGCTAGCTCTTATCGTCACTACAACCTTGGAGACGGACATGATTATTCCCATTTTACAGATGAGGAAAATGAGGCTCCAGGGAAATTAAGCTACTTGTCCAAGGTTAGCTGGCTTGCAAGTGGCAGAGCCAGGATTCAAACCCAGGTCGTGCTCTTTGCTCTGTGTTGCTGTGTCCTAACGAAATGTAGTAAATATGGTAAGAAATGTGTACCAGCCCTTTTGTGGCCATCGCTGAAGCGCCGGAGGCCAAAATGAAGTTCATTCCCTTTGTGACTTCTGACTGAAGCAAGAACCGGAAAAGGCATTTCAATGTGCCTTCCCACATTCACAGGAAGATTATGTCTTCCCCTCTTTCTAAAGAGCTGAAACGGAAGTACCGTGTCGGATCCATGCCCATCTGAAAGTATGATGAAGTTCCAGTTGTATGAGGGCACTACAAAGGGCAGCAAATTGGCAAAGTAGTCCAGGTTTACAGGAAGAAATATGTCACCTACATTGAACGAGTGCAGCGGGAGAAGGCTAATGCCTGTCCATGTGGGCATTCACCCCAGCAAGGTGGTCATCACCAGACTAAAGCTGGACAAAGACCACACAAAGATCCTCGAAGGTAAAGCCGATCTCGCCAGGTAGGAGAGGAAGAGGGCAGATATGAGGGAGAAACAATTGGGAAGATCAGGAATAAAGTATTCTTATATACAACTTTCATTAAAAACTTAAAATGAAAAAAAAAGTGGGAACCAAAGAAAATACAATTCACATAACGCTCTTAATGATCCATATATGGATCAAACTATGTCTTCAAGATGGACTTCCTCAGGCTTCCCTGGTGGCGCAGTGGTTAAGAATCCGCCTGCCAAGGCAGGGGACACGGGTTCGAGCCCTGGTCCAGGAAGATCCCACGTGCCACGGAGCAACTAAGCTCGTGAGCCACAACTACTGAGCCCATGAGCCACGACTGCTGAGCCCATGCGCCTAGAGCCCCTGCTCCACAGCAAGAGAAGCCACCACAATGAGAAGCCTGCGCACCACAGCGAAGAGTAGCCCCCACTCACCACAACTAGAGAAAGCCCATGCGCAGCAACAAAGACCCAACACAGCCAAAAGTAAATAAATAAAAAAATTTAAAAAAAAGATGGACTTCCTTCCTCCAGCCTTGACACGAACAATGATGGTGGCCTCTGTTGCTGGTGGCCAGAGAGTGGCACTGCAGACACTGGAGGATCCCAGTGCTCTCAGAAGTCAAGGCTTTGCTTTGGTTTTGGAAAGACCTTATAAAAATTTGAGAATGTGGAGGTGGGGGTTGTGTGTGTGTGTGTGTTGGGGAGGGATTCCCAGAATTGGGACCAGAGTGAGCAGTGAATGGACTTGACTACTTTGGGGCTTGAGGTCCCTCCCAATCCAAGGGTCACCCCAGAAAATCCGGGGCCAAGCAGATGGCCTTAAATACTTTGAAATGAAGAAGAGTAGCCAAGACATAAGGAGGAATCATCAGAAGCTCCTAAGCCATCTCTCTGGTTCTCTGAGACACTCACAGCGGGTAGTTATCCACGGTGTGACCTCTGAGCTCCACCAGAATCCAGGGATGCAAGCAGAGGTTCAGTGACCTCCAAAAGCTAAGCCTGTGGGCTCCAGCCAGATGGGGCACCTCGCACCCCCCCACGGGAGACTCTGCTCTAGGGGAGCAGGGGCAGGAGCGGGGCAGGAGGTCCAGGCTCCTCTCAGCCACAGTTTGCTCTTCCTGCAGCCCCCGAGCTCCAGTGGCATGAGAACGAGAAACAGAGCTGTGTGCTGCTGGTACAGGGACTTTGTGTCAGGTCCCTGGGAAAAGAAGATGGGCCTCAGTGTAGCAGGGTGATCTGTCATCATTTTCTGGGAGCTAATTATAAGCCAGAAACCAGAACTTCACCAATTTTGGACTCTCCTCCGAGGACAGCAGACAGCTGACAAAGGCTGCTTTCAGTTTAACTTTGGGCAAATGGTCCAACATGCTGTGACCTAGATTTCTCAGCTGTAAAATAAGATGAAACAACTTGTCTGAAACTGGGCCACAACAACATCGTGCAAGGTGCTGTATGAGCCAGGGCTGCGGAATCATGGCGTCTCAGAAGCGCGACAAGGTCATCTGGTTCATCCCCTACCTTCGCACAGGCACGTGCTTACGGAGTCTGCACAGAGGAGGGGCTGTTCTCATTTTATCATCCTTCTGAGCAGATTTCACACCGTTGTCAGGCAATTTTGATAGTTGACGGCTTGTTAAGAAATCCCCCCCTTGTTGTCCTAATTCCCACGTCTTGCATCCCCTGCACCACCCCTTCCATCGTCCTTGGCATCCCTGGTACTCGCTGTGCTGACGATGACCCTCCCGTTGCTGCCCGAGGTAAGGGCCATGCCTCTGAGGCAAAAGTCAACATCTCTGGAGAAAAGAGACACTCTGAAGATCTCCGCCAGGAAAGAAGAACATGGAGGGACAGGAGGCAATCCTTCAGGACCAACACGAGCTTAGAGGATGCCCATGGGGTAGGGGTTATAAAAGGCTTCTGTCTCACGGAGGGAGTGCAGGAGCTGGACCAACAGTTGTCCATGGGAAGGACCTCAGGACGAACATGTGACAGCTGTGTGCATAACTGTTGGTTGCACATGGCTGAATGTGCTTTCTTGTCCCCTTGGCTACACTCCAGATCCCCCCAGGATAAGCATTGCCTCCACCCTTCCCTCGGGAGGGAACTTTGATGGAAATTTTCAGCGGTACCGGATCGTAGCATTTGCTTTGTGAGAATATTTGCTGTTGTCCCTATTCATCTTGCGGGCCAGATGTTTCCTGGTCCTTCTCTGATTGCTTTATTCATTCCACAGACATTTTGGAGCACCTACCATGTGCTACGTGTGGAGGACTAGCTGTGAGCACCATATGCCTGGTGCCTGTCCTCAGGGAGTGTCCGGTCTACAGAGCGGGGCTCTCCTGTTCATGAGCCTGGGCTCCTGCCTTCCCCTTGATGTCCCCATCGCAGGCTCTGCCCGGACACCAGCCTGCTGCCCAGGTGGCACCCCTCCCGGGCTGTCTCCCTGTTGTGTACCAGCAGTACCTTCTTTTTATATTATTATTATTTTTTTAACATCTTTAGTGGAGTATAATTGCTTTACAACGGTGTGTTAGTTTCTGCTGTATAACAAACTGAATCGGCTATACGTATACATGTATCCCCATATCCCCTCTCTCTTGCGTCTCCCTCCCACCCACCCTCCCTATCCCACCCCTCTAGGTAGACACAAAGCACCAAGCTGATCTCCCTGTGCTATGCAACTGTTTCCCACTAGCTGTTTTACATTTGGTAGTGTATATATGTCCATGCCACTCTCTCACTTCGTCCCAGCTTACCCTTCCCCCTCCCCGTGTCCTCAAATCCATTCTCTACGTATGCGTCTTTATTCCTGTCCTGCCCCTAGGTTCTTCAGAACCTTTTTTTTTTTTTTTTTAGATTCTGTATATATGTGTTAGTATACGGTGTTTTTCTCTTTCTGACTTACTTCACTCTGTATGACAGACTCTAGGTCCATCCACCTCCCTACAAACGATGCAATTTCGTTTCTTTTTATGGCTGAGTAATATTCCATTGTATATATGTGCCACATCTTCTTTATCCATTCATCTGTCGATGGACACTTAGGTTGCTTCCATGCCCTGGCTACTGTAAATGGCCACCAGCACCTTCTCAATGTGTGTGTGCTCTCTGAAGGAGGCCTCCCAGCCAGACCATTCTGTGCTCTGCCTAGGAGGTGATGTTAGGAAGGTACGTGGTCCAGGGGGTTCCAGAGGGGTCAGTGGCGCTGTGTGGATGCTGGGCTACTTCTGAGCCGGGGATCGCTCATTTCAAGACTGTACTGTTTCAGAACAGTCATAACTGACAAGGAAAGTCCACTAGGCTGCTATTAAAGGAGCCAGATGCTCACTCACATGTCCTCAACAATGAGTCACAGTTCATCCCCAGACTTAACGACATAACAAAGCTTGATGAAGCCCCTGGTACCGGAACATGAGTGATAAGTTAAGGGGCCTTGGTAATAGGACGGGCCGTTCTGGCACAGGACCAAGCCCTCACCAGCCAGTTTCAAGCCACCAGTGTGGAGAGATCACAAGCATCTTGCTGTCATTCCACCCCCTTGGCTTGGCCTCGTCCGGCAGAGACAGGGTGAGAGTTAAACAGACGACACAGGATGCAACAAGGCAGTGGTATTTTAGAGGCAGGTAACGTGCAGGTTACCCACACAGGCGTTTTGCCTCTCGATCAGCTCTCCCTCCTAACTACCTTAGAGTGTTTTCTAGAAGCGAGGAAGGAGAAATTTTAACGTTCTGTGGGCACTCTTATGAAGTGTTTAGAAAAAGATGCAACTTAAAACCTGCCTGAAACGAGGGTTTGGAATGACCTCTTAATGCTCACATCCACATTTTCCCAGCTGAGTTCCTCTGTAGGCTTTGGCCACAGCCCTCAGGGTGAATGTAGCACTGAGCAGAGGGGAGGAGTGCCCAGGCAGAAGCCTCGGGAACTGCTGGCTCTGTTAGGATTAGCACATGATGTATGGTGGGTGTTTTCCCACACGTATCTCCCCAAATATCGTGATACAATTATTTATATTTATTATAGAAGAGAAAAAATGCTGGGGAAATTAAACTGCCTGACTAGGAATGCTGATTGTTTTTCTTTCATGTGTTTCTTAGGAAAAATAGGCCTTTCTCTGAAGGGGGCATGAGAACAGAGACCCATGAAATCTAGCTCCCTCTTCTGCCTGTGAAGCCAGCATACGCCACCTGAGGTGTAACTGGGCTTGCTGGTGTTTGCCTGTGGCAGGTGGTGTGGAGACTGGGTACTTGTAGCACTATTAGTAACAGTAGTAGCATCTAATTACTTCTGAGGATATGGGAACTATAACTGCATATCTTCATATGGAATTGATATCTGCCTTTAAAAGTGAATTGGGAAGTGAATTTTGGAGTGTCACATCTTATTTTTCCATTGACTTGCATTATTAAATAGGAATGTATTCCTTTAGAAGAAAAAAAAAAAGGATTTTAATAAAACTCCATGAAGGAATACATCACATACACAGAATACAAAAGTTTTTGTATAAAATCCTAATAAGGATACCGAAAATCAGTTACAAAATGTAAACAGAAACCTTTGGGTATTAATTTTCATGACAATTGCCTAACGTTCTGTAAAAGGAGCAACAATGACAGCCCAGCTGCAGAGAACATTCTGGACAGGAAGTCAATTTTCATGAACTCTTTTCTAAAATCATATAGCAGCATGAAGTGCTATTTTTTTCCCCTCTGTTGATCAGATTCTGTATCCTAGAACCTTGAGGGTCTAATCTGTGGCACGATTACCTTAAAGCTTTGGGTTTGATTGGATCTGAAAGGAGAAACAAAACTATAGATGTAATCAGGAGCACTGTGTCAGTCAGGATAGGCTAGGTTTTGCTGTGACAACAAACAGCCCCAACCAGAGTTTATTTCTTGTTCTTACCATGCGTCCATTGAAAACTGACAGGGAGCTGTACTCACTGGAGCCACTCAGGGACCCAGGCTGGCAGGGCAGCTTCCACCATATGTGCTGCTAAGAGGGAAACGGAGGTCTCTGAGGGCTCACACCAGCAGTGAAATGCTCAGCCCACAAGAAACACAGACTTTCTACTATCACTCATTGCTAGAACTCACCACACGGCCCCACCCCTCCAGAAAAATCCAGACACGCCCTGTCCTGTGCCTGGGTGGGGAAGAGGTATCCGGGGAACAGTGCTAATGTCCACCGATGGCGTTTGCTGATACACTTTCAACCATGAAAGAGGAGGAAGCAAAGCTGGGACTCACCCCCGGGGAAGGCAAACGAAGGGAAAGAGTCTCCAGGAAACGTACGTGGAACCAGCTTCCTAGTCTGTGAGGGGAAGAGAGTCCTTTTCCAGACAAACAAAATCTGAGAAAGGTCATCACCAAAATAGCTTCAACGAAGAAAATTCAGAAGGATTTACTTTAGACAGAAGGAAAATGAGCTCAGATGGAAGCTCTGAGATTAGAGATATGGGGAATGTGGGGTATATTGGTTTCCCGATGCTGCTGTAAGAAAGTTCTACAAGTGTCAGGCGTAAAACAACACAGATCTATTCTCTGGCAGTTCTGGAAGTCAGAAGTCCAAAATTAGTTTTCTTGGGCTACCGTCAAGGTGTCGGCAGGGCTGGTTCCTCTGGAGGGTTTGTGGGAGAATTCGTTTCCTTGTCTTTTTCAGCTTTTAGTGCCGCCTGCATTCCTTAGCCCATGGCCCCTTCCTCCCTCTCAAAGTGCATCACCGTGATCTCTGCTTCCAGCAGCACACTGCCCTCTCCTCTATTCCAGCTCCCTCTCGTTCTCACCATTGTGAATACACTGGGCCCACCCAGATAATGCAGAATAATCTCCCATTTCAAAGTTCCTATTTCCATGTAAGGTACCGGAGTCACAGGTTCCAGGGATTAGATGCGGACATCTCTCGGGGAGAGAGTGTCATTATTCTGCTTACCACGCCAGGTAAATATCTACCAAAACAAGGTTGGGGTAGCTGTATCAGACAAAATGGACATTAGGGCAAAAGTCATTCCTAACGGTAAAGCGGTACACTGATTATTTTACCATCATACATTGGTAAAATAATCAGTGCACCAGGAAGACACACTAATTTGTAACATGTATACCCATCGTAGAACTTGTCAACATCCTTCAGCCAAAGGCCACTAGGAACACACTTGTAGACTTAAACATCGGGTGCAACCAGGCAATTTCATGTAAAAGTCAAGAAAGCACAACCCGAAGAGAGTAAGCCCCTGCGCATGGTAGGTGCTTCATCAGGTCCAGCGACTGGAAGACACTGTCAGGAAACAGCATTTCCAGGCCACCCTCTACGGGAAGCCCGGCCCTGCTTTGTCTGAATGGCTAATGCCTCGCGTGAGCCTTGGTTCTGCATCAGAGCTTCTGGACTCTTGCGGGGCGGGGGGGGGGGGGGGGGGGGCGGGGCTGGCCTCCATGGCCCTGCCTCTTCCCCCTGGTCTTTCACCTTCTGTGGTCACCTGTGGAGGGGGATGCACTGAGGCCACTGGCTGTTTCCCTGTAGACCCCCCTTTCTCTCCGATGACAGTAAGGTCCCCTCTGGCCCATCATCCGGGACCCAAAGCCGCCCTACTGAAGCCCTCCTACACCCAGGACTGAGCACACCACTCCTGGCAGATGCCGCTCCTCTTTCTGCCGGGCCTGGCTCAGCACCTCTGGCCCATCCTTCCTCCTTCCATCCTCAGCCTTTCATGCCGTCCACGTGTCCTGGATGAGGGTCACAGGGTCTCTTCTGTTGCTGTCCCTCATCCCTCCAAGCAGGGGTCTGTTTTGATGCCCACACTTCTGAGTGAGTATCACACAGCCCTTCACCACGTCGTCTTATTTACTGGATCCTCACCACACCTGGGGGATGCTTTTATGCTCCTTTTAAAGCCAAGGAACAAATCTTCAGTGGTTGAATTTCCCACTTTAGTGAGCTGACGGGCATGGGCATTCCCAGCGCCTCTGACACTTCATCTCTCTCTAGGGCACATTTACTTATTCATCCACTTACAAGTAGTTTGGGTGGTGATACATGTGATGAAAACCACGCCAAGTCAGGGGACAGAGAGTGGCCACCTTGGAGGAGTAGGGGGCGGTCAGGAAAGGCTTCTTTGGGGAACCGGTGAGGGTGCCGGTTGAGCAGAGCCATGTGAAGGCTCTGAGAGCAGTTTCTGCAGAGAGAACAGCAATGCAAACGCCCTGTGGTGGAAACCAGCTTGGCGGGTGTAGGGGAGCTCACGGTCTGTCGGGGTGAGGAGAGCAGAGCGAGTGCAGGGGAGGAGGGAGCCGCATGGGCTGAGCCCAGACCAGGCAGGGCTTTCTGCTAGTGGAAAGGAGTTGGGATTTTAGCATAAGTAGGAGGGAAATTCATGAAAATTTGTGTCTTGCACTAAATTTGGGAAGGGCAGCTAATAGGGCTTGAAGAAGAATTGAAAGACATAGCGCGCACACACACACACAGACACACAGACACACACACACACCCCACTCAGCAATATTTACAAAGCAAGCCAGGCACAAGTTCATATTCCTGTTATTGGGGTTGAGTGTGAGTATAAAGAGTGTCATGTTCCTCAATTTGTAAACTCAACACTTCCGTGTCCATGATTAGAAAATATAATCCTTTGCAGGTAATTCTTTTCATGAGCAGTGATGTGAACCCGTGGACCAGGGGAAGGGCTATCACAGGCTGAGCCTCACCAGCAAGGCCTCTCCTCTTCAAGGGCAGGCCTGGAGCCCGCGGATCGCTCAGATCTGAGTCGAGAGTGTGGATGCCCTGGCCCGTCTGGACGATGCATCTTCTTTTTTTTATTTTATTTTATTTATTTATTATTTTTGGCTGCGTCGGGTCTTAGTTGCGTCATGCGGGCTCTTTGTTGCGACACGCAGGCTTCTCTCCAGTTGCGGCGCATGGGCTTAGTTGCCCGGCGGCATGTGGGATCTTAGTTCCCTGACCAGGGATCAAACCCACGTCCCCTGCATTGGAAGGTGGATTTTTATCCACTGGGCCACCAGGGAAGTCCCTGGAAGATGCATCTTCTCCCCTCCTTCCTGCTCCTCTGGCCTCCTGCCAGGTGATCTGTCCCCGTCTCCGCTCCAGAGAAGGGGATGCTGTCACCAAGAACCATCTCCACACCCTTTCAGTCTCCATCTGTGCCCCAGTAGGTGGTGGGTTCCCGCACGTCAGCACTGAGGCCACTGAGAGCCCGGGCAAGTCTGGAGGGCGTGGGGAGGAGAGAGGATGAGGGTGGGCAGCGGCAGGGCGGGGCGCCGCGGACCCTCCCGGGAAGTCTGATGGCTCTTCAGAACACCCACCTCTGGGTGGGGAGGGGCACAGCCCTGACCTTTAGCCTAGAGCGAGCAGAGGGCAGCTGTGGGGACCTGCTGTCCTTTTATGATTAGCCTGGGCAGCAGCTTTGAAGTGTCCTCACCAGGTGTGACGGTGTTGCTATTGGGAATGTGACCAGACAATCATTTAGTGAAAACGCGATTGTAAAATACAGAGCAGGGAGCTTGGAGGGGCTGATGTGGGCCTGGGGAGAGCCAGCATTACCACTTTTGAGGGTTAACAGGCCTCCAGGGCTGGTCCTTGAACTCGCTGGAGTTATCTGCAGCTGAAGCCGGTTTGGTCCATCAGGTGCCGGGAGACCCACCTCTGCCACCGTCCACAGGAGGCCTAACCGTGGTGGGACTGTGAGACTCAGGTGATGGTTCTGTGGCGTCTGACGTGGCCTCCTGCTTCTCAGGCCCCAAAGTCCTGTGGCACTGACTGAATGAGGGAGGGGGTGTACAGCCTCCTCCCCAGGCTGTCCTCTCAGCATGGAGGCATTTTCAGCTGGAAAGAAAGACCCCTTCATGGGGCCGCAGGTTTCTCTGGAAGCTTGTCCATGGCCTGTGGTCGACCTTCCACTGCTTTTCTGCCGCCAGGCCTCGCATGCCCAACCCCTCCACCTGGTTTCTGTTTCCCATTCCTTTAGCAGCAGCAGTGTAGGCTCTGGGGCCCCCCATCTCCTGCAGACAGGCCTTCTGGGGGTTCAGCCCTGTCTCCTGGCTGGTGGGGGGGTCGGGCTCCCTGCCGCTGCTGGTTCTGGTCACCCCACTGCCCTCTACTTGTTTTCTTAGCTCTTCCACCCCCTGTGGCGAATTCCTGCCCTAAATCATGGGGAGGGGATCCTGTTTTCACGGTTGAATGCTAAATTGTACACTTAGAGATTTCTACCCACTCGGGTGTCTGGTGAAGACCCAGACTGGACCAAATAGTCTCACTGAAAAGGGAAACTGAAGAAAGAGACAGAGAGACAAGCAGTTTTTGAAGGAACGGCTTCCAGGGAAGCTGGATAGCATGAGGGGAGGAGGTGAGCAAGGGTGTGACCTCAAGAGAAAGTCCCCAGAGCCTGGCTGGCCCCTCCCACTAGGCTCTGGGTGTGAGTCCCCCTTAGAGGCGTCTGGACTGAAGCTGCGCCCAGCAGTCACTTAACCAGAAGCGGGGGGAGGGGGGGTTCCCAGGCCCCCTGAGTGGCTCCAGTGGTCTGGGAGCCACAGTGCAGAGGAAGACCCAGATACGGAAAGAACACCAGAGGGTCGGGGAGCACAGAGCAGAGTCCGAAGAAGGCAGGTACGGGAGGGGCTCCAGGGGAGAAAGTAGAGAAGGTGTGGGCTCTTGCTGTGCTCGGAGGAGAAATCTCTGTAATTTGGCAGAGAAAGAATACTTGTAGCTTACCCCAGGCTGTAAGGGGACCCCTGGGAGCAGGACAGCGTCCCCAGGACCCCGCTCAGTGCAGACCCAGAGGAGGGCTCAGAAAACCCCTGCTGTACCTGATGGCCACTCTCCCCGCCACCAGGGCTCCCTCTCGCCAGGTCAGGGGATGGCTAACTCCCACCAACACCAGGATGTTTCCTCTCAGGTTGTCTGAACAGAGAACCTGAAATTGTTGTGTGAACACCTGTTCGTAAATGAACACACTTGGTGATGCTGTTCACAAAGCAGTGTAGGTTCTGCAGGTAAATTAATGGCTTCTGGATCCAAGATCAACATAAAAGCAACTGCATTTTGGTATAACAGCAACAAACAGAAGATGACACAGAAATATGAAAAACTTGGGGGGAAAATAACTAAGTATTTAAAGACTTCTGTGGTTTGTATTGAGCATAAAAGACCCAGAGGAGCATAGACAATGTACACGGACTAAAGGCTCAGTGGGCTAAAGACATCAGCCCTCCTCTACTTAATCTAGAGAGTCAACGCATCTCAAAAAACCCAACTGGGTTTGTCTTGTGGGACTCCGGAATCTGATTCTAGAATGCATGGAGAAATGTGAAAGCCCACGCAGGGTCGGGATCGTGGCTCACTGTCGGGGAGAGGCAGGAGGATGGACGAGGGGGAGGGGGCCGCACGGGCCCCTCTAAGGAAAGGACAGCGTGCTCTCTCTCCATCTGGGTGGTGGTGACTCTGGTGTTTATTGTCTAATCTGTAGCTGATCTATTCCACATTAAAAAACATAGTGAAAAATAAAAGCAGCAGTAGAGAGGGTGTCTGGGAAGGAGCTGGACTGAGGATCCAGGCAAGAAGTGCTGAGGGTGTGAACCAAGTGCTGGCCGGGAGAATGGAGAGGCAAGGGTGGCGTCATAAAGCCTCCAGGTGGTGGCCCCCAGCGTTAGACCCCAGGGGGGTGGACCCCAGGGCGTCAGTAACTGATGCTCCACTGAATAAGGGCAAGGGAATTGTCTAGAACACCCAGTGACTCCCAGATTTCCATCTAGGAGACTGGATGATCCGTGGTGGGTAGGGTAGCAGGGGAGTGGGTTGGAAGGGATGATACGTTCTGTTTAGGGCAAGTTGAATTTGGGGTACTTGTGGGAACACCCGAGCAGATAGTTTAGTAGTCAGATGTAAGGACTGTAGCTCCGGAGAGCCAGTAGCCAGCTGCCTTTGAACAATGTCCAGCCGCTAAAGATTGCTCCATGGGGTTCCTTCCTTCCTCTTTCTACTTGTCAGGAGAGGCCAGAAACCCCCAGGCGCTGGTAATTTTGCAGCCTCAGTCACTGAATGGCCTTTCTCTCGTGGGTCATCTTTCTTTACCTAAGCACAGAGTTTAATGATCTTTCAGGCTCCTTTTCCCTCAGTTATAATGTGGAACTGCTCATTATGGTACTTAAGACGCTCATTTCCCACGTAAACCTTACTAGAAATCGAATTCCTTCACTATAAGAGGGCAGAGCAATGACCTCAGCTTCCCAGGCTAAGTGGAGGAGAGAGGCACCGAAAGCTACAAGTAAACAGGAAAGGCAGAGGGAGCGAAGGAAAATGTAATCCTTATTCTAGGCCCTGGGGAGCTTGAGGGGAGGCTCCGTCCGCTCTGTGGGCCCAGATCTGGGACTCTGCCGCAATGCCTGGGCCAGGAGCACCACGGGATCACCTGGAGAGAGGTGACCTTCCATCACCTATCTAGCCCAGGCAGGTGGAGTGACCTGCTAAGGGGACGTGGCTGGAGGGACAGTCAGGGCTGGGGCTGGGGGCAGAGAGGTGCCAATGCCCACGGCTTGAGGAGCACTCAGCCTTTCACGACCCTGGGAGTGACTGTTTCCTTAAGATTTGGCACCCAAGGCACTTCTGCCTTGACTAGCCCTGGCCCCGGGGTCGCAGACCCAGGACAAAAACTCAGACCTTGCGATGCCTCGTTCACTGTTCTTTCTGCTGTACCAGCCTCTGTGGGATCATCTCTCACAAGTCAGCTCGCCAGGCACCTCAGGGCCCCTCTCTCTTCTCCCTGGCGCTCTGCTCGTGCTTATCTTAGAGTGCTGATCATTGTAAGCCGTTTCCACCACTGGGAGGGGAGGCTCCCCGACCCTCTCTTCCAGGGGTGCCCCAGGCAGTGCTGGACACCGCAGGTGCCGAACAAGGAAGCGTGTGAGGACGCGCCATTCCTTGAGGTGTCCCCTCCCCAGAGAGAGCAGGGGGGTGTGGGGAAGCCCTAGTACTCACTCCTTTGCTTCACAGCTTGTCTCTGTTGAGTTAGAGGTTTTGACTGTTAATTAGACCTTCTATTAATCACATGCCCAGGGACAGCCAGTCTCAAGCTTGTCAAAATAGCCCCTAAGAAGCAGCCCCTAAGGTGAGGCATGTAACTAAGTCCCCTAACTCTGCAGCCTGCCTCGTCAGACCCCAGCTGGACTGCATTCTGTTGGGTGGTCTTCCTGGTACCTGCTTTTTAGAAGCTGCCCCACCCCCATTGCATCCATCCTTCTGTCCATGGAGACTGCCATGTTTTTAACAATGCACCCCGGTTTCCCCACTGTATTCGATGGGCCCAGGGGTGGGCAAACTGTAAACTCTGAACCAATTCCTCGTATAGGAGTTTAGAATTGGGCCTGGTAGAAAAATCAGTCTCTCTCTAGGGGCTAAATTGTGATGTGGAAGTCTATGGCCACTTCTGTTTGCACTTTTGAGGTCTGAGAAGGAGAAGGTAGACCTGAAAGGGAGAGAAATGAAGCAGAGGTGAGGGCCAGAGAGGTGGAGGGCCGGCTTCCCTGTGATTCCAGCTGCGGTTCCTGAGCCGGGGGTCCAGGAATCCATGAGCTGCCCTAGGTCACAAGGGGTTCTGCTGCTTGTAACCAGAAAAGCCCTGGTGAACTCAGGACTCGGCACAAGGGCGCTTGATGACCCCTCTGCCCGATGTCGGGGCCCAGCCTTGTGGCAGGGATCGGGACCCTGTTCTGGGTAAGGCCTGGCGTCCTGGATGCTCTCAGCTGGACCTTTGCTTTTCGCACCCTAGACTTGCAGCTGAGTCCTGCCTCCTCTGACTGGCTTCCTTGAGGGTGACCACTGGTTCTTTCCCTGCCTGGGGCCTCTACTGCTGGACTCAGCTTCTAGGTTCTGCCCACCTGTGGGAACACCCAGCTCTTTGGCTGGACCCACATCATCTACTGCTGTGTCCCGTGAACCTCTTGCTTTACTGCCTTTGAACCTACTCCCAGCATCTCTTTGGGGTCAGTCTCCCCAGATGCTCCTTTCCTGAGCCTCTCCCTGCCTTCCTGACGATGGAGTGAATCCTGGGGGCAAAGCCTCGCTGAATCCTAAGATACACAGTCTGCTTGTTTGTGTTTTATGTTTCCTTAAAAATTGAGGAAGGGGACTTCCCTGGTGGTGCAGTGGTTAAGACCCCGCACTCCCAGTGCAGGCAGCCGAGTTCCATCCCTGGTCAGGGAACTAGCTCCCACATGCGTGCCACAACTAAGGAGCCCACGTGCTGCAACCCAGACCCGGTGCAACCAAATAAGTAAATAAATGCTTTGTAAAAATTGAGGAAGATTGTCCCTCAAGCTCCTGAAAAAGGTAATAGAAGGTCATGACTAGTGCCAGAGTCTTCACAAGTCAAAAAAATGGGTGGAAACACTGCATCTTGCCCCACTCGTACCTGTGATGCCGAGTTGGGGTGGACATAAAAACCATCAAACAGGCAACCTCGAAAACACCCCCATCATACCAATGAACTACTTACATATTCACCACCCATATAGACAGACATCCCCGTAGATTCACTAGCCTCTTTATCAAAAATTTAATACTAAATCCGACACAAGCCGCACAACACAGCCATATAAATATCACTTGTACACAACAAGTTGATGTAGCGTAAACCTCTGAAGCAAGGCACTGAAAACACCTAGATGGGCTTGCTAGTTCCATAAACACACAGGTTTGGTCTCAGCCTTTCTTTTAATTTTTAATAGAATTACACATGCATGTATCCACACTCTGGTGAGAATGCCCTGTAAATCCCTACGGTTAAAGGAGCAGGCGTCAGGCACTCTGTACCAGTAGCTCACAGCGCCTCGCTCAGCTGCACCCCTGCAGGAGACAGCAGTGAGAAAAATTCAGCCATAAACGGAAGTTCACTAAGCCGTATTAATTAGGGCTGGTAAATTTCGTGCCAGCCACAGGGTCATACGATCAACCCAAGTTAATAGAAATACCGCGTAAAGCGTGTTAAAGAGTAATGCAAAATAAAGTTAAATTTTAGTTAAGCTGTAAAAAGCCATAATTAAAGTAAAAATAGACTACAAAACTGACTTTAGCACATCCTGGTTACACGACAGCTAAGACCCAAACTGGGATTAGATACCCCGCTATGCTTAGCCCTAAACCCAGATAATTACAAGAACCAGATTATTCGCCAGAGTACTACTAGCAACAGCTTAGAACTCAAAAGACTTGGCGGCGCTTCACACCCCTCTAGAGGAGCCTGTCTGTAATCGACGAACCCTGATAAACCTCACCAGCCCTTGCTAGTTCAGTCTATATACCGCCATCTTCAGCAAACCCTAAAAAGGAGTAAAAGTAAGCACAACTAGAGCACATGAAAACGTTAGGTCAAGGTGTAACCCATGGGGTGGGAAGACACGGGCTACATCTTCTACACCAAGAACACTCTCTTATCTACACGAAAGTTTATGAAACCGAAAAACCAAAGGAGGATTTAGTAGTAAATTAAGAGTACAGTGCTTAGTTGAATAAGGCCATGAAGCACACACACGCCACCCATCACCCTCCTCGAGTATTATGACAAAAATCACAACCTACTGGCAGGTACTAGTCGATTGTAGGAGAGGAGATAAGTGGTAACAAGGCAAGCATACTGGAAGGTGTGCTTGGATAAACCAAAGCCTAGCTTAAATAAAGCACCGAGTTTACACCTAGGAGATTTCATAGCCTCTGAACACCTTGAACTAAATCTAGCCCACACCCCTCTCCATTATAATAGCATGAACCAATCAAATAAAACATTCACCTAACATTGAAAGTATAGGAGACAGAAATTTAAATACTAATGGTGCCACAGAGAAAATACTGTAAGGGAATGATGAAAGAAACATTAAAAGTAACAAAAAGCAAAGCTTACCCCTTGTACCTTTTGCATAATGATTTAACTAGCAAAATTTTAACAAAGAGAACTTAAGTTAAACCATCTGAAACCAGGCGAGCTACTTATGAACAGTTACTAGAACAAACTCATCTCTGTGGCAAAATAGAAGATTCGTCAGTAGAGGTGACAAGCCTAATGAGCCTGGTTGTCCAGAAAAAGAATTTCAGTTCAGCGTTAAATAATACCAAGAACCCCTTGTAAGTTCCAATGTGTATTTAAACGTTGGTCGAAAAATGTACAGCTTTTTAGAGAAGGGTACAACCTTAACTAGAGAGTAAAAATAAAACAACACCATAGTTAGCTTAAAAGCAGCCATCAATTAAGAAAGCGTTCAAGCTCAACAGTAAATATATCGTAATGTCAGTATTAAATAAATTAACACCTAGTCTTATTACCGGACTAATCTATAAAATTATAGAAGCAATACTGTTAATATAAGTAACAAGACACATTTCTCCTTGCACAGGTTTACATCAGCAACTAATAATATACTGATAATTAACAGGAAATCAATACAGCCCAACACTAAACTATTTATTAAATATGCTGTTAATCCAACACAGGTGTGCACCCAAGGAAAGATTTTTAAAAAGTAAAAGGAACTCAGCAAACACAAACCCTGTCTGTTTACCAAAAACATCACCTCTAGCATCACTAGTATTAGAAACACCGCCTGCCCAGAGACAACTGTTAAACGGCCGCGGTATCCTGACCGCGCAAAGGTAGCATAATAATTTGTTCTCTAAATAAGGACTTGTATGAATGGCCACACGAGGGTTTTACTGTCTCTTACTTTTAATCAGTGAAATTGACCTCCCCGTGAAAAGGCGGGGATAACAAAATAAGACGAGAAGACCCTATGGAGCTTCAATTAGTTAATCCAAAAAAAACATGATTAAACCACCAAGGGATAACAAAATTTCACATGGATTGACAATTTTGGTTGGGGTGACCTCAGAGCACAAAAATACCTCTGAATGATTAAACCTTAGATCACTAGTCAAAGCATAGCATCACTTATTGATCCAAAAACTTGATCAACGGAACAAGTTACCCTAGGGATAATAGCACAATCCTATTCTAGAGTCCATATCGACAATAGGGTTTACGACCTCGATGTTGGATCAGGACACCCCAATTGTGTAACCGCTATTAAAAGTTTGTTTGTTCAACGATTAAAGTCCTACGTGATCTGAGTTCAGACCTGAGCAATCCAGGTCGGTTTCCATCTATTATGTATTTCTCCCAGTACAAGAGGACAAGAGAAATAAGGCCCACTTTAAACAAGTGCCTTTAAAACAATTAATGATATAATCTCAATAAGCAAACACGAAACAGTCACCCGAGACCAGGGTTTTAGTTAGGGTGGCAGAGCCCGGTAATTGCGTAAAACTTAAACCTTTATACCCAAAGCTTCAAACTGTCTCCCTAACAAAATGTTTATAATCAATATCCTAATGCTTGTTATTCCTATTCTTTTAGCCGTAGCATTGTTACCATTAGGAGAATAAAAAATCCTAGGCTACGTACAACTCCAAAAAGGACCCAACATTGTAGGACCACAGGACCTACCTCAGCCCATTGCCGACGCAATCAGACTATTCACTAAAGAACCGCTACAACCAGCTACATCCTCCACCTCCATATTCATCATCACATCAGTCCTAGCCCTGACTGTAGCCCTAACAATATGAATTCCCCTACCCATGCCATATCCACTCGTTAACACAAACCTAGGGGTGCTGTTTATACTAGCCATATCAAGTCCAGCCGTGTACTCTATCTCATGGTCCGGATGAGCCTCCAACTCAAAGTACGCACTAATCGGGGCTCTACAAGCAATGGCACAAACAATCTCATGCGAGGTGCCACTATCAGTTATTCTCTTATCTGTACTTGTAATAAATGGGTCTTTCACCCTATCAACCCTCACCACAACACAGGAGCAACTATAGCTGATCTTCCCATCATGGCCACTGGCCATAATATGATTTATTTCTGCCCTAGCAGAGACCAACCGAGCCCCGCTGGATCTAACAGAAGGAGAGTCCGAGCTCGTATCTGGCTTTAATGCAGAATACTCAGCAGGCCCTTTCGCTGTGTTTTTCCTAGCAGAATATGCTAACATCATTATAATAAATATATTTACAACAATCCTGTTCCTGGGAGCATTTCACAACCCACATACACCAGAGCTATATACAGTCAACTTCATCATCAAAACACTGTTATTAACAGTGTCCTTCCTATGAATTCGAGTGTCCTACCCGCAATTCCGATATGACCAGTTAACACACCTACTCTAAAAAAATTTCCTGCCTTTAATACTAGCCCTGTGCATATGACATATCACTACCCATCATAATGGCAAGCATCCCCCACAAACATAAGGAATATGTCTGATGAAAGAGTTACTTCGATAGAGTAAGTAATAGAGTTCCAAGTCTTATTTCTAGAGTTATAGGAGCTGAGCCTACCCTTGAGAATTCAGAATTTTCCATGCTACCATATTACACCACATTCTGTCTATAGTAAGGTCAGCTAAATAAGCTATCGGGCCCATACCCTGTGAATATTGGTTTATATCCTTCCTGTAAACCCCATTACTTCTATCATTATTTTAACAACTGTTGTTTTAGCGACTGTGGTTGTAATAACCAGCTTCCACTGATTACTAGTCTGAATTGGACTTGAAATAAATATGCTAGCCATTATCTCCGTTATAATAAAAAATTTCAACCCATGAGCCATAGAAGCCTCCACTGAGTATTTCTTAACACAAGCCACCGCATCCATATTACTTATATTAGTATTACTTACATTAGCGGTCATCATCAGTTTACTCTATTCCAGCCAATGAACCATTACAACAATATTCAATCCAGCAGCATCAAACAGTAATAACAATAGCCCTGGCCAGAAAG
This sequence comes from Stenella coeruleoalba, assembly GCF_951394435.1. Classification (NCBI taxonomy): domain Eukaryota; kingdom Metazoa; phylum Chordata; class Mammalia; order Artiodactyla; family Delphinidae; genus Stenella; species Stenella coeruleoalba. The sequence goes on from NC_137164.1 coordinate 4,825,844, forward strand.
CTAGGACTACCCCCCTTTCACTTCTTCTTTTTTTTTTTTTTTTTGCGGTATGCGGGCCTCTCACCGCTGTGGCCTCTCCCGTTGCGGAGCACAGGCTCCGGACGCGCAGGCTCAGCGGCCATGGCTCACGGGCCCAGCCGCTCCGCGGCACGTGGGATCTTCCCGGACCGGGACACGAACCCGCGTCCCCTGCATCGGCAGGCGGACTCCCAATCACTGTGCCACCGGGGAAGCCCTCCCCTTTCACTTCTGAGTGCCCAAAGTAACACAGGGCATCCCATTAATGGCAGGTCTAATCCTGTTGACATGACAAAAACTTGCACCCCTATCAGTTGTTTACCAAATCTCGCCATCAATCAACCTAAGCCTAATACTATCCATATCCATGCTGTCCATTCTAATTGGAGGGTGAGGTGGGTTAAATCAAATCCAACTCCGAAAAATCGTGGCCTACTCGTCAATCGCCCACATAGGATGAATAACAGCCATCTTACTGTACAACCCAACTGTAACGACTCTAAACCTGGTAACCTGCATTATAATAACTTTCACCTTATTCATATTATTCATTCACAGCTCAGCTACCACTGCATTATCACTATCTCACACATGAAACAAAATACCTGTTATCACAGCCCTTACCCTATAGCCGCCCTGCTATCGATAGGAGGACTCCCGCCACTGTCAGGATTCATACCCAGATGAATAGTTATCCAAGAAATGACAAAAAACAGTAACATTATTTTACCCACACTAACATCCATCACAGCACTACTTAACTTGTATTTCTACATGCGACTCACTCCACAGCTCTGACCACGTTCCCTTCCACAAACCACAGAAATAAAACGGGAATTTGACTCTACAAAGCAAGTAATCCTACCAACCATGATCATAGTATCCACAATACTCCTGCCTCTCACACCAATAGTATCAGTGTTGGAATAGGAGTTTAGGTTAAACCAGACCAAGGGCCTTCAAAGCCCTGAGCAAGTATAGTTTACTTAATTCCTGCCTAATAGGTTGCAAGACTATATCTTACATGAATTGAATGCAAATCAAACACTTTAATTAAGCTAAATCCTCACTAGATTGGAGGGATACATCTCCCGTGAATTTTTAGTTAACAGCTAAATACCCTAGTCAACTGGCTTCAATCTTCTCCTGCTAAAGCCGGGAGAAGCCCCGGCAGAATTGAAGCTGCTTCTTTGACTTTGCAATTCAATATGAACAATTCACCACAGGGCCTGGTAAAAAGAGGACGTAACCCCTGTCTTTAGATTTACGGTCTAGTGCTTACTCAGCCGCTTTACCTGTGTTCATAAACCGCTGATTATTCTCAACCAACCACAAAGACGTCGGTACTTTATACTTGCTATTTGGTACCTGTGCCGGCCTGAGCCTGCCTAATTCGTGTTGGACTAGGCCAGCCTGGAACACTACTCAGAGACAGCCAAATCTGCAAGGTAGTAGCAGCAGCCCACGCGTTGTAATAATTTATAGTCATGCCCATCATAATTGGTGGCTTCAGAAATTGACTGGTGCCTCTAACGATCAGAGCATCTGATATGGCTTTCCCCTGTGTAAATACCATGAGTTTTTGACTCCTCCCCCCTTCTTTCTTATTACTGCTGGCATCGTCAATAGTTGAAGCCGGTGCAGGTACAGGCTGAACTGTGTACCTGCCCTTGGATGGAACCTTAGCACATGCAGGGGCTTCCTTTGACCTTACTATTTTTTCCCTACATTTAGCTGGTATGTCCTCAATTCTAGGGGCTATTAATTTTATTACCACTATTATCAATAGAAAGCCACCTGCTATGTCCCAGTATCAAGCACCACTATTTGTATGATCAGTATTAATCACAGCAGTATTACTTCTATTATCATTACCTGTACTGGCAGCCGGAATCACTATACTATTAACTTAAACACAACCTTTTCTGACCCTGCTGGAGGAGGGGATCCAATCTTATATCAACACCTGTTCTGATTCTTTGGACACCCTGTAGTATCTATTTTAATCCTACCTGGGTTTGGGATAATTTCACACATTGTAACCTATTACTCAGGAAAAAAAGAGCCTTTCGGATATATGGGCATGGTGTGAACTATAATATCAGTCGGATTCTTCGGGTTCATTGTATGAGCCCACCACATGTTCACAGTAGGTACAGGCGTTGACACAGAAGCGTATTTTACATCAGCCACTATAATTATTGCTATCGCAACAGGGGTAAAAGTGTTTAGTTGACTAGCAACACTCCACGGGGGTAATAGTAAATGGTCCCCAACCATGATGGGGGCCCTAGGTTTCATCTTCCTTTTCACAGTTGGTGGGTTAACAGGTATTGTCCTAGCTAACTCCTCATTAGATAGTGTCCTTCATGACATCTACTACGTAGTTGCCCATTTTCACTGTGTACTCTCAGTAGGAGCTGTCTTCACTATCATAGGAGGGTTTGGGCACTGATTCCCACTATTCCCAGGATATACACTCAACTCAACATGAGCAAAAATTCACTTCGTAATCATACTTGTAGGCGTCAACATAACCTTCCCACAACATTTCTTAGGTCTGTCTGGCCTGCCTCGACGATACTCCGACTACCCAGATGCCTACACAGCGTGAAATACTATTTCATCCATAGGCTCATTCATCTCCCTAACAGCTGTCGTGTTGATAACTTTCATTATCTGAGCGGCATTCGCATCCAAACGAGAAGTCCTAGCAGTAGAACTCACTACCACAGATTTAGAGTGGTTCAGTGGATGTCCCCCACCATATCGCACATTTGAGGAACCGACTTAACGTCAATCTAAAATAATCAGGAAAGGAAGGAATCGAACCCTCTTTTATCGGTTTCAAGCCAACACCGTAACCATCAACCTGCCACGTCTTCTATCACAAAGGGAGCGAGGACCAAGGGCCCAGGACAATTTTGGGCGTCTGAAGCATCTCACCTTCAGACAGAGGGCAGGAGCAGTGAATAAACCCAGACGTTGCTCAGCAAAGCGCTAGTGGGAAATAAAGGGAGAGTCATCCTGGGCTCTGCCTCGGGGTGTCCGCAGCTGCTGTCTCACTGCAATCCAGAGACTCAGAGCTGGCCCAGCCCCGGGGAGGTAGGCATCTGAATTTTGGCAAAAACTAAAACATGAGGAGAAAGAAAAGTCATTTAACTTTTTGTTTGGATGTAATTTCAAATTTACAGAAAAACTTCAAAACTAAGAATAGTAAAAGGAACGTTAATAAACCCTTCACCTAGATTCACCTGTTGTTAACATTTTAATCCATCTGCTTTACTGCTTTATCATTCTCTCTCTCTTCCTTTATTTCAATTTTTTTCTGAACCATTTGGGAGTAAGTTACATATACCAAGAACCTTTCCCCCTAAAAACTTCAATGAGTATTTTCTAAGAACAGGGATATCCTTTTACATAACCAAAGTCATCAACTTCGTGAATTTTCATAGATTGATAATTTCTTCTTTTTTTTTTGTGGTACGCGGGCCTCTCGCTGTTGTGGCCTCTCCCGTTGCGGAGCACAGGCTCCGGACGCGCAGGCTCAGCGGCCATGGCTCACGGGCCCAGCCGCTCCGCGGCATGTGGGATCTTCCCGGACCGGGGCACGAACCTGTGTCCGCTGCATCGGCAGGCAGACTTTCAACCACTGTGCCACCAGGGAAGCCCTAGATTGATAATTTTAACTTAATCTACTCTTCATTTTCAAATTTTGTCAATTGGCCAATAACGAGCTTTCTAGCATTTCTCCAGGACAGGAGCTAGTCCAGGGTCGGATACTGCATTTAGTTGTTATGTCTATTTTGCCTCTTTAATCTAGAGGTTTCTTCTTTGCAATGACCTTGGAGGTCTTCAGATCCTGCATGGTCAGGGTTGACTTGCAGAAGGACAGAAGTCACTAAATTTTTCAACCTGTGAATGTACGTGAAGCCATACCATAAACTATCAACGACAGATAAGAGGGATTATTGTTATTATTGACTTTGAACTTTTTATACCTCCACTTAACACCAGATATACTGTAAGTGGGCCATAAATATTAAATATGATAATGACGTAGCGACATGCTTACGGAGGAGTGTTGCTTGCTGCATCCGCTGCCCCTCCTTCTGTTGTAGGGACACGGCCACACTTAGGAGCGCGCCGTCAAAATTCACCGCCACTGAAGATTCTGGAAGGGCACGCTCGGTCACTGCCGACAGCCTCACCACTTCTAGTTCTCATCCAGGGAAAACTAGTCAGCAATTATTTTCAAGATGGGGAAGAGAGAAAGGAAATGAATGATTAGGAGGAACTGAAGAGATGCAAATTTCCCTTTGCCCAGAGCTGGTGGATCAAGATGCCTCTTTTCATCCCATTTAATTTGCGTTACTTTCAAGTGGTAAAGTATGGAGAGGGTGTTGGAGGACAGGAGAAGAGAGAGACAAACAAGAGACAAGAGGAAAAGAAAAGCAAACTTCCTGATACAGGGAAGGCAAGTTATTGCTATTCAATCAGAAAAATAAAACTGCAAGAAATTACCGTAGGCAAGGAAGGATCCTAATTCTTTATGGGAATTGGGTGTTTGGGTCTTTTCCACAGCTTCAGTGTTGTGGGTCCTGCAGGCTTTGGGACAAAGCACCAAGTGTCTCATCTTCCCATCCCACCAAAGTAGGCCAAGGTACGGGGCTCGGGGGGCGCAGTGGCCGACCCCAGGGCATGGCTGGGCACTGCTCCTGGGGACAGGGGAGTCCAGCCAGGCACGGCCAGGGCCAACTGGGAAGGAATTGGGTGGAGAGAGAAGGCCCACGCAGCCCAGGCTTCAGGAATGCCAAAATGAGGTCTAGTTGGCGTGGCCTGAAGAAACCCAGAAGCAACGTAACTACCCCCGCCAGGCAGGTTCTCTTTATCACCCTCTCTTTGCTGATGAGAGTGGCTGGGTTGCTTGTGCTGGGTTACAAGGCTGGTGCCTATCCGGCTGCCTCTTTCAGGATGCTGGTGCACCTGCCCGGTCTCAGCTTGACCTTGAGGCCCCGAAAGAAGACCCGACGTCGGGGAGACTTAGGGAAATTGGAAGAGCCGGCCCAGGAGGCAACCACACCAGCTGGTGGACGGATGCATCCTGGGAAAGGAGCTCCAGCCCCACCGGGTGGTGGGATGTGTCCTGACGAAGCAGACACTGCGGCGTGCCCTGATGGTGTGTCCTGTGGCCACAGTCTTGGTCAGAGGAAAGAACTTTGCAGCCAGGAAGGCAAGATAGGGCATCGATCTCACATGGCAATGAAGGTGTGTGCCAGGCTCCTGCGTGTGGAAATGGGAAAGCGAAGGAATGATTTGAGTAACAGACACATAGCTTCGGGCATCGCACATAGAGGCAGTAAAATAGATGCTCGGGTGAGTTGTCAGGGGGCAAAAAGGCAAAAACCCAACTTAGGATATTCTGCCAACTGGAATAAATCCAAAGCAATTGGTTGCTAAGCATTACCCACCACGAAGGGAACCATAACGTATCTTGGTTAAAAAACATACGGAGGATAAACACAAGCTGACTTACTCACTGGGGAAATCATGATTATTTTCCCACACAGGGCCACAGTCAAGGGCTGTGCCTTGCGTGTAAAGCGCTCAGTAAATATTTACTGAGTCCTTGCGTTTTGCGTGTTCCTGACGGTCTAGAGTGGTGGCTGCTGCTCTGCACTCAGACGCCACATGGCTGGTTGACATCCTGTCCTCATATTGTTCTGTCTGAAACCCCAAAGAAGGCCATTGGAGTTTAGAAGGATAGACGTCTTTCTGGGAAGATGTGGATTTGGGAGGCGCAACTCCACCCTTTGAAGGACAATGTCCCGTGCCCCTACAGAGCCTGGGAGGCTGGAGGAAGGCAGGATTGGCCCAGACGTGGTGATTCATGCTTGACAATCGTCAGAGAAACCACTTGCGGACCTGCTGAAAACCTCATTGTGTCCCACTTAAGAGGCTGTGTTCCGGGTTGATGGAGACCTGGTAACACACAGTTCTGTTCAGTCCTCATTCTGCAGTATCCAGAACGGCCTCATCCCAGCTGTGGACCAGGCTTTCGGAGGCGGGGCCAGAGAGGCCGGCTCCCAGGGAGATGAGGACAGTGCACGTTTGCAGTGCTTGCCCATGCTGTCTCTGTGTAGGTGTGACACTGACTTAGTCCGACAGATGGCAGTACTGAGGCTCAGGTTAAGTAAGTTGCCCGAGGTGACACAGCCAACGATGAGCAGAGGTGGGATATAACACTTGACCACTCTGCCATCTGACCTCTCCCAAACGGGGAGGCTTCAGAGCTGGGTAACTGGGGAAACGGCCATAGGTTTGTGTCTGTTAAGGCCACATCCAGTTCTGGAGTTTCTCCTTTTTGGTGTTCTGCTTCTTCCCAGAGAAGGAAATGATGCAGGTGTCAACTGTAATTTCCAGGGCTCAAGGAGCGTTCTTTGGACAAAGCATAGATACCAGCAGAGGCAGACTGGTGTCACTGGCGGAGAACGTTCAGGTGTGTGACAAGCCAGTAACACAAATGTAAAAGTGACATAGTGTCTCAGTGAGGGTTCATATAGAAGCACAGTTGCTACAGTACAAACGGTGATTTGTATTTGTCTCCTAGAAAATAATGATTAGTCCAGAGGTAGAAAACTCACGTGGCCTGTGGCCCTGGCAGGTGGCACAAAGTGATACGAAAGGGCCAGCTTAATCAAAGTGCACTTGCAGCTCTGGGTCCTGCGGAGAAAGTGGCTTCGCAGGCAGCTGCAACCACCGGGCGGGTTAGACATTCTGCGCACTCATAGCGACAGTGTCCCTGCCCACGACACCCATCTGCACAGAGAAGGGCTCCAGCGTGGCTGGGAGGCTCGTCAGACAGGGAGAGGGTGCTCCTTACGCTGCCCACTCCTTTTCCTGACATCCAGTATCACTCTGCTCGGGGTTGTCACCCAGGCATTCATTCATTCATTCATCCAGCCCTCACTGTTCATCCCTCATCATTCATTCAGCGTCACAGTCTGTCATGCTGAGCTGAACGCTGGTTATAAAAATGGAGAAAACACAACCCCTGTCTTCAAGTTGCTAGCTGTTCAGGAAGCAGATAGACCTGTTAAACAAGTGCAGTACTGTGGGTTACGCACTTGTTATGTGGGTTACGCATGCTTGGAGATGCCATGCCTGAGAGCTGGGCTGGGGCTTTTCCAGAGAGAAGAGCCTACAGCTGGATCATAAGGATGAATGGGAGTGTCCCCAGGTGGAGGGCAATGAGGCGGGCAGGAAGGGACATCTCTGTCTGTGGAAGCAGTGCAGACAAGAAATCGCAATTGGTTGGCTAATCAAATAATCCTTCTGGCCACCCTAGCTCTCAGTTGCTGATCAATCCTAAATCAGACATTGGTTTATCTTTCTGAAAACCTAGTTTTCACCATGTCACTCCCCTGTGCCAACCCTTTCATGGCTTAGGACGGAAAGCCCAGTGTCCTTTTTTTAAAAGTATAGTTGATCTACAATATTGTGTTAGTTTCAGGTGTAGAGCAAAGTGAATCAGTTATATATGTATTTTTTCAGATTATTTTCCATTATAGTTTATTATAGGATATTGAATATAGTTCCCTGTGTTTTACAGTAAATCCTTGTTGTTTATCTATTTTATGTATAGTAGTTTGTATCTGTTAATCCCATAGTTCTGTTTATCCCTCCCCCGCCCCCGTTTTCCCCTTTGGTAACCATAAGTTTGCTTTCTGTCTGTGAGTCTGTTTCTAAAACCCCAGTGTCTTGATTGGTGCCCAAGGCCCTCCACTGTCTGAGACCCACCCACTGCTGGGCAGATGTCCTGCCCCCTGTGCCCAGCTAGCCTCTCCTTTAACAGGTGCAGGTCTCTGAAATCTCCAGCCCTGGGGGGAAACTCAAAGCCTCAGAGGCCACAGATCCCATAAGAGCGGGAGGTGGCAGAGCAGATGACAGTAGGACACCTGTGACAACAGACTGTTGGCCATTGGCGTTTCCCTGCCAGGTCTCCCAATGGCCGTGCTGGGTAGGGCCTTGCAGGGCTGTCCTGGAGGCTGTTCCAGGATCAGTCCTGCCTCCAGGCCCTGGTCCAGGCTGGGCCCTCTCCTGCCATGTCCTCCTCTCTTGTGCATCTCCTGTCCTTTCCTCAGCACTTAACCTCCCATGAAACTTCCTAAAATACTCCAGGAAACAAAAGCTTGCCTCCTGCCGTACCCAAAACAAATCTGTCCAAAACCGGATTCATCTTCCTTTTCCAAACTAGAGGAGTGCAGCAGCTGATTTAACAGCATCCTCACTTGTACTCATCTGGAAAGCGCCGTTTGTCCTTGATTCACAGGGAGTAAATCTGGCTGTGCAGTCAGTGTCTGGGTTCAAATCTGTGACTTGGGTGACTGACTTAACCTCTCTGAGCCTCGGATTCCTTATCTACGTCAGGGCCAATAACAGGCCTTCCTCTAGGAGTCGGTGACGTTGGCCAGCTGGCACCACGCTGGGCTTGCTAAGGACTCAGGTGATCCCTGCTTGTCCTCCGTCTCCTGAATTATCCCTACGGAGAAGTGCTTTTCTGTCATGGAGTTTGTGCCCGAGCTTCACACCTCGGACAAGCAGGCTCCTATTAGGAATATCGTTAGGGCCGATTTCCCTGAACGTCCCATCCTTCCCCTCCTCCCCATGGGGCTGCACTGGCCCAGTGACCGGCTGCTGGGGCGGAGGAGACCTCCAGACACAAGACGATATGAAAGGGGGAAGAGAAAGAGTTCATATTCTGGGAAAACAAAGCAAAGAAATGTGTATGTTGATATTTGAGATGGCCGGCAGCTCCCCTTCCCTCTGGGGAAAGAAAAGCCGGGCCGAGGCTCCCTTTCCAGGCGGGTTGGGCCAGGCCCCACTTGCGAGGCCACAGCCCCACCTGGTGGCACTGTCACCACATGGTCACCTCTCTTGCTGGGGCCTGACTGTCACTGTCCTCCTACTGACAAGAATCTGCCCATGATTTCACCACCAAACACAGTATCTGATTTACTTCCTCTACAATAAACCGTTGCCACTGGGAAGGTTCTGTTCATTCCTGTCCCAACGAGACTTCCATCTGGGGCAAAACATTCTTTTCTAAAGGGGAAATGCCATTTCGGCAACATAAATCTGACACACCTCGTACTCGCCTGGATTGTAGGGAAGCGCCCATTTCTCTAGGATAAAAAAGTCACCTTCCAGGCTGATACCTGCACAGGTAGCCTGCCTCCCTCTACGCATCTCCTGCTTTCTCCTGTGCCCCCGCTGCTCCCCCTCAGCATCCTGCTGCGGGTCTGGGCACCTGGCAGCCCCTCCTGGGAGCGGTCTTCCCGTTCCTGGCTGGTTCGTCAGGTTCATTCTGAGCTGCTTGGATCCAAATGCCACCTGTCTAAGGGAGGCCTTCACTCTGTGCCCTCAACGATAAAATCGTGATCGTGTGTCCTCTCCCTTATGACACTGGAAGTGTCTTTGTCCCTTATTTATTATCTGTTTCTCTCCCACCTACAACGTGAGCATCCTTCATGTTTCACGTTTGTGTTACTGGTCTTGTTCTCTGTTTTCCTGGCAGCATATAGTGGCTGGCTATAGACACACTCCATAACCGTTTGTTGAATGAACTCATTAATTTATCTTTCAAAACTGGGCTCCTCTGACAGCTCAGCAGCCCTTGCCTGTTCCAGGGCAAGGACTGGGGAACGAGAGGAATGACGGTGATTTTGCAGGAAGCAGTGAGCTAGATCACTGAGTGTGTGGATTGGCCTGTCTCGGAAGAGATCACTGACTTCCTCGTTAACTCACTGAGCAGGTCGCCTGGACCAGTGCGGCTGGGTCTCCCCTGTGCTGGGAAGAGACTCGCATCCCTTTTCAGTAACCTTTCCAAGTGCCTTAGCTGTCCCTGGGCCCTCCCTTCTCGTCTCTAACATGGAGGGGGGTGTGTGTGTGTGCGCGCGCGCGCGGGCACGAGCCGTGACTCTCACGCCCTCTGTGCAGGGTGAGGGGAGGAAGGGTATTTTGTTGTGGACACTCCTGAGGCTATTTTTGCTGCTTCGGAGACTGAAAGTGCCACAAAGAGGGCGGAGGAGCAGCGGGTAAACCCTCGCTGTTGTGCTTGCGCCGCTCTCCCGCAGAGCTCTCAGGTAAGGGATAAGGGGGCCATTTAATTTCTGAGCACTGGCGCCTAGTAACCGTGACTGTCAGCAGGTGTCACTGTCCCACAAGACGTGAAGTGCAGGGACGGACCCATCAATCGGGGTGGGGGGAGGGGAACCGGAAGAGGCTGGTCCTCAAGCAAGGGGTGAGCAGCGGCGTCTGTGGGGTCATACGTGCTGGTTTACGGGGCAAAGTAGCACGTGTCTGGTCTCCTAACCTCCCTTGAGCCAGGGTGAACCTTTTAGTTAGTTCAGTTAGCTTATTTTCTTTTGTGGGGACGTGTTTGTCATTTGTTTTTTTTGCAATGCCGTCCGCTTTCTCTGTTGGATGCTGACTTGGGAGCCGTGGGGGGCTGGGACTTTCCCGAGCCCGCCCAGACAAGCTGCATGGTCACCAGCCCTTCTCTGCCTGTCCATCTGTCCTGGAGCTTTGAGGTTAGACTCTCCCCTGCCCCCGTCTCTGCTCTTTGGGAGCATGGACTCCCTTCTGCAGACAAAGGTGACCTTGTCACAATCATCTATGGCGTCTTCCTCCAAGAACTGCTTTCTGCCTCTAATGGAGCCGTTCCTTCCTCGGGGCAGGTTCACTGGAAACTCAGGAAAGCTGATTGGGGAGAGCAAGGCCTTGCTTCTGTCCAGACCCTCAGGTTTTGACAGTTGGTCCTCCGTGTCTAACAATTTCTGAAATATGCACATCACTGACAAGATGCCCCAGGGAGACCTAGGCCTGGGTGCTGGCGCTGCAGACCTGTCCCAGGTACTGTCCCTGGGCGGGGGACGGAGAGCTGGTCTGCCCCACGTGTGTCCCCAACAGCCCCTGTTAAACCATCTGATGACCCCCCGCCCAAGTCAGAGGAGCCCTGAGGTTTCTGGGCCCCCGACTCTTGCCTGGTCCTGGGAGGCCAGATCTCCATTCCCTGATAAAGTGCACACAGGGTGGGTGGTGATTGCATTTCCCGATGTTCTGCCCTGGGGTCAGCAGCACCAGGGTGGCCTCACTGCAGGCATTGGGCCAGGTGTGCCAGGGAGGTGGCCAGGGGGCAGCCCCGGCTCTCCGGCCCTGTCCACTCTGCTGTGTGTGAAGTGGGTGGGAGCAGACCTGAGAAGAACTGCGCTCTACCCCACACTCCCACCGCCAGGAAACAAAGAGATGCAGGGGAGGCATTTCCTAGGAGGCATTCACTACATCCTGGCCCCTTCGAGAGTTCCCGTTTCTAGCTTATAATGCTTCTTGGGGTTAGCTTTCAAATAAAACAAAACAAAAAAGACAATACACTGTGATTGTCTACAACTCCCAAAGGCAGGACAATGAAAGTTTAAGACACCACCGCATCTGCTCTGGAACATAGAATTATCAATATGTAAGAATGGACCAGATTTCTTACGCCTCCTGATAGAGCATATGGTAAATTTGAGCCCGAGGAAAGTGATCATTCCTGCCTTGGTCTCCTTTCAAATTATCTCTCAGGGGCAGAGACGTTGAGAAGGTCCTTGAACGACGGGGCAGTAGAATTAGGGAACTATCTTGTGAACGAACGCCCTTGTGGGACACCCCAGCAGCTGTGTTCCTTGCTCTTGACTGGGTTTTCCCATGGCTTCCTCTCCTGCGCGTTCTAGCCCTGTCCCCGTCCCCGTCCACAGGTCCAGTCATCTGGATTGCTTGAGGGTACCTTGAGGCTCACAGCCAGGACACAGACACCTGCTGGAAGACCTTTACAGAGGGAACACCTGTATTCCTGACTCACTCATGATATATGCCCCTAACCAGAGAAATGAGTTTGGCTTGGTACAAAGAAATGTTTGATGGACAGAGGGGAAGAGGAGGGAGGGAGGGAGGGATGAGAGTTGATTCCCTGCTCACTGTCTTCCAGATTAGAATGCCACACTTGGCAGGGAGGTCCTGTTCATTTTATACTGAATTCTAGAATTTTAAGACTCAGGGGGGCACTTAAATAATCTAGTACAGAAAAGGAAACTGAATTCCTGAGGGAAGAAGGGACATCCAAAGTCACACCGGTTACTTGGAAATTGATCACATAAATGAACCTGTAGATACTTTGTACTGTTAGCAAAAAGTAAAGTTGAAGTTGGGATGTTTTAAACCATTTGGGCCAATAGGGTTAACAGTATGTAGGCAGTATTTCATTTCTAAAAACTAGAGGTTACTAGTTGTAAAATCAAAATGTAACAAGTATTTTAAAGTGTAATGGAAGCGTGAGGTCCGTTCCATTCCATCTTCCAGGGCAGTGGGATTGCTCTTCACCAGATGCAATCACATACCCTCAGAGGTCCTTCCTGTGACCAAGGTGCCCATCCCGGCCTCCCCACATGCCCAGGTGGCCCTGCTCAGATGTACACAAGCTCAGTGATGGTTTGATCTTGGAATTTTGTGCTTTCATTGTGTAAAATTGCTTTTGTTTTGTTACTATGCATGAAATTGTTCTTTTGGCAAATACGGGTTACATGTGGACCCTGTGCCAGGCCTGGGTGGTCTGTGGGTGTGGTCCCTGATCTCAGCCAGGGGTTTTGCCCTCTAGAGCCCACAGCAGGGAATCAGGAAACACAAGAGGGTGGCATTGATGGGAAGCTTGGTCAAGGAGGTGACGCTCAGGTCTCCCAATTCTGAAATTAAGTTGTTGGGCCCCGAACGGAGGCTTGACATTCTCCCCTCTTCACTTTCACCTGAGCTTTCAGCTGGTCCTCCTGCTCTGCAGGGCCACCTGGCTTCTGGTCACTCGACCGCATCAGTTGCTTCTGTGAGATGGAACATTTAGTGAGTGTGTCTCTGTGTCTTTCAGGGTTTGTCCAACATAAATGACAATGATAGCAGGCTGCAGTGTGCAGAGTGCAGGAAACTGCATTCTTCCTCTCCAGGTCCGTACTGTCAGGATTCCTGACGGGCCCGGAAACAACCTGAAACCTGAAACGGTCGGGGACTCCTGACTTGGGGTGGGAGGCGGCATACCTGGGCGAGAGACACAGCTTTTCTCCTGGCTCCACTTCCAGCTTCAGCGCCTTCTGGTCATGGTTACCCCATCCCCGCTCCTTTGAGCTCGTGCTTTCCATGAAAAGAGAAAAAGAAGTGAAACAGCCGAGTAGCTGAGAGGCTCTCTGCCTCCTTTCTGGAGTTTGTTAACATTTTCAGCATTTCCCGAAGTCTTCATCTTCTTTACCCATGAAGCTGAGAAGTGTTCCCTAGGAACTCTCTTCCTTGTAATGTTTTGCAGGGTAAAGCCACAAGGTATGTTAAACCTGTGCTGTTTCTGGCTAATTGACGGCACTTTGTAAACTGTTTAGGGCAACTGCCAGTGGGTTTGGGCTCAGCTGGACCAAACTGGGGTGCTTTCAGTCAGAGCAGGTGGCTGACACCTTCTCGGGGTTTCCTCAGACCCCCTTATGGTCTCCAGGTCTCAGCTTCCCTCCTTCCCTGCTCCCCATCCCGTGGCCCTGATTTACTTCAATGTTTTGAGCTAATCAAGAAGTATAGAAATAGTAAAGTTATTGAGAGGAAAAAGTCTAAATTGCCACCTCCGTGTAACACCACCAGTCTCTCAGTTCTCAAAGGGAATCTGCTTCTGTGAAGAGCCAGAGATGTTTGCTCTCCCAGGGTGAAGGCGTTCAAAGCAGAAACAGTTAAAATGATTACTGTGGGTAGTTAATGTGGGCAGATTTCACCACACCGTCCTGAGCGTTCTTTCACTTAGAAGGCTGAGATACCTGAAACAGTAGGGTTTGTTTTTGAAAATGAAATACTAAGTACAATAACAAAAATATAAAAAGTTATATTTTTGTTTTTTCAACTTTAACATGAGTATTAAAACGTGTACTTCTTTTAAAGTTCTGAGTTGTTCCATTAATGTGTTTTAAATTGACTAGTTTTAAATTCACTTTTTGTTTCTATACAAGTTGCTTTCATTAAAAATTAACTTTCTTCCTGTTGGCCCTCAGTGAAGCCCTTCTCTCAACATGGGTGGCCCCTCATGTCAGTCTGTATAGGACCCACTCACCAGCAAGTGGCTTTGTTCTATTTTTTTAAATTTATTTTATTGAAGTATAGTTGATTTACAATGTGTTCATTTCTGCTGTACAGCAAAGTTATTCAGTTATACATATATACATGTATACATATATACGTTCTTTTTCCTATTCTTTTCCATTACGGTTTATCATGGGATGTTGAATGTGGTTCCCTGTGCTATACAGTCGGACCTTGTTGTTTATCCATCCTGTATACACTGGTTTGCATCTGCTAATCCCAAACTCCCACTCCTTCCCTCCCCTCCCCTCCTCCCACTTGGCAACCACAAGTCTGTTCTCTATGTCTGTGAGTCTGTTTCTGTTTCGTAAATAAGTTCATTTGTGTCATGTTTTAGATTCCACATATAAGTGATATCATGTAGTATTTGTCTGACTTACTTTGCTTAGTATGATAATCTCTAGGTCCATCCATGTTTCTGCAAATGGCATTATTTCATTCTTTTTATGGCTGAGTAATATTCCATTGTATATATGTACCACGTCTTCTTTATCCATTTCTCTGTTGATGGGCGTTTAGGCTGTTTTCCATGTCTTGGCTATTGTAAATAGTGCTGCTGTGAACATAGGACTGCATGTGTCTTTTTTAATTATAGTTTTGTCCAGATCTACGCCCAGGAGTGGGATTGCAGGATCCTATGGCAACTCTATTCTTAGTTTTTTGTTTGTTTTTTTTTTGCGGTACGCGGGCCTCTCACAGTTGTGGCCCCTCCCGTTGCGGAGCACAGGCTCCGGATGCGCAGGCTCAGCTGCCATGGCTCACGGGCCCAGCCGCTCCGCGGCATGTGGGATCCTCCCGGACCGGGGCACAAACCCGTGTCCCCTGCATCGGCAGGCGGACTCTCAACCACTGTGCCACCAGGGAAGCCCTATTCTTAGTTTTCTGAGGAACTTCCATACTGTTCTCCATAGTGGCTGTACCAATCTACATTCCAAATGGCTTTGTTCTAAATATGGGCTTTAACAAACACACTACAGAAATTACATACACTCTCGTTGAGTGGAACTCTGGAGGCAACTGAGAAAATATCCAGCCCAAGTTAAAAATGATCTTTGACTCGACTGGAAAACATTAATATGGTTCATGTTAATCGCAGATATCTCTGGTAGCACGTTTCTTCCCAGTCTTTCTCATTCTGCAGGATCCTTGTAATTTTAACTCCACCTTGGCACACCTGGAGAAGGGGGTGTCTCAGAATCCAGTGCGACAACTGGAATATGAGATGAGACTCCTGGTGGAGAGGAGGCGTTTGCGCAGGACACCTCAGGGAGAGGAGGGCAGCAGTGACCATCCAATCCCAATAGCCCCGAGAGGAGCCCCAGGTAGACCCCGGGGGAGGGACCACATGGGCAGAGTGACCTGCAGACAGGAGCAGCCTCGGCGAGCCTCCCTCGGTGACACTGTGGCCGATGACTCTTGAATTAATGGACCAGGCAGGCTGTGCCCTGGCGTCTTGACACGTCTCGGGACGCATGGCTCTCTTCTTGCCTGCGTGTGTCCTCTTTTGTTCTTCAATATTTATTGTTTATTTGGCTGTGCAGGTCTTACTTGCAGCATGCAGGATCTTGGTTGTCGTGCGCGGGATCTTTTTAGTTGCAGCATGTGGGATCTTTAGTTGCGGCATGCAAACTCTTAGTTGTGGCATGTGGGATCTAGTTCCCCGACCAGGGGTCAGGGCCCCTGCCCTGAGAGCATGGAGTCTTAGCCACTGGACCACAAGGGAAGTCTCCCGTGTGTGTCCTTTGATGGTGGCATGCAAAGCTCTGATGGTGGGCCAGCTTACGGAGCTGCCGAATCGGACATTATAGAGACCTTGGCTCTGACGGCCTCCATGTTTAGAATCTGAGTTCTTAAATGGGTAAGGCCCAGAGAACATACTTCTTCTGAAATAAGAAATTTATGGTGAAATCCTCAGTTCACAGTGACTATAATAGAGATGACTTTGCTCCAGGTTATACCCCAGCGGGCTGGGGTATAAATCCGTGTTTTCCGGCCATAATGGTCGGGCTCACTACTGGCCACCTCTCGTGTGTGTGTCCCCTACAGCTAACCTTGTGTAACTTTTCTCAGGAGCTTGGATCTAACAGTTTTGGAAGGCAGCGCCGTGGGGAGAGAGGTTTCAGAGTGCGTGGTTTGCTTCTTCGAGTATTTGTTTGTGACGCCTCCTCTCTCTCCAGCGCTGCTACAGGACCACCAATTCACGCAGACTGGCAAGCAAACGGCAGGGCCACAGTGTTCAAGCTCGGAATCCGCTGGATCAGTGCCGGCGGAGGCAAAGATCTCACACGTCGGTGCCAACCCCTCCGGGGCTTTCATCTCTGTTCCAAGGAATTTGACATTTTCAAAAATCCGAAATCAATTGGAACGGAGCCGGCTTTGTCCAGCAGGTTATTAATGGCCCTGGAGCCGACTGATCATATTTGCACAACCTTTCAATAAACAGCTTCAACAACAACTAGGGTGGAAAAGAAAGCACACACCCCATCCAATCGGGACAAACTCGAAGTATTGATTACACCACCTCCTTCCCCAGCCCCCCTCTTTCAAAACAAATTTCGAGTCTTACATCAGGGCAGTTGATCATTGCCAAACTCCCATGTCACCAGGTCCCGACCGTGTTCTGCTGGCATAGTGCGTTGCCTCCTTTAACAGAACTAACTTCCAAGATTTCCTGAGGCCAGGGCTATAAACCGCTGAATCCTGGGGAAGGCGGACATGAAAGGAACATCTGGGTGGGCCCGGGAACTCCAGGTAGCTCTTCCTGACTGATCACTTCTCAGCTCGTTGGACAGATGCTGCCATAGCCCGCAGTCGGAGGGTCTGGTCCTCCCGGAGCCTGTGAACAGAAGGCACTCCTGCCGGGAAGGCGACGAGCGGCCCGCAGAGCCTCTCCACCGGGGGGGGGCTTCAGAGTCTTTATTAGGCTTCTTTCTGTTTAGACCCTGTCCTGTTGGTGAGAAAAGGAAGGACAGCCATGGGAGCGATTTCCGAGAGCCCGGTCTTCTGGTCTACACCCCCGTCCGTGCTGCCCTGCTGACCTGACAGCCTTCTTGGTCCTCACCCATGGTGGCAGCGACAATGACAGCCTGGTGACAGGCAGACATGGATTTTCTCCTATCTCTTAATTGTTCCAAAATGTGCTGTGTCAGTACAAGTTAATTGCTTAACTGTGCAACACCCTTCCACTCCTTCAGTTCCGTCGGCTTTAATGATTCATTAAACCTGTTTCGCTTATTCTTTTTCGCTTTCAGGTGTTTTTAGCTCCTATCTGACTACACTGTCACCCTGTTTGGGAGTGAGGATAATCTCTAAGGTCTTTGTGACACCTTCCAAATAATGACTATAGATACGGTCAAGGGGCAAGTGTATGGATGCTGTAGACAGATGGATATGAGTTCGTTTATTCATTCAACAGACGCTAAACACTTCTAGGCCCTGTGCTGCCTAAATGTGAGCTGTGCCATGCACCCTGATTCAGCCAGGGGGTGAGTTTGGGCCAGTTCTTTAGGACCCTGAGCCACAGCTGCCTCCACTGTAACCATGCAGATATGATGTCTCTGGGTTTCCGTGAGGATTCAAGGGGATAATGGGCAGGGCTGGCGTTGGCAGGACTCAATAATTTTTTGTTTCCTTTTTTCCTTTGGGCCAAACACAAGGGAGGCAGTTTTGGTGGATAATTTGATCCACGAAACCTCAATTTGTTAGTCAGATGAACCCGTGGAGACATGGCCACTCTTCTATACTTATCACTGTGTAAAAAGCAAGGCCTCTGACCCCACTCCATATCTTTAAAAAGTTGACTTTACCTGGGCAAACACTAGGTATCAAAGAAACAAATAAAAGCAACACAAAAGTTCAGTTATTCCAGGTGGGAGTTAATTAGACTTACCCAGTCATCAAATGGCATCTGGACTGTCAAGTTTTAGGATAACGCAGTCTTGATGAGGGACCAGGAGGCCTGGTTCTGACCCCAGCCAGGGCCACTGCTTACCTAACAAAAGCATGTGACTTTGGACTTAACCTCTCTGTCTTGGGCCAAACTTCCCCTTATCTGACCAAGGAGGGGCTAGGTACTGGGTGGTCTGGGAGCCCTTCTCCTTTCTCCCTTGTCTTTCTCTCCTGGCTTCCTTCCCTCATCCCTGGGGCCCCTCCAATGCTGGGCCTGTGCTGAACAGGCATCAGAGGACTGCCCTGCCCTGCTGGAGCCCTCGGGGCTGTGGGAAGACAGGGTCTTTTTTCTATTCTGGTTGTAACAAGTGACGTGCCCAGACGACATTGATGTTCTGTGAGCTCAAGCTAGAAATGGTTGTTGGTATTCTTCTTATTGTTGGCATTCTTCTTATTGCTTTCCGCGCAATTCTAGAGGTGGATGAGGAGGAGAGATGTAGCTCGCCAGAAAGGTGATGAATCATCCCAGACGCAGTCCCGAAGCTCGGGTTCTCAGAACTCACCAGGCGGATGCTGTTGCCAGGAGAGGGAATCAGCACCACCTACAGACATATGGTCTGGCTTACCTGGTTATCTTCTTTTTTTTTTTTAACATCTTTATTGGAGTATAATTGCTTTACAACGGTGTGTTAGCTTCTGCTGTGTAACAAAGTGAATCAGCTATACATATACACACATCCCCATATCCCCTCCCTCTTGCGTCTCCCTCCCACCCTCTCTGTCCCACCCCTCTAGGTGGTCACAAAGCACCGAGCTGATCTCCCACTAGCCATGCAGCTGCTTCCCACTAGCTGTCTATTTTACGTTTGGTAGTGTATATATGTCCATGCCACTCTCTCACTTCGACCCAGCTTACCCTTCCCCCTCCCCATGTCCTCAAGTCCATTCTCTACGTCTGCGTCTTTATTCCTGTCCTGCCCCTAGGTTCTTCATAACCATTTATTATTATTATTATTATTTTAGATTCCATATATATGTGTTAGCATATGGTATTTGTTTTTCTCTTTCTGACTTACTTCACTCTGTATGACAGACTCTGTGTCCATCCACCTCACTACAAACAGCTCCGTTTCGTTTCTTTTTATGGCTTACCTGGTTATCTTGTCATCTGCTTTCTGGTACTAAATGATGTTTTATAGATTTTGTCTCAGGTAACTTCTTAATCTTACACCATAAGACGCGACATCACTCAATGCCCTGAGTTTCGATTTAGACAATAGCCTTCCTTCCTCTTTTTTTTCTTTATTTTTATTGTGGTAAAAAACCACGTAACATGAAGTTTACCATTCGAACCGCTTTTAAGCATCCAGCTCAGTGGCGCTACCACATTCACTTTGTTGTGCAGCCATCACCACCGTCCATCTCCAGAACTTCTCCATCTTCCCCAACTGAAAAATCTGTCCCCTCTCCCTAGCCCCGGGCATCCACCATTCTACTCTCTACGGATGTGACTGCTCCAGGTACAACCTTATTCTTTCCACCGTGGGTGGGAAGGAGGGTGCAGGTTCACCCTGGACAAAGCTCTTCCCGGGGAAGAGCTCAAGAATCTCAGTACATGAGGTTGTGGGCACCTGCGTTGTCCTGCCAGCATAATCCTGAAGACAGCCTCAGGGGCTGCAGTCTGTGTTGCCATGGCGATTCTGCCCCGCGCTCGCCCCAGTGGTCCACAGAAGGAAAGGATTAGGGGTCACTTTGGAGCCAGTCAGTCCTCTCCTTGGTCACTGGCCTTTCGAGGGGCCCCTGCAAATCCTCAGACTCACCACACCCTCGCTGAGCCTTGAAGGTGACCTTCTCTCTGCCGCGTACTCCCTGTGCCTGGCGGATGCCGCCTGGGTCAGGTGCCTCTTGCTCCTGAGAGCCTTTTCCTGCATCAGGGACCCATCCTATGGTCTCTCACGCCACCCCAGCCTTATGACTATGGAATTCCTTCCTGTAATTAATTGTCCCTTTGCTGGTCACTCTCCCTCACTCCTGTATCGCCTGAGCCTGGCAATAGCAGAGGTGGAGGTCTGAGACATGCAAACAACTAAGGAAGGACATGCTCTCAGGGAAATGATCCACAAGGAGTGAGGGGCGTCAGGCCGGGGGAGACACTGAGCCAACATGTAGCCTCATCCTGCTCCCCGGAGAGTTCTGGAACATGAACAGCACCTCAGAGCTGTCCCACGTGGGATAAGGGGGGCAGGCTTTTGTATCTACACCAGTCAGTAGGCGTAACCTTCCAGACATTTTCAGGGATGTGGTGTCCTGAGGAGGGCAGCTCTCTGGAGGAAGTGCAGCTGTGTTAGCAGCCAACACCCTCACCTGGGGCACGTGGGGCCCTACAACGCTGTGTATTTGTTGAATGAAAACTTGTTGGAATTAACGAGGAATTTGCCATCTAGCGAACATTCAGCACGTGCCAGGCACTGTGCCCTGCCTTTTACCTGCACCATCTCGGTCTGTCTCGAAGCAGCCGTATGAGGCAGGTGCCGATCGCTCAAGTGGAGATGGACGTCCAGCAAAGCTAGGCGACGTGCCCAGGATGCACAGGTGGGGTGGCTGCGTGGAGGCCTAGATCCACTTACCTGCTCCAACGTGATGCACGCGCACAGTAACGTTTGAGATGCACCGGCCTAGACAATGCACTGACACCTCTCTCTCTGCCTCTTTATTTAATTTTTATTCAGAATAGGAAATATCGTGTTATTGCCTTTCCCCATTTTGCTTTTCTGAGATCGGGCCTGGGCAAACCTGCAGGGTTGCTAAGCTGGTAGGAACACTTAAGCGACAAACCTGGCCGGACCCCTCCTCTCCGAGGTAGCCTTCCCCTCCCCTTGGCCACACTCCCGGTGAATGGGAAAGGTGTCCGTGGCTTTGGATTGGTTTCTGTTCTTGCCCTGGGGAGCTCGGGTTGGGGGTGGGGGAGACCCCGCATTCCTGGCCACTCCAGTTCCCACTCAGCCTGTGGGAACACCCGTGTCAACAGTCGTCGTTGCTTTGCCTGTCCCAGGGCCAGGGCCATGGCAGTATTTGTCCGAATTAGAGTCTGTTGACTCTGCAAACCACGCTGGCTCTTCCGTCGACCCTGAGCAGCTGCTGCCCTTGTTTGCCCTGCTTGTCAGCAAGCAGACAGCCGTCCTGGACAAGCCCCAGCAGCTTCCGGCCAGAGGGAGCAGCCGGCACCCCCAGGCTCCCCGGCTTCACCGGGACAGATGGCGGCCTCGGCTCGGCATTCCAAAATTGTACCCAAGAAATAAAGCATTCATACAAAAGTGTAAAGAGCCCTGATACGCCCGCCAAGGGACAGCCTCTGAGCCCTGGCTCCATCCGACCCCCTCATTCTGAGCGGGAAGAAGCTTAGCTGGTGCTTAACTGAGGCGGTCCTCGCCGCAAGATCGCTGGGTTTATATCCTGGTTCCCTCGAAAGGGGGTTAACCTCTCTGCCGCTCAGTTTCCTCCCGTGTAATATGGGGCTGAGAATCCTGTTGGGAGGATGATATAAGCAAATAACATATGGTACTTAGAAGAGGGCCCTGTACACGGTACATTCTCAATATAAAAATTAACATTTATTTGTCTGTCTTCTGGCTAAAAGAGTGCTGAGTGGTGAGGTTTTGGTGTTGGTAGTGGTGTGTTATTTCCAGCGTTAAGGATCCTTCCAGACAGGAAATTGGCAGCATGAAATGCTTGTCAGTACTTAACAGA
Organism: Stenella coeruleoalba; assembly: GCF_951394435.1. Taxonomy (NCBI): domain Eukaryota; kingdom Metazoa; phylum Chordata; class Mammalia; order Artiodactyla; family Delphinidae; genus Stenella; species Stenella coeruleoalba. The sequence goes on from NC_137164.1 coordinate 4,847,690, forward strand.
GCAGAGTTCGGTTGCAACCAGTAACGAATGATGGCAGCTGGATGCCCAGAGTTCTAGTTCAGGTCCCGTCCCTGTTGCATTATCCGTGATGAGCATCCGCCCCTGCCACCTCCCATTCCCACTACCCCTGGGACTCTTCTGGTCTCCGGAATAGACTCACTGTGGGGATGTCATACTTCCTGGACCAGTAGGGCGCTGTGTGTGTTATCTGTCCCACTGTTCTTACATGGCGTAGCTCTTGGAGGATTACAAGGGGTTTCCTTACACTCTCGTTTCTTCCATCTTGAAAGTACTAGGCAGATATTTAAAATTTAGTGCTGAACTGAGTCTTCTTGGGCCCTCCAGGGTCAGTTGCCAGTGGTCTTGCCGTGTGAACATCAGGCAAGGCCTCCTACAGCTTCATAGCTTTAACCAGCAGCAAAATAAAATGGAATTCCGTGAACACGGCCGCAAGGATGGTGAGCTCCTCCTTAGGCTTCGTTGTCTTCAGTGCCAGTGAGCCGCACCCTGCAGGCTCCTCCTGAGTCAGACCAAGCATGTCTTTCCCTGGCCATGGAGGTCTCTGTGAGCGTCCACGCCCGTCACAGGGAGTGCCCTGCAAAGTCCTGACCTGCCAGTGAGGGCCAGGCAAGGGAGGGGGCTTTGGACAATCCCAGGCGATCCTTCTTTGGAAAGGAGTGGGACACAGGGATCTGTCAGTGAGCCATAGGCTCATCACACCGCTGTGTCCGAGCCTAGCCCTAGCCACGCTGGTGCCTCGCAGTGCCATTTCCTGGCAAAGGTGAAGAGAGGGTTAGTTTCTACCTGCCCTTCCTGATTCAATCAGCTCTCGACCCAGTGAGCAAACACACGCCAGTCTCTCAGGCTGTCTCCCTGACTCCCAGGCCAGACCTGCTCTGGTGGAGTCAACGTCTCCCATTTTATTTGGTGGCTTCCAGTCAGTAGGAATTTACAGACACAGCCAATCCTTCCAGGTATTATTATGCTCATAAGGTGCAGAAAAAATCGTTCAGCCACACCCTCATCTCTATTTCTCTTGAGCTCAGGAATCTGCCAGTTTTCGTCATGATTATGCTCCAGGTTTTCTGTGTTCCTGGAATGACCAGGAGGGGGCACTGTGTAACCACACAGCATCTCCCTGACAGCTCCGTGGACTGGTTTCCCCAGGTCCTCTAAGACCTGGCCATCCCTCTACCTGCAGAGAGTGGTGCCAGGCTCCATCGACTCCGGAAATCTAACCTACCTCTTACCTGGACCAGAACACCTGGATGAAACTGCTGTGTAACAAGACCATCTTCGCAAGGTCAGAGCAGTACAGTTAGCAGTATCCTTTCTGATTGAAATGATGGATATCTCGTCCTTCGGTGCTGCAGTGACAGTGAATTTATTGATTTGGGTTGAATCACGAAATGATATTGACACCAACTCTTTACACTCCTGCATTTTGTCAGTTAATTTGAAAATTGGTCTGTTTTCCCCAAGTAAGTTCAGAGCATAAAGCTCTAATTGCATGTGTGATTTTAGGTACTGTTAAGAATTAGGAGGAAAGTATTGTGTAAAAACAAAATACCTTATGAGTATCTTTTAAAACCCAGATTTACTGAAGAATAACAGAAAACAATATTTAGCACTTTTGTGTCTAGTTTTTACATTGGCCTAACATGGAATAGGAGAAATTTTTGTGGTAATAACTGTATTTTGGCACCAACAACAAAACCAAAAAGCTTAAAAAAAAAAAAGGTGCATCAAAAGAGAAGTGATGCACCCAGTGATGTACAAAACAAACATTAGCAGAAATAAAATAGAATGAGGTATGCGGGAAAGGGCTTTGCAAACTTTAAACTGCCAAAGTAGGGCCATGAGAGGGGAGTGAAACAACACTTCCCTTTTGGCTGCGTTGGGTCTTTGTTGCTGTGCACGGGCTTTCTCAAGTTGCGGCGAGTGGGGGCTCTTCGTTGCTGTGCGCAGGCTTCTCATTGCGGTGGCTTCTCTTGTTGCGGAGCAAGGGCTCTAGATGCGCGGGCTTCAGTAGTTGTGGCTTGCGGGCTCTAACGCGCAGGCTCAGCAGTTGTGGGCACAGGCTTAGTTGCTCCGCGACATGTGGGATCTTTGCAGACCGGGTCTCGAACCCGTGTCCCCTGCATTGGCAGGCCGATTTTTAACCACTGCGCCACCAGGGAAGCCCACAACAACACTTTCTAAGATAAAGGATAGCCCTGAATTATCAGTTCTCTGCTGTTCCCAGGCAGCATTTTGTCAGAATCCACCAATGGGTGTTGGCTGCCCCCGAGAGCTCCTACCCCTTCTCCCCACCAGGGGCCTCCAGTCCTCTCTTCTGCTACATTTTCTTTCCTAGACCCCTTCCCTTCCTTTCACTTGTAGATTCCCCATCCTTCCCAATTATCCTCCCACAAAGGGTTTCCCTTCCTTGTTCCCCACTCAGTCTGTGATAAGGCCATTAAGGCTTTTGGGAGCAACAGATGAAATAAAGCAGAGCCCACCAGCCCCACTGTGTTGAGACTGTTTCTGTGTCTATTGCCCCACTAAGGAGAAAGCGTATGATTTATTTGTGTGTGTGTCTATCTCAATGCCCAGCACAGTGGGGTAAGCCAGAGGCATTCAGCAAATTTTGTGAATCTCAGCTAAACTGAAACCTCCAAAAAATGTGATCAAGGCTGCAGGGAAGCAATACTCCAAGAATCCACTGCTGATAGATTTGGATAATTTAGAAATCACAAAATAGGGGGCTCAGCTATCAGCTTTGACAGCGTTTGCTTTTAGCTTATAGCTCTCCTTCCTCTTTATCATGGCACAAAGCAGTACTTGGCAATAAATCGTGCTTCTCTTAAAACTATTTAAATCTATTTTATATATTTTTATTTTGTGTATTTTACTTAACATATATTTATCCTATATATTAACTCATTCAATGTTGTTACTAACTCTATAAGTTATATACATTATTGGCCCCATTTTCAGAAAAGGAAACTAAATTTCATGTCAATACTAAATGACATTGAAAACTGTGAGTTATGGAAGTAAATTTGTTTTAGAATAAGAAATCACAAAATTTTGAAAGCTGACAAATACCATAAACACTTCAAAATCCAGGAAAATACACAATAATACCTGACATACCTCTACAAGACCTTTTCCTTCATTAAAAAATGTGTAAAATATACTAAGATAACCATTTTTAAGGGTACAGTTCTGTGGCATTAAGTACATTTACATTGTTGTGCAAGCATCACCACCATCCATCCCAAGAACTTTTTCACCTTCCTTCAGGTTTCACCTGAGACCCTGTCCTCATTAAACACTGACCCCCCATTTCCCCTCCCTCACACTCTGGCAACCATCATTCTACTTTGTGTTTCTGAATTTGACCATTACAGGTCCCCCTCATGTAAGTAGAATCATACAATATTTATCTTTTTTCGACTGTCTTACTTGGATTACTACAATGCCTTTAAGTTTCATCTATGTTGTAGTGTGTGTCAGGATTTCCTTCCTGAATAATAAAGGCTGAATAATATTCCATTGTTTGATTGTTTATCCATTCATCCATCGATGGACTTTTGGGTTGCTTCCACCTTTTGGCTCTTGTGAACAATGCTGCTGTGAACTTGGGTGTACAAAGTATCTCTTCTCTTAGGCATATACCTCAAAGTGTAACTGCTGGATTCTATGGTAATTCTATGGTTAATATTTTGAAGAATTGCCGTACCATTTCCCACAGTGGCTGCACCATTTTACATTCCCACCAACGATGCACAAATTGTCCAGTTTTTCCACACCTTCACCAGCACTTGTTATTTTGCTTTTTTGATAACAGCCATCCTAATGGATGTGATGTGGTTCCTTCATTTTTCGACTTCATACTTTCTGATCTCTTCTTCCTGTGTCAATGATTTTGTATTATCATTTGCTATAGGAAGACAGTTCAGTCTTTTTTCTTGCATGGTGTGTGGGATTCATTAACTATGTGACTTCACACACACATGGTCACCGTGCATAATACTGCTACAGACTTGTGTCTCTCAAACACAGAAGTCCTGATACAACACTTGATTTTCATAAAAAATAAAAATACATGTGTTGAATTCAACTAATAGTCTGCATGGCTGAGTATACGCCTGAGAGGAGAAAACTTCTGTTTGTCTCAGTGTCATTGAAAACCAACTTCTCCATTGAAAGTTGTACGTGCCTGGTGGTTAGAAGAATGTTTCGCCTCTGTGTCCGGATGCTGGGAGCATCAGTGCAGTGGGAGGTGAACATATTCCTAGAAGCCGTTCTTCCACCAGGACAGCCAGCAGTAACTTACCTGTACACAGAAGGGACTGGGAACCTACTATATACATCTCATCAAACCAACTTAAATATATCCCTACTCAACTTCTCCTAAGCAGGATCCCCCAAATGCCTGTTTCTATTCCCATGCCACCCAACACTCGGGGCAACGTGAGTGGTCTTTTTCCTACTCATCTGTGGGAATCCTTTATTATCCCAGATACGAGTCCTTTATCTATTACATGTTTCACAAGCATGGTCTTGTACTCTTTGCTGGCTCGCATTTTCACTTTCTTAATAATGTTTTTGATGAACTGAAGCTCTTAATGTTAATATAACTCAACTTCTCTATTTCCTTTATGGTTAATGATTTTGGTGTCTTGTTTAAGAAAAGTGTCCTGAGCTCAAGATCAAGAAGATATTTTCCTGTTTCCTCCAAGAAACTTTGTTTTATCTTTCACATTTAGATCGTCAATCCATCTAGAACTGGCGTGTGCTGTGTGTGGGGGGGCAAGATTTGTTTACACACACACACAGACACACACACATGCTCACACAGACACACAACCCACCCACACACCCACCCACACCTACACACACGCAGACACAGACACCCACACACAGACACACACCCCCACACCAACATGCACGCACATGCACACACGCACCCCCCCCCCACATGCACATACACGTACACAACAAATGTATAAACACCAGTTTCCATAACACCAATTATTGTGAAGACCATCCCCTCCAGTCCTCTGCACTGCAGCTTTCGAAGTAAATCCAGTGTCTGTGTGTGTGTGGATTTGTTTTTGGACTTTCTTCTGTTCCACTGGCTGTTTTTCTATCTTTGCATCCATACCACAGTGTCTTAATTACCATATGTTTATAATAAGTCTTGATGTCTGGTACTGTAGAAGCTCCAGTTTTGTTCTTTTGTTATTCTTGGGCCTTGGTATTTCCCCATGAATTTTGGAAGTAGATTGTCAATTTCTAAAACAAAATAAACTGCTTGTTTTCTAATTTGGATGATATTGACCAATAGATCAGTCTGTGGAGTGCGTTGCTTAACTTTTCTATGTCTTAGATCCCTCTTCTGAAAAGACCAAAATACTCACTGAGCAGTCTTGAGTAAGACGTGAGCAATAGGTTTGCGGACTAAAAAAAGATCACCATAGAAATGCTGATTTTTTTTTTTTTTTTTTAATGAGAAGGAACATGTGTAAGGATTGGGGCACACCCTTCCTACAACGGGTTGTAAAAAGGTTGCAGCAACTCTGGGATCTGGTCTCTGCATCTCCTTTTTCCTTCACTGGCTTGGAACTCAGAGGCTGGAGTTCAGGGAGGAGGAAGGAAGGGCGAGGTTTCCTGCCTGGGCTCCCCCTGTACCCACAGCCCCAGCGCTTCCTTGTGATGACTGTCTCTGTGTTTGTCTTCTCAGGTCGTTCACTTTGCAGCCTGGAAACTGAGGATGGAATCAAGTTATGATTTATTTTTCAAACACACCTGCCGAGTGCCAGGTCCAGTTCTGGGTAGCTCTGCCTTTCAGGTGTTCTGTGTAGAGCGCCCACTTGGAGAGGGGATGACCAGGCACTCCCGATGGGGAAAGGGCTTTTCCCTTGTGACAGTCCCTCTTCTGTCCCCCGGAGCTCGCTCTGAGTCGAGCTGAGGCCTTTCGTGTGTGGCTGGGTGCCTAGGGCAGGAACTAGAGGCAGTCTTCTTTCCCTCCCAGTCAGGCTGTTTGCTAAACACTCCCCACTCAGCCCTGGGGGCTTCCTTCAAAGGCTTTCCTCAGAATCCCCTGGACAGACACCTTCTGCCAAGCAGGAATCCCCAGGCTGCGGCAGAGGCAGGGCTCCACGGCACCCTCTCTTCATGGGTCCTTCTCTTTGCTTCCAACTGTGGAGCCCCGGAGGGCGACCACATCTGCACCGCGGGCAGTGCCCCGAGGGGCCACAGCCCCCTCCCCACCCCCCGCAGTGCTGCCCGAGCCCCAGGGCACCCGCGGGCATTCCTCTTCTCGGGCCCTGCAGGCTCCCTCCGTGCTTCTGCCCTTTCCAGCTCCCCAGGGGAGGCCCGGGCGCCGGAATTTGCAGGACCCGAGGAAGCAGCAAGCCAGTTACAGACTGGAAGGCCGCCAGCTTGGGGCCAGCGTTCCCCTGCCTGGGGAGCCGCCCAGAGAGGGCAGCGGGCAGGCCCGGGGCTGCTGCGGGGTCCCGGCCCCTTCACGGCCCCGGCCGACTCCGGGCAGCTGAGCGGAGGGTGGGCTCGGCCAGGACGCCTGAAGGCACAGAAGGGCCGAGGTGCTGGGCGGGCGCTCAGGCTCCCGGTCGCTTGACTCCCCGCCCCCGGTCAGAGCCGCCCGGGCTGAGGGGATCCAGACGTGGGCAGGGCCGCTGCCGGCAGGCCTCCTGGTCACCGGGTACCTGGCGGGGGGGGGGAGACAGCGAGAGAAAAGGGACAAAGGGAGCCCACCATAAAACCAGCCGCAGGTCTGTGATCGCCAGAGTCTTTGTTTAGAGCTGGTTTAAACAAGCTGGGAACCTTTGGAAGGGGAGGCCATAAACTGAAGCGAAAATAAAAGTGTTTACAGCGAGGGACAGCGAGGTGCCGGGACCAGCGGGGCAGCCGTGGAGGAGCGCCGCGCACAGGCTGCCTTCCTCGGCCTGCTGGCGGGTCCGCACATCACGCGCTCCACGCAGACGGAGGGACGGGATGGGGGGGAGGGGGAGGGGTGCCGCCCGCCCGCCCACCGGCCCGCATTCCAGGCGGGGGGCGGGGGGAGAGGAGGGCAGGGTGCCAGGTCCCCGTGACATCTAGAGATTCATCGCCGGGGGCTGGGAGATCTCAGAGTCAGCTTTTCCACTCCTCTAGGAATTCCTTCATAATGGACTTGAGGGGTTACACTAATAAGAGGGTTGAAGGGCAGTTGTTTCTGGAAGAAATGCCTCTCAGGCCCAACTTATCAGCCTGGAAAAGGTGTCGGGAGGCAGCTTTCACCGGAGGGAACAACATTCCTCAGGGGAGCTCCATGCAGCTGTGGGTGGTGAGGTGCAGGTGTTTGTGAAGGTGAGGCGCAAGGCGGATGTGCCTGACCGTCCGGAGGACCTCAGCCCTGACATGTTTTTGTGGACCCTCCATTCACTCAACACATGTAACCGGCACCTGTCGTAGGCCGGGCAACCAGGCAGGGGCTCGCCAGGAGATTGTGTACATTTATACACTCCTGCTTTTTAAAAGATTAATTCTCCCCAAGGATCCACGTAACGGGATACTTTTGGAAAATGGCAGTACCAAAGAAAGCTAAGGCGATTCTTGGAAGTATACTGGGCTGAGGTCAGAGGGCATCATTTGTTGTCTGTGCTCAGAGGGAAAGACTGACAGACTTTTTTTGCAAAAAGTCACACTGAGGTCACCTTCCTACTAATAAGGAAAGTGAGTAATCAGAGGCACCTGGGCAATGCGTCAGGGTTTTTTCCCCCGTAAAATTTCGTGCTGACTCTGGCTGGCAACATGTGTGGAAGTGGTGCTAAGCTGGGTCCTCCAAATGCAACGCCCAGATGGAGGGAGCTCTCAGATGGAGACTGAGGTTGGGGGGTGGATGCCACCAGGAAAATGTGAAGGCAGTCAGCTCTCCCCCTCAGGAGATCTTAAGAAAAGTGAGTCCGTGCGGATCCCGTGCCCTCGGTCCTGAAAAACCAGTGCTTTGGGCAGGGAGAAAACAGGGCAGGGAAAGGGTGTGGGCTGGTTTTTTTTTTTTTTTTTTGCGGTAGGGCCTCCCACTGTTGCGGCCTCTCCCGTTGCGGAGCACAGGCTCCGGACGCGCAGGCTCAGCGGCCGTGGCTCACGGGACCAGCCACTCCGCAGCATGCGGGATCTTCCCAGACCGGGGCACGAACCCGTGTCCCCTGCCTCGGCAGGCGGACTCCCAACCACTGCGCCACCAGGGAAGCCCAGACAGTTGGTTTTTGAACCCCACCTCCTCAATGTAGTAATTGGACAAATGGCAAAATCTCCAAGCCTCTGTTTTCTCATCTGTAAAATGAGGATAATAATATCCCCCCCTCTGCCCAGGGACTTGGTATGAGGATTACGTGAGACGGCATAGGTGGAGCTCCTGGCGTCACTTCTCCTTCCCTCCCTCCCTTCCCTCTTCCCAGTGAAGCAAAATTTAGTATTGCCCCCCCAAATTCTGAAAAATTATAATAACAGAAGTACCAAAAAAAAAATAGATGAGTTCTCCTTGTTCGAAACATCTCGAATTCCTTCACCAGTGACACGCACTTTCACTGTCCATATATCCTGAACGACATTGGTTTAGGACTTTCAGTTCATTCATGTAGTACCCACCGTGGGCTAGGACTGGACTAGGCAATGGAGATACAGAAATGAATGGCATGCCCCTTAGCCACAAGACAAATAACACAGGAGCAGATAATTTCAAAGGCACAAAGGACTGGGGGGAAATACAGCAGAACCCTGCTTTGCCTTGCTTGGGGGTGGGGTTGGGAAGAATGTGGTTCCTGGTTAGGTAGATCTGGAGAAAGTGATAATTTCTCTAGAAAATAAATCTCTAAAATTTCAAGATATGTCAACCAAAGATCAACAAAAGTAATTGAGAAATAATTAGTGGTAGATTCAATGATTATTTCAATAAGAATTATTTGAATAAGAAGTTCTCCTGACAAACATTCATGGGGTGTCTATTTGCAAAACTGCACAGATATGAAGATACAATGCATGAAAATGAGCAACAAGAAGCTGGAGTTCTAACAAGTAAAAAACTGACTCTAATCAAAGCAGCTGATGCTATGCTGGGAGCACATCAAAAGCACGATGAGAATGCGTGGCTTTTCATTTCCAAAGCACCAGTTTTTGAGCCACTAAACTATTTTAGAGACCATCCTCCTCCACAGGTCAGTGTTCCTTTCCTGACCACCTTCATGGTCCCAGCTCTGGGGCCACTGAGTCAGCGCCGTCAGCCCCTCATTCAGTGTGCCTTAAGCATCACAGGACACACACATCAACAGGGATCAAATGTGGAAAGTGACTTAAGTGCTGAATGATGTGAGAAGCACAGAAATTCCAGGGGATTCGGAGAAGGAGAGCTCAGGGGAATCACAAGGGCGCGGAGAGTGAGGTGGTGGTCTGGGGTGTAGTGTGTGGGAGGGACAGGAGAGAGGCAGGCAGGCTGCAGTGGGGAAAGGACTGTTTGCGGAGGATGAACGGCTACTGGCAAATGGGGAAGCTGGGCCTGGAGTCTGGATTCAATGAGGGGGGCAGTGGGGAGCCACGGCTGCTGTAGGAGTAGCAGAGGGTCAGCAGCACGACTCTGGAACAAATAGCCAGATGCGAACCTTGGTTCGGCCGCTTCCTGGCTGTGTGATCTTGGGGTGCTACGTGGCCTTGCCGTGTCTTAGTTTCTCCACCCATAACATGGTCCCTAAGGGGCAGCTCTGGTGAGACCAGTGAGTGCTCAGCACTCTGTAACCAGTATGCAGTTATGGAAGTGCTGGTGGGAGAACAACACAGGGACCAGAGGCAGGAAGGGCCAGGAGTCTAAGACTTTTAAAGTTCAGTCTAAATTATATGCCATGCCATTTGCTTGCTTCATACAACTTTTAAGTCATGCGTAGCTGGTAACTGTATGTCTGCTCGGCTGCTGTAACAAAGTACCACGGACTGGGTGGCCTAAACCACAGACATATATCTTCTCACAGTTCTGGAGCTTGGAATGCTGAGATTAAAGTATCAGCAATTCTGTTCTCAGAAGGCCTCTCTCCTTGTCGTGTAGACGGCCGTCTTCCTGCTGCATCTCACATAGTCTTTTCTCTGTTCCTGTCTGTGTCCTAATCTACTCTTCTTACAAGGGCACCAATCACATGGGATTAGGGCCCAGGCCCTAATGTTAATTTTTTGTTGTTGCTGTTGTTTTCACTCTCTCTGGGGTTTCTTTTTTCTTCTTCTTTTTAAACATCTTTATTGGAGTATAATTGCTTTACATTGTTGTGTTAGCATAATGTTAACTTAATCACCTCTTTTTTTTTTTTTTTTTTTTTTTTGCGGTACTTGGGCCTCTCACTGTTGTGGCCTCTCCAGTTGCGGAGCACAGCCTCCGGACGTGCAGGCTCAGCGGCCATGGCTTACGGGCCCAGCCACTCTGCGGCATGTGGGATCTTCCCGGACCGGGGCACGAACCCGTGTCCTCTGCATCGGCAGGCGGACTCTCAACCACTGCGCCACCAGGGAAGCCCCTTAATCACCTCTTTAGAGAACTTGTCTCCAAAGACAGTCTCATTCTGAGATACTGGGGTTAGGACTTCAACGTATGAATTTGGGGGGGACACAACTCAGCCCCATAATTCAGAAACCATAAGCTCTTCTAGGTGCATCCACTGGTGTGTGGAGATCTAGGGGCTGGGGGAGTGCACTGCGGGGGACTTGCCAGCCCTGTCCCTCTGCCTGGCCCGGACGCTCCCCTCTGCTGGACAGTTGCCGCCCAGTGGGCTGCTCCAACTCCAGTTCAAGTCCTGAAGCTCCCCAGGGCAGCTTTTCTGAATCTGCTTTTCTGAAAAGTTGTAACATGCACATCCCAGCTGCAATCACACCAGCAGCCTCAAAAAAAAAGAAAGAAAAGGGAGAGAAGGAAAAAGAAAAGAGGGAAGTGATTGGGGTTCCTTGGTCTGTTACAGCGCAAGGTAAGTTTGCAGAGATGCTGGAGCCTTTATCAAACCATCCTGAGTAGGAGAAAAGTTGTTTCTTTTCGTTTTGGGTTCTTGAACCATTCTAGGAGACAGATACGAAAACATGGGAACAGAGCAAAGACTATAGCCCCTCAGGTTTGTGAAACAGACACTTGAGCAGCTGGCCCAGGTGCGGGAGGAGCTGTGGGAAGGGGCACAGGACATGCCCGCGCAGGGGGAAGCAGTGCGAACACAGGGGAAGGTTCAGGGCCAGAGAAAGAGTCGGATGCTGGCAGGGGAGGGTGGATGGAGAAGATGGGGGAGGAGAGAGGGAGTGGGGATGGGAGGGGAGTGGGAGGGAGGGAGTGGAGGAGGTGGCAGGCCCAGCTGGGAGCAGAGGGAGAAAGTTCAGTTTCTAGCAGATAAAAGCAAAACTGAATTTCTGGCATCGTCTATTCTTAAGGCAACTTTGACCTACTTTGCCTCATCTGTAATCTACTCCAGGTATCTAAGTAATGCATCTCAGTGCTGAGCTGAGATTGTTATCCAGGTATTTGAGATCTGTTATCTTGTGATTGGAAGATACTAGATGGGTTTCCTGTTCTCTTACCCACCTCTCCCTCCACGCTGAATAGTGCTTGGTCATCCTGTTCGGGTCAGGCTCCGTGCAGGCTCCCACACGCCATGCCGGGCTCCGAAGGTGGCATCCCACAGGGAAGCGCATGGACCACCCTGCTGTTCTGTCTAACTCCCAGGGTTTTATAAAGAGGTCTTCCTCATTCGTTTGTACGGCTGCATCGCTTAAAAGTACCACGTTTTATTCAACCAATCCTCTCCTGGTGGTCATTTGGGTTCTTTTTAGAGTTTTGTTACTGCAAGTAGTGCATATATTTTTTCCTGTTTTTGCCAGTGTACATTTGGGCGATCCCTTCATAGAAGAATTGCTGGGTGAAAGAGTAAAGGCATAGGTAACTTTTCTAGACATCGCCCAGGTCCCCTCCCACTAGAAGTGTATGGGAGGCATTTCCTCACAGCCTGGCTAACATTGTATATTGTCAAACTACTGCATTTTTGCCAACCTGCCAGCAGAAAAACTGTACATCAGCGTTATTTTACTTTGGGTTTCTCTCAATACGAACGACGTGGAGGACTTTGTCATGACTGAGGGCCCCTTACAGTTCTTGTCTTGTGAACCATGTTCCAGTTTCTCATCCATTTTTCCATAGGTTTCTTGACCTTTAAAACCCTCTGTGATGTGATGCAAATGTTTTTCCTAATTTGTCTTTTGTCTCTTTACTTTGTAACGGCTGTATGCCATGTATAAAATATTTCCTTGTTGTTCTTTTATTTTAGCAAATTTTTTAACTCCTTCTTAATTCTGATTTTGAAAACATAGAGAACTTTCCCCCATTTCTGGTTTTTGGATTTGAGCTGTTTCCTTTATTGTATACTAAATTCTCATGTGCAGTTGGGTCAACTTCTGGACTTTCTTTTCTGGTCCATCTGTCTGCCTGTCCTTGGGCCAAAATTAAACTGTTTTAATTATAGAAGCTTTGTAATACACTCTCGTGTGTGGTAAGGCTTGCCTTTCTTCTCTCCATCATTTCTCTTTTCCAGGGTTTTCCTAGTTCTTGCTAGTGCACAAACCATATTTTAAAAATTTTAAGGCAAATTTTCACAGTTACAATACATAGATGTTGTTTAGATCCTCATTCAAACAAAAAATTATTTTAAAAATGGCTTGTATCAAAACCAAGGCAATACCCATACTATGTATTTGATGAAATTAAGGAATTACTGTAAATTTATGTGTGTGTGTGTGTGTGTGTGTGTGTGTGTAATGCTATTGAGGGGTTTTTTTTTTTTTTGAGTCCTTATCCTTTAGAGAAATATAGTGAAGTATCACACATTAAATCATAATTTATATTTTCTTCAAAGTAATCCTGGTGGTGGCTGGAGGAGATAAAGATGAAACAAGATGACCATAAATTGATAATTACTGAAGCTGGGTAATGGGTGCTTGAGGTTCATTTTACTACTCTATTTACTTTTATATATGTTTGAAATTTCCCATAATAAAAAGTTCAAAAAATGGAAAGGGATTTCAAGTTCTAAAGGTTTTTGAAATGTGGAGCAATATGAAACTTTTTTGAAAAATAAGTTTTAGAAAAGAGTGGGTACTTTGCATTAAGGAAATTTGCAGTCAGAAGCCGGTAGTGCAGAGGACAGAAGTGGGGAGAAAATGTTTGCTGTGGTTACAGGACTGACTTGGCCCAGGGCCAGGTGCATGAGCTAATCATTTTCTCCATTAAACATTTACCTGTAACTGAACTATATCCTTTTCTGGAATTAAAGGTCCAATATAGATAGGTGTGCCCTTATTTACACACCAAATGAGGTGTGTCATTTTTGTTCAGGGTTTAAGACTAGCACTCAGTCCTGCGGCTTGATCCCCTCTCTTGATTGAGTATCTTAAGACTGCTCTCCAGAAGTTAGCACTTTTGCAGTCCTTTTTAAAACTTAAGAGACTGTGAGAAAAAATACAGATAGAACTGGGTTGTTGAGGTGTGAGGGAGGAGGAAAACAAATATATACCCTTTATTTTTAAAAAATTCAGTACTGGCTACATATATTTCCGTTAAATTACTTGGGGGACTTCCCTGGTCCTGCGCTTCCCTGGCGCAGTGGTTAAGACTCCGCCTGCCAGTGCAGAGGACACGGGTTCGAGCCCTGGTCCGGGAAGATCCCACATGCCGCAGAGCAACTAAGCCCGAACGCCACAGCTACTGAGCTTGAGCTCTAGAGCCCGAGAGCCACAACTGCTGAAGCCTGTGTGCCACAACTCCTGAGCCTGCTCTCTAGAGCCCACGAGCCACAACTACTGAAGCCCGTGCGCCTAGAGCCCGTGCTCCGCAACAAGAGAAGCCACCGCAATGAGAAGCCCACGCACCGCAACAAAGAGTAGCCCCCGCTCACCGCAACTCGAGAAAGCCCACGTGCAGCAACGAAGACCCAACCCAGCCATGAATAAACAAATAAATAAATAAATTTATAAAAAAAGAAAAATAACTGCTTGGAAAAACAGTTCTTCTCTGACTGAAGATAAAGAGAAATGACCCAGATATCAAGCTCCTGAAATACACTTCAGAGAAATGCATGTGCCCCTGGACACAAGTACAAAAGAATGTGCCAACAAGACTGTTCCCAACAGTCAAATACTGGAAACAATACAAGCGTTTAGCAGCAGCTGGACAGATAAATACGTAGTTGAGTACTGATGCATTGGATAATCATACAGCAACGAAGAGGAATTATCCATGGCTACATTCAGTAGCATGGATGAATATTACAAAGACGTACAACAAACAGACAAACAAGAGTACATACACATTGTTTATAAACTGTGTTGCTAAAGGACGCATACATAAATGTTAAAATAGAGAAAACAACAACAGGAAGAGTGACAAATATAAGTCTGTTAAACTCAACAGTCGGTGGATCATCACAGAATGCAGGATAGTGGTTATCTTGGTGGGAAGGAGAAATAAATGAGAAGGGACGCATAGGAACATCTGGGGTTCAGGAAATGTCCTATTTATCAGCCTGATTGGTGAACACACAGGTACAGAGTGTGAACTTATTTATTAAACTGGACATTTACTTATATGCTTTGCTGGATAGGTTTTATATTTCTCAATTAAAAAGTTTAAAATAACGTTAATTAAAGGGCTTTTAAACATTTATGGGAGGGATTTCCCTGGTGGTCCAGTGGTAGAGAATCCACCTTCCAATGCAGGGGACGTGGGTTTGATCCCTGGTCAGGGAACTAATATTCCAAATGCCACAGGGCAAGTAAGCTCACATGCTGCAACTACTGAGCTCGTGCTCCCCAACAGGGAGCCCGCGTGCATCAAACTACAGAGCCCACGTGCCACAGCTAGAGAGAGGAAACCCGCACGCCACAACTAGAGAGAAGGCCTCGCGCCGCGACGAAAGATCCCTCATGCCTCAACGATGATCCCGCCTGCGCAACTAAGACCTGATGCAGCCAAAAGTAAATAAAACATTTAAATTAAATATTAAAAAAATAAACATTTATGGGAAACATAATTTCCTTTGTATTGTCTATAAAAATATGTATCACTTGTGAAACAGCCATTGTGTGCACAATTGTCTGTAATGTCACTAAATTTCGGAATCGTATAACTCATACTCATGTAAAGAACGTTGGAGAAACTAGAGATATATAAGGGAATAAAACATCCAAATACGTCATTAGCAGTGACTTTTCACTGAATTAACAGTTTGGAAATACACATCCGTGAGTCCATGTTAAATAATGATTTATAAAGGGAAAACATAAAATGGAGAAAATAGTAGCTCACAGGGGGAGATTGAGATGGTTTAAAAAGTAGCAAACCTGAAGTATATTGATGTTTTTTTCTACTTAGAATAAAAGTCCTCTGTTACACTTTGGTATGTGTTTGTAGGGCAAGGAAGAGGGGACTCTTTTGAGTAATGAGGGGAAGTGACTTTAATATTGCAAGTGCAGCCTCTGGAGGCCCTTACGGATTTGCCATGCGGTAGGCAGCCAGCACAGCCCTTTCAAGAATCAGATTTTCACAGCTATCAGCCAGTCAGAAACTCAGTTTAGGATGCCTTTCTAGATTTTAACATTGGTTAATATAGTACATGCATATTCCCTGCATTGTGGATTGTTACAAAAGAGCTATGTTGTACTTCACGTGGTACTGAGTTTGAGAAGCGAGACCCAGTTGCAGAAATACAACAAGCAATTCCATGTTATCAGCATAAGTAACAATCACTCTGAGCAAAGAGAAACGAGGAGGGAGCACCCGATCTTTATTGCACGTCTGGTACTGTGCCAGTCGCTTTTACACGTAATCTCACGCAATCTTACTGGCAGTGCTTCCTGCAAAGCAGGTACAAACTCCAAAGGATGGACTGTTCTTCCCCATTTCACAGATGAGGAAACTGGGATTCAGAGTGGTAAGCCAACCTGCACAACATAAGCGGCAGCGCCTGGGGAAAGTGTGAATTTCAATAAAAAACTTAAATTGTGATAACAGACAAGATACCAAGAAAATGTAGATGCTTTATCAATACATTTATTATATATGAAGACTAAGCACTCAGCTTAAGTAAGTAAATATCTAAAATGTGACCCATTGCAATCTTTCTGACTTCAAGACATACTATATAGTTATAGTAATCAAGAGAGTGTGGGACTTCCCTGGTGGCACAGTGGTTAAGAATCCACCTGCCAATGCAGGGGACACGGGTTCGAGCCCTGGTCCGGGAAGATCCCACATGCTGTGGAGCAACTAAGCCCGTGCGCCACGACTACTGAGCCCGTGCTCTAGAGCTCGAGAGCCACAACTACTGAGCCCGTGTGCCACAACTACTGAAGCCCACGCGCCTAGAGCCCATGCTCCGCAATAAGAGAAGCCACCGCAATGAGAGCCCGCACACTGCAAGAAAGAGTAGCCCCTGCTCGTCACAGCAAGAGAAGGCTGCACACAGAAATGAAGACCCAGTACAGCCAAAAATAAGTAAATAAATAAATAATTTATTTTTTTAAAAAAGAGTGTGGTATTGGTGGAGGGATAGCTATGTAGATCAATGGAATAAAATAGGGAACACAGAGATAGACCTATACAAATGCAGCCAACCAATTTTTGAAAAAGTTGTAAAAGTAATTTAATGGAGGAAGAATAGGTTTTACAAAATATGGTGCTGGAGCAATTGCACGTGCATAAGCAAAAAAAAGGGATCTTGACCTCATTCTCACACCTTACACAAAAATAAACTTCAAATGGATAATAGTTATAAATGTACAATGTAAAACTATGAAACTTTTAGAAGAAACACGGGAGAAAATCTTCAGGATCTAGGACTAGGCAAAGTCCTTAGACTTGACACCAAAAGCATGATCCATAAAAGGACAAACTGATAAATTTGACTTCAAAATTTAAAACTTTCGCTCAGCGAAAGACCCTGTAAAGAGGATGAAAAGACAAGCTACAGAGTGGGAGAAAATACTTACAAACCATATATACAACAAAAAACTACTATCTAGAATATAAAGGACTCCTAAAACTCAACAGTAAAAAAAAAAAGGCAAATATCTAATTAAAATACAGGCAAAAACCATTTCACTGAAGAAGATATACATATGTGAAATAAGGCCAAGAAGATGTGTTCAACATCGTTAGCCATCAGGGAAATGCAAATAAAACCACAATGAGATCACACTCCACGCTTACCAGGATGGCAAAAATAAAAAGCAGTGCCAACACCAGGCGCTGGTGAAGTTGCAGAGCAACTCAATCACACATACATTGCGCACATAAACGCACCACACGGCCCAGAAACTGCACTCCTGGACATTCATCCCAGAGCGACAAAGACCTGACATTCACACAGAAACCTGCACGCAAATGTTCATTTGTAACAGCCCTAAACTGCCACCAACTTCATTGCCCTTCAGTGAGTGAAGAGTGAAACAAACTGGGGCCCGTGCACACCATGAAACATTCCTCCGCAATGAAAAGGAACAAAATGCTAATGGATTTTGGATGGATCTCCAGAGACTCACCTTCTTGGGTAAATGACTTATCTTCCGTCTTTGCCATTTCCCTGGAACCACTGGACTTCCACAGTTCTTCATTCTTTGTACATCACGTGTCTTCAATCAAAGGCTGATTTAAGGCTTTGGCCTTAGAGTGTTTCATGAACAGTTTGAGGAAAATCCCTATTGTCGTCCAAACGTTCAAGTTAGCCTGCAGTCTTCAAAATTAAGGCTTAGAGCAATGAGCAATGTTTACAATTAAATATTATTTTTTGTTTGTTTGTTTTTGGGTTTTTTTTTGCGGTACGTGGGCCTCTCACCGCGGTGGCCTCTCCCGTTGCGGAGCACAGGCTCCGGATGCGCAGGCTCAGCGGCCATTGCTCACGGGCCCAGCCGCTCCGTGGCATGTGGGATCTTCCCGGACTGGGGCACGAACCCGCGTCCCCCGCATCGGCAGGCAGACTCTCAACCACTGCACCACCAGGGAAGCCCTACAATTAGATATTTTCATGTCTTTCTAGTGCAGCAGTTCTGAAACTTTTGGATCTCAGGACCTCTTTACATTCCTGAAAGTTATTGAGGACCTCAAAGAGCTTTTGTTTATGTGGGTTATATCTACCCATATTTACTCTATTTGAAACAAACACCCAGAAATTAAAAAAAAAATTTATTAATTCACTTAAAATAACAGCAATAAATCCTTTATCTGTTAACATAAATATTTTATTTAGAAGAATTATATTTTCTGAAACAACAAAACAGTGAGAATGGTACCACTGTTTTCCCTTTTTGCAAATCCCTTTAACGGCTGGGTTCCTATGTTTGCTTCAATCTGTTGTAATCTGTTGGTTGAGGTGAAGCATAGAAGAAAGCCCAGCCTCCCGCAGATACGCAGTTGAAAAAGGGGAACCCGGGAGACCCCCTGGAAACGTCTTGGGCCCCCCCAGGGATCTGTAGACCCACTTTGGGAATTACTGATCTAGTGGATTTCCTCAGATTTCATGTAAGTTCTTGCTTCAAGGTTTCAGAAGACATGCAAAGCTTGACTTTTTGTTCAAGTCTTTGGAGGACTTAGTCCTTGTAGACCATTCAGGGAATAGTAAACTGAAAACAGGATAATGAAGGAAAACAGCGTCTCCAGAAGGTTTTTGGGGGAAGGGGCAATGAGGTCTGTTTTTTCTTAAAAAGTCAAGGTCTCAGTGAGGGCCAGCTTTTGGGGGCCTGAACAAAGCTCCTGACCCAGCCCCAGGGCCCACGATGCACAGGTGACCCAGTCCTGGGAAAATGGGGCGTTTCCAGCAGCTCTGGAAAAGCAGCGTCTCTCTTAGCTTTCCTTTTAATGAGATTAGTCTTGCTTTTCCCCTCGTCTTTATTTCACTGTCTACGGGCCACCTCTTGGCTCTCATGGTAATGTGATTAGCTGGCCTGTGGCCCACACGGAGGCCACTGTCACAAAGATCTCTGCTTACTTGAGTGCACCTCTTTCCTGAAAGCGCATCTCGTGTTTATAATCACAGGGGTATTGTGAACACTCGGGTTCCAATAGAACAGGATATTTACGACACCCTCCTACCTCCCCCACCCCCATAAAAGTTGATTCAGGGAGACAGGGAAGGAATAGACAGAAGACAGATGTGTTTCCTTCCCAGATGCTGAGGAGCTCCAATTGTTCTGCGTATGTAATGGCTTTTTACTGCTCCCTGCAAATGCCTCTTTTGACTTTTAAAAAGGTGCCAAAGCCAAATATAGGTAGTTTTAGTAATCTCACCGGATGCTCCAGCTGGCTAGAAATCCTCTATCAGAGGACGCACAAAAAGCATACACCCCTTTCCCGTTTTTACAGATGTAGGTGTGATTTCTTAGTATTTATGTGTAAGGCTGTTCAGGTACATACAAGAAGCGATAGTGTCTTATTCGGACAACAGATATCTTTCATAAACATTTAATGATTCAATAATTGCTTAAAAGTCAATTTATGTAATTATAACAAAAAGAAAATGAAATTAATGGAGAATGTGGACCCTCATATGAAATTTTTTACAAATATTTTATTACTACATTTCTGATTTTGTATAGCACTTTGCAATTTACAAAACTTTTTGAGGTACAGTTAGCTCATTTGATCTTTACAACCACATTGTTTTCAAGAAACTTCTTTTTAAAAATTTTAAATTATTTTTATAACTGAAGTGTAGTTGCTGTACAATATTATTGTTACAGGCATACAGTATAGTGATTCACAATTTTTAAAGGTTATACTCCATCTATAGTTATTTTA
Organism: Stenella coeruleoalba; assembly: GCF_951394435.1. Taxonomy (NCBI): domain Eukaryota; kingdom Metazoa; phylum Chordata; class Mammalia; order Artiodactyla; family Delphinidae; genus Stenella; species Stenella coeruleoalba. The sequence goes on from NC_137164.1 coordinate 4,867,536, forward strand.
TATTGGCTATATTCCCTGTGTTGTGCAGTATATCCGTGTAGCTTATTTTATACCTAATTGTTCATACCTCTTACTCCCCTACCCCTATATTGCCCCTGAAACTTCTTTTCTTTTAATGCAAATCAATACATACGATCACCTCTGAAGGACAAGATTTGTTTTGGCGGTTTTGCTACTTTAGGTTGAGCTGAACAGGAAAACATCCAGGATTGGGGAATTCTGTCTGTGGTGCTGCACTGACCAGCTTCTTGCTGTGCTCCTCTCACTTTAAAGACGGTCTGCTCAGAGTTGAACTCACTTGATTTGATCCCAGCGCACAAGGTCATCACTGTCACGTCCGGTGTGATTTCAGAGGGATGTGCAGAAGGGTACTGGGTGCCTCACAGGTCTGCTCCCACTGTCATTTCTCCTCCAAGGCCTGGAGCTGAGAAACAAATCCCTGACTGACAGAAGAAAATGGCAAAAGAGAGCAGAGCCCATGAGGAGAGGCTTCCCAGACACAGACATTCTTCTGCCTGAGAATCCCAGTTCAAATATCTCCTCATCTGTGAAATTCCTTGGTATCCTCCATCCCAAAATGCTCTTTTTGGGGTTCTCATCTCAGGCGTGCTCAGTGGTCTGCTGGTAAAGTTTAACAACCAGCTCTTTGGGGAGGGAAAATGAGCCTGATTTGTAGTGTTTGTGATGCCGTGGTGTAAACACTCCCACCCTGGCTGACTTCCAGCCACCACCATGATGTCACTGCCACTGGAGCTGAGAAGAGATGCATCCGACAGGCTCTTGCCCACCGCTGCCCCAGCTCCTGCACCTCTGCACGCACTTCTGCTGCTTCTGCTTAATTATGCGTTAGGCGCGCACAGGTTTGTCTCTCCAGGGAAATCATAAGCGTGGTGAAGGCGAAGAGAGTGTCCTATAGGTTTTTACATCAGCTGCAGGGCCTGCTCAGTGTCCCACAATAGCAAGTCCTCCATAAGTTGTCACCAAATTGCAGCATTATTACTAGTTTTTTAAATTGAAGTGTAGTTGATTTACAATGTTGTGTTAATTTCTGCTGTACAGCAGAGTGATTCAGTTATACATATATATACATTTTTTCACGTTCTTTTCCATTATGGTTTATCACAGGATATTGAGTATAGTTCCCTGTGTTTTACAGTAGGACCTTGCTGTTTATCCATTCTATATATAATAGTTTGCATCTGCTAACTCCAATCTCCCAATCCATCCCTCCCCAACTCCCCTCATTATTACTATTTTTATTGTTGCTGTTGTTATTGTTAGTTAATACATTTTTTATAATTAATTAATTAATTAATTTTTGGCCATGTTGGGTCTTTGTTGCGGTGCGCGGGCTTCTCATTGCGGTGGCTTCTCTTGTTGTGGAGCACGGGCTCTAGGCGCACAGGCTCCAGTAGTTGTAGCACGCAGGCTCAGTAGTTGTGGCTCGTGGGCTCTAGAGCGCAGGCTCAGTAGTTGTGGTGCACGGACTTAGTTGCTCCTCAGCATGTGAGATCTTCCCGGACCAAGGCTCGAACCTGTGTCCCCTACCTTTGGCAGGCGGACTCCTAACCACTGCGCCACCAGGGAAGCCCAGTTAATACATATTGGATTTAAATTTACTCATATAAGAGCGTCACTTTTATTGTCTCATTTGCTGATGATGAAAATAAGAGTGTATTAGAGACTATGGAAAACAGTATAGTGCTTCCTCAAAAAGTTACAAATGGATTAACACTATTGAACTATATACTTGGAAATTGTTATGATGATAACTTTTATGTGGGATATTTTAGCCACAATTAAAATTCTTTTAAATATAGAATTACCATGTGATCCAACAATTCTTCTTCTAGGTATGTATACTCAAAAGAATTGAAACCACAGACTTGAACAGATATCGCTACACCCATGTTCATAGCAGCACTGTTCATAGTAGCCAAAAGGTGGAAGCAACCCAAATGTCCATTGACAGATGAACAGATAAACAAAATGTGGTCTATATACAGTGGAACACTTATTATTCAGCCTTTAAAGGGGAATTCTGACACATGCTACAACAAGGATGAACCTTGAGCACATCCTGATAAATGAAATAAGGCAGTCACAGAAGGACACATAATGTATGATTCCACCTATGTGAGGTATCTAAGGTGAGTCAAATCCATAGAGACAGAAAATAAAGAAAGCCTGCCAGGGGCAGGAGCGGGTGGGAATGGGGAGTCATTGTTTAATGGATATGGGGTTTCAGTTTTGCAAGATGAAGAGACTTCTGGGGATGGATGGTGGTGATGTTTGCACAACAGTTTGAAAATATTTATTGCCCCTGACCTGTACAGCCTAAAATAATTAGGATGGTAAACTATGTTATTTGTATTTTACCACAATTAAAAAAAATTTTTAAGACTGTATTAGCGAGGATGAATATATTTGTTGAAAGAGTTGTTATCAGAATTATACTCATTCAGCGTCTGGAAAGCAGCGAGTGATGGTTTTTGTTTCCTCGTCTCTCCTCCTCTCGATGTTCCCCCTCCTCCGAGCACATCTTTCTTGCTGTTCCCTCTTCTCACGCTGTTCCCGTCTCCATTCTTTATGATGTATGTGTGCGCACAAGCATTTGCAAATAATTCTGTCATCAGAGTGGTACAATTCTCCATCTCACCTACAATTATCAACATCACCTCCCTGAAAAAGCACGTCTCTTGAGGCTTCTCTTATCAAGTTCCCTTATCAAAGAGTTAGGGGAAGCCAAAGAAAGAGCCGCCTCAAATAAAATCTCACAATCCCAGGACAGCAGACAAAGGAGGGGGGGTCAGCAGTCAGAAGGGGGTTGGAAGGACCACATTTCTTTCAGGCCTGCCGCCTGTGTAGGGTCTCAGAAGAGTGTCTGGAGGCCCCTCCGAGGTTCTGCAGAGGGCAGCTTGAGCCTAGACACCTGGGGTATCATTCTGGCTCAGAATTGTCTCAACTACAGAATCGTGTAACTTAAGGCGGATCATCCCCCTTGTATTCATTCAACATTTTTTAAAACTTCCATATTCTAATTTATTTATCTATAAACTGGAATAACACACTTTCTTATAATTTTGCGATAAAGTTCAAATATATGAGGTTGTGCTTTTTAAAAGCGCAAAGTATGACATATGCTCACATATGTAGAGCGTGTGAGAGCCCTAATTACATGTAATGCGTAAGCACATTCATATGAAGTATTATTTTTTCTTTGGACCTTAGACCAGTGATCTCATGGCTGATACAGACCTATAGGTATTTCACCGCACTGATCCAAATCCGTAAAACACTCATTGTTATCATTAGCATCACACATGTTTATTTGTTAAATGTTCGTTAAATGTCTATTTTGGTTGTGCATTGGTGCCTAGAGTCTGGGTGATTATTGTCTTTGAAAATGGTGACCGGACATCTATCCTATTTAGCTAAATGTATTACTAATGCCTAGGAAATGCTCTCAATTCCTGGTCCTATAGGTGATGTCTCATCTAACCTATCCCAAATTTCTGGATTGGGCAGAAGTTATAGAAATTTCCAGTTTCTGTTAGAGTTTTTTCCCTGTGTTTGTATTAATTTAGGCTGTTTTTTCCATAATACATAAGTGTATCCTGAGAAGTGAAATCTGACCAAAATGTAGATGGAAACATTTTAATAAGAATTTTATTCCAACTATAGCTATTTGTCTATAGTTATTTGAGGCATATATCAGAGGATTGTTTTCTACTTTAGGTTGAGTATCATTTAGTCAACAAATTCTTGTGAACGAATAACATTCTAGGAGTCATGGCTAGTCCCCCCAAGCTGCTGCCATGAGGCCGATTTGCTCAGTTCTTCATTCTGGGAAGGAGATCCAGCTTCACCCCTCGTCCTTCTCATCCACCAGCCCCAGAAGGGAACTTGGACTTCTGGCGTTTACAGACAAATGTACAGACTGTGGTCCAACACTGGACACCTGCATAAGCTCATAGAAGAGACTGTGGTTCAAACAGCCAGTTTTACATTCTTGGTCGATTGTGGAAACTCCACCCCCACTGCACTGGGGCTGGGGGAAGTTCAGATAAAGCACGTGCACACCCCTTGTCTTACCGGGCTGACAACCTCCCCAGGAAAGAAGGGGAGCGACTGCTGTGTTAGGATACCCATCGAACAGGGGAGCAGATGGGGGCACAGAGGGAGCAGATCCCGACGGGGATGGTTCCGGAGCCCCTGGAGGACCTGGGCAAGCTGCAAAGCCAGACACTTAGTCCATTGCTCCCCGTACCCTGAGACTCACAACGTGAGATGAGCTGAGAGCTAGATCTCGGAGGAGAAAGGGGACATTTAAACCTCATCGATTAAGCCCAGCAAGAAATGCTTCCTCTTCCAGAAACTAAAACGCATTTGTCATCAAAAGATCTTTGCACGAAGGCAGTTATGTCAATACACCATCTGGGCACAAAGAAAAGGGTCCATTTGAATGTACGTAAATGCTGTCAGCATTCAAGTTGTTCAAACTGTGGGTGACAGTTGTGTTTCAGCCGGTGCCACCTGCACCCTCACCTCTCCAGTCCCTCTTGGAAACCAATTGCCGCATCTCAAGGTTGCTGTTTCCCCGGACTACGGGAAAGGAAGTTATGAGGCTGGCTGCCTTCTCAGGCTTCTCAGATCAGGAAGAAGTGATTTAATTTTTCTTGTTCAACCGATTATTTAATATCTACCATGAAAAGAAGGTACTTATTTAAATATAGCTTTCCTGTAGTGCTTTTCAAAGGGCAGATTTGAGTGCCCAAATCCAGGATGGCTTCCAAATTAATGATTTGCTTGTTTGTTTTTTAAAATGTTTTCTCCCAAGATCAGAGGTGAGGGTTCTTCTGAGAAGAGAATAGTTTCAAAGTCTATGGTACTTCCTTACTGGAAAAGCAGGTGGTGAGAATGGAGGCTGGGAGCAGGTCTGGAAGAGTCTGGATGGAAGGAGGCCAGGAAGACAGCAGGACCTCCTCTGAAGGATCCCAGCTCATCCCAACAAAAAAGTGCGAGTGGGAGATGGAGAAAATGTTTTTGTCTGGTTATATTTTTAAATGAATGGGCCCTTGGTGAAAAACATTAAGACCTGTTGTCGTTAAGAACTGGATATTATAAAAAATAAAACTTAACTTAAAAAATCTCCACACTTGACCAATAAAAGGGCCAGTGCAGTTACCCAGGGTGGAAAAGAACACTGTTCGTCCTTTGATGAAGGACTGGCAGATGTGTGACGCATCCACACACACCCTCGGACATGGCCTTTGATACTGGAATCTGAGTTTTATGATCTGCCTGTAATGAAAGTTTTGGGTTAAGTTTTTAACGGAGAGAAAATTAAACACTTTAAAAGCCAACACCTTGTTTCTCAAGATGTAACCCGCGGCGGATTTTTATGGCTGCACTAGGCTTTTAGTCACTGGCTGCCACTTGCTTCCTAATTTTCAAACTGCTTCTAGCTTTTCCTCTTTATGGCAGGGGCTGTGCTTCCGGCGGGGCCGCAAGTGCAGACCTGCCCATTCATCCCCTGTAGACAGGCTCTGCAGCCACAGCTCCATCCTGGTCCCAGGGGTGGGCAAGACTGTGATGAGGGGCAGGGGCTGACACCGAAGGGGGTGGGCCAGGCCTAGAGGCAGCCGAATTATAAGCTGAAGGAAGTCGAAATGGGAAACAATCACTGTGTCTGAAAGAATAAAGAGCTTCTCTTAAATCACAGCTACCTTCACTGCCACACGCACAAAGGTGTACCAGGCCAGCTGGTACAGGCTCCCGAGAATCTTCAGGGGCCTTCCAAGTCAGTTATTAAACAAGCCATCCTTTTTTTTTTTTTTTTTTTTTCTGTACGGGGGCCTCTCATCGTTATGGCCTCTCCCGTTGCGGAGCACAGGCTCCGGACGCGCAGGCTCAGCGGCCATGGCTCATGGGCCCAGCCGCTCCGCGGCATGTGGGATCCTCCTGGACCGGAGCACGAACCCGTGTCCCCTGCATCGGCAGGCGGACTCTCAACCACCGCGCCACCAGGGAAGCCCAGCCATTCTTAATAAATGATGTAAGAAAAGAAGGTGGTAATAACTCAAAGTTGATCACTTACTATTTGTCTTTTACTGCATTTTACTATCATCTATGTTCTTGAGATTATTTGGGTTATTGTGGAAACCCTATAAGGGTGCATTACTGGGCATCTCTTACCAACCCCACGTTCAGTGATGTTATGTCAGTAGACAGAAACCGGCCTTGGTGGGACTGTGTGCACCATAGAAACTGGCAAAATGCTTGATTCATTGTTAAATCAGTCAGGGGTTGATTATAAATCAGGGCCGGATTTATTATTTTGTTGATTGTCTAGACTTAAGAAAGTGTGATGGAGAAAATGTTAATACTGCAGATTAAACTGAAAACGTATATTATGTGTATAGCTGTTAAAGTGTGAATAGCTGAAAAACTCAAAATGTGTCCTTTCAGTGTATGAAAATACTATCTGACGAAGCAAAGAATTCACACACATCATCGATAAATAACTGAAGTTTTGATATAGTCTTTGTTGTTTTACTTTTACTGTTAAACAAAAATCTCAACTAACAGTTCCGTTGGAACTATGTTTGTTCATCAACTGGACATACAGATTGGCCGTGGATACAAGCAACAAAGATCAACTGAAGGCATTCTGTGAGAATCAACTAGCTAAATGGAATTTACAATCAAGAGTATTACCTATTTTTTAAAATTTGTAAATTGTGTCACACATCTACATCAGTAATAATATAAAATAAACGTATGTATTATACATTATTATACAATAATAATGTACAGTAAACCTGTATATTACGTACATTATATATACACACACACAACATACACACATTTTTACCCCTGATAACTGGTTGCTTAATATCTACTGAGACACTAGTGCAACGTAATGCCAGACTTGTAGAACTCTTAGCAACCCACTTTGACAAACTAAATCCCTTATGGCCTACCTACCTCCATTGGTTTCCATATGACATAGAAAAAGAGCTCCTTGGATACATTCGGCAGAATTATGCATACATTTTTTTTTTAAGATTTAATTTTTATCTATTTTTGGCTGTGTTGGGTCTTCATTGCTGTGTGCGGGCTTTCCGTAGTTGCAGCAAGCGGGGCTACTCTTCGTTGCGGTGCGCGGGCTTCTCATTGCAGTGGCTTCTCTTGTTGCGGAGCATGGGCTCTAGGCACGCAGGCTTCAGTAGTTGTGGCACGTGGGCTCAGTAGTTGTGGCTCGTGGGCTCTAGAGCGCAGTCTCAATAGTTGTGGCGCACAGGCTTAGTTGCTCCACAGCGTGTGGGATCTTCCCAGAACAGGGATCGAACCCATCCCCTGCATTGGCAGGCGGATTCTTGTCCACTGCGCCACCAGGGAAGTCCCTATGCACGCTTCTGACTTCGCAGCAGGGGCATTGGTGGTTCACACTGGAACTGCAATGCATTGGTGCGTTACTGTGTAAAGACTAGGAAAGTATAGGCAGATGCTAACGTACCCCTACGTACCGCAGGGCTAATCAAACAACCCACACCAAACTCAGTGCACGGTAACAAAGCTAAACCAACAGCAAGTTGTAATTTAAAAGCCAGAAAAGTGGCAATTGTGAAGCACAACCTGCTCACGACAGCCTGACAACAAAGTGTTCCTCCCCCAAACTTCAGGAATCCCAGCTACGCTGCGGGCGCCCCAGAGCCAGGCCTCGCGGCAGCCAGACCTCTGGATTGGGGGTGCCCTGAGTGGGGCTCTCAGTGTATCCAGCCCTGTGTTAATTTTAGTTTGTGAATAATACATTGTGCTAACTCCTCATGACTCACTGTCGGGTCACAAATAATTAGGCATGAGTCGTCATCTATAAAAGCGAAAGTGTCTGGAATGGCCTGTCATTCATGCATGAGGAAGGAGGGAAGGACCTGGATTTTGCCTCATTTCCCAGGTGGGCGGCGGACCATGGAAGCCCCTACCTCACAGGCTCTGGGGCGTCCTGTGGACCCTGTACATCTCACACGTAGACGCTCTCTCCCCCAAATCAGACTCAGACTTGGAGTCCTCGTGCTCAATCAGGTCTGTGCTGGCGGCTCCTGACATAAGTGTGGCATCTTTGTGGAAGCGTCACATCCTTCTGGCGCCATCACAGCATCTCTGGGGCCAAGTCAGTCACAGCAGGTCTCAGGCAGCACCCGGCCACTCTGCTCCAGGTGGAAGGCCTTCCCTGACCGCTGGTCACTACAAAGGCCCAGCTCCACCCCAGATGCGGGAGCACTTGGGCAGACAGCCCTCCATCCTCCAAATGAGGGCCAAGTGGCCGGTTATCTCTGCCTGGGAAATTCTGGGTCTGCTTCGTGGTGTGCTTCAAAGAGCTTACCTTTCTGCTTATTTGTTTCTCCTGATCGAAACAACTTTGGTCCACTGACAAACCGGCACCCGGAACTGACCCAGCAGCCGGACCGCCTCAGCCTTGGTTGAGACTTGACTTGGGGGTTAAAGTTTACACTTTTTGAGAAAGGTAGTAAAACATTAATGATGGGTAAAGTTCTTTCTCTTTTGCCCCGTACGTTAACTGGGCTCTGCTGTTTGCTCTATAAAGTGGACTGTATTTGCTGAGGGTAATTGAAATCGGCAGCACAAACGACCTCCCTGAGTTCCTGCTGCTTTCGGCCTCTGTGTCAAGTGAGCATTGCCACGTGTTACGAGGCAGCTGGAAACAGCCTTGTCATGTCCAAGACCCGCTCTTCATCAGGTCCCCCGCCACGGGACAAATGCTGCATGTTTTGTGAGAACCACTGGATCAGAGACTGGGGTGCCTCAGATGCTAGGAGCCGCGAGGTTCCCAAAGCTTACACCCCACCCGCAAACGTACATCCGTGTCCCGTGGTGCAGGAGAAATCGGGAGCTGGGGAGTCTGATTGACTTTCATCGTTGAGGACTCTGATTGTATTCCTGTCTCCGGCCCCCAGGCTCCTGGGTGACCTTGGACCATGCTTCGGATTCGACGTCTAGAATGTGATGTATCTCTTTGTTCGTGGATGTCTTCCCATGCTCAGAGCAGGTGCTCAGGATCTGTTAGACCAACAAATGAATCCTATTACCTCTTCCACACTGGCTGCCCATGGCTTTTGTGGCATTTACCATCCCCCTGGGGAGACGTGGCTGTTACATGGCACACAGGAAATGATGAGACAACCGACTGAGGCCGGCAGAGCTGGGTGCCGACCCCCCGCACAGCCTGCAGGCCTCCGCAGGAAGTCAGAGGGCTCAGAGGCCCTCGTGGGCCCAGGGCTGAGGCCGGGCGGGCACCTCCGCATCTGCTGGGCAGAGATCAGGTTGGCCCAGGTTGGGTCTGGACCAGTGTGGAGAAGCAGGGGGCACAGTGTGCGTTGCCCTATGGGTACGGGGAGCACAGCTCCTTTTAAGAATTGAACTGAATTCTGTCTTGGCTGACTTTAAGAGTGTGGCCAAAGCCATCTGTGACAGGTTACCCCCTGATCTGGGCGGGCGATTGTTCCTTCGTGCCTGGAAACGTCTACTCCAGCTGAGGCCCTTAGGGTTCCATGGCCTGTGGGCCTGAGGCTTGGCTTTGCTAAGCACAGCCCCGAAGGCCTCCTCTGTCAATGCCAGGCCGGCTGCTGAGCCGGGGCCACATCAGTGGAGGCAACGGAAGGTTCCTCACTCTCCGGGCAGTCATCCCGCATCAGTCACCACGTCCTTAAAAAACGTCTCTTGTAACGAGAGTTCAAGTTGGGAGCTTAGGTTTGCTTATTTGAGGGCCGAAGTTTGTGTGCAGAAAAGCACACAGGCATCACCAGTCACAGCTGATACGTGTTGGCAAAGCTGTTTATGACAGCCCTGCAGACGCAGGTGACGTGGGAGCTTGGAGGAGCAGACAGCCCGAGCTCAGGTGGCAGCCGCACTCTGAAAGTCGCCCCCCGTGTGCACTGGGGGGGGGTTCGCTCTGTGGGCCTCGAGAACGCAGCATATGCAGCTGTTTGCACCCCTAAACGGCCCCCATGAAATGACTGCTGCTCCCAGGAGCCGCAGCACGAGTCCTGATGCCTACAAATGGACGTTCTGCATCTCGTATCATCTCTGATGAACTAGACGCAGAGCGTGGCTGCACAGCTTTCAACAGCCTTGGAGAGCAATCTAATTTATTATTATTTTTCACAACATAAAAATCCAAACCACATGGTTGGGGCAAACAATAAACGTTTGGGGATCACGACTATCCAGTGTAGCTGTTTACTTCGATCAAATCACAAACTAATGACCGAATTTGGATTCGATTACGTGCCTATAAAGATAACCGAGGACACAGTGTGGGCAACTGTCAGTCAAAGTCTCTTCTGAAAACAGTGAGCATTATAGCACACCAATAACATTTTTATCAGGTAGTTAAGTTAATTACCTGTGGTAAATGTGTTAGCGGGACAAGTGTAGATTGCTGTCAACATTTGCTGACCACTTTAAAATGCTTCCCGACCGTGTGGGAGGAACCAAGGGTATGAGAGTATGCAGATACATTGACACCCGCCCATGTCATATAGAACCTAATTCAAGTTTTAGGCTGAAACGTGTGCATCGTTTTTCCACCACAAAGTGGCTCTGTTTGGTTTCTTCTCAGAAGAAATCTGGGATCGCCCGGCAAACCTGCGTTTGCGAAGCCGCAGCAAGCCTGGCTGCTTGCTACAATTGAAGAGTCAAAACTGCACGGTCAGTTTTTTAAGGACCCTCCATACTGTTCTCCATAGTGACTGTATCAATTTACATTCCCACCAACAGTGCAGGAGGGCTCCCTTTTCTCCACATCCTTGCCAACATTTGTTATTTGTAGACTTTTGATGATGGCCATTCTGACAGGTATGAGGTGACACCTCATTGTGGTTTTGATTTGCATTTCTCTAATAATTAGTAATCCATCAATTCCGCTCCTGGTACATACCCCAGAAACCCAAAAACACTGTTTTGAAAATATACATGTACCCCAGTGTTCCTAGAAGCATTATTTACAGTAGCCAAGACATGGGAGCAACCCAACAACAGAGGAATGGATAAAAAAGATGTAAAAAAAAAAAAAAATATATATATATATATATATATATTCCATATATATACAATGGAATATTATTCAGCCACAAAAAAGAATGAAGTAATGCCATTTGTAGCAATGTGGCTGGGCCTAGAGAATATTATGCTTAGTGAAATTAGCCAGACAGAGAAAGACAAGTACTGTATGATATCACTTATATGTGGAATCTAAAAAATTAAACCAGTGGATATAACAAAAAAGAAACAGACTCACAGATCTAGAAAACAAACTAGTGGTTACCAGCGGGGAGAGGGAAGTAGAGAGGGACAAGATAGTGTTATGGGATTAAGAGGTATAAGCTACTATGTATAAAACAAATAAACTCTAAGGATATATTGTACAGCACAAGGAATGTAGCCAACATTTTATAGTAACTATAAATGGAGTATAATCCTTAAAAATTGTGAATCAGTATGTTATACATCTGAAACTTACATAATATTGTCAATCAACTATACCTCAATAAGAAAGAAAGAAGCAAACAAATCAACAAGCAGACGAATAAACAGACTTGGGCAAATGTTTCATGAGAGTGCTAAGGGCAGAAGCCAGAGCATAGGATACAATGAAAGACATAAATTGATAAAGAAAAAGCATACATGTTTAAAAAAAGAGAGCAAATTTTTAAAAATTTAAACATGATAGCAGAAGATATAAAAACAAAAATAGTATAGAATATTTGAAAAACTCAATAGAAAGGTTAGAAGATAAAGCTGGGGCAATCTTCCAGAAAACAGATCAAAAAGAAAAAAAAATAGAAATGAACAGATGAAAACATTAGAGGATTAAGGGCATCATTTAAGAAGTAATCCAAGAAAATCTCCAAAGATTCAGGGCATGGGTTTCAGATTACAAGAGTCCACTCTGTGCCCAGCCCAATGGTGAAAACAGGCCACAACGAGACACACCTCTGTGTATCCTCGTGAGATGTCAGGACACCAGGAGAAGGAGAGGACCCTCAGAGTTTCCAGTTTCCGTAGCAGGTCCTGGGAGCAGTCAGTCCAGATGGGAACAGGTCAGAAGTGCTCCAGGAGAAATTTCTCCAAGAAGATAAAGCTGAAAGAATGCCTGATGTGTTGGAGCGTGTTGAGAGAAGCTCTAGCTGACTCTCGGCAGTTAGGCTGAATTAGAGATAAGTACAAAAAACACAAAAGACCAGGTAAGCCACAACAACAACAAAAAAAACAGCTTTTAAACTCTGGCTAAATTAAGAAGTTTTGCAAGAAGGAAAGAGAAATCACAGTTTACTACCTGGATCAGCTGTTGATAGCACTGATATAATCATATTAGTAAAAATCCTGAAGTCTGGTCTCACTAAAGTTACGGCATAATCCCAGCCATATAACCGTGATTGAGAGCACAGACCCTGAGGCCAGACCGACTAGGTCCAAATCTTTACTCAATCATAATAACCCACTTATGAGCTGTGCGGGTGGGCAGGCCGTTCACTCTGACTCAATTTCCTTATCTGTAAAATGGGGATCATAACAGAACCTATTGCATAGGGTTTGGGGGGATAGTAGATGAACTAATACATGTGAAATGCTTAGAACAATGCCTGGCATGTGGCAAATTCTATATAAGAGTAACCTAGCAGTATTGTTACTTCATAACCATTTAGGAGAATGGAGAAAGTGTGTGTGTGTATGTGTGTGTGTGTCTGTCTCTTTTTCTTAATCTTCATATCCCATAAGGAAAAATCAGTAGAAACTGGCTAAAACTGAAAAATCGAGAAGTAGCACTATGAAAATGTTATTTAGAGATGTAAAGGAACATACCAAAAAAAAAGAAAAAAAGCTGAGATGAATGTAAAATTGTTGCTTCTGGAGAACAAGAGGTTGGAGAGAGGCCGGGTGGGGCTGGCAGAGGCCTGTTGTTTTTTGGAATAAACCTTATAAAATGATTTGAATCTTGGTTCGCCAGAGCAGACCCTGAGACTGAGTTTGTGGGCAGAATTTGTGAAGGAAGTGCTCCGAGGGGAACTAGTAGGGGACAGGGTCCCCTAGATGTGGGAGGGGGAGGCAGGGCCAGGCTCCCGCCCCTGCAGGCTGGGCTGCTGGGCTGCCTCTCACCCCTGGCCAAGGCCAGGTGGGGGGCCTTGCAGCCCCGGGGCGCGCCTTGGGAGTGTGCTGGGTGCTGGCGCCCAGAAGGCTGGTGATAGGCCTCAGAAATGTAAAATTATCTGGGAGGTGGCTTTTAAATCGCTAAAGGTCCTAAAAATCTAGTTCGAAACTCTCCAATTTGCACCTCCAGCCAGACTCTCCCAGGCTCCAGGGATGAGCAATAAACCCAACTCGTCCCCCCAGGGCTCCTGGAGTCTTCACACCCACCTTCCTGGGGGTATTTGCTGGTTTCTTTTCAGGTACCCAAATACCTCAGTGTGTACTTTCAAGCATGAAGCAAAGGACCATTCGGGGCCAAGTTCTTCCTGAGCCCCTGGAATCACGGGCGCAGACAGCTCCTCCCTCCGCAGGGGGCTTGATGCTGGACGGCTGCGCTCGGGGAAAGCACGCTCGTTATATACAGTCTGCCGTACCCCGTGCAGTGAAATAGAAACAACAGGGCTTAATACATTTCAGTACAATTTTAGTACACATTTTAATACAATTATAACACTCAAACAGCACTTTTTTGCAAATACGACCAGCAACAAAAAAATTTTTAATGCTCAAAGTAACTTTGAAAGAGAAACCAGTCCTTTTCATTTTCTCCCAGATTTACATACTTTCATGTATTGCTCAATAGAAGCTTAATGAAGAGTTTGTATCTGATGTCATGATTAAAACACATAAAATCGGGACTTCCCTGGTGGTCCAGTGGTTAAGGCTTTGCCTTCCAACACAAGGGGTGCAGGTTCGATCCCTGGTCGGGGAGCTAAGATCCCACGTGCCTCGTGGCCAAAAAACCAAAACAAAGCAGAAGCTATACTGTAACGAATTCGTCAAAAAAAGTCTTTAAAAAAAACCACATAAAATCTTTCTCCACCAACCTTGCTGCAGACAAGGGGCGATCTCACTGTAACACTTAACCGCTCACCCGGCACTGGCCCAGGTGACTTTGAGGTGTCTGCTCGGAGGCTCCGGGGTGCAGTCCCTGAGCACCACGTGGGGCTGGCCCAGCATCTCACACAGAGAGCCCCAATTAACAGCTGCAAGAACCAACCTTGAGCCATTACATGCAGGTCTGCCCGCCTTGTCGCTCTGTGCCATCACTGAGAGCATCACCAATGTCATGACTCTGGGGGGAGGCAAGGACGTCAGCCACTTGCTTGTGGACAGAACGCATTGTCGCAAACCGTCCCAGGGAAGAGCACACTCCCTTCCGGAAGACAGCACTGCCTCTCCCCGGATGCCCACCCTTTGGGATTCTGGAGGAGCCGCTGCGCCGGAGACAAGCCCCACCGGGAACAGTCACAAACCTCAGACTTGAAATCGTACCACAGAAAGCAACCAAAAGATCGAAAATTCCAACCGGCATGCCAGCTCCATTAGTCTCAGCTGCCCCAAGTGTTACTTTTGAAAAATCTTTTTCTACTCACCCTCTGGAGCAGGAATTCGTAAGCTGAGTCCACCCTCCATTAAATTGTATGCAGTATCTGTCTGCTGAGATGTGTGTGGGTATTTTCTGAGGAGAGGACCCTGGGGATGACGCCCCCTCCCCCCAGTTGTAATGATGGGCTCTAAGGGTGACAAAGGAAGAGCTTTTGGTGTGCAGTGGAGTATATATTTTTTCTACATTTGGTAGAGGAAATACCCATATAAACCAGATTTTTTTTAACATCTTTATTGGAGTATAATTGCTTTACAATGGTGTGTTAGTTTCTGCTTTATAACAAAGTGAATCAGCTATACATATACATATATCCCCATATCCACTGGGTAAAAGAATGACAAAAGGCCTGGAAAAGAGAAAAATGGAACAGAACCATTTCATTCCTCTGCAGCTGCAACTAGATGAAGGCATTTCCTCTTTTTATATAAGGGCAGGGACCTACACAGGAGAGGCAGCAGCTGTTTCAACATGCACTCAAATTCCTATTTCTAGAAAACTAATGCTTGAGACCAGATAATTTCTCTTCTCCACAGGTAAGTGAATATTAATAGAGGTCCTTTTAAGGTCCCGGGTCAAGTTTGTATCATCACAGACATTAGAGCCGTGGTTTTCCAGGATACATTCTGCAGGTTCTGAAACACGGCCCCAGACACCCCAAGGAGCCAGGAGACCCCTGCCCTTCCCATCCTCTCTCCACACAACCCTCTATCTGAAAAGAGATGGTTCCTATTTCTTCATAGCAGTGTTGGGAAATCTATAGGCTCTATGAGAAGAGAGTGTGATACAAAACTGAGAGGAGAGTATGCGGGGAAGTGGGTGATGGGCAGGTGTGAGTAATGAAGGAAGCTCATGGGGGTTGGACCGAGCAGGGGTGGGGGGCTTGGACCAAGTGGGAGGGGTGCGAATTGAGGCCGTGCGGGGTACAGTAAGGAGTCAGGGCTTTATCCTAAAGGCTCTAGGACACCACTGAAATCCTTGGCTTTTGGAAAGGATCCCTTAGCAGTCGTGTGGAGAAAGGACTGGAGAGGGGGACCCTGGCTGCAGGATGCACCTGGAGATCAGGTGAGATGATGGTGGACTGGACAGAGATGAGGCAGTAAAGGGAGACGGATGGATTCCACCCCTAAGGTAAACCAAGCAGCCATCCATAAATGGGGCGAGGACTCCCGCTCAGCTCTGCCGGGGGCGTCTCTGGGCGCTCGGTGAAAAAAGCTGATGGAGGAAATTATCAAACGCAAAAATCTTGCACGGGCTGTGGATGGAAACTGTGAGCATTCAAGCACCTGACCCTGTGGGTAATCAGAGAGCAATTAGGGCTCACTAACTAGATGGAATCTGGCTGCTCCCGGCTCAGATGGGTTTGAAGTGGGTGGGAGTGATTAAGCACAGGCCCGTGGCGGTACCCTGGTGGGGCAATTACAGCTGCAGGAAAATTCAACGATCAGACTGAAGCGAGAGGAGGGCTAATTGGAGAAGCCAGGCTGGAACTGCGTGGTGAGCGGACAGCCAAGAAGGGAGGTGTCCCGCGTCTCCCACTGCCCACTGATGGTTCCCGGGGAGGTCGTGGCGGGGTGGGAGGCGGTCCAAGAACAGATGCTGCAAGAGGGCGAGGACTCTGCTGACAGAGGAGCAAGGACAAAGGTACAGGTGATGCCTGGGGAACCTCTCCTGACTGGTTAGATGATCAGTGACCCCGGAGGCTCCCTGAGGGACGGGGGAGACTGGCTATATTGAGGATGTGGCCGAGGGGTGGAATCTCTCTTGCTCAATCCTACCTTGGTCATCCTTGGGATGACCTTGGCTCATTCACCTTTTGTTTGAGCCAATATTTGAGAACCTAGTGTCAGTAACAGTTTACAGATGGCTAGCACTTCATGGTTGGCAAAGGTGTTTTACGTGTATTTTCTTGTTAATCCTCACAATCTGTGAAGTAGGTACTATTGTCCTCAGTTGGCTGATGGAGAACTGAGGTTCAGAGAGGTCAGTTAACTCGCCAAGTTCCCATATGATGCCCTTAGCAACTGTGAGAGGAAGGCAGGGCAGGGTCTCCTCTATTTCACAGACTAGGCAAAGCAGGTTGCGGAGAGTTGCCCAAAGTCACACTCAAGTAGTTAGTGGCAATTGGGGCTGAATCCAAAAGTCTTTCTATGGCATGCCTATAAAAGAAGGAACAGAGCTTCAAGTTAAAGGTGGGTTTCAGGGATGATGTCCTGGTGCTTTGCTTGATCTGCTAGGACAGTGGCCCTAGCTGACCACCTTGTCTGTGCTGGACCAAACCGGAAGAAGTAAACGTTAGGAGATAAGAATAAAATCGGGATTAAAGGGACCACATATTGAAGGGCAGTCCACATTCAAGCTATTTTGTCCATTTATCGCCATTACTACATGCGTTCTTGTCACACTGTGTGATTTTTGGATAGGAAGAAACTTGTGTGATGGTTGGATGCTGGGTCAGGGTCTCCCTCTGGTCAGAAACCTCTTTGTTCAGATGCCCTCTCCCTAGTGTGAGCGCAGGACTACCAGGTCTAGAGTTATTTTGTGTAATGTAACTCTGCGTTATGCTGCAGGACAAATCACCCCCCAATTTATTGGCGTAAACAAACACACGCTTATTATCTCACAATTTCTGCAGGTCAGGAATCTGGGCATGGCTTACCCAGGTTCTCTGCTTCAGGGTCTCTCCCAGGCTGCAATGAAGGAGTCAGCCAGGGTTAAGGTTTCATCCCAAGGTTTGGCTGGGGCAGGATCTGCTTCTAAGCTCACATGGTCGTTGGTAGGATTCAGTTCCTCCAGGGCTGCTGGACCGAGGGCCTCAGTTCCTAGTTGGCTGTTGGCCACCCTCAGTTCTTTGCCCTGTGGGTTTCTCCAGCGTGGTTGCTGCTTTGTCACAGTGCACAAGCCCAGAAGGGAATGAAGGTCTGTTAGGAAGATGAAAGTCCCAGTGTTTTGTAACCTAATCACATCCCATCACCTTTGCCTTATGCTATTAGTTAGAAACAATTCACAGGGTCCAGTCTACCCCAAGGGGGTGGGTAATCACACAAGGATGTGAATACCAGTAAGCCGTGTTCACTGGAAGCTGTCAGAGCAGCCTGCCAACCGCAACTCAAGGGTAAGAATAGAAGGCAGGGCTTCCCTGGTGGCGCAGTGGTTGAGAGTCCGCCTGACGATGCAGGGGACGCGGGTTCGTGCCCCGGTCCGGGAAGATCCCACATGCCGCGGAGCAGCTGGGCCCGTGAGCCATGGCCGCTGAGCCTGTGTGTCCGGAGCCTGTGCTCCGCAATGGGAGAGGCCACAACAGTGAGAGGCCCGTGTAGCGCAAAAAAAAAAAAAAAAAAAAAAAAGAATAGAAGGCATAAGCCAGCAGCAAGTGGGGAAAAAAATAAAGGCTACTAATTTTTGATTACTTATTATGTTGAGCCCTGAGCTAAGCACCTCGCATGAATTAACTGTCTCATATAAATCTCCCAGCAACACTGTGGCATAGATATCATTATTCCCATTGTACAGGTAACACACACTTCAGAGGAATTAAATAACTCTCTCTCGAGGCCAAATAGTAAATGGTAGAGCCAGGATTCAGAGTTGGGTTGCCAAACTACCAAGCCCATTCAGGGCCTGGAGGGGGCCTGAGCCCGGGGACCCCATTTCCCACCTGAGTGCTTTTACCTGAATTGTAGGAATAATAGCTAAGAGGAACAAAAATGCTTTGCAAATGCCAGTCTCGCAAACTTAAACCTAGAAAGTCTCAGGTGTTTTACGGCGAGATTAGAGGTAGGAGAGTGTTAAGGTAGGAAAGCGGTTGAGAGGCTGTTTCAGCTGTCCAGGCTCAGAGCAAAGCAAAGCTGGGCAGCAGGTGGGAGGGAATGGACAGGCAGGTGCACAAGTCGGCCAGGCCAGGGATGGGCAGATGGAAGGAGGAGGGACAGGGGCTGATTGCACTGGTGCGGGTGGGGCCCAAGAGACATCCTTTTCAGAAGCTCCTGGTGACTCCAGTGTACTGCCAGGGTGAGAACCACTGTTCTACATTTTCGTGGGTGGCAGACAGGGTCACGCTGCCAATGGCGAGAAAGGCAGGGAGCAAGCGGGAGGGCGGGAGTGTAACCAGGTGGAGATGGTAAGATTGTTTCACTTGCAAATAATGTTGAGTTGGAGGTGACTGCTTGATGGTTTTTACTTTAGCAAAAAAAAAAAAAAAAAAATCCGCTCCTCATTCAGAAACGTGGGATGTTGAAAACACATTGAAGAGTAAACTGCAGAGAGGATAGAGGTGGACGATGGATCAGTTCATAGGAAAGAAAGAAAAGAAAAGGCACGGCCTGGGTTGTATCAGCTTCTTTACATGCAGAGTTGTTGGGAGAGCTAAGAGTTGCTGGGAAATGTGCTTGGCTCAGGGGGTGACACGTAATAAATGGAACTATCGGTTAATACAGTCGCATTCACTCCAAGAATGACTCCAGTGGTCCAGTTTAAAGGTAAGAAAAGAGATTCAAAGAACCTTATCCAAAGTCCTACAGGGAATAAATGTAGACTTAGACCTCAAAGTCGGTGCTCCCCGCTACAACACCTCACATCAGAGGGCTGAGTACGAAGACGTGGGTACCGAGAAGAAGGTGTGAAGAACAGTTGGTTAAGGAGATGGGAGAAGTTGGGAAGGCAGGAGCAGAGGCACGGGGCACGGTGTGCGTCAGGAGGCCAAGAGCAGGGCGGAAGAGGAAGAGGTTTACCACGCAACCCCGCCACGGCCAGGGGGCAGCGGAGTGCGGAGGAGGTAGCCGGCACCGGCACCAGGGAAACCATTTAAGATGTGCACAGTTGTAGCAGGGCTGTCTGCGGACTTGTCCCCTGAAGAGGGGTCGGACCAGCAAAGGAGAAAAGCAGCATGTGGATGCGTGTCCCAGACTCCCTCTCCCAGTCCTCAGGACCCGACACGACAGGCCATTATCCTCGTGGGAGAGTCCTGGTTTGTTTTCAAAACTGCACTTTCTTCGCAGGGACTGCTCATCACCATCAGACAAGGGCTTGCCAAATGATTCAAAGTGATGCAGTCTGTGAAAAGTACACACCTGGGGGAACATCAGGCCATCCTGTCATTGTTATCCTCGTCCAAGGATGTCCTTTAAACATGTGGTCCCCATAAAGATACCCATACCATTCAAGCCTGTGAACAGTGCTTCTCAAATTCCAAGGTGCGTCACATCACCTGGAGACCTCTCCGATTCAAGCAGGTCCGAGGTTCCGATTTCTAACGAACGATGCTGCTGACCCGAAGACCACACTCAGAGCAGCAAGGCCTCAGGGCCATGGTCCCCAAACTTGTCTGAACGTTGGAATCACCTGGGGAATTTCCAGACTACGGATTCCCGTTTCCCAGTGACAGAAACTGTGATTTAATTGGTCCGGTATATGCTCTGGGCTTGGAAGTTTTAAAAAGGTTTCCACGTGATTTTAAGCAAGTTTAGGATGCACTGCCAGGGGGCTTGCAGAGGGAGCATGTAGAGCGCTTGCAGGAAATGAATCCATAAAGAAGACAAACCCAGCTTGTAGTAAGAACTGGATAGTTTAGATCATGCAAGGGTAGTACTTCGAAAAGGGTGGTGGCGGATGGGAACACATTTAACAGTCGCCTCGGGGTCCATCACAGGGCCTGCGACTCGCGGGCACCTTTTGCTGGGGGCGGGGGAGGATGAGGGCCTGGCCATTCTTTCCTCCCTTCCGCTCCTGCCCCAGGGCGGGAGGGGCGGGGGCCGGCGAGGAGCTTCTCAGAGCATGCGCAAAAGCGGGCCGGCGAGGAGCTTTTCGGAGCATGCGCTACTACGCCGGCGCTCCAGCCCCGCCCCGCCGGGGCCGCGCTACCGGAAGTGCAGTCGGATCGCGCGTAGGATCTCACGGAGCGGTCGGTCGGCCTCGGTTCGTGGCACGTGGCTCAGCACGTGGCCGAGTGCCTGACCCTGGGCACCCTGGAGCCGCCGGCCTCTGTCGCGGAGGCGGTGTCGTCCCTGACCATCGCCGACGCGTTCGTCGCGGCCGGCGAGAGCCTAGCCTCGCTGCCCCCGGCGCCCCGTCAGAGGTTCATCTGCTCCTTCCCCGACTGCAGCGCCAATTACAACAAGGCCTGGAAACTAGACGCGCACCTGTGCAAGCACACGGGGGAGGTAACGAGGCCGAAGGCGTGGCCGCGGGGGGCGTGGCGTCCAGGCCGGGGACTAGGGGTGCGGTGCGCGCCAGGTGGGCGCTGCCCGAAGGTCCCGCGCGTGGGTGCGCAGACGCGTTCAGCTTTGGCCTCCGGGACGCACAAGCGAACCAGCCATGCCTTAGGGCAGGGAAGGCCTGGGGAAGTAGACAGGGAGTTCTAGGACCGAGATATCCTTGCCGTGGGCTCAGGGCTCACTAAGCAACACTTTCCCCTTCTTTGACCTTGAGTGGTGGCCAGTCACCACGTCCCCATAACGTGTAAATATTTGCAAGGTTGGAATACTCCCTCCCACGCCCACCCACAACCTGCCTTAAAAGGCCCCGCCTCCTGGGACCGGAATGGAGGAGAACTTTAGAGTACTGGAGGTTTGCAAGCAGCATGTGTTCGTTCATTCATAGTTCAGTACCGTCCTGGCCCGGAGAGCAGCAGTTACGACAGGCAAGGCTTCTGCCGTCAGGGACCTTATGCTGTAAGCGGGAGGATAGCGGAATAAGTAGGAATGCGACGCAGTGAAGAGAGGGCTGCAGGAGGGTGGTCGGGAGAGGCCTCTCTCTTGACCTGAATGAGAAGGAAAGGTCCCAGCCCTGCAGACATTTGGGGGAGAAACAGCCCGGGCAGAGAGAACTGCCAGAGGAGCGTGTGGTCCTGGGGGTGGACGCCGGCCAACGTGATTGGGTGGGGGAACCATTCAAGGGGAGCCTGAGGGGCACGCCTGGAGGATCATTTGTAGGCCAGGGTACCAGTGGGTTTAGAGCCTGCGTTTTGTTTTGAGAGCAGTAGGAAGCCTTTGGAAGGTGACAGGTGAGCAAAGGGCGGCTCATGGAGGCCTAGGAATTGGCCGAGTTTCCCAGGATTTGGCAGTCTGGCTTTTCAGGGCCTCAGCTGAAGGCCGTTAACCAGGGTGCTGCAGCTCCTGCCTCCGCTCCTAGCACTTTCCTGACTTACAGGTCATCCCTCTGTGTGTCCTCACGCTGCCCGTCCCCCTCACCCCTGCAGCATTTGAAGGCTGACCGTTCCCTCCCCGGGACCTTGTCCCGCTCACTGACCCTTTCCCCTGGCTCCTCTCCCGCCCTCGAGGTTCTCCACCTGCCCCACTCTCTTGGCTTCTTCTTACCCTGTGACTGGCTTCCTTCATGACGTGCTTTATGCTTCGCCTTCCTCTCTTTCCTCTCGCCCGTTCAACCCCCCTAAATTCTGGGCCCTGTTACCAGGATGTCCCGATTAGACTTCACGTTTCCTTTCAGACTTGTGGGCTGTATTTAGGATATTGGCACTCCCAGCTTCCTTCACACAGGCTAGAAAACTTGGAGTCATGTCATCCCAAATCTCACATTAATTTGACAGACATTTTTCGAACGTCCTGCATGACAGGCTGTGCAGAGTTCTGTGCACCTGCCCTGGTAACGCAGCTCTTGTCTTCCTGTCCACCTGCTTTGCTACCAGTAGCGTCCTTTGAGGCCTTGGTACCTCCTTCCTGGACTGTTCTGGGGCATGTTTTCCATAGTTAAGTGCACAGAACTGGTTATAAGGGGGACATGTTTTGGCTTTTCCTACGGGTTCAGAGTGGAAGCCCTTCCTCCCAACTGCCGGGTCCCACGTGGTGGTTGCACTTCGGGCCGTGAGCTGTGTGTGTCCGGGCACCTGTGAGCTTTCTCGGTTGTGACACACTCTTCTGTAGCTGTGCCGGGCGTTCTCTGAGCAGACAGTGGGCTTGTCCAGATGAGACCGCCCGCCCTGGGCTCTGAGTGGATGCGGAGATGCTGTGCGGAAGGAGAGGATCAGTGCGCGCAGGCCGCGCTGAGAGCCGGCAGGAAATCTTTAAGGGGGCCGCTGCTGAAGCCGGGTGTAGGTCAGGAGCAGGTTCACAGTACTGTACGGTTACTGTGAAGGCTGCCCGCTGGTTTCACATGGTGTTCCTGGAACAGAACCTGCTGCAGCGACTTTGTGAGCAGCTGCGGCATTTCGGTTGTCGTGTAACCCCAGGCGGGAGATCCTTGCCTGGCCTCCTGTAGCAGGTGCTCAGCACTTACTGGGTGGAAACCACCTCTACAGACAGAGTCCACGGCTTTGCCCATCAGATAGTTTAGGGCTTGAAGTAACACCAGAGCCACTGACGCAGGCAGGATTGACGTGCTTTTTGTCGCCTTCCTGCTAGAGACCGTTTGTTTGTGACCATGACGGGTGCAGCAAGGCCTTCGTCAGGGACTGGCACCTCAGCCGCCACGCCCTGGTTCACACTGGAGAAAAGCCCTTTGTGTAAGTAGAGAACTGTCTTCAGGCCTCGGAAGTGGGCGGCGTTTGGCACAGAAAATTGGCTGATGACCTTCGAGGTGAAGAAAGCGGAGCTGCTTCGGCCTGCATCTCCTGAGACAGGGTTTGGAATGTGCAAAGAGCGTTGGGGCCTTGTGGGTCATTGCGTGTGATAACTTCAGGGACGCGTTCATCCGAAGTTGTCTTGAGTTTGCATCCTCTCGTCTCCCTTTAAAGTGTATCCTAAATGGGAAATCAACCTCGTAAAGTTCAGACCAGATGGAACATGGTTCCCTGGCAGATTCTGGGCTCTGTATCATCAGGGTCTTTACGAACCAGTCAGCTGCTGGGATAAGAGACATATGAACGAGGAAGTAGAGCTTTAATAGTTTATCTTCTCTTTCTTTCAATTAAGCCCCCACTCCTCTGCCATGCCAGTGTTAATTTCATTCTTCTCTGACAGAGTTGCTCATTATCTCTGAAAAGGTAGATATTACTGCTTTTCTTTTAAACCAGCTACTTTAAAGCAGTGGATCTCAAATTTGGGGTCCATCAGAATCACCTGGAGGGCTTGTTAAGTCACAGATGGGAGCAGCCCTCCTGCTCATCAGGAAGGACCAGGTAAAGTATATCCACACCCGTGGAATACTATACAGAGGGGAAAAAGGAATGCAGGTGTTCCCTGTGAAACTAAGAAAATCTCTGGGGCTTATTAGTTGAAAAACCAAGGTTCCCAAGAGAGTGTATTTCGGGCTACCTGTTTGTGTGTAAAAAGGAGCAGGGGAGGTAGACAACAAGTCCTCTATTTGTATTTGCTTCTGTTTGTGTAAAGAAATCCTAAAGGCTACATAGCAAAACTAAAGAACGTTGTTGCCTGTCTTGGGAGTGGTGGGAGTCCTGGGTGGGTAGGGGCAGGGCTGGAAGGAACCATGCAGCTGTGTCCCTCTCCAGGCCTCTGGTTTCTGAGCTAAGTGGCCGTATACTATTTAAAACACTAAGTCTTAAATAAAAATGGGGGTGGATGTGGATGCGCGGGTTGGAGAGAACAGCGAGGGCTACTCCTGCTGGAGCAGGACGACTGCAGTGTCTCTTCCGGCTCGCTCTCCAGCCCACATCCCTCTCTTTAGCGCCAGATCCCCGAGTCCAGCTGCTTGCTGCGCGGCGTTATTTGGCTGTCTCCCTGGTTCCGTGGGGCCCAGGTCCCTGACAGTCCACAAGCTTTGTCTTTGGTCCTGTTCTTGTCAGGCGGCATCACTGCCTGCTTGCTGACCCGCAGGACTCCTGGTTCTTCCCTCCTGTCCTCCACAGCAGAAGGTCTGCAAGGGCTGTCCTTACCCTCAGGGCCTCTCCCCTCCCCCAGCTGCCCGTGTCTCGGTTCAGGCGCTGGCCTGCACGCCTCACTTGAAGTCTGTTTCCCCGGCCCTCTCTCACATCACCCTCCAGATTGCTTCCTTTCCTAAAGCTGGGCAGTGGTTTTGAGCACTGCTTATGTAATGACCTTTGTGCCTGGGCACTTTTGTGGTCTTGCCCCATTTGCTGGACTGACAGGAAGTGGTGGTCCAGCTCTTCTTAACTGGGCAGCAGCACTCCCACCCCCAGCTTTGCCAGGGTGTCTCACGCCCCCTGTCTCTGCTGTTTGGTTCCTGGCAGGACTTTTCCTGGCCCTGTCCCGCCCCACAGTGGTGTTGGGTTAGATGTCTGTGTCAGGATTGAAGTCAAGAGTGACGGAAAACTCAGCCCAATAGAGGCTTAAACAGGATAGTCTCTGTTTCTCTTGCATAACTAAGATGCAGAAAGGCCGAGGTGGATAGGGGCTCTTCCTAACTTCCTCTGCAGTCCTCATGGTCCAAGATGGCTGTCGGAGCTCCAGCTGTCACATAAGCATTCCTGCCACTGGGATGGAGGGAGGGGCAAAAGAGGTGTGCCCCCTTTTTAGACACCTGTGGGAGCTGAGCAGGATGGGCCAGCACTTAGCGGTGGGACCACAAGGGAGGCTGGAAGAAGCTCTGTTTCTGTTGGCTGTGAACCCAGCTGAAAGTCAGCGTTTTGTTCCTGAGGTCAGAAATAGCACGTGTTGGAACTCGGGGTGGGTGGTCTCTGCCACAGCACCCCTCTTGTGTCCTTCCAGTGGCCTCTGGGCATTTCTCCCCCCGTCACTCTGCACCTTTTTCTGCCTGTCCCTGTGGATAGTGTGGTGCCTGATAGGAGTGTTATTCGGGGTTTATCGGTGAATGATGGGTAAGATGAGGGCTTGTAAAGGAAGTCCTGCTTCATCCATCCGGCTTATGAAAACTCATCACAAAAAGAGCACATATTAAAAATCACAAAGAATTTAGATAATTCAAAGTCAAGATATAGAAACACTCATTAAGGGGAGCTACACCGGCTTGGTGATATGTCACAGGGCCTAATGGTTTATGGTTCTGTAAATATCTGTTTTTTACCTCTAATGATAAGCTGAAACCAGTTTTTTTGTTTGTTTGTTTTGTTTGTTTGAGGTCTTTTTGGAAATGTAGTTTGTAGAGACATTTCAAGCAAAATTAAAGTTATCAGATTCTAACCTGAGAACAGTTTAACTTAAGCATGATTTAAGTCTAAGCAGGGTTTAGGCTTTTGGAACTAGTGTTTTTCATCTTCCCTCTGTCCACTGTATAATGTCTGCTACACTGTGCTTAATTTCAGAAGCCTAACAAGAAAATGCATCTCTCGTTACATATAATCACGTCAGATTGAGAGGCGTTATGTGGTATGGCTTAACACTTTGGAATTTGTTAAAGACTATTTTTTATTATACTTTGGAATAATTAGCTTTTATAAAGTGGGAGGATGTACACATCTTAAAATTTCTCTTCCCTTGGTTTGTTAATATTTTGGTTTTTACACAATTTCCCAACAGTTGTACAGCTAGTGGCTGTGATCAGAAATTCAACACAAAAGCAAACTTGAAGAAACATTTTGAACGCAAACATGAAAACCAGCAAAAACAATATGTAGTAAGTATGAATGATTTTATAGGCTTAAATTCTGACTTTTTTATGTTTATTGCCTGTGTGTCTAAAATTTTCATCAACCAAATTTTGTTGGTCAAATATCTGAATTTAGTTTGACACTAGCTATCATAATAATGGTTTATTTTGAAAGCAGACTTTTTGCTAATTAAAGTATATTATTGGTAGACTACCCCAAATGAATCGTTTTTGCTGTTTCATATGTGTTACTCTTCAAAGCTTCTTGAATTTTATAGTAACTAAGTGGGTGAAAGTAGCAAGTATGTAATTTCTGCGATATTTTTATCTTGAGAGGATTCTGTTATGAACTGTTCTGGATTTGTTTTTGAGACTACCAAACCTTTACTTAAACAGTGCAGTTTTGAAGGTTGTAAGAAGACCTTTAAGAAGCATCAGCAGCTGAAAATCCATCAGTGCCAGCACACCAACGAACCGCCGTTCAAGTAGGTACCTTACGTGGGTGAAACCTCTTAAAGTTCAGGTGGGGATAAGATTAAAATGCATAGGTTGCATACCAATGCTCAGAAGCAGTTTCTTAATCAACATTTTCCTGTTAAGTTGTACAGTGTATGCCCATTTATGTATTGGGCATTTCACAAGTTTGTGCTTTTGTTTCTCTAACAGAAAGATTTAATGTGTTTCAGAATAATTTGTGAAATTAGTACAATTGTGGTTAAGCTTGAAGGTAAGGCTTATGTCTTAACTACTCAAATAGAGCCTGTTCAGTGGCGCGAAATGTCCTTATGCAGATGCTAAGTATTCCTTTCCTGTAGAACAAAGGTATCTGGGCTTAGCCTGCATCAGAGAGGGTTTCAGGAGGAACAGGAAGAGGTGACTGGACGCGTTGGAAGACACCTGCAAAGGGCACCTGCTGATGGCCGTCCTGCGAGCCCTGGCTGGCGCTTTGCACGGCTGGGCGGTCCCCTGCCTGGGACTTGTTGCCGTTGACAGTGCCCGTCCCTGCTTGCAGCTCTGCCGCCTCTTCCTGTGCCGCTGGTGGCCTGAGCGCAGAAGGGGCGCCCAGAGGCCATGCATCTGCTGCTGTTTTCTTTTCACACCATCCCATGGCAACATCATTAGAAAAACTAGACGCACATGACTCAGGATGGCTTAGGTGTTTACCCGAGCCATCTTTTTGTTGCCATGAAAACGGTATATTTTCAGAGGTATAAAGGTGAAAACTGTTTAATGTGATCACATAAACAAAAAAAAAAGTAATGACTTTTTTCTCTCAGTTTGTTCTGCCCAAGGCTGGTGAAGTAACTTGCATTTCATCTACAACTAGGTCTGAATTTGAAATCCCATTTTTATGACTGGTTTGGTTGTGGGAAGAGGAAACTTTGGCAGGATGAGGACGACATACTATTTAAGTACAGTTCTGTCTGAAAACGGATCAGCTAACGCTCGTGTGTTGTTGACCCAGGTGTACCCACGAAGGATGTGGAAAACACTTTGCCTCCCCCAGCAGTCTGAAGCGACACGGGAAGGTCCACGAGGGTATGTACTGGTGCCCGCTCTGACGGGCACACCAGCAGTAGAGCGTGTTAATTCTCTGACTGCTCGAGTCTGTGGTCATCCCAAGAAGCCGAAACTGCTTGGGCAGGGGCTCCATCTGCCTGTTCAGGTTTTATGCTCTTGACCAAAGAGGTGCTGGGTGTCGTGTCTGCCCTTCCACTCCTTGTTGTTGCTGTTGAGAGTTAACGTTTATTGTTTACAGCCGTGCCTGCTTATGCTTCTTCCTTGTGAAAGGGTTGGAACTCCAGCAGTGGCGTTGCTGCTTCAGCTGCTTTTAACCTCTTCTCTTTCCTTTCCTTGTTGGCATTCAAAGGACTTGGATTATAGTTGGAGGTTTTTGGAGTAATCAGGTTGTAACTTTTTTCAGAAAGACTTGATTAAGCCAACAGCTTGAATCTCTTCTGTTTCCATGAAGGATTTTTGATACATATTCCAGTTTCCCAAACCTTAGAATTTATGTGACTTAAAAAAAAAGTATTTATTTATTTATTTTTGGCTGCGTTGGGTCTTCGTTGCTGTGCGCGGGTTTTCTCTAGTTGCGGCGAGCGGGGGCTACTCTTTGTTGTGGTGCGCGGGCTTCTCCTTGCGGTGGCTTCTCTTGTTGGGTAGCATAGGCCCTAGGCGCGCAGGCTTCGTTAGTTGTGGCACGTGGGCTCAGTAGTTGTGGCTCGTGGGCTCTAGAGCACAGGCTCAGTAGTTGTGGCGCACGGGCTTAGTTGCTCCACGGGCTGTGGATCTTCCCGGACCAGGGCTCGAACTTGTCTCCCCTGTATTGGCAGGTGGATTCTTAACCACTGCGTCACCAGGAAAGTCCCCCCTTTTTTTTTTAAAAGACAAGAGACTAGTAGTTGAGTCTTTTAGTTTCTCTCTGGTATTTAACTGGGTGAAGCTCAGGCTGACTGTTACACTGACTAATCCAGTTCAAGTGCTTTGCACAGTGTCCATTTTTGTTCACAGAGTTTTTCTCTGGAATCTTTTCTTTTTTCCCTTAGCTGCTTCTTCCTAGTTCTTTGTTGCAGCATGAAATTTACAAGATATTGGCACTACAGGCAGCGGGGGGCGGGCAAGGTTATCCTTGGTGGTTTATCCAGGGCAAAGGGCTGAGTAAAAAAAGAGGCAAAGGTAAAGCTCGGGGAGGGGAAAGGGGCCTTGAGCCATGGAGGCGGAGTTGGGGGAGTGCATCACAGCAGCTGGGAGTTCGTGGGCCGTGTACCCAGCCCACTGAGAACAGGAGAGGGAGGGCCTCCTCCTGAAGCCCTGCTGAAGGGAGAGCCTATATGAAGGACCTTGACATGCAGTTGTTTGGTTTTACTGTAAAATAAACTTTTCTTAGTTTTCATAGCTACCTTGCAGTCTAATTTTGTTTTGATAATTTGCTTGATTTTTTGATAATTATTTTCCTTTCAGTCTAATTATGATTGGTGTTTATGCCGAGTATTCACAAAAGGCCATGCACCAATCTGTTTTTTTTTTTGGAATAGGCTATATGTGTCAAAAAGAATGTTCTTTTGTGGGGAAAACATGGACAGAGCTTCTGAAACATGTGAGAGAAGCCCATAAAGGTAAGGCAGGCATGAGGGGCATATGAATATCTGCCCCTGTGGAACTGACTGAGTGCTTTTAAAGGGTGAAACGTTAAATGTGAACTTGAAAGTACAGAGTTTCTATAGTGTGTCTGGGAAGTCCAGGGTACCTCAGCTGTTTGACACGTGAGCAGAGATCTGTGGTCCTGGGCCGAGGCCTGTGCACCTATTAAAGGCTCGGGCAGGTGCGGCCTCCGGGGAGGCCCTGGCTGATGTCCGCGGGGCAGTCTGGGAAGCGTGCCCTGTGTGTTGGGGGACACGGAAGAAAACCGGTCCGTTTAACTCCCTCCCCTTGCTGCACCTCCGGGTGGAGAACCCCTGCTGCTTGCAGACAAAAACAGGGACTTCATGCCATGTAGGAACTTGGAAAAATTGAGGCACACTGGAGTTAGTTTCCTCCCAGATTTCTGATCTATGTGTCATCATAAGGTTTTGGGCATCGAATATGTCGCTTGATACATTCCAAATTAGTTTTTCCTGTATGGTAACACATGGGAAGTGGGCTCAGTTTGCTAGTCTGCTCCCGCAGAGGACGTAACATGTGACGTGTGCCAGAAGACGTTTAAGCGCAAGGATTTCCTGAAGCAGCATATGAGAATTCACGCCCCGGAGAGGGACGTGTGTCGGTGCCCCAGGGAAGGCTGCGGCCGCACCTACACCACCGTGTTCAACCTCCAGAGCCACATCCTCTCGTTCCACGAGGAGTGGCGCCCGTTCGTGTGTGAGCACGCCAGCTGCGGCAAGGCATTTGCCATGAAGGTGAGCGCCCGCCCGGGCGCCGTCCTTGGGGGCTGCTGGGCTCCAGGGAGCCTGGCCCCAGGCGGCAGATGGGAGGCTGGGGGGGACTCGGGCCCTTCACTCCTGCTCCAGCAGGAGTGGTTCTTCACCAGACTCTGCGAGCAGACAGATTCGCCCCTGCCAGTGCTGTGCTCAAAGTCTGGCCCTCAGCATCGCCAGGGAACTTGCGAGCAATGCACATCCAGACCCCCTGAATCAGAAGTTCGGGGGATGGGCCCAGTCATGTTTGTTCTAACGAACTTCCCAGGTGATTCTTACGTGACGGAATTTGAGACCCAGTGGCCTCTGGTACCATGTGCTTATTATTTATGAGTCTGTTGATATTTGGGGTGTCCTTCTGGGCTGCCATCATCTGGGGATTGAGAAGGGGAGCAAGAGACAAGGACATGGGGGACCTTAGAGCTTCGGGACACTGGTCTAGACTTGGAGACCGTGACCCCAGGTGGAGGGGCCCATGCGGCTCTGAGGACCCGCGCCCGGTTGGTGCTCTCACAGGCGCTCGTGTGAACAATGGTAGAGACTGAAGTTGGGGTGAGGCTGGCTTAGCACAGCCCAGACCGTGAGAAAACCACGGAACTGCTGGTGGTCAGTGTTCGTGCTGAGGACAGCAGGACTTGGGTCAGATTTTCCACTGGTGTTTGGCGATGCTGATGACACAGATTCAGTTAGAAGAGCCTCCTTCAGCTCGGAAGGGTTTTCAGAACTCGCCCCCCAAACCCCTTACTATGAAAGAACTAGGAAGCCACAGGCACACGTGGTGAAAATGTATACACTCCTAACCTGGGTCCTTGGAAAAGGCAGTGATTTTAGTCCAAGATTTAAGGGACAGTTCCGCTCCAGTGGTAGAAGTCAGATCCCTCAACAGAATGTAACAGAAAGAAGGCTGTCCGTTTATTTAAATGACTCATGGGGTTTTCATATTAGCAGACACCAAATACCAAGTGGCAGTGTTTTACAAATAAAACTGTTTTTCTTTTTCCTTCATTGTAGCAGAGCCTCAGCAGGCATGCTGTTGTGCATGACCCTGACAAGAAAAAAATGAAGCTCAAAGTAAGTTGAGACTTAGCAAGCTGTTAACTTTAAAACATAAATTGGCTTAAACTAGATGCAATCTATTTAGCATAGTTTCAACTACCTATTACTGTGTGAGGCTGTACTACTGTACAAAGCAATTGTGTGGATTTCACTTTCTTACTTCACGACAGTAGTTTTGTTGTTGTATATATACTGCGATCGTTGTATACCTGATAGGTATACGACTCCAGTAGTTTTGATTTTGAATTCGAGTTACAGTCGTCCCTTGGTATCCATGGGGAATTGGTTCCAGGAACCCCCAGGATACCAAAATCCGCAGGTGCCCAAGTAAAGTTATATGAGGATTTTCGACTGCGCAGGTGTCCATGTGCCTAACCCCCCCCCAAGTTCAAGGGTCAGCTGTATTTGCATATAACCTCCGCACATCTTCCATATACCTTAAATCATCTCTGTGTTACTTACAATACCTAATACAATGAAAATGCTATGTAAATTGTTGGCACACGGTAAATTCAAATTTTGCTTTTTGGAACTTTCTGGATTTTTCTTTTTTTAAAATATTTTTGATCAGCTGTTGGTTGACCCGCAGATACAGAGGCCTGCCTGTAATCTGTCTTCCTTATTCCCAAAGGTGAGACCGTCTCATGAAAAACGGAGTCTGGCCTCTCGGCTCAGTGGGTACCTCCCTCCTAAAAGGACACAGGACCAGGGCGTGTCTTTGCCCAGAAATGGGGAGACTGAACTGCCTTCTGAACTGCACTAAAGGCAAGGTGCCCTCTGCCGTGGCGACGCTGGCCCCAGCTACACACCAGACTGCTTTGTTTGAAGGACCGCAGACCAGCCAGCTCAGTTATTTTCTCTCAGAAGCACGTTTTTATTAAAATCACTGGTGCAGAGCATTGGATGCTCCGTCGTTTCCATTTCCTCTGTTCAGAGCGTCTCCCCTCTGGGTCCCCAGAGCTGATCTGCACGCATTGTCTTCCTTTTGGCTCAAGGGACGAAGCACACACATCACAGCCTTGCCCCGTCTGATGGGCTGTGGCCTGGATGAGAAGGTAGCTATTCCAGGCATAGTCTGCAGTATTTGATTACATATCTCCTCCTAGAAAAGGAAAACAGCCGAAGACTAATTTAAAACCAACATCTTTGATTCTTCCCCGTGGTAATGCTCTAATACGCATAAAACCCAGCATGCTTGAATTGCTGTTTAAGGGATTTGCTGAATCGAATCGTACATACCTGGTTAAGTTGACTGAAACCTGTACAATAAGCAGGCAGTTATACAAACTCCATGTAACTAGGCTAATGCACTAAAGGCTTGATAGTTTTAAATCCCGTCAAGGCACTGAGGGGCTGTTTGGCCCAGACCACCCTCTCGAAAAAAGTGCAAAGCAG
Source organism: Stenella coeruleoalba (assembly GCF_951394435.1). NCBI lineage: Eukaryota > Metazoa > Chordata > Mammalia > Artiodactyla > Delphinidae > Stenella > Stenella coeruleoalba. Next base: position 4,899,978 of record NC_137164.1, read on the forward strand.
TGGGTTTGGGCACTGGCAGAACCCCTCCTTTCCCCCCAGGTTGTCAGCCCAGTGCCGTTCCCAGCACTCATTCACAGAGTCATTGGGGTGGTTAGAAAAATACAGACAACTCAGTTCTAGAGATTCTGGGTCAGCTGCGCTGGGCTGGGCCGGGCCCTAGGCCTGAGTCATTCTAACGTGGAACTAAGGTTGAAAACTGCTGGAATAAATGCTGCCTTTTAGATGCTGCAAGTTGTCTAACTCCAAAAGCAAAGTAGATAGTCCACAGACTTATCCTGGGACTGTAAACTGATAGCCACTTTCTGGAAGACAATTTGACTTTATATGGAATGCTGCTTATAGGCCTTTATAAAGAGGAAACAGACTTTAGAAGATGAACCCATAACGTTTCTAACTTTCCTATTTAAGTACTGGATCCTCTACAATTTGTAAAACAGAATAGCATATATCCTGTAAGTTATAAAGGAGTTTTTCTTTTATAAATTTATTCTTAGTTTTGCGTTGGGTCTTTGCTGCTGCACGCGGGCTTTCTCTAGTTGCGGCTAGCGGGGGCTACTCTTTGTTGCGGTGCGCGGGCTTCTCATTGCAGTGGCTTCTCTTATTGCGGAGCATGGGCTCTAGGTGCGCGGGCTTCAGTAGTTGTGGCTCGTGGGCTCTAGAGCACAGGGCTCAGTAGTTGTGGCTCGCGGGCTCTAGAGCACAGGGCTCAGTAGTTGTGGCTCTTGGGCTCTAGAGTGCAGGCTCAGTAGTTGTGGCGCACGGGCTTAGCTGCTCCGCGGCATGTGGGATCTTCCTGGCCAGGGCTCGAACCCGTGTCCCCTGTATTGGCAGGCGGATTATTAACCACTGCGCCACCAGGGAAGCCCTGTGAACTAGAGTGTTTTCATGTGGTGAAGTATTGATGCTACAATGGAAAAAGTAACGTGTACATTTTGCATTTTGAAAAACAAATTGGAAAGCTACTATCGTCACTGGGTAGGATTGGTAGTTACTTTTCTTTGCCTTTACATTCCCCAGATTTTCTACAGTTGTATTTTTAAGATCAGAAAGAAAACAAAAACACACAGGCAGTCAGTCACACCTGCTTTTACTCACCATTTTGTTTTCTGGCTCTTCTGTAGTCTTCCCTTTCTTTATTGTAATTTGAACTTTGTACTTTTTCTCGATCCACTGCTGAATCTGTTTACTCTTTGTGTCCAAATCATGTTGTCCAATATTTGAAGAAAAAGTCAGTTCCTTTGTCAGGGTGGGTCCTGGTTTGAAAGAGTGAGACTTGGCGCTAGTCTGTGTGAGGCCTGTGCTTCATCACGTGCTCGTCCTAAGTCTACGTTGCTACAGAGGGCCTGCAAGTCCTCCTGTCCAGTAGTTTCACATGCCAGTAAACATTCAAACACGGGAGACAGACACAGGTAAAATACCAATTTTTTACCTGCCAAGTAAGAGTATTTCAACATGGAATGCTTCTGTTTATCATTACCATTGTCGGATGAAAGAACAAAGAAGTGGTTCTTTAAAAGGAACCAGTTAATCCTCATTCTTATTTTGGATGGTGGGTAACAGGTGTTTATTATGTTTTTTCTTTAGGCTTTCTTTTCTTATATTTTTTCTTCTTTAAATTAATTTTTCTAAAAAGGAGTTCTTTTATTAACACCTCTTTGCTTCCTTACAGCTCCTACCAGCTGGCCTGAGTTCTCTGTCAGCCCTTCAGCCATCTCTGAACCAAGCTTCTCAGGCTGTCCACCTTTTTGTTGTAAACGTGGCATAGTTTGATGTCCTTATCACCCTGCTGGCCTCTGTGGATAGTTTTTGTTTTCCAGTCAACATCTCTGTTGTTAAATGTGGTGTCAGAAAATTGACACGTGGCCTTACTGTGCATTCTGGAGCCAGCCTTCTGACCTCTGTCCCAGTGTGTTTTCTGTAATGATCAGCACTTACTAGGAATCATGAAAAGCAAACCTCTTCACTTAATATCCAACTCACAGCTTCTGTACGGTTTAAATGACAAGTGAGTTGGCACATCACGTGAGCGTTCCTACCCTTACTGTGACGAAACGGGCGTGGGGCACGCTCCAGGAATCACTTCAGAGTTAGGGAGTGCTTCCGTGTGATTAACTGCACACGCACACACACACCCGCCCCCCCCCCCCCCGCCCCGCTTAGAGATGATGGGAGCAGGGGAGGAGGGCGCCCCGACAGGTGAGCGGCCCAGGACAGGACCAGGAGCCCACCCCACCTGTCCACGTCGTCATGCCCTTGCGCAGTGGAAGGCCAGGCAGCCGTCAGGGGGGTTAAGGGGTTCCCATTATTTTGGTGGTGGTCACCTTGTTTTCCCCTCATTTTACACAGGTGTAGAGGAAGACATGACAGACACAAGAGTAGCAAGGAAAATAGAAAAAAAGGGATAGAAATAAGTGGACAAAAAAGACACTGGAAACGGTGGTGAAAGGACGTCTCAGCTTCTCACTGGCCTGTTGTCACAGGGGCCCTGGCAAATGCCTGACCTCAGCTGCGGATGTGCAGTCCTGAGGACCTCGGGGGCAGACAGCAAGGTACCTACCAGGCTTGGGCTCGGCCCTCTCCATCCCTCTGAGCCGGAGCCGCTCCTGGTAGATCTGCGTGCCCGTCATGAGCTGGTACTGCGGGGGCTGGGCGCCGGGGTCCCTTGGCACCAGCCGCAGGTCCTGCTCGGCCATGAGCCTGATCACGTTCGCTCGGTGCATGGGGCCCAGGTCGTTGCCCTTCTCGTCCAGCACCTGAATGATGCGCTCGTTAATTTTTCTTCCAACGTTACGAAAAGCTGTTTCATTCTTTTTTTTCTTTTCTCTCTTGTCCTGGGTGTCTTCAGTACTAAAAGCTTCTGCGTGAATGAGGCAGGACAGTCTTGGGGCAGAGGCAATGTGGGATGGTTCCGCCAGCGCCGTCTTCTGTACGACGTATTTACCCAAACGTCTTCTAATGCAGGTATTTTCCGTTTTTATAGTTTGTAATGTTAACCTCTTTAGCAAAAGAGCAGCCATCCTAAAAAGCAGGGAGAAAAGCTCACTGAAGTCTGATCACTTATTCCCATGGGTCGGTGCCGTGGAACATGGAGGGCGTGTGTGAGCCTGTGGGAACCTCACCTGTGAACACTGCAGGTCCATGCACAGGAAACTTAAAAGTTATCTTAGCTGACTCCGTTCCCCATGGATCTCACAGCCCTAGCTCCAAAAGCAGATACACCCTAAGGCTTTATTTAGGACGATGCAGAACATTGAATCCCTGGTGACTCAACAAACACCTCTTCATGAACGTAGTGAACAACTCATCAATACATCTGACGGTCTACAAAAGGTAAGAACACTGTTATGGGAAAGGGGACCCTCCAGGAAGACAGCTGACCCCCTGGAAGAAAGAACTGGGACTCTCAGAAAGGAAATGCCCTGACATTAAAGTGGCCTCATAAACTACATCCATCGCTCACAAGGCAGGTGCTGCACTGCAGCCGAAGGTGAGCTGAAGCGTCAGGCGCGTGTGGTCTGACTTACGGCTATGAACGCTGCACTTAGAAGGGGCACTTTGATTTTTTAGTTGCTTGTCCGCCATAATGTGTCCCTCCTACCATCCACATGACAGGTAGACCTGAGAAGTGTCTGAGGAAGTGATGAGAGGACCCGTTCATCTCATCTGGGTTTGCTGAGAAACACGAGAGAATCAAGAACTCAGAGAGGTAGGCGTGTGCGGCTCGTCAATGAGAGAAGAGGATGCGGTGCCTTAGGCGGTGCTTCTCAGAGAAGGCTCCCTGGGGCACCTGCTCGAGCATCACCTGGGGCGTTTGTTCAGACTGGAAGCTCCCTCTGGTCCAGCTCTGATCCCCCTGGGCTGGGTAACCCACCCCTCCTACCCGTCACCACCAACCACGCCCATCGTCGACCAGTGACATGGGTGGGGGGAATGAACAGCAAACTATGGAAAGTGATGGGAGGCGCACGTTCTCACCTCCCTCCCCCGCAGGTCTGTGGCTATGGCTTCAACCCCCCAGCCCCCCCAGAACGCCACCCTTGCAGAGTTAACTGCCCACCCAGCCCCTCCACGCAGATACCCAGCGGGCACCCTCATCAGCACGGCCAGAGCTGAATTCCACCTGCCCTGCTCCCCGCTCTGTCCTCCCGTGTCCTGTCCTCACATATACCCTCTGGCGCTCAGGCCCAGACAGCTGAGTGATCTCTGACCCTTCTTTTTCAGCAGATCCCACTGTTCGCCCTCTAAAAATCAGCAGGATCCAAGCACTCCACCTTCTCCCTCGCTGTCTATCGCCCTGCCCCTGACACGCCCTCATCTCTCACCTGGATCAGGTCCCAGCCTCCTGACCGCCCTCCCCGCTGCTGCCCCTGCCCCTTAAAACATGGAAGTCAGGCCGCGGCGCTCCTCTGCCCACAGCCCTCCGCGGCCCCCACCTCGCTGCAGAGCCCCCGGCACCAGGCCCCCACCCACCCCTGCCCACAGCACCCGCCCCGCTTCCTGCGCTCCCTGTCCCAACCGCACGGGCCTCCCTGCCATTCCTGTAAACGCCGGGAGCGCCCTCCCCGCAGCCCCCGCCCCGGGTGGGATCCTCTCCCTCAAGACGATGCCAGTTCATTTACTTCTCGGCGAGGCCTTCCCTGTCCACTCTGTCAACGGCACATCCCATCCTTTCAAACCCACGACCTTGCCTTTTAAAGAGATTCACTGCTGACATACACTGATCCACACACGAACACTCAGTCTTTCCTCACTGGAACGTAAGCTTCATGAGAAAACGTCACTTGTCTACTTCGTTCACTGCTGTGCTCCCCACACTACCGCCTACAGCCTGTCTTAGTACGTACAGCCGTCCTCGGTATCCACGCGGGACTGGTTCCAGGACACCTGGCATGGACGCCAAACTCCGAGGATGCTCACGTCCCTTATATAAAAAGCTGTCGTGTTCGCACATAACCTGTGCACATCCTCCTGTACACTTTGAATCATCTCTAGATTACTTATAATACCTAATACGATGGAAGTGATATATAAATAGTTGCCTGGCACAGTCGCTTTTTGGAACTTTCTGGCAATGTTTTCTTTTTTGAGTATTTTTAGTCATGTTTGGTTGCAGCCACGGATGTGGAACCTGTGGATACGGAGGGCTGGCTGTACGTGCTGAATGACTGCATGAGCCCAAGGAAACCGCCAGGAGGCAGGCGGTGTCTGGGGGCAAATCTCCAGGTCGTCAGGTGCATCAGCGGCCCCCACCGCAGATGCGCCGTAAGAGTGCTCTTTTTATTCTAGAGATACTGAACTTTCCTCCGTATATTTTATTCCTTTATTCAAAAGCTGGGGGCCCTTTTTTCCAGGAGTATTCAATCATACCGCTGTGTCAGTTTTCTTCTGGTGCTCTTCTATAGTATCGTGAGAAGATATTGTCAGATTTATGAATAAACCTTGAATAAAATGATCCAGGCTTTACAAAAAAAAAAAAAAAATTCCCAGCTGGCATTTCAAATGTCCACCAACCTCAGAGAGCTCTACGGCCAGATGTTTCATCCACAATGAATGGGTCACCTGACGGTCATTAACTGGGGATGCAGATGCTGTAAAGGCTCCACAGTGGGACTGAACTGGGTTTTAAATAGCTGAGATACTTACTGTTCAATAACAGACACTCAGATACTTGTTGCCACATGGCGGAAGCCGGCAAACCAAACAGAAAAGTCTGAAGACACTGGAGACGACTTTTCCATTATCCTCAGAAAAAGAGCAGCAGCAGCAAGTCCCAAAGTTCAGTATGAGTTAGGAGGAAACTAGCAGTTACAGACGAAAGCTAGTGTGCCCTGTGTAATGAGTTACCAACACGTTACATAGAAAATACTACTCAATAGGTAGGATTTTGTAAAACAAGGAAGCGAATGAACAAACTAGGCACAGGAGAAAGATGAAAAGAAATTTAAGAAGAACCCTGAGGTTTCCTTAAGGTTGAAGACACAGTAATTTTCATTCCCCTATTCTTCCTAATTACCATTATTTTTCTAAATTTTTTTTTTTTTTTTTTTTGCGGTACGCGGGCCTCTCACTGTTGTGGCCTCTCCCGTTGCGGAGCACAGGCTCCGGACGCGCAGGCTCAGCGGCCATGGCTCACGGGCCCAGCCGCTCCGCGGCATGTGGGATCTTCCCGGACCGGGCACGAGCCCGTGTCCCCCGCACCGGCAGGCGGACTCTCAATCACTGCGCCACCAGGGAAGCCCTCTCTAATTTTTTATAAAGAGGAAGTATTTTTTATACTGATAAATTCTATTTGTTTACAAAATAAAAACTATTTCAGAAAAATAATGTAGATTTTTTTAAAGCTTTAAAAACATTTTCCAAGAAGAGGAAAAGGTAAAGAGTAGAAAAATTATTATAACAATAATTGAATACAATAATATATAATTAATTATATTTTAATATTATTATATATAATTATATATAGATTATACACTATAATTTATATAAATTATAATTTTTATGAATTATAAAATTTATAAAATTTATAACAATACTATATAAGTATATATTATAATTATATAATTATAATAATATATAATTATTAATGTAATAATTAAAAATGGTTATTATTTACCTTTACCTTTTTAAAGGTTCTTGCTATTATTCAAATTTTAAAAGGCTTTAAATGTTCTTGACTTACACAGCAGTTATGCTTCAACACTAGCTAAATTTTGGCTCTGGAGCAGCAAAAAGGAAGATATACCTGTTTCTTCAAAGTAAGCTTTTCATAAAAGATAAAAATATAAATAACAGAGTTAGGGAAAAACCTGTGATATGAAATTTGAATCGGAAACATCAACATAAATTCAAGTAATTGAGAAACTTCTTATTAGGAAAATTCTCGAGCATGTACAGAAAAAACAGCAAAATAAAGGCCTAAGCACCCATCACTTAGCTCCTTGATTTGCAGCATGTGGTCCAACAGGCTTTCTCTCCACCAGCAACTACTCCCGGGACCCCAGCATCTGTGAACTACTTCCGAGTAAATGCTGTGTCACCAGTAAGCACTCCAGTAAGAGCTGAGGACTCTTGTATCTTTTGAATAAACACAGTAACACATCCCAACTGATAATCATTCCTCTGTATGTTCAAATATCCAGTCTTCAGGTTTCCCTGATAGTATTACCATTTTGTTTACATTTCATTTACAGTTTGATCGCATGAAGAGACTCCCACGGGCCAAATGTGTGATAATTTAAACATCAGTGACTGAAATTCATTTCAACACACCGAATATGCAAAAATCTATGAAAAAGAAAGATAGTTAGCCACAACTGTATGTGACTGCTACTCTGACTCCTTACTCTGGAAACTGGTCATTGAAAAAGAACTAAGCACTTATCCTACCTTTTTAAGAAGAACTGTAATCACCGCCAGTTGATGAAGAAAAGCGTTCTTTAGAGGAGAATGCCAGCTAATACATGGAGAAGAAAAGTAAAAGTAATTTGAAAACCACCATTTTGCCACCTCTGATCAAATCACTGACTCGGGCAAGGATGGATGCAAAGATCATTAGGTAAAAAGCTGATGAGGAAACAAAGTATTCAAGCGGTGCCGAAGGGTGACCCAAAGAATACTTCCAGACTCAAGCGGGAAATGCGCACTCTGGCCGCCACCCCGTGACAGAGGTCAGACTCAGCACACTTTCAGCATGCACATCATTAACTAGAGTTCAATATTCATTTACAATCTCTTCATTTTGAGGCAGAGTTTACAATGAAATGTACGAATCTTACATAATTTGACAACACCTTTGTTACCAAACTCCTATCAACTGAAGAGGTGAAAATAACTTCCATTTGTTCACTCCCTGCTTTTCTTTCCTACAGAGCTGACATTGTATATTGACATCTATTCTTTCCAGGGAGGTTGAGTCAAAAGGTACATGGATTCTAGTGGACTAAATATTTGTGAAATTAATTTTGCCAATTCCAATGACTTTAAGAATCCTTTCTCACGCCTTCCAAAGGAGTTTCACTAAGTCCTTCTGCCTGCTGCCCTGCCCACTGCCCCACCTGCCCCATTCCAGCCCGGGGTGAGCACTGCTGTCACCAAGCCTTCAGGTTGCTGTCCGCTGGCCCTGGTTTTGTACAAAGTACTCTCCGCACTGCCGAGCTGTTGACGAGCTAGAACACTGATTAAAACACTGGAAAAAGCTAACACATATCTTGGCCAATTACTTAACCACATTTCTTTAGCCATAAAATTTAAAATTTTATTTTTTAGTTATTTTATTGAAATAAGTTAACCATCCACAAAACATTTTTTGAAAAGCTCTTAAATCCTGAGCTCAAGACTCAATATTAAAAGTTGTACTTATTCCTGTATATTAATTTTCTAAACGGTCATCTCACCTTCCAGAACTCCCTATCTCAGTGACCAGCATCTCAGTCCGTCCAGAGCCACGTCGTCTTGTCCACTTCTGCTCTCCCGCACTCTCACAGCTAATCCAACACCAAGCCTCCTCAGTCTTACTTCCGAACACCATAAATCAACCTACTTCTCTCCACATCCACTGCCACCACGCTAGTTTAAGACATCTTCCACCTCTCCTTTGGATTCCCATCAGTCTCCTAACTAGGCTGTTACACCATGAGCTCTGCAATCAGTTCTCCCCTCTGCAACGCTGGTGTTGTCCCGGCACCCAGCGCCCGCCCACCTAAAACTGCCTGAAGATTAAAGACCAAGAGCTTTCAGGAGGTCAAAAGGTCCTTCGCACCTTTCTGGCCTCACTCCATTCCAAATTTCATTTATGCCTAAACCCCCTCGGCCTTTCCGATCTTGAAGTGCTCTTCCCCTTGGTTTAGGAAACTCCATTCCTGTCTAGCGGGGTCTTTCGCAGGGCGTTCTTTTGATTACCTCCCAGACTAGGCCAGCTCTCCCCTGGTCAACCCCCCCTTTCCCCCGTGTCCCGCTATTTGCTTGTTGAGCTCAGAGTTAAGTGCGTCCACAGAACAGCTCATCTTTCCACGATTATAATTCTGTGATTATCTTATTACTGTTTCTCTCAGACGGTAAGTTCTGTGAAGCAGGGAACGCATCCGGTTTACCCTTCCCTGCATCGCGCTGGGCACGGTCAACAGTGGCTGATTTTCCAGAGCTCTCCACTCTGCACTTCCTTACACTGAAGCCTCTTATAACCTGTACTTGGAACTGCGGCTCTTCAGTAAGAAAATGTATTTACTTCTTTCAGGAGTCTTATGCCGTGAAGCCTAGTTAATGGTAAATGGGAAAACAAGAAATCCCAGATCACTCAGCGACCTTTCCCACTACGCCGCCTCTCTGGCCGCAGAGTGCAAAGAGCCTGCACGCCCGCCAGTTCTCCGCGCTGAGCCAGGGACTGGGGAGTGGGGGGAGCCCGGCGCACCAAACAGACCGGTCACGTGCATCTGTGGTGGCCACGCCCACCCGAGCCCCGCCCCCGCGGTGCGCCTGGGCCGTAGCGGGCCGTAGCGACGTACGGCCTGCGTGCGTGCCCGTACGTGCACAGGGATAGCGGGGCGGAAGGTCCAGGGGCCTGAAGGACCGTGGACGGCGGGTCTAGATGCTGCGGCTCCGGGGTGCGCGGACAGCAGCCTGGGCTCGAAGACGGCTTTAAGCCCGGCCGAATCCCCGAACCCGCGGCACGGTCTGCAGGGCCTGTCCGCTGGCGGGTGGGCGGCACTGAGCTTCCAGGGACAGGGACACGGCCGAGCGCAAGCCCGCGTCCTCCGCAGGCACGTCCCTACGACCCCGTCCTCCCGCTGCAGGTCCCCTCACCCGCGCAGCGCCCCTTGCCTTTAGTTTTACCTGTTCCGGGCCGCCGATTGGTAAGGTTTGGCAGAAGGAGCCCGCAAACGGGCTCCGCCGTGTGAGACCCTTTCACCTTCCGTAGTGGGCGGGGCTTCGGCCTGCGTCTTTAAAGGAAAGGAGACGTGAGGAGGCGCGCCTTTCCGGCCGGCGGCCTAAAGTCCTCCGACACAAAATGCGGAGGGCGAGGGGAGGTGCGTGCGGGAAGTTGCCGTTCACCTGGCTCCTGCCGCCGCAGGTGGTGCTGCGATCGGAGCTTCCCATCCCCTCGGTCCATTACGTTGGTGCCGACCACGGTGTGGCTGTATTCCCACTAGGCTTAGAGCTTTCATACACGTCTTTTTTATTTAATAAAATACTATTTTGATAGAATACTTAATAAACGATTTCATAAACGTCTTTATAATTATTGTGAGTTCGGGAGCACTGCTCACCTGCATTTGTAGATGAGCAGGCAGACTCGGGAAGCAGAGGCTCCCGTCGGTTCCCAGGTAAGCGGCACTGGCGGCCTGCGAGCGCCGGGCCGGGCGCGGAAGGCCCCCGTGGCGCCGTATCCCGGAGAGCTCGGAGCCGTCAGCGTTTGGCCGAGGACCACACGGGCGTGGGGCGTGCGTGCGGTGTCCAGGCTCTGGAGCAGTTTTAACCCTGGGAGCGGACCGTGCACCCGGTCTCTTGCCTGCCTGCTTTGGGGTCTGCGAGCCTGCAGACCGCCGTGCCAGCCCCTGCCCCTCTCGCCTCTTCTCCAGTAGGAAATTCCTCCTTGGCAGAGTGGGAATTCCTCAGTGGCCGTGACCCCCTGAAGCCACCTAGTTAGAGGATACTTTGATTTATATGAGAGCACACTGCTTCTATTGGATACTTGTAGTCCAGCAGGACACGTCGCTTTATTCTCATTAAACAGCTCAAGTCTCGCATTACCTCTTTCGTTTCAGATGAGGAAACTAATGCAGCCTTAAATAGTTCCTTGAGAGCAAAGACCAAGTTTCCGTTTCCTCATCAAATCCACGGCGTCGTCGGGCATAGTAGGTACTGAATTTTCGTTGAAAACAGTGAAGTGGTAAACCCAGAAAAACTATGTGAGGCCCAAAGGCCAAGGTTAGTATTTGCATGTTGGTCTTCTCCAAGTTAAACATGAAGAATTAAAGATTCATTTTATCCTACCAAAAATATTCTTTAATAGCAAGGTGTGTTTGTTTAGTGTAGATCTGGGGATGGAGTGACCAGCACAAAACTTGGGAAATGGTAGGTGCTTGTCACCTGCAAATGCCCGCATTTACCTGTGTGCGTGCCCGGGCAGTGTTACACAAGTGGTTGACTTCTCTCGAGTTGTTTAATCCTCAGGAAAATGTAATGACCTCATTTCACAGATGAGGAAACTGAAGCCTGAAGAAAGTAAGTAATTTGCCCAAGGTCACGCAGCTAGTAGCAGATTCAAGGATAAAACAACCCAGGCAGCCTGGTGCCAGAGTTGGTGTTCTTAATGCTGAATGTCCCTTATGAAATGAGTGTCAATGGAGTTACACGTCTGGGAAGATACTAAGTGAAATTGGTTGAAGAGTTTAATACCCAAACTAAGGACTTAAAGTTTGGTGAGATTATGGTTCGAATAAATTCACACCAAGTTGTCCTTGGTAACTGGAGCTACCTGTCAGCATCCTTTTTTTTTTTTTTTTTTTTTTTTGCAGCCCCTCTTTGAAGGTATGAGTGGCCAGAATAGATGATTTGGGGAGTTATCTAGACTGCCATTGTGAGATATCTCAACAAGAGAGGGGCTTTGGTGTTCCTGGAAGGAGATGAGCAGGAAAGGGTGGGTGTTACAGACATGCCCTCAGAGAGAGAAGCAGGTTCTTTTTAGCTCTTCTTTTGAACTCTGCTCTGACCTCCAGCTGAAATGGGGCCAGGCAGCTTCAAAAGAATTGTTGATTGTCTTGGGCTCAGCTCCAGTGGGGGTGACTTTGAAGACCTTTGAATAATGATAGTAAAGCAGGTAACTGGGTCTTTCAGGACCCCTCCCTGTACTTACGGCCTCTGCTTGCTAAGGCACCCTTCTTGGTTTGGGGACAGAATATGACTACACCACAAAACCCCTGTAAGCTGTCTCTTTCAGTATGTGCAGAGAAGAGGACTCTCAGAAGTGTATAGAGCTTCCCAAATTGTTATTGTCTCTACCCGTAATTTACCAAAAAAGCAAAGCCCAGAATGTAGAAGTGTAACTCCGTAATATGACTCAAATCCTGGCTATTCTAAAACTTCTCCATTTTCCACCACAGGGTAATTTCCATGATACTTTTCCTGGTTGGTCCCTGAGCGACACATTTCCTCACACAAGGCAGGTATTGATGTTTTTGCTCTGACGAAGGATTAAAGGAAATATTCTGTCCCTCTCCTTGCCTGTTAGCTTTCAAAGTCCCCTCTCTCCCACTGGTGCGGACGGAGGTGTGTGAAACACAGTTGCTCAGCCCAGGTCATTGAGGTTCAAGATATCTGTCCCACAAAGTCGTTACTCTGTGGGTGATTTCTTTAAAAGTTGTCAACACTAGGCTGTGTCTTCATGATACCACAGTGACTGCAACAAGTTGAGAAGCTACTCTGCTAATAGTCCTGCGTTTGTTTCGAAGGTCTGTGCGTGTGGCAGAGCCTGCGTGAGGTCCAATCTCTGCCTATTCTTCAACAGGTAGTTGTTAATGGATTGCAGGTAGTTTAGATGCCCCCTTGCCTCCCTCCATTACACTGTAAACTCCTGCCGGGACATTTTGGTAAAACTAAGGAATGGGAGTCTATTGCACGTGAGAGCCTGTGCAGTGCAAACTACATCCAGTAAGAGCGCTGGCTTAAACGGCAGCCACTTTCTCGTCACAGTGCCATTTAAAAACCGAGAGGGTCCGTGCTCTGCTCTCCTGGGTACGTGTTTACAAACTTGTCGAAAGGGACAGAGAAAGCAAGGTGCGCACAGGGCTTTGGCTGATGTGGGGTGACTTCAAAACCTCCGGAAGATGCTCGCAGCCCAATACCATGTGTCTATTCTCATAACACATGAAAGCTGGAAGCCTTCTTACAGAATCTGTACCATTATCCACAGGCAGAAGTGTGATTAATGCGTTCTAAACGTGTAAACATCTGTACACTTAAAAAAACAAACAAAAAACAAAACTCCAAACGAGGAGATTCCGCCCTCCCTCAGTATCTCATTTCGTTGTTTTAAAGGACTGAGGAAATCTTCCTTTAAGTAACCTAAATCCATCATGCAGCTACTTCTGCTGGTTCCTCAGAAGAACTGGAACATCTGGTGACCACATCTGTGTTAAAACCCTTCACATACTCTCAAACTATTATTAGATTCAGAAAAAATTTCTTTTTTAAAAAAATTTATTTATTTATTTTTGGCTGGGTTGGGTCTTCGTTGCTGCGCTCGGGCTTTCTCTAATTGCAGTGAGCGGGGGCCACTCTTTGTTGAGGTGCGCGGGCTTCTCCTTGCGGTGGCTTCTCTTGTTGCAGAGCACGGGCTCTAGGTGCGTGGGCCTCAGTAGTTGTGGCACGCGGGCTCAGTAGTTGTGGCTCACAGGCTCTAGAGCACAGGCTCAGTAGTTGTGGTGCACAGGCTTAGTTGCTTCACGGCATGTGGGATCTTCCCGGACCAGGGCTCGAACCCGTGTCCCCTGCATTGGCAGGCGGATTCTTAACCACTGCGCCACCAGGGATGTCCCAGAATAAATTTCTTTATCATGTAAAATTTCCCATAACATTAGACTCCAGATTAATCATTTATCAAAAGGGATGGCACCAATGTTTAAAACATGATGGTGGTTGGGAATGAGCAAAACAAGTTTGTCTAAAATGAATAACAGTGTGATGAATTTTTTTAAAAAGCTCTCATGTCTACTAAGTAAAAGAATATTTATATATGGAAGGGCCATTTATCTTCTGTGAAAAATCTCTTGTGCAACCGAATGAAGCAGAAAACAAATAGGTTCAAAAGTCTCCTTGGGAAAAACGACAGGGCCACATGCTTCCATTTCAAAGATGTTAAGTTTAGGAGTGAGTCAGTTAACTTTGGTCATTTTGAAACACTTAATGAAAATAATTTCCTTTACCATGATAAGACATCATGCAGAAATACAAAGAGCTAGTACAGGAAACTTGATGAAAGGTGCTGTTTCCTACTGTGTAAGTCAAAGCAAAGCAGGACCAAGTTATTAGTGTTCTACATTATAAAGAAAACCCAATAATGTGTTTAAACAGCCACATGAGATCTAGTTAGAAGGCTATGTAAGGAAGCAGAACTAACAGTAAATATCATGTTAGTGATGAAACAAATTTGTGCTCTCACTGTTTCCCGTCTTTGAGGGAAATGGAATTAAAAGCAAATCATTACATCTTGGCAAGTTCTCAGATGTGGAGTTTCACACGTTTACTGTCTAGGGAGGACTTTCCGCTGGACATTTCCGTCACTGTTGGGCTGATTTCACCCCCTGGAAGTTGCTAGCTTCCACTGCAAAGATTTTAAAGGCTGTTTTGCTTGCAGCCTGGGACGTATCCATGACCTTACCGAAGTGGAAGTGAAAGCTCTCAGTTTTTCTTCTTCTTTTTTTTTGGCAACAGTAAATCTACCAATTTTACAGTCAGTTGAACAGCAATAGATGAATTTGTTTAAAGTCTGCATTCACAAAGAAAATCTGAACTTCAGTGGCTTGAACGCCTGAAGCTGCAGCGTGATAGTTGAAGGGCAGACATGCTTACAACTTGCTCTAGGCCACTGTCACCTGCTTCTCCGCACAGGTGCTGACCCCTCCCTCAGTCGATCTGGGGCATCCTGATGGGGGAGCAGGAAGCCTGGCCTTTGTGTGCTCCAGAGAACGCTTTTCCAAGGACTGGGCCACTGTCATCTGCTTCTCCGCACAGGTGCTGACCCCTCCGTCGATCTGGGGCCTCCTGAGAGGGGAGCAGGAAGCCTGGCCTTTGTGTGCCACAGAGAACGCTTTTCCAAGGACTGGGCCACTGTCACCTGCTTCTCCGCACAGGTGCTGACCCCTCGGTCGATCCGGGGCCTCCTGACTGGGGACCAGGAAGCCTGGGCCTTTGTGTGCTCCAGAGAACGCTTTTCCAAGGACTGGGCCAGTATTCTCCAGCAGTCACAGGAAGCAGAAGAAAGAAAAGGTTAAGGGCCACCACCAGGGTCAGAATAGGTTAAGTTTAGTTAACATCAGAGGTTATAGCTTTTAACAAGAGCTTCAAGAAAACTTATTCGAAGATGCAATTTGTTTCTTCTTTGTCAGCTGTTATTTTTTTTTTATCCTATTGATAGTGACAGCTTAACAAACTTTTTATTTGCTAGAGGTTTTCATCCTTTAGAGGATAAAGGACTGTTCCTAAAAAGAGATGCAGGTGGAGAACTTTATAAAGCTTCCATGACTTTCAAATTGAGAGCTTTAAAATAGACTCCCTGCTTGGCTAAGTCAAAAATAATCTGTGAGGGATGTTTAAAAAAATCCCTGTTGGAAATGGAGGACTGCTTCTGAAATCAGATGCAGAGGCTCAGATTTCTAGAAGCTTCTTTGTGTGTATTTTGCTTTCATCCATTCTAGGACAGTTTTCCCAGTTGTTATTCAAAATTACCAAAGAGGCCTCCTGTGAACCTTCCATACATGTATTTCTTTAAATTTAGAGCATCGTACTGAGAAGAACTAGTTGTTTATTGTATTTCTGTGTGAGCAGAAGAGATGGCCACAAGTTTCTGTACCTGCCGTCTATGTTCCTATCATTCTGTTAGTCCACATTTTCTGATCAAGGACTGAAAGGTTCCAGAAATTGGTCCTTCAAAGGAGGGTCATGTAAACTCTAGCTTTTCAATTGGAAACCCACACCTTTCAATAGGTGTGATTACCCAGGGCTGATGTTGAGTGTCCTGTGTCATACGAAGGTGCTGTGCATTATTTAGCTGCATTTCTGCCATAGACGAGAGGCTTGACTTTCTTTGAATGAGTTTTATATATTTATTTAACTGAGGTTTTGTTTTTGATTTGTTTTTGTTTCTTGGGGCCGCGCTGTGTGGCATGCAGGATCTTAGTTCCCTGATCGAGAATCGAACCCATGCCCCCTCACTGGGAGGGCAGAGTCTTAACCACTGGACCGCCCGGGAAGTCCCTAGCTGAGGTTTTAAAATGTTCAGCTTGGGTCTCCAGAGCCATGCTTTCTATCTGATGTTCAGCAAGATAAACATAACCTACACATCCAAGAGCTGTCCTGTAATATGCATTTGACGGCATAATGGTTTCAGGTATGGTGAGGATTCATTTAATTATTATTTGGGAAATAAGATGTTTTGTATACGAGAATCTTCCAGATACCTAAGCTTACCTCTCAAAAGAACACAAAACTTCTTACCATTTTGAATAAAAGTATTTAATATAATGTATTACAAACTTTATTGCTTTCTGAAACGTGGTATAATGAATGTTGTTTTCAAGAATGGGGCATTATGACCACACATCATCATACGTGGTGTATAAGACAGTCACGTGTACTCAGTGCACTACACTACGTGCCCGAACTGTCGTGATTTTGAATTTGTGATTCCCCTTTTTATAGATTTTCTTACTGTTCTCTTGCCATTATACTGCCAGCTACCCCGTGTTGCTCTAAGTGCCTACCTGGCTTTAACAGTTCTCCCTGCCTCCTAATGTTCTGCTCAAGGTCAAGTTTAATCTCACCTGGCCTAATGCAGGGATTACTTAAGGGGACCTGTAGCTCTGCATCCCACCTTATTCCAAATCAGCCCACACACTATGGCCAGGATAAGCTTGCGTCAGTAAAGCTCCATTCACACCAGTGCCTTGCTAGAAAAACTGCTGGCGATTCTCCACCGCCTGCCTGCTGAATTGGAGTGTGATTTTCCACTCCAGCCTTTATTGTCCTCTGCAATGGATCTATAGCCTATTGTCGTTGACAAGTCAGTCAATTTGCCTGCTCTGCCCAGGCTCCTTTCTCAGTCTCTGCTCCTGGACACCACCCCTGAGAGGAGAGACTTATAGTCCAAAAGTCCCGCCCTCATGCCCTCTCCCATTCATAGCTGATTGGACCAGGGCAGGAGCCTGACCTACCGGAGACCAGTCTATACACGGTGACAACTTACAAAGTCAAACTGGGAGATTTGTTGGGTGTCAAAGGGCGCTTGGGGCAGAGATACTCTTTCTCCTCTTTCCCAGGTTTTAACTGAGCACATAGTTGCCCAGAATAAAGACAGTACGTGTAGCCTCCCTTACAGACAGGTGTGACCATTTGACTACGTTCTGGCCAGTGGAATATATATATATATATATATATATGTCCCCCATAAGTCCTGGGAATGTCGTAGTTTATGCCTGTTATCCTGGTATGATTTTTTGTTTTAAATTTTATTCATTTTTGGCTGCATTGGGTCTTCGTTGCTGCACGCGGGCTTTCTCTAGTTGCAGCGAGCGGGGGCTACTCTTGTTGCGGCGCGTGGGCTTCTCATTGTGGTGGCTTCTCTTGTTGCGGAGCATGGGCCCTAGAGCACGTGGGCTTCAGTAGTTGTGGCGCACTGGCTCTAGAGCGCAGGCTCAGTAGTTGTGGCGCACGGGCTTAGTTGCCCCGCGGCATGTGGGATCTTCCCGGACCAGGAATCGAACCCGTGTCCCCTGCATTGGCAGGTGGATTCTTAACCGCTGCGCCACCAGGGAAGTGCCTGGTGTGATTATTAATAGCATCCTCTTTCACCCTCACAAGTTTTCCAGTTTAGGTGGCATATGACATGGTCACCCTAAATAAGCAGGTATGTTATGTGCAACTTCCAGAAAGTTCTCTCAGGAGGAGAAGTGTGCTCTTGTCCCCTTCCTCCTTTCTGCTGGCTCAGAGGTGCACATGACAGCTGGAGCTTGCATGGCCTCCTGGAGCAAGCAGGTTCCCGGTGGAGCTCGGGTCCTGACACTGCGGAACCCCGTGCCTCTGGATTCCTGACTGTGAGAGAGGAGCTAACAGGCTTTTATACTGCAGCTAAATGCCACACACACCTGTTGTTCACACGGATGAGTCGGTCTATGGAGAGAAGTAGGACCAGGCCAGACACGCACAAGGGCTAGACTGCGGGGCCCTGTGAGCAATGGGGTAGGAGCCTTCATTTCTAACCTTCCAACTGCAGTCCCCCTGGAGCACGCTGGGATTCATTTCCTGTCTTCAGATAACTCTTAAGTGGATTTTCTTACGGTAACTGTCTGTTGATTGAAACCAGACATCTTTACAGCTTCAACCCTCTTCACCCACCTCTGCTGAGCAGCCAGACGATGACTTGCACTTCCCTGTGTTTGTGCTTTTCTGCCTCTGCCCATTCGTGCCCCACCCTCTGCCTGGAATCCAGACCAAGTGTCCCCGCTTCACGAAGGCTTCCCTTAGTGTCTCCCTTCTTCGGACCCTGTCATTTTACGTGTGCTTATTCTGTGCCGTTTATTTTTCTCTGTCTCCTAACGTAGTTACGTACATGTTGGCATATCCCGCCCTCTGCAGTGTCAGAGCTTTGCAGGGGCCTTTGCTCCTTGCGTTGTGCAGAGAGGTCAGCCTAGGGCCTGCATGTCTTTAATGCACATCAGGTATTTGTTGTGGGCTGTGAAACGCACAACTAAGCCTTTTCAAGTGGTCTCTGAATAAACTTGTAGGAGCTTTGGTGCAGGATTTCATGTCTTCTAGAGGCTTCTCTTTTCCTCTGCTGGCTTGGGGTTGACAATACTTAATAGGATACCACTAGGTGTTGAATTACAGTTTTAGGAGGAACCTTTCTAAACCACTTGGGAAGCTCTCTGAGGTGGGCATCTTTTGTTGAAACAAACTTCAGTGCTAAGTAGCATGCCTACTACTGTAGTAATTTACAGTTGCTGAATTAGAAGCACAGAAAGTCTAAACAATTTATGAAAAAAAATCACAGGGAAAGTCGGTGTCTATAAAGGAGTTACAACTCGGTCTTTGGATTTCCTTGTGTTAATTACCATACTATGGACTCTATAACTGCAACCAACATTCCATATCATCATCATAAGAATCGTCAAAGGGTTATTAACGGATCACACATGTATACCATTGGGCTGACCTTGCTGCCTCTCAAAACAGAAAGTTCACAACGAAGTAGAAGACCCAGTCTAACCACGTCTTTAATTTTCTGTTCGTGATTGATGGATTTTTGCAACTGACGTGGTCAAATGTTTCGGTATTAATGCTCGCAGTAAAACACAGACACCATACAACGGATCCATGTGTAATTATAACTGCATCTTTAAATTATCACTGTGAGGACGTGCAACAGAAAAATGGGGACTCGTGAAGAGTATGTGCTCCTCACGTTTCTGATGCATCATTTATAGGCTGTAACTGACGGCCTTTGACAATTTCTAGTGCCCCCTTTCACACTCAACCGTCATGTCAGGACCCACTGGTGTGGGTTAGCCTTTTACACTAATAATAGTTTAAGTCATAAAAGTTGCCACCGATTCTACTTTATTGTTTACAAATTAGAATGGATTTGAAGTTTCTCTTTTTGTAATTGGCATCCAGCTCACTTGCTTTCTTGAGTCTGGGAGAGATTGCTGCTGAGTTACAGTTGGTACAACAAGGGCTGCATTTTACCCCAAACCTAGTTAGACCAGGCCCTCACCTCTCTCTGGACACCCCGAGCGTGGCCAGGGGGCTCACATAGGGGCTTTGTCACAAGTGTGTGGGGCTGTCCCAAAGAGTGACACTTGCTTTCCCAGGCAAAGGCGCTGGCATGGATGAAAAGACACAACCAGACTGAGATACACACTCATACTGTGAACGTGACAGAGTCCGAGAAGAAAACACAGGACAGTGGGGATTCCATGTGGGTAGGGGGTCTGGAGAACCCCGTGGCAGGCTGGGCAGACCTGGGGGCAGGTGGCAGGGGAGCGGGTCTGGCTCTTTGGGAACCTCAGAAACATTATGGTCAATGAAAGAACATGTATTGTTCTTACATTTATAAGAAATACCCAGGGTTTCCCTGGTGGTGCAGTGGTTGAGATTCCGCCTGCCGATGCAGGGGACACGGGTTCGTGCCCCGGTCCGGGAAGATCCCACATGCCACCGAGCGGCTGGGCCCGTGAGCCATGGCCGCTGAGCCTGCGCGTCTGGAGCCTGTGCTCTGCAACGGGAGAGGCCACAGCTGTGAGAGGCCCGTGTACCGCCAAAAAAAAAAAAAAAAAAGAAAAGAAAAGAAAAGAAATACCCCAAAATGACAGCTCCATGGAGACGAAAAGTAGATAATGGTTGCGTAGAGCAGGGCGTGGCAATGACGAATGATTGTAGATAGAAAAGAGGTTTTTGTTTTGTTTTTTAGGGTGATGGAGGTGTTCTAAAATTAGATTGTGGGGATGGTTGCACAACTCTATAAATTTACTAAGACTCATTGAATTGCACAATTAAAATGCGTTGATTGTATAGTATGTAAATTTTCTAGTGTGTATTGATATTATATATCAGTAAGGCTACTTGTAAAAAGCCAAAGGAAACGTTATTTTAATAATAATTAAAACACTTCTAGGAAAATCTTATTATATAAAAAGGTCATCATTTTACCAAATTTCTGTTCTTAGTATTGCATCTGTTTTATCTCAATGACCTGTAAAATGCCCATTGGGATGTGAACTATGAACTGCATTTTTATTTTCCTCAAATTATTATTATGCAAAAAAAGCAGCTTGTATTTTTTTCGGTTTATGTGGTATTAGATAGGAATAAGTTTATTTTCCCCAGGGAGTCAGTATTCCGTGGAATTGAGGGCGCTCAGATTTTATACTTTTGCCTTAACAATTACAACATATAGTTGTAGTAGAATTTTGATAAAGTTTATGTTTAAAAACTACCATAATTTGAAAGTATCATTGGGTTACTGCTGACAGAAAATACTTTATCATGTAAAATTAAAATACAGCTACATTTTGCATTAGGTCTTGAATCAGTTTCAGTGAGAGAGATTTTATAAATTCAGCCTGTGTGCAAATAGAATTTCTTTTATAAATTAACCTGTATAAATGGTAATGCCTGTTATTCCACAAGAATATAGATTTCTTATTTTTACCAACAATTGTCTAAAATGCTCTCATGAAAGGAGACTGCGCTAGAGCCGACCCTTCATATACAAAGTGTCTGAGTGTCTGAGGTGCTCTGTAGAAGCTGGATCTGGACGTTAGTCCTACAGACTCCACAAGAATTTCTATTCTGTCGTTAGACTCTTTAGGGAAAGTCTTGTCTCGCTGGTTGGAGGGTCTCCCTCACGGTGTTCGTGTTGAATCATTCTCACGTGCCCTAGAACGCCATGCTGAAAGGGAGTCAGGCCCCTGAGGACAGGAGCTCAGTTTGGTGAATTGTGTCCCTAATTCCATGACAGACGACTCACGGGCTTCCTGAGGGGGCAGCACACACAACCGCTAGCAAAGCTGCACGCGAGCCGTCTGTGCAGGAGGGTCTTTGCCCACAGGAAGGATTCGTCAGCCAAGCACCAACAGTCAGAGGAAGGCCCCAGACAAGGGGAGTACGCAGGGGTCAAACAACCCTGGGAAGCAACTTCCCAAAGTCCAGCACCTGGAGTTAGTGCCAGACCAGGGGACGCCGTCAGGGTGGCCCTGGACGTGGTGCCGAATTCACCGGCCTTCTAACTTGCAGTTTCAGCTCCTTCTTGGAACTCGCGTACAAATCCGGGTGGGGCGTGAGTGTCGGCAAGCTGGGGGCTCAGCCAGGACTGCCAGGCATTTCCCATCCTGCTCTTCCTGGCTGTCCTGGGGTGCTGCCCCCAGGGACCTGGGCTTTTCCTGCCTCCGAGACAAGGGCTGGGTCCGGGGTGCTCTGCGAATCCTTCCCTGACATTCTTTTTCGAGGATGCCTCCTCGCTGGTCTAAGTGAGGGAGGGATTCTGTGTTGTTTTTGAGAAAGAGAATTCTGGGTCAGAAAACTGAGCCTTGACACCCAGGACTCCTGGTCTGAATTAAGGCTTCCTGCAGATCCCACCTGGCCCGGGCCTGAGGGCTGAACAGCTTCGGGGCACTGTTACTAATAATGATATAATATATGATACGTATACACACGTACGTATGTATACAGCTTACCGTGTGCTCTAGACACTCTTCTAAGCATGTTACATCTATTGACTCATTTAGTTCTCATAAAAACTCTCTGATTAATTACTATTCTTATTCTTATCTATTCTTTCATAAATAAGGATGCTGAGAGAAGAGAGTAACTTGCCCAAGGTCACACAGCTAATTCACAGCAGAGCTGGGATTAGAACCTAGGAGGTCTGTGTCCAGAGTTCATGCTCTTACCTAATGTACTACAAATGAGAGTTAAAATAATATTGTGATATGTTATTTATGCAATAATAATAATAGTGACATTATTATTGGCATCAATTTGAATAGATACCTAGGTCTTACTTAAAGTGAGTTATAATCCCAGAACTTCCTTCACTTCTCAAAAACACTGTAGGGAGGTGATATCGAAAATCATCTACTAGAGGGGAATATTTATAATTAGTTAATATTTTATTTTCAAAATTCTTTGTTTTCCGTGTGGAGGACAGAGCTCCATTGTGAGATATATATTTGCTAACTGCGTCTTGTACCACCTATAGTTCCTTGAGCAATTAGCTTTAGCTCTCTGGATGCGTCTTCATCCTTAGAATGGGATAATATTGTCACAGAATCACAAGGATCAAACATGATAAATTAAAATATTTTGGAAACTCTAAAGCAATATAGAAAGGTAAGATATTATTCATCTCCTGATCCCAGGTCCCCTCGAAATACTTATCTCTGAGGATTTTCAGACTTCTACACATAAACTGAGGAGGAGGAAAGCTACACAAACCGGTGCTACCTGAAGTGTGGTCTGTGGACCGGCAGCTCCAGTGGCCCCTGGAAGCTCGTTAGAAACGGCATTTCTCGGTGTGTTCTCAGATCTACTGATCAGTAACTGATTGCAGGTGCGGAGCCCAGCAGTCGTGCTCAACAACCTCTCCAGGGGATTTGGACGCACGCGAAGGTTTGAGCGGCGCTGTTGTGGAGGGTTTTCATGCATTCTTCAACAAATATTTATGGATGATCCTAGAAGGGGCCGGTGGCTGTCCCGGGAGGATAAGACACAGATGCTCTCCTCAAGGAGAGTAGCTCCTTCTTGATGAACCCCTTCTCATCCTTCAAGATACTGTTCAAGAGCCCCCTGGAGGACCCCACAGCCCACGGCACGTAGACTGACTGTGGCCACACTGGCGCCGCCTGCGTCTTCACTAGCGCCCCCACACCTGTCCTCCCACCTGGAGGCCTGTCCCTGAGAATTGCTCTTCCCAACCGTCCCGTGTTCTGTGCGGCCTCCGTGCTCCTGTGCTCACTGGTCTCTCTGTGAAGCCTTCCCTCCTTCAAGGGCCACTCCCGGGAAGCCTCCCCGCCCTCCGTGCGGACCGTCACTGTCCATCCCTCTGCGTCTCCTGTGTGCCTCCACTGGGCCTCTTTCAGGTCATAAGATGAGATGTTTTATGTCTGGTTTTCCCCTAAACTAGAAGTGTGCATTTTAAATTTCTAGATCTCCAGAGCTTGATAACATCCACTGAGGGAAGACAGGAGCAAAGTGAGGGAGAGGGGGCCGGGGGGTCGGGGGTGGGCGTTTGCCTTTTTGCTTTGTAAGGCGTCACCTCCATTCACCTGCTGTGCAAACAGGATGATTTTGTCTTTGGCGTGGAAGGGACTTTTCAAAGCCCGACTCTTGAAATGACCTGCAAATTTCATCAAATTCAGTAACTATTTCTTTTGCACCTACTGCCTAAAAGGCACTGTGGTTGCTGCACTGAATGATGCTGCCCTCGGGCAGCTCCCAATCCAGCAGAAAGACAGAGCACCCAGTGCCCCTGACTAAGCCAGGTGACAGTGCTTTACCAGGGTCGCAAGACTCAGAGGGCAGGTCAGGAGAGCAGTGGCCCAGGAGAGGGCAGGGTGATGAAGGGGTGGCCCCAAATAGGAGCTGTTCCAGGTCCAGGTGGAGAAGGGGCTCCGCCCAGGCCTCCCTGGAGGGATGGGCAAGTGACCATCTACACCGGCGGCCTCATCTGTGTAGGATCCGTTCCCCTGGCGCAGCCTGCATGGCACACGTGGGGACCTCCGGCTGCAGTGCAGGTTCAACCCTGCTCCCCCCAGCCCGTCCTTACCCTCCTGAGGATAATTGTTGTTAACCGAAGTTGATGTCCACCTCTGTGACTGCTGGACGCAGGGAATCTGGGGCACAGAGCCAGGAAAGCGGGGTAAGCAGCATCCTTTCAGAACACGGCTTCGAGAGAGCGCAGTTTTGACAGAGGGCTCTCTTTACACCTACCTGCTCTGTCAGTGGCTGCAGTGTCTGCTGCTGTCCCCTGAGACATGGACACATTCAAATGAGAGGGTGTAATCTCGGCGCTAGAAGGGAAGACTCCTTGCATTTCTCCCCAGGTGGTCTCCACTGTGTGTTTTCCCATCAGAAGGCAAGCCGCCTGGCAAAGTGGGAGAGAGTGTGGGCTTTGCCGGTGGGTGAAACAGGGCTTAGACCCTGACCTTGTCATTTGTGTGCTGTCACCTTGGGCAGATTGCTGACCTTCTCTGTTTTTCTTACTCCTTTGCAAAATGAAGATCATGATTTCAGTTTGTAGCTGGAGCGTCTCATGTATATTAAGTGCAACAATATTATTGCTACTGCTGCTTTAGGGTTACATGAAGTGCTGTAGGATGGACAGGATCAGGGTTTCCATAAGCTGGTGATGTCAGACCACTCCAGCAGAACCGTTAACCTTGAGTCTGCCCGACGGCAGCCCAGGAGCGAGGGTGCGATGGGTGGGGGACGGTGGCGAGGCTGAAAGGGAGGTGCATTCGCACCCGGGGTCCCTGTCGCTGCCTCTCCCCATCTTAATGCTGTGTTCCCCTGTCATTCTCCTCCACCATCTTCTCCTCTCTCTACACTTGTACACCCAGAGGGAATTTCAGATCAGTGTCCTGGGAGGTGGAATTTTGATCAGTTGGTCACCTGGAATCCTCCGGATGGCATTCTTAAGCCTCTGCCGTCTTCCTAAACGTAGGGCTGGTGCCACGGTCCTCTGCTAAGTCCCCTGTTCCTTCTAGAAGTTTGCAGCTGGGAGCTGTGGCTTGGCGTGCAGTGGTGGGCTGCCCTTCTGTTTGGAGGTGGGAAGTGGGTGGAAGCTGGTCGGGGGGAGGTGTGCAGTGTGGAGGAAACAGGGGGGAGGCGGGAGGGGCTGGCTGAGAAGATCGAATCATGTTTCCAGAAGCCCTGAGGCTCGTTTGAAATACTGATTCCTCTGGGAGGTCACAGCTCAGCCTTTGGGGTGCTTTCAGAGAGACTATTTGTACATTTTGGTCTCTGTTTCAGAGTTGCCTCCTGGGCTGCGACACTCTAGCTTTGCTGAAGTACTGTTTAAAAAAGAAAGTAATAATTACTAACTTCGTACTCAGAAAACAAAAGCTTTCACATAAGCATCTCCTTCCACTGCTCTGGGCAGGGGTGGGGGCACGGGACCTGGAGTCTTCATCTCTAGCTAAAGCAAGGTTCTTGGAATAAATTAAGTAAGGACTTTCATGCCCTTGAAGGGAATGAGCGTCTCAAGGTCGGGCCAGCTGGGACCTGCCGTCTCACTGTGGTTCCCGACTTCCTTAGGAAGGTTAGTTAGTCAGTGAAGTAGAGCGGGTACGGGAATTCTCGGTACTTTCTGCTCAGTTGTGTTGTGAACCTAAAACTGCTCTAAAAATCGTCTATTAAAAAAATCCAACAGTGTGGAGTTCGAGTGAAATTAGCCGAATCGATGTTTTAATGATGGGTTAGAATCTTCTGTGCTTATTATTTATATGTCTGTGTCATGTATGTATGACATATGACGTTCTCAATCAAAATAATTAATCAACGACAAGAGAAAACAGTTCAGAAAAGAAGATGAGACCGTCGGGTTTAGACGGCAGGCCACCCTACTCTGTGGAAGAACACAGAGCTGAGTTCAGCTACCGACCCACCACCGCCACCAGCATAGGGACCGAGAGAGGCACCTGCCTGGATACAGAGAGCTGAGCATCCTGAGTGTGACTGAAGCACCCAGAGAACTGGAAGGCTGGGCCCGGATTCTTGGCACGGCCTCTGCCTTGTGGCGGAAGGAACTCCAGGGGCCTCCTGGACTGTCTTGGACTCACTGGGATTCTCAAGGAAGAGCAGACCTCTCAGGTGAGATCCCTGGGTCCAGGAGCATCAGCACCGCTGGGGGGCTTGTTGGAAATGCAGGGATCCCAGACCTGCAGGGTCGAATCTGTGTGAAGTGTGGGAGTCTCTGCTGATGGCTCACCTGGAGCAAAGCAGAGCCTGCGGGCGTGGGCGGGGCCAGCATTCCCCAAGGTGTTCCCTGACCGTCCAGAGCGCCCGTCTCCATGGGGCCCAATGACGAGATGGCGTTAGCCACTGGGCGTCCCTGTGGACAGCCGCTCCGTGGGTGCAGGAGGCCCTGGATTTTAACACTGCCCTGTTTACTGGAAGCCACATCATCCTCCTTGAAGTGGCCGCTCTGAGACTTACCCCAGGAGACCGGCTTTGTGGGCACAGAACCCAAGAGCCCAAACAATCTTATCATAAGACACTGAGATTATCGGGTGAAAGCAGCTTTTGATCTTATCTGAAGCAGGCTCGTCTGCGTAAACTGCTACTACTGGAGACGTCTGCTCCTTTAGATTAAGTTTCCTGTGGCCCTGCTTTCGCAGCTCAGAGCTCTGTAAGTGCATTGTGGTTTATGACTTCTGTCCTCAAAACCCTCTCGAAAGCAAGGAGCCCCTGCTAACCTGTACACGTAGCTAGGATCCCTCCCCCGGTAGCCTCTGATAGTAATAATACCCCTTATTAGTGCTTGCCAAAGACCTCACAGCTGGGAGTGGATTTACATGAGGTCTGACCCCAGAGCTTTCGACCATCATGCTGTAACGCTTCCGTGCACGTGTGCCTGACACTCTGCTAGGGTCAGAGAACGTTTGCTCATGCAGGCGCCCCAGGTCATCCCGTCTCCCACGTGGGGTGGCTCTTCCCAGGGAGAGAAGGGTGGTGGGGATGTTCTGAGGTTCCGGGCACCTCGTGCCTTTGCGACCCTGAACCCTCCCCTCCCCTCCATTAGCAGCCCCCCTCCCGACCTTATTCTCAGCCACAGATGCTGCCGTTAACGGGAGCAAGCGTGTGGAGACAGAGGATGTAGAAGCAGCTGGAAGTCCTCCCGAGAATTCGGTAACCTGGCCCTTGTGCTCCTCCCGCAATAAGGGAGGCCTGTGTGATGGTGGAAAGTCACCAGTGATTTGGGGGCATCCATTCCTGGTCTCCCCGGTGCTGTTCTCTGGAGGCTGAACTGGGAGCCCAGCCCGTCCGCAAGCCCCCAGCTCGTGGCACCGGGCTCCATGGAGAGCAGTGCCCTGGGGTTTACTGGCATTACAAGAGCAGACACTAGTATCGATACAAACGCACAGGTGACGGCAGAATGATGGCTGCGACTGGAAACGCTGGTACGGAGCTTGTAAGCGTTGGTGGGTGAGGGAGAAACCGTGAACTTGTTTTTCTAGATTCAGACACTTCTATCGGATTCAGGGTTGACACAGGAAGGCTAGTTATGTGGCGCATCTCCTCCGGGATTTCCTCTTCAAACATCAGCCGGTCCGGTTCCTTCTGTGCAAATCATTTTGAGCATTTATCCTGCTTGTCATTAACATAATCTCTCCTGGGCCATCACCCTAGCCGCTCTCCTCTGAAACATTTCACAGGGAAGAAAAGCTCAGAAGGGGTGGGGGAAATACGGCATCTTTGTGAAGGAGGTGGAGTTTTTATTCTGTCTCCTCTGGCTGCTATATAGTATTATATGCTATATCCACATCCAAGAAGCTTTATTTTTTTCTGTAAAGAACAAAATAAACAGATTTACAGATATAGAGAACAGACTTGTGGTTGCCAAGGGGAAGCGGGGTGGGGGAGGGATGGAGTGGGAGGTTGGGATTAGCAGATGCAAACTATTGCATATAGAAAGGATAAGCAACAAGGTCCTACTGTAGAGCATAGGAAACTATATTCAATATCCTGTAATAATCCATAATGGAAAGGAATATGGGGAAAAAACTAAAGCTGAGGTTAACTACTCCTAGGTTAAAAAGCCCCAGAGTCTCAAGGGAGATCTGGATTCTCTCTGCGGCGTGCTCTACACGATGCTGTGCTTCTTATCCCAGTGCTGGGCCAGATACGAGGCAGCACGTAAGGGTAAATTGTGCAGGAGATGTGCTCACTGCAGAAGACACATCACTGAGGACCCGTCTCTTCCAGATGGAGGGTTTGTTCCAGTTGGAGAGGGCTGGAGGGGTGTTTTCTACCCCTCTCTTCTGGGAGAGCATCTTTTATTTCTCTGCCAGGTCAGGTGGAGGGGGACGAGGGATGGGTACCCCACAGCCCTCTCCTGCTGCCGCCCGCTTCCCCCAAATGCCACCTTTTCACAGTTTGTCCCTCGATTTGTACGCACACGTGGGCCACTCTTCTGGGTTCTGTACGCGGTGCCCGTCAACCTGTCTCCAAATGTATTCGTTCTTTGTACCAATACAATCCCAGCACTTAGTAGGCAGACGTGAGACACTCAATCAACATGCCTTAAATTGAGTTAATTTCATGCTCTGAGGTGGGAAGTAGGGATTTTCTGATTTGGGAGAGCCTTTGTTTCTAGAGTAATGAAAGCGAGGGTACAGAACCACATACCAGATAGAATCTCGGCTATGAAAACACACACACACACACACACACACACACACAAACACACACACACAGCTTGTGCACACATGCAAAAAAAAAAAAAGACTGCAGACTATCACCATAGTGTTAAAAAGGATTATCTCTGGGTAGTTGGAATTTAGTTTCTTTCCCATATTTTTTCAGAATGGCTTTGGGAATCTATATTACTTTTGTAATCAGAAAAAAAATAAACATTTTATTTCTTCTGTAAAAGTACCCTTGACACTGGTTAATTAAGTAATCGTCAGGCAACATTTTCAGAGGAATTAATGAATGAAAGCCTCGGAGAAATAGCACCTGAGCTCAGTACCTGAGGTTTGGGAAGAGACAGGGTGACAGGGCAGAAGGGAGGGCCGTGGCCCTGTAGGACAGTGTCACTGATGTCACACCTTTCTTACTGTGTGTTGAGCTAAAGAAACCAGACAGGAAAGAGTACACAGTCTGTGGTTTAATTTGTGTGAAACTTGAAAACATGCAACAATAAGCTATGGTCATAGAAATCACTAGTGGTTTCTGAGGAGGGGCTGTGAATTGACTGGGAAGAGGTGTAAGGAACTTTCTGAGGTGCTGGAAGGCCTTTTATGTCTTGATTGAGTGGCTTATGGGTTATAGGTAAGCCTTTGTTGAAGTTGAACTCTACCCTTAAAAAGTTAACAATGAAATTTTAAAGTCTGTGTTTTATTGTGTGACTATGATACAGCAATTTTAAAAAAGGATGCAGAATCAATATGAATGGACACCTCTCTCAAAACGAAAAAAAAACCCACCTGAATAGACACCCTGACTTGTAATTCACCTGAAAACTGCATCAGTGAATTAGAGGAAAAGCAATGGAAACCATAAGAAAGGATAAAATTTGTTTTTCGTTTTTTTTTTTTTTTTTTTTTTGCGGCACGCGGGCCACTCCCTGTTGTGGCCTCTCCCGTTGCGGAGCACAGGCTCCGGACGCGCATGCTCAGCAGCCATGGCTCACGGGCCCAGCCGCTCCGCGGCATGTGGGATCTTCCCGGACCGGGGCACGAACCCGCGTCCCCTGCATCAGCAGGCGGACTCTCAACCACTGCGCCACCAGGGAAGCCCAAGAAGGGATAAAATTTGAATCCAGAGTAACCAGTACTTGAATATTAGGACTTTCATGAGGAGAGAGAAAAGGATAGAAGAAAAAACAATGAAAATATCATTAATTTTTTTTCTGAGTGGAAAGGGGCCATTGAGTGCCAAGTAGGAATAATTTTTTGAAAAACCAAACACCTGGATATAGTCTGATGAAATCTCTTAATTCCAAGGTCAAACAGAAAAATTTATAAGACAGAACCCTCCACCCCAAAAACCAATTACCCTCATAGAAAAGAGAATCAGGCTTACCTACAACGTCAAGCGCTAGAAGAGAGTGAAACAATATTCCCAGGGCCCTGAGAGAAGGAACTGTGGGTTCGAATCCATAGCCACCCAGCTTGGCCTTTCAAGTGTGAGGGCAGAAGAGTCACGGTTGGTGGACCACCCACACCTCTCCTGTGCTGACAGCCACACACAGTTATTAAGAGAGTTCTCTTAAAGCTCTTTAAAGTTCTTAAAAGTTTAAAAGTTCTCTTCACAGGAAAAAAAATGTAACTATGTCTGCTGACAGATGTTAACTAGATTTACTGTGGTGATCATTTTGCAATATATACAAATACCAAATCATTATGTTGTACGCCTGAAACGAATACGATGGTAACTGTCAATGATACGTCAGTAAAAAACAAAACAAAACAAAATGCAGAAACTAAATAACCTCCAGGAAATAAGTGAAAATGCACCAAAATGAATAATTCAGGAAAGAATGAAGGTAAGAAACAGTGTTAAACAATAAAAGCTATAATTGAGTTTAAATTATTATTGATAACAAGGTTATTCTTTTAAGCATTCTTAAAATAGAAGAGGGATAAAGTAAAAATTAATAATAACATAAACTCCAACATTTAGATGATTTCAACAGCGGTATTTCAACCCAGAGAGGTAGCAAAGGGTAAAAGTATGTTAAATATTGCTCTTTCTGTGAACTTGGAGGAATTATATAGAGATTATTTAATTCTTGACATTGATGAAAAATACACGTTCATATATGTTTGTTAGAATAGAAATAGGATTATAAAAGCTTCCAAAAACCGGGTGGGGGGGCGGGGGGCGGTGTGGGTTACGAACTGTGTTCATCCCAACAGATGTACACTCCACCGCAGTCTCTGAGCGCCAGGGGTGGGTAGAGATGTACAAATGAAACAAGAATGGCAGAATGCTGTTCATTGTGGGAGCTGGTCGACAGGGACACGCGGGTCATCATCTTTATTCTGTTTATTTTATATGTTGAGTTTTCGAAAATTTTAAGTATTTTTTCCTATTTCCTTCATTCCAACTGGGTCTTTAGTTTGCATTTCCTCTCTCTGAGGCTGGTCTGGGAAAAGAGCCAGGTCAGCAGCCCTTCGCTGCCTCTGGCGTCGTGGGACAGGAGCCTGGTATTCTAACTGTGGGCGCCTGGGTCACGGGGCAGAGGCCAGGGTGCAGACTCAGCCTCCAACTCTCCCTGAACTCTGCCTTTGCAATTTGCAACCTGTGGACAACTTGAAGCAGAGATGGTGGTTCCTTTGTGCGCCCGACCCCGAGCCCTGCCAGAGGGGTGCTCACCAAATGTTTGGTGAATGAATAAACGAATGAGTTAACAGGAGAGTTAAGCCAATAAATTATCATTGAAACAGGCTATAGACTTTTCAAAAAATAAGCATATTGTAGGCAGAACCCAGTTTATACATGGATTGTACTCTAGAAATTTATTTGTCAACTGTTTGGATTTCTTGATGAATTTCTCCAGAGTGGTGAAGTTTCTAGATCAGTTACAAAAGATGGTGGCCCATAAGTCACAACATGTAACATTGTCTCCATGGAAAGATGCATTTGAGATCCAACCCTAGAAGAGTTTGCTGCAAATGTGCAAATATCCGGTATTTACTGAGAGGCAGTGGCCCCAAGCAAGAAGGCAAAAGAGCCTCCTAGAAGCTTCTCCTCTCCCAGCCTGGGTAGATGTTCTGTTTCGTGTTCCCTGTCCCCCCTCATCACTGGGGGAGCTTCAGAATTTCTATCCAGAACAGGGCTCGGGGGCCTTGTCTAAAACAGTAGTAGTTCATACTTAGATCACAGGTGTATTTGGAGTTGCTTGCAGAGGGTGGCAGAAGCCCCCTATCGCACACCTTGGTGCTTTCACTACTCGTATACAGCAGTCGTTATTATTGCTTTAAAAATA
Organism: Stenella coeruleoalba; assembly: GCF_951394435.1. Classification (NCBI taxonomy): domain Eukaryota; kingdom Metazoa; phylum Chordata; class Mammalia; order Artiodactyla; family Delphinidae; genus Stenella; species Stenella coeruleoalba. The sequence goes on from NC_137164.1 coordinate 4,931,902, forward strand.
TCTATCTTCCCCAGCAAAATGCCTGCCTGGTGAAGCAAGTATCATGTCTAGTTTTCTCCCCACACCAGGCAAGCACTCAGGAAGTTACCGTTGCACGTTGAATAAGGCACTGCTGTCCGAGGGGAGCCTGCAGGGCCTTTAGGATTCCCAGCAGGATGCGCTGCTGGCGGCCGGGCTGGGCCTCACTCAGGCGGCACTGGAGGCTTCGCCCCCCAGGTATTAAAGGAAAGCGCTCCAGGAGATGGAGGGGGACATATAGCCCCCTGAATACTCACCATGTGCTACGAGCTAGAGGTCTGATGGATGTTATCTCATTTTACTCTTACAAATTATATAAGGGAGAATTACATAGATATCCCCATTCTACAGAGGGGCAAGCAGAGGCTTGGAGTATGGTTCTGCTTGGAGATGATAAAGTACACTAACTCACTTAAGGTACCTAATACCCAGTGTCAGTCGACACTTTCAGTGGAAAGCTTTAGAAATATAATATGTCTAACCCTTGCTGATTCTTTGCAATCCCTTTGCTTCCTGTTGGATGAAAAGGGCACGTAGGAGCCATGTGGACGGTGGGGAAGAGAAGAGAAAATCAATGTATCAGAGGAAACCATGAACGGACGCGAGACTGTGTTTCATTCTCAATTTATTTCCTAACACATCCCAGCCCGGCAGCTGAGCTATTAGAAGCCTGCAGCGTTGGCTGGACGCTTGGACCTCTCTCCCACTGGAGGTATTTCTTGCTAAAATAGCAGTTGCACATGCCTCCCACAGAGAAGGACAAGACCGCCAGCCTGAAAGTTTACTCAATTCCTGCATCTGAAGGTCCTTCTGACTCTGCCATTTTCTCTTTTTAAATCCTATTAAGGTAAGGCAAGAGCAAATTTTACTGTAATAGGAAAAAAAACCCACCACAACCCAATCCTTGGGCCTGTGGTTTCAGTAATTAGCTCAATGTGTTAATGAGAGCCTTCAGGGAGAACATTAATTAATGGGTGAATTTCACTGTAATAAATGTATAGGCAATTTTCTAAATGCAGATGGCAGGGTCCACCCTGATGGTCTACCTAGAGCCACTCAACATGGTAAGTGTCGGAGGAAAGTGGTTAATTTGTAAAATGCGTCATGATCCTGATTAGAAGGGAAATCATGCTGCTGTTTGCTTTCCAACGTATTGTTCGTCTCTCCCAGGCTGAGAAGCCATCCTGCTTCCATCTCCATCGTGTCCTAAGGCTTTGTGTTACTCCTGTTGTCTTGAAGAGGGAGACACTCCTCTCTTCTTCCTGGGGGGCTGGGCTGGACATCCCCCACTTTGTGGGCTTTCTCTCCTGGTTTCTAACCCCTAGGCCAGCCCAGGGCTCTTTATCTCCTATTTCTCTGAATACCATAAATGGTCAGAATGTGGTCCAGGCGAGATCAAGACACTTTTAGAAAAGATGGCTTCCAGGATATGTGACACTTCAAAGTCACCATTTCCTTAAGAAATCATTTGCTAGTAGTTGGTTACAGACATTTAAAAACACCAGTAAGGACAGGACACTAAGAGAAGAATGAATTCCTCTCTTCTTTTTTTAAAATTTTTATTTATTTATTTATTTTTGGCTGCGTTGGGTCTTCAATGCTGCGCGCGGGCTTTCTCTAGTTGTGGCGAGCGGGGTCTACTCTTCGTTGCGGTGCGTGGGCTTCTCATTGTGGTGGCTTCTCTTGTTGCGGAGCACAGGCTCTAGGCACGCAGGCTTCAGTAGTTGTGGCACACGAGATCAGTAGTCGTGGCTCGCGGGCTCTAGGCACGCGGGCTTCAGTAGTTGTGGCTCACGGGCTTAGTTGCTCCGCGGCATATGGGATCTTCCCGGACCGGGGCACGAACCCGTGTCCCCTGCATCGGCAGGTGGATTCTTAACCACTGCGCCACCAGGGAAGCCCTCCTCTCTTCTTTTAATTACCTCTCTGGATCAGGTTTGCCGTCAGGCTTCACAGTCAGGCAAACCTGGGCTCCGATTTGAAAGTGTGTTTCCAGACTTTCGAAAGTGGCTGTCTCCTCAGGATTTATTGGGCACTTTCTTGGACACGCCACTGGGAAGTCACAACTACAGTACAATTCAACTGCTCTGGATCAATAAACTTGAAAAATTACAAGAAGTCAAAATTCATTGCCACCATTATCTCAATGATAAAATCTGTTTAACAAATCATCTGTGAGCGAGACTCAAATTAATTGGAAAACCCAGTTAAATGGAAATGACTTGACCTGTGATTTGGCGTTTTAAGAATCAAAATGGGAAACTGCTGGATGATCATTGCCATTGCTTTGGACAAAGGTAACCTGTTTGCACCTGGACCAACTCCTACTTCACTGGGCATTTCCCACACTCACTGGAGACACTTAGGCACCATCGTGTGCCCCATAAACCTGGGAGGATGTTCAGAAGATGACTTGGAGGGGCTGTGAACTCCTCTGAATGGACCCCACCTGCCCATCTTTGACATCCCCTGAAAGGGAGGTAAAGCATCACATTCTAGAGACACTTTTATGTACATGAGGTGGGATTCTTTTTCCCCCCTCAGCCCACACTGAGTAGTAAACTAAGGCAATCAGACGTTATATTCTGATAAATAGATTCTGAATCCAGCACAGAAATCTGGGACAATCACAGAATCCGTAATGGTCCTGGAATCAAAGGGTTTTTTTTTCCAGAACCGAAATGAAATTTGGGATTAGCAAGTGTTCACAGCCCAGACGAGAAGAGGCGGCCTGGAGGGGTCAGGATACTTGCTCCAAGCCAGCTGGACAGAGCAGAAGGAGGCCCAGACCCAGCTCCCAACCTCTGGAGGACGCAGCGGTCTCCCTGACCCGGGAGGGGGGCCGAGGCTGCACGCTTGCTTTTTTCTCGCCGGCCCTGCAGTGCGCACACTTCTGGGGCCTGGCCCTTAATGCACTGGCCTCATGGCTCCAGGCCTGGCCAGAGTCTAGCCTTTGAAGTCAAGAGGCTGCTACATTTAGACAAGAGCAGCAGATTTAGCAAAGTGAAGAGACCAGAATGGCCACGCTGGGGCCCCCCGGGGCTTAGCCAGATGTAGTTTGTGTGTCCGCTGCAGCTGCCCTCCCAACGCCTGGATCCTGGGACGACAGGAAAGCAGTGATTCGTGTCTCATTTCATGTGTAAGCGGAGAAGAGAGATGCATGCCTGACTCCCTTCTGTGACACTGGTTATTGGGAGTGGAACTCTTAAAAAAACAGTGCTAAGAAAATTCTTGCCAAGAGTTAGAAGAGAGAGTGTGTGAAGGGCCAGGGGCCCATAACCCCTCCTCGCTGTCCCCCGGACCATCCGACCAGAGCCAGATGCGCCCCGGTCGTCTCTGCTATGAGAAAGCAGGGACCACTGACGTGCAGCCTCTGAGCCAGGACTGTGTCACATGCTTGGTGGTCTGTTCTGCAAAGCCCGCCCCGCAGGCGTGAGCGCTGAGAGAGGGAGACCATTGCTGTTCCACACCTGGGCTGCGTTCAGATACCACGGAAACAGCATGGACTCTGTACACGGCTACGCTGGGTGCCTAACGGGTGACCTTCGTCCTTTCCATAATTCATTCACTTATTCAACAAATCTGACCACTTTCTTTCCACCAGGCACTAGCGCTGGGGATAAGACAGTGAGGAATGGGGATGCGTTTCCTGACCTCACGGAGCATGCGGTCCAGGGGCGGAGAGCAAGTTCAACAGTAATGTCCACGGTAAACTGATTAAGTTATAAGGTCGCCTTTGCCTCGTCTGGTCAACACACCCAGCGCTTTGTTACGGTGGCTCATGGGTGCTAAGGGGACAGGTCAGTCTTGCCGAGACCGGGACCAGGAATCCAACCAGGCCACAGGCTTTAAAGCGGCAGAGAGACCAAGGGTGGCTTACAGACTCAGACCACCCAGGTCACAGTCTGGTCCCTGTCCCTCACCAGCTGTGTGACCTTGGGCGGGTCAGCTGCGCATGTCTGAGCCCGCTTCCTCAGAGGTAGAATTGAGTCTAGGGCTCGGCCTCGGACGGGGCGATGCCTGCGCTGGTGTCCAGTGCCAGGTGCGGTGCCTGGTACATAGGAAATGTTAGCTGTTGGCTTTGCCAAGAGTTCTTGGCTGGAAATTTAGTTTGTTGAGGGCAATTCAGTTTATTTGATTAACAGTAATAACAGTCTAGGCAGATAGAGGGCCTGGGAGGCTATCGGGGGAATATGGCAGCAGAGTTCAAAAACTAAGACTGGTCTCAGGCAGTCCAATGGCTGCAGCAAACGGAGGGGTGGACCCAGACCCCACAGCTGCCTCTGTTTTGCGTTTCCTGAGACCACGGACTGGGAGTGCACGGGACATCAGGAGAGGGGCCTGTGTTGGAGGCTACTGTGAGCTCTGAAATCAGAAAGCTTTCCTGACTTTTCCGTCTTGTTCACCTTTGGGCAGAAAAACTCAGCCAAGGTCACGCTTCCTCCTGTGTCTGAACCCGGCTATTCAGAGGAAGACAGGACCCGATGTTTTTCTCTCATTTTCACTGGAAGGCATAAGGAGTGAGGACGCCTGTCCTGGGCATGTCTGTAGGAGAGTTTAAGTTCATAGTTTAGGTTTTAAAACTGCAATTTGAGCCCATTAGAGAGAGATTGGGCTACTGACACACACGGGAAAACAGTGCATTAGCCTATTTCCTTCCCGTAAAGACCTGTAAAAGCCAGTGTGATTTTTGCAGAATGAGGTTATTGCAGCGAGTGATCGGCTCGGGCAGCGCCAGAAGCCCTGAAATCAAGCAGACCGGGTCAAAGCAGGGCTGTGCGCCCGAGAGGGAGCCGGGAGCAGGCTCTGTGCCTGGTGTGGAATGTGAACAGATTTATCTGAATATTCACTGTCACTGGATGGGGTTAGGATCAACCCCATTTTATGGATGGGGAAGCTGAGGCTCGGGACTCCGTGATTGTCCTCCCTGGCATTGGGAATGGAACAGCCTGAGAGAGGAAAAGCTTCCTGCCAATCGAGACAGCCCGGGTTCGAATCCCGCCTCTGCACCCACTGGCCAGGTGACCTTGGGCACGTTCTTGACTTGTGAGACCTCAGTTTCCTCATATAAGTAGCCCTGCCTTGTGGGGCACCGGGGAAGGTTGAAACAGAAAATGCGCCAGCCTGCTCAGCCCTGCTCCTGTGTCTTGACCTCAGAGCTGCCCCTGCTGCCCTTAGTATAGCGACACGGAGGGGACCTCAGTCTGCTCAGCACAGGGACAGGCACAGGTGCAGGAGGCCTGCAGCGTGCTGCCACTTCCGCACCTGGGGAGGCCCCGCCCAGATAGAAGCGGGTGCCTGGCGACGCCAGGACTCTCCCGGCCCCTCCACATAGCAGCTGGGCGGGCTCCCTGTCGCCCCCAGCCGCTCTCAGCTTCCAGCATTACAGCTCCCCGCAAACACCACCTCCCGGGGGTGGGCCATCCATGCGACAGCTTGCAGCGCATTTCCCGGCTTTCGCCTCTGTATCTCCCGGCTTCCTCATCCGGAAGCAGAGGTCATGACGTGGCCCACCCTTTGGGGAAACTTTGAGTGTAATTAATCTAATTGTTTAGAGTGCTTTGAACTCTTGGGGGTTACGGTTTATCATAAAGATGATCACCATCGGGATAGCAGGTGTAATTAACTCACCATATACTTTGCCCAGGAACCATGTCTTTGAAAAGCATTATTTGTAACTTTACAAACTGGATGGCCCCATACGGGTCGGCAGCCAGCAGTGGACTCTTGAAGCAAGCCCGGGGGGTCCTGGACTGGTGTCTCTGAGCATCCCAAAGGGGAGTGGGGACAACTTTCCTCCCTGAGGGCCCTTCGCCCCAGGCAGTGAAACCACAGCAGCACAGACTTCAGAATCAAAGCGGGATCCTGTCTCAAAATCGCTTTTCTTAAGTTGCCGGAGCCGGATGGCAACTGCACCCGCAGAAAGTCCCTTTCTCTCCTCCTTCCAGGTCCGTGGCCCACCTGTATTTTACCTCTTCTGAAATCACTGCCGTCAGAAAACCCATTCTGATATTCTTTGAAAGAGCATTTATTTATTGAATGCGAACTCTGTTCTAGGTAAAAGGTAAATTAGACATTCTCTCTGTCTTTCATATGGTCGGTTATGGCTGTGGTCACAGAGCGGGAAAAGCACGCCCTTTGAATGCTCGCGGGGAGAGGCAGATGGGATCACGCACGCGCACGCACGCAGACGCACGCACACTCGCACGCATGCGCACGCACCCTGCGTACCTGCGCAGGCGGGGAGCCGCAAAGTGGTCCCTCGGGAAGGATACGTACGAGCGAATCAAGACACCAGCCATCGGCTCTCACCTCTGCGACGCGGATTGTGCTTCTCATCTGACCATCGGAAGAGTTCGCCTCCCAGGTCCCCTCTGCCTGATTGCATATTTTGCGCACCTTGGCAGGTATCACGTTTTGAAGCGAATGCAATCGCAGCGCTTATGTAATGTGGTTTGCTGTGCATGCCGTTCCTCTTCCTTTTTGAGTCCTCTTCCCGCAAAGACCTGGGAAGGTCTTCTCTGCCTTTTCTTAATCGTTCTGTTGTTGCTTGAACGCCTCACGTGCTCCGAGTTCTTTAGAAATGTGGCAGTGTGTTTGTGTCTCATAAGTTAGGGTCCTGAAGGACCGCACCCTCGTCTCAGCTGAAAGAGGGGCAGGCAGGTGGGCCTAGCCAGCGGGCAGGTTTTGAGTGGTGTCCGCAGAGCAGTCTGCACACGAACCCGGTAACAGAAGGCAGCATGGCCGCGGGAACACCGTCTGCTCCCCTGAGAGGCCTCATGAATCCCCTCGTGTTTAGTAACTGAGGGTACGCGGCTCGCTGCCGGGCCTCTGCCCGATGCAAAGGTACAACTTGCCTCAGGCAATGAGGGGCTCAAGAGGGCCCGGTTGTGTGACTGTGTCTTCTTAATAAATCACTCACTGCAATTGTCAGGGGCGTTCTTTCCCATGGATGTCTGATTTAGGGAAGGCAGCCCTGGGCTGTGGACAGCCTTGGAGTAATTTGGTCCTAAAACAATGACCCAGAAGCAATCAATGACATAGCTGTGTTAGGGAGATGGGCCTTCCATGGTGTGGCTTTGGACAACTCAGAAATCACGGATCCGAGCAGTGGAAGAAGAATTCCCAGGTTCAGACCAACAAGGTGTTCTTAACACCTCTGGCTGGCACTCCTCCGAGCCCAAGGATGCCGCTGCAGAAGGCTCTTCGGGCTGGCATCCCCGGGGAGGGGAGGTGGACCGGGGTGCGCTCCAGTGCCGTCTACCTGGTGGTTGTCCAGCTCTTTCGAGGGTGTTCTCTGCAGAGCTTTCCACTGTGTGGTGTATTGTCTTGTTTGGAGCTCCTTTAAATGAAGACAATCCATGCCAGCACGGTTCTCTCATTGTTGCTTCTGGTCTGTTTACTCCCCGCTCTCTTTAGGGAGGAAAAGGCTGGAAACTGCATCCTAATGGCCCAATTAGTCCTAATGCTGTGCGGTGTTGACTATTTAGTTACCACCATATTGTGTACGGAACTAATTGTGGTGAAAGCAAATGAATGGTCAGGAAACAAACAGGCTACTAGAAAATAATTACTTGGAGTGTTTCTCTTTAGTACCTGGGCAGCGGATTTCATTATAGTCAACAGCCTCTAAGCTGCTCGAAATACTGGTATTTGTCATTTTCATAGAAACTTGATAATGACATTAATTTATCTTAATGGCCTGTTCTATTGTTATAAATAGTAAAATTATCTCAAATTGTCTTGCTCTTGCTGGTTTTGGATGGCTGCAGAGGACCCCACAGCAGCGGACGAGTAGATAATTTGGTATACTTGACAGATTTCCAATAATTTGTTATTTGGGACATGAGTAATGCTAGTACCATTAATGTTCATTTTCCTCTAAATTCATTACTGCCCTTTTCCCTTTTATCTTTTTTAATGTCTGGGCCATTTTTCTATATTTCAAGTGGAGCCACAGAGCCTATTCATATTCAGCCGGCTATTAACATGCTGCACATAGCGAACATCCCATAGAAAACAACCCTATGAAATGATGAGCCTGGTCGCTCTTTATGACAGAAAAACAGGCAGAAATGGGGAGCTTACTGGTATCAGGGCCCGGGTGTAATTAAGTCAAATGTAATTTTAAAGAAATTTAAATGTTTTCATTTTATGGCAAAGGTAAAATGTACTCAAGGGAGAATCTAAGAAGGTGTAAATGCACTCACCGCGCCTCCTCCTTCCTCCTTTCCACATCACTCCTGTTTCAACTTCCTGGGGCATTTTATCAAAGGTGAGCAGGCAGCGCTCCCTAACAGTTCGATTCTAATTAACCCCTAAGAAATGTTACGACCGATTTCATTTCTGTAAGCAGATACGTTGACGTAACATCTGGAACAAATGTGAAGGTTATTTATCATCGGAAAAACTCCTGTGATTTAGTTTGTTCGCTCTTCGTTCCAGATCTTTATATTTCCCCCATTTACTGGGAAGGACCACAAAATCAGTTGCTTCTGTCCCTCAGCATTTTCTAAGTGCACGTCCTCTTCTTTTGTGTCATGATGTGAAGGCTCTCAAGCAATAGTCCAATTAGAGCCTTTTTATCAGTTTAATAATATACGTGTTACAGCTAACATGAAAAAAAAAGTGTGCACTATGTATCCAGGACAAGAGAAGGGCCACTGCCACTTGAAGTGGGTTTCTTTTTACAACCTGGGTAGAATAGACATTATTTCTTAGCCTGAGTGCCGTGACCCAGCCCAGGTTGAAATGCCCATGTGGGTACAGTGAAAACATGACCGTGTTTGGTGAGAAGCAGGCTTTTCTATTATAAGCTGCATCTTTTAAAAAGGGGAACTTAACCAAACAGAAAGGTTGACTTTCTTACGATGCTTGGTTCTCAGCATAAGGGAGATGCTCCTTCCTGTATCCGTGCAAAACTCATCCCAGGATCGCGTGGTTCCGTTGGGAGCGCCAAGGGAAGAAGGTTCACTGAATTTTAAAAACGAGACCCTGCACACGTCTGTCAAACCAAAAGTCCCCCAAACGATGACTTTCACACTGAAATAGCAAATCCACATTTAAAGAACTTTTCCTGTCCATGAGACAAAATTATTTCTTTTCTCCATGGATACAAACAGATTTTGAAATCAGCCTGTTCAGTGAAATCACCCAGATGTACTCTTGAGTGTGTGTCTGCCCGGGCCCTGCAAACCTTGGGGAGGAATGAAGGATAATGTCCTAATAATGTGATGTCTCAGAGGGGCAATTCATAAAATATTTATCCTAAAGCAGAAAATGTGTCTGTCTGCCTTGTTCATTTATAAAATAATAGTTTAGGGGAATTAGGTACCAGCTACATTCCTCAGTCAATGGGCTTGGTTTCACCCAGAGTCCATTAGACTAGGTTATGTATGTGCTGAGGAAGACACAGCCTGTCAGCAGTGCATAATGGCTCATGAAAGATAAATGGAATTAGGCAATTGAATAATTAGAGTAGTGGCCACCAGAGCGGCTCTAAGTAAAGGGCTGCAGGGATTTCCATTAGAAACCTCCATTTCAACGGTTAGAAATCCATCTGGGAAAATTTGGCTGGTGCTGTAAAGTTAGAGCCCGGTGGGGAACTCAGGGGGAAGACTCTCCCCAGGGAGCGTCCTGGCACCCGAAAGCCAGTGTTGGGTGGTTTAGGAGCCACGATGCTAGAGAGGCTTGAGCCTTGCCCCCTTCCTTCACCTAAGTAAGCCTCCCAAGTTCCAGATTTGATGGAAATTGAACATTTCCCTGGAGAGGGGGAGGTCTGATCTGCTCCTCTGTCCTCAGGCTTGGAGCCCTTGGAGATGCCTTAGGGAAAGGCTGTGCTGTGAAGGCCGTACCCTGGGATTGTGCAGTAGACAGGCTACACAACCGTGCTCTGCCGCCCTCCAAGGGCCACACCTCCAACACTTGGCACGGAGCCTGGCACGTAGAAGCTGCTCAAAAATATCTGATGATTGAACAACAGATGATTATGACCTTTACTAAATCCAGTGAGAAAAAAGAGAAGACAAATTGCTAACAAAGGTGGTCCCAGGTTTGGAAGACAAGATTAGAAGATTTTCTGCAGGTGCAGTATGAGAAGAGAGTAAAGTCTCTGGGCTATTTTTAAGAAACCCAGAAAGCATTTCCTCACTCGGGATTTATTAAGCAGCTGCAGTGTGCCGGGATATAAGACGAAACACAGGCTCCTGTCTCAGCTGCTTTGTGTCCGCTGGGGGGACGGACGTCATGCTGGAAGAGGGGACTGTCCCCAGCGCAGGGAGCCTATGCAGGAGCCCAGTTGGCCTGGAGGCCCCGAGGAGTCTAGGCACATCCGTGTGCCCTGGAACCTGCACAAACATTCAAAAGCCTTTTTTGTCCAATAGGATCTAGCTCTATTCCGAAAGCTATTGCTGGAAGGAAAGAAGGTTTTTTTTTTTTTTTCTTTTTTTGCGGTACGCGGGCCTCTCACTGTTGTGGCCTCTCCCGTTGCGGAGCACAGGCTCCGGACGCGCAGGCTCAGAGGCCATGGCTCACGGGCCCAGCCGCTCCGCGGCATGTGGGATCTTCCCGGACCGGGGCACGAACCCGTGTCCCCTGCATCGGCAGGCGGACACTCAACCACTGCGCCACCAGGGAAGCCCGGAAAGAAGGTTTTTATTAAAGGTATGATTACGTATGGAGGGAAACACAAAATCCCCTGGCCCGGCTTGGCCTCTGATTGGGTGTGGAGCCAAGGGCAAGTCAGTGACCGTCTTTAAGCCCAGTTTTCTCGGCGTCTGTAGAGTTGAGAACAGCCAGCTCGCCGAGTCCCGGGATCTAGCGAGGAACGAGGGGCCCGAGTGTGCCGTGAACGTGAACTCTGAGTGGACACGGTCTGGTTATGTCCATCACCTTCCACTGGACATTCACACCAGGTCCGTGCAGCTCTCCTTCATCAAACACACAGGCATCTTATTGTCCACCACACGTGTTTGAATCTGGTCATGTTGCCCTATTTTATAGAGAATGAGACTTAAGAAGATGCAGGAATTTGTGCTAATCTGATGCCTGGTAACTGATGACACGGGTAGGACCCTTAACTCAGGTCTGCCCAGCACAGAGGCCCTTGGGCCTCGGGGTTTGTTTGGGCTGCCCAGAGGGGAGGTCCTGCATGACAGGGACGTGCTGGCCGCCTGCGTGCGCCAGTGTCCGCGTGCAGAGCGCCGCCCTGGTGGAGGTCCATGCAGGCACAGGTGCTCCCGGGGGGATGCCGCTGGGGGGGCGTTTTCGGTGCGTGCGACCAGTCTCCTGCAGAACCCAAGCCCTGCGACTCCCTGTCCCCTTCCTGCCCAGCCCCTGGTACCTGCTGTTCCGCTTTCTGCTTCTACGAACTCGACTACTCCAGGGACCTCATATGCGTGGAATCACACAGCATTTGTTCTTCGGTGTCTGCTAATTGCACTGAGCGTAATGTCCTCAAGCCTCATCCATGGTGTACCCTGTGTCCAAATTTCCTTCCTTTCTGAGGCTGAATACTATTCCCCCGTGTGTTCACGACACAGTTTGCTTATCCATTCATCCGTCGACGGACACGTGGTTTGCTTCCACCTCTTGATCGTTGTGAACAGCGCTGCTGAGAACGTGGGTGTACAGTGATCTCTTCAAGGCCCTGCTTTCAATTCTTCCGGGCATATACTCATAAGTGGGATTGCTGGATCGTACTGTAGTTCTATTTTTAATTTTTTGAGGACCCTCCATACTGTTTTTCATAACGGCTGCACCATTTTGCATCCCCACCAACAGGGCACAAGGGTTCTCATTTCTCTGCATCCTCACCAATACTTGTTATCTTGTTTTTTGGTGGTGGTTGTTGTTTTTTGCGGTACGTGGGCCTCTCCCTGTCGTGGCCTCTCCCGTTGTGGAGCACAGGCTCCGGACGCGCAGGCCCAGCGGCCATGGCTCACGGGCCCAGCCGCTCCGCGGCATGTGGGATCTTCCCGGGCCGGGGCACGAACCCGTGTCCCCTGCATCGGCAGGCGGACCCTCAACCACTGCGCCACCAGGGAAGCCCCTATCTTGGTTTTTTGATGGTAACCATCCTAATGGTGGTAAGGTGGTATCTCACCGTGGTTCCACTCATCTTTTAAGACCTAGGTTAAACCGCTTCTCTACTGCCACAATTCTCCCAGCTTTTTCAGACAGGGTGAGCATCCCGGGCGCACCCCTGACACCTGTCCCCAACTCAATTATGCTTTATGAGGTTCTGTATTTATTTGTTTATCTGCATCCCCCGCAGGACGTTGAGTTCCTAGATGGTGGTCCCATTTGGTCAGTGAGGTGTTTTCAGCGTCCTGTACGCAATAGTTATTCTAGAGATGTTTGTTGAATGAATTCAAAAATGTTTTGTCACTCATATTTAGTATAGCATTTTGTTGATTTACCAGTTTTAATTTTTTTAGAGCTACACCTTACCTCAAGTACACACATCTTAAGTGTACAACTCAATGGATTTTTAAATATGTTTACACCTGGGTAATCATCTGTCCCGATCAAGACAGAACATTTCTAGCCCCTGAACAGTTCCTTTGGGTTCCTTACCAGTCAAATGTCCACTCCCCAAAGGAACTCCTACTTTTAGTTTTTAACCCTCGATTGCTTTGCCTGTTCTTGAGTTCATATACATGGAACCACAGGGCACCTGCCCTTCAATACCTGACTTCCTTCACTCAGCCGAGTGGGAGATTCATCTCCATTGCTGTGTGTGTCAGTGATTCATCCCTTCTCATTGCTGAGGCGTATCCCATTGTGTGAATAACCGCGGTTCATTCAGCCATTCTCTTGTTGATGGACATTTAGGTTGTTTCCAGTTTTGGGCTATTGTGATTAAAGCTGTTATATACATTCTTAGCTCTTGCAAATAGAGATGCTGTAAGTATCTTATGCACGTCGTTTGAGGAATGCTCCTCTTGTGTTCTCATTTCTCCTGTGTCTGTGCCTTTGAGTGGAACTGCTGGGCCATCTTGTACACATATGTACAGGATTAGCAGGTAATGCCAGTTTTTCAGAGTGCTTGAATGAATTCACACTGCCGCCAAGCAATGTGCGAGAGACGCAGGTGTTTCCTAGCCTCACCTGTGCTTGACACTGTCAGTCTTTTGACTTCATTCATTCTGGTGATTTGCACATAGCTTTTTCATGATCTTTTCCCTGGTTTCAATTTTTTTTGGTACCAAAATTTTATTTTTATACTGATATTTAAAATTTTGTGTGTCGCAATTTCTTGTTTATTGAATGTCAGACTTCGCCTCCTGCATTTGAGATAGGAATTTAAATTTTTTTAAGTTTGTTTTTAAAGCAGGGCTTTTAAAAAAAAATTAAGTGTAGTTGATTTACAATGTTGTGTTAGTTTCAGGTGTGCAGCACAGTGATTCAGTTATATATATATATTCTTTTTCGTATTCTTTTCCCTTATAGGTTATTGCAAAACATTGAGTAGAGTTCCCTGTGCTCTAGCGTAGGTCCTCGTTTATCTATTTTATATTATATAGAGTAGCATGTATATATTAATCCCATCCTCCTAATTTGTCCCTCCCCCCCCTTCCCCTTCGTGACCATCAGTTTGTTTTCTGTGCCTGTGGGTTTTAGCAGGGCTTTTGAAGAATAACTGTTTGAACAACTGGGTTGAAGCTCTGTCCTCACTGCAGGGTGAGCAGAGCAGTGTGAGGTTAAGAAGCTGGGTGTGGACTGATTCTCCGGGCGTGGATCCCATAGCTCTGACACCAGAGCTGCTGTGTGGTTTGGGGCCAGTTCATACACCCTCTTGGTGACTCAGTTTCTCCATCCATAAAATCGGGAAAGTAATAGAACATGCCTCTTGAAGTTGTTAATAGGATTAAACAAGTTATTGCACTTTTAGAATAACCCCTGGCAATAAGTAAGTTAATACTTATTAAATAGTAACTATTATTGTCACTGAGTTTCTTCAATGGATTTTATTAAAAGTTGCTTCCTTTCCCTTTGTTTTCTTATTCCAGGTTGGTCCTAGTAACAGCTCTCATAAGGTGTAGGCATATATCTGGAATCTGTGCTTTATTTTGTTCGTTACTTTTTTCTGTTCTTAAGCCAATGTCATACTGTCCTATTGATTGTCATTTGGTAATATATTCGATAATTATCTAGGAAGTGAGTTCTCCTGATTCCACTTTTATTTTCCTTCCCCAGTGCAGTGTTCTTGCCTACTTATTTTTCCAGATGGATTCTTAGTACAATTCCTGTGGAAATTTCTAATTAGTTTTTGAACTGTATGATTTTTAATTAATTAATTTTTAATACAATTTAAAGTTACTTTCCAATTTACAGTTATTACAATATATTGGCTATATTCCCCATGGAATACCTATACAATACATCCCTGAGCCTATCTTACACCCAGTAGTTTGAACTTTATTTATAACTAACTACAGGAGTTTTTTGATCTTTACTGTGTCAGATCTTCATAACCTGAAACAGACCCCAGCACCCAACTTTTTAAAACTTCATTTCTCCCACAAGAATTTTATAATTTTCTTTCAACAGATCTTGAAATCACCACACCAGGTTAATTTCCAAGCATATAAAGGATAAAGGTTTTGTGAATGGGATTGCCTCATTTACTATGCCTTCTGTTTATCTCCCATGTATTAGAAAGTCATTGACTGTGGTGGATTTCTGTCATAGCATGCCACTTTGGGGAACCTGTTGATTATCTCCCATAGTTTTCTGTTTGGTGGGGGAGATAGCAAATTATAGCGGGTAGAACATGGGCTTTGGAGCAGAAGAGCCAGACTGTAGATGTAACTCCTCTCGTGACTTGTGTGAGACACTTTGGGCAAATTGCTGTCTCCTCTGAGCGATGGGGGTAATAATAGCTAGGGAGGACTTGTGCTGGAACTCTGGAACTTCCTTCTTTCTTAAAAATCACATAAGCCGCCGGGTAGATACCCAAAAGAATTAAAAGCAGAGTCTCAGAAATATTTGTGCCTTATATTCAGAGCAGCATTATTCACAGTTAATGAAGAGGTGGAAGAACTCAAGTGTCCATGGATGTCGGATAAACGAGATGTGGTCCCTCCATACAGCGGAATGTTGTTCAGCTTTGAAAAGGAAGGAGATTCTGACACAGGCAAAAACATGGATGAACCCTGAGGACATGATGCTCAGTGAAATTAGCCAGTCACAAAAGATGAATTCTGTGTGATTGAACTTATATGAGGTACCCAGAGTCATCAGATTCATAGAGGTGGAAAGTAGAGTTGTGGTTGCCAGGGGCTGGGAGGGGGCAATGGGGAGTTGTGTTTAACGGGGACAGAGTTTCGCTTTTGCAAGATGGAAAACATTCTGGGGGTGGATGGTGTGATGATTTGACAACAGTGTGAAGGTACTTAAGGCCACTGAACTGCACACTGAGAAATGGTCGAGGGAACTTTTCTTATGTGTATGTTATCACAATTAAAATAATAATTCTTAAAAAAAATCATGCAAGCTGGAGTTGGCATTCTGGAAGCACATCCTTAGCAGATGGAGTTAGTGCAATGAAACACACGCTATGCATCAAAAAAAATGTAGGGCTCAAGTCCACGAACAAATGTTGAATCGTGCATGTTTGGTATCTCCTGGTATGTAATAATATTTGTTCCTTCCTTAAGTTAGCAGGCTGGGGGGAAAGTCAGTCCTTCCATGACACGCACCAGGGTGGAGGTGGAGGGAGGGGTACCAGGTGAGAGAAAGGAGGGTGAGAAGCTGTAAGTGTAGAATAATCGTGTTTATAACATTAATAACGGCGACACCAACAGGTAGCCCTGGATGACTCTTTGTGCTAAACATTTTGAAATCATCATTTTATTCAATATTCATAGCAACCCATGAAGTAAGAATTATTCCAGTTTTCCCAGCAAAAATACCTGAGGCTTAGGAGGTCAGAGAGAAGGAAGCAGCCGTATATTTGCTGTTCCTGTAAACAGGCCTCTTCACCCTGCAGGGGACCTGGAGTTGTTATTTCTCTTTTTAATATGGGTTTTATTTTTTAATGCAAATGTATTATGATTATTTTTTAAATTTATTTATTTATTTATCTTTGGCTGCATTGGGTCTTCGTTGCTGCGCGTGGGCTTTCTCTAGTTGCGGCAAGCGGGGGCTACTCTTCGTTGCGGTGCGCGGGCTTCTCATTGCGATGGCTTCTCTCGTTGCAGAGCAGAGCACGGGCTCTAGGTGCGCAGGCTTCAGTAGTTGTGGCACGTGGGCTCAGTAGTTGTGGCTCGCGGGCTCAGTAGTTGTGGCACGCAGGCTCTAGAGCGCAGGCTCAGTAGTTGTGGCTCGTGGGCTCAGTAGTTGCGGTGCACGGGTTTAGTTGCTCCGCAGCACGTGGGATCTTCCCGGACCAGGGCTCAACCCCATGTCCCCTGCACTGGCAGGCGGATTCTTAACCACTGCGCCACCAGGGAAGTCCTGGAGTTGTTATTTCTGAGAAATTTTTTACCGTTTTCCAATTAAAGAGGACAGAAGGGGTTGTTCTCCCCCAGATTCGGTTTGACAGATCCCATGGAGGAAGGGCCTGGCTTGGGTCACATGTCCTGTCCTGAAGAGATGACTATGGTGAGAGGAGGCACAGTGATATGAGGCCCCCTGAGAGATGGGGCCCTAAGAACACCCTTGTCTTGTTCCTGACTTTAAGGGAGAGGCAGCTGGTACTTCGGCAATGGCCACAAAAAGAAAGACTTGAAACATATTTTAAAAGACCAGAACAAATGGAGAAAAAATGAAGTTCACGGGAAGAAAATACCAATACTGTAAATGTAATATTGTAAAGATGTCAGTTCTCTCTGAGTGAGCTCAATGCAGTGCCAGTCAAAATCCCAGCAGTCTTTTTCAAGGAACTGAGCAACCTGCATCTAAAATTTTACATAGGCGTAAAGAACCAAGAATAGACACAGAATTCCTGAAGAAGAAGAAATCGGAGGGACTTTGAGATCAAAGATAAAGTCTCATTATAGAGCTGTTACCGTAGGAACAAAAATGAAATCGCATTTGTATCTGACACCACGCACAAAGATCACTTCTTTTTTTTTTTTTTTTGCGGTACGCGGGCCTCTCACTGTTGTGGCCTCTCCCGTTGCGGAGCACAGGCTCCGGATGCGCAGGCTCAGCGGCCGTGGCTCATGGGCCCAGCCGCTCCACGGCATGTGGGATCCTCCCGGACCGGGGCACGAACCCGAGTCCCCTGCATCGGCAGGTGGACTCTCAACCACTGCGCCACCGGGGAAGCCCACACAAAGATCACTTCTGACAAGGAAAGACTTAAAATGTGAGAGGCAAAACCTAAATAAATGAGTGGATCACAGTAACATAGGCATAAGGAAGAATTCCTTCCAAAAGTTCCCCAAAGTAGTAATTATAAATGAAAAGACTGGTAAGTGCAACTACATTAAAATTAAGGCCTCCATTCATCAAAAGACAACATAAAGGAAATTTATATGAAATTCACGGTGGCATCCTGGCTCAGCTCTTGAAATGGCAAAAGGGCATTGCTGGGAAGAGTAGTGAAATCTGAATGAAGTCTAGAGTTTAGTTTATAGTAACATATACCGATGTTGGTTTCTTCGTTGTGAGGAGTGCTTCTTGGTAATGTTCCCCAATTAGGGGAAATTGGGTGAGGAGTAGATGGTAATTCCTCAGCAAGTCTTCTGCAAATCTAAATTATTTTAAAATAAAAAGTTTATTTACAACCTGGGATTTGGTGTTTATGATATATGTAATCAATAAAAAAGTAATTTTAAAGAACCACAAAAACATCAATCGTCAAGAAAAGATGTTTTTCAGAAGAGGAAAAGTAAACAGTAAATAAACTTAAGGCAAGATGACAATCTCATCTTTAACAAAAAATTTTTTTTTATTGGGGTATAGTCGTTCTACAATGTTGTGTTAGTTTCTACTGTACAGAGAAGTGGAGTTCCCTGTGCTATACAGCAGGTTCTCATTAGTCATCTATTTTATACATATTAGTGTATACATGTCAATCCCAGTCTCCCAAGTCATCCCCCCCACTTCCCCCCTTGGTGTCCATACGTTTATTCTCTACATCTGTGTCTCTATTTCTGTCTTGCAAACTGGTTCATCTGTACCATTTTTCTAGATTCCACATATATGCATTAATATATGATATTTGTTTTTCTCTTTCTGACTTACTTCACTGTGTATGACAGTCTCTAGGTCCATCCACATCTCTACAAATGCCCCAATTTCGTTCCTTTTTATGGCTGAGTAATGGTCCATTGTGTATATGTGCCACATCTGACAATCTCATCTTAATAAGCAGACCGCTGCCAATAAATGCTACAGTGCCACCTCATCTCAGCAGTCCTCTTACAAACTGCTGGTGGGAATGTGAAATGGTACAGCCGCTCAGCGAGTAAGCTGGAGGCCCAGCAATTCCTCTTCTAAGTACATGCCCTAGGGTCGCTCTTGCTTTTGCGCTTGGACACCAAGAGGCAACTGAAAGGGTGTTCACAGCAGCATTACTCATAATAGACAAAAACTAGAAACAACCAAAATGTCCATCGATAGGAGAATGGATAAGTAAACCACCCCGTGGAATATTATACAGCAGTGAAAATGGATGACTGTCAACAATATGCAAAAATAAGGATGAACTTTAGAAACAATGTTGAATCAAAAAAGTCTCAGATGAGACGACATATGGTATAATATCTTATGAAGTTCAAAATCAAGCAAAATTAAACTTCATATTAGAAAACTGTAGGATGGTGGTTACTCCAGGGTTGAGGATGAGAGAGGGGGATGGGTTCAGGGAGGGACACTCAAGTGCTTTTAGTGACCTTGGTGACATTCTGGTTTTCAGGTCAGGTAGGTTCATGATGTTCATTTATTATTTTTTGTCTCATGTTATCATATGCATTATTTTGTATCTATTAAATGTTACCAATTTTTTTCAAATTTAAAGATAGGTTTAAAAAAACAAGCAACAGACAGAGCAAGGACGTTGCCAAAATTCATGATGACAGGGCTTTTCTTTTAAACTCTAGTGTTTCTAGAGGAAAATGGAATCTTGGGAAGGCTTTGGGAGACTATGGAATATCCACATGTCCTCTCAGCTGGAACTGATGCCAAGAGTGTAGAAAAGACGGCTGATCTTAGTGTCTTAGTGTGTCTAGAGGGCAGGGTGGGTGGATGCACGTGGAAATGCTATTCAGCCTCCCAACAAGCCTTCACTAAGAATGGTGAGTGC
Organism: Stenella coeruleoalba; assembly: GCF_951394435.1. Classification (NCBI taxonomy): domain Eukaryota; kingdom Metazoa; phylum Chordata; class Mammalia; order Artiodactyla; family Delphinidae; genus Stenella; species Stenella coeruleoalba. The sequence goes on from NC_137164.1 coordinate 4,951,178, forward strand.
CCTGGGGATGCCAAGGGCGGAGGGACAGAGCTCTGCACTCAAGGGGCTCGTAGGGTGGAGAGGACACTGCTCCGCTAGGGAAATATCCAACAGAGCCAGAGATGATCTTTTTGGAACACAGGCTAATGATGTCGTGACCTTTGCTTACCCCTCAGGGCTTTCTCTCGGCCTTGGGATCAAGCTCCCTTCTCTGGTCCTGGTCCCCTTTGGTCTCGGGCAGCTTGGCCGCTGTCCCTCCATTCCTCATGTGACTCTCATCCGGAAATCCTTTGGTTCCCGGAACCTACCAGAGCTCTCCTCTCAGTGGGCTTTTTCACACTTGGTCTGGAATGTCTCCCACCACGTGCTGAGTCCTACTTATTGACTTAGGCTCCTTTGCAAAGGAGCGCTCCGGGGACCCTGGGCTGCACTAACTTCTGGCTGTACGCGTCTGTGGCATCCTGTACCCCCATCAGCTCTAGGGTGACAGTTTCCATCCTGTCCCCCATGAGATCCCCAGCAGGCCCTGGAGCACGGCAGGGGCCTGATCGGTGTTTGCTGGATTAACTGCAGGTATGTCTTTTTTTTTTTTAAATAAATTTATTTATTTTTGGCTACACTGGGTCTTCGTTGCTGCGCGTGGGCTTTCTCTATTTGCGGCGAGCGGGGGCTACTCTTTGTTGTGGTGCATGTGCTCTCACTGTGGTGGCTTCTCTTATTGTGGAGCATGGGCTCTAGGGTCGTGAGCTTCAGTAGTTGCAGCATGCGGGCTCAGTAGCTGTGGCACACGGGCTCAGTAGTTGTGGCTTGCAGCTCTAGAGCGCAGCCTCGGTAGTTGTGGCACACAGGCTTAGTTGCTCCGCGGCATGTAGGATCTTCCCAGACCAGGGCTCGAACCCATGTTCCCTGCACTGGCAGGCAGATTCTCAACCACTGCGCCACCAGGGAAGTCCCACAGGTATGTCTTAAGAGTTTCATGCAGTTACAGAGGAGGGAGCGATAACTTGTACTTGGAGGGAAGAGGTGGAGGGCTTCCCGGAGGAGGTGGCGTGGGATAAGAGGACATGTCCGTTACTTGCATCAGCTTCCACTTACCAGCCTGTTTTGCCCAAATTGCATGTTTTCCTCAGTGGGTGGGCTGTGTGTCCCTGTGGTTGCCACAATTTCTTTGTCCGTTCATCCATTAATGGACACTTAATTGGTTGCACCAATTTACAGTCCCACCAGCAGTTCACAAGGGTTCCTTTTCTCCGCATCTTCACCGACACTGATTTCTTGTCTTTTTTGTATTAGCCATTCTGATAGGTGGGAGGGACTGTCCCTTTGTGATTTGGATTTTCCTAATGATTAGGGATCTTGGGCATATTTTCATGTACCTGTTGGCCATCTGTAAGGAGGGCTATTCTTATTAAAGCATCGGCACTGTACCAAATGCCCACTACAGTCAGACCTTGGGGAAATTCATAACCCCCTCTCACTAATTTCTCCAGAATCTTCTACTGTGTTCTAGGTGTACTGTTTCTGTGTCACTCATCCTCTTCCTAGTGTCACATGGGCGAGTGAAATTTGGGGTGAGTGCATGTGAAAAGACACAAGGATGGTGGCTCATATGACCGAGCTTCTTGAGGAGAGAAGGGGAGAGTTTTCTCCTCTTACGCCTCTGTCTCAACATTACTTACATCCTTTTACTCTTTATCCCTCTTAGCTTTCTTTTAAGCACCAGTGCCTTGTCTAACCTAATTTTGAAATTTCTCCCTTATGCCCAGACCCTATAAAGATAAAATCCCCCCGAAAAGTGAGCAATTTGGATTTGGTGGAGAAGTCAAAAGTGAAATCCTCAACCACAGTGTTCCTAAAGCCCCCTTCCCAGCTGGGAGACAGACCCAGGGGCTTGGGAACAGGGGTGGGAGTGACAGCTGATGGGGGAAAGGGTGGAGACACCCTCACCACGAACCTGTAAGTTCCATTCCGGTGTCTCTTAAGGGGTCGAGCCACTTGGCTGGCAGGCCACGGAGGTACAAGGTCAAGTGACTTGACTTAATCCTACATCTGTCAAATGGGAAAGATAATACTTGCTTGCAGGGTTCCCTCTGCTCTGGGTCAGTAGACTGAATTCCACTTTTATGTCTGTTCCTTTCCAGCTTAGGGCCTGTAGGGAGTTCAACCCCACTGAACTTGAGTTTCCTCGCTGTCAAATGACCACGTGCAAGGTGATTTACCTGAGTCGTCCGTCAGAGTAACACGGAGACTGAGGCATGGTTAATCACTTGTTAAATAGTTGAGTTTTTATTTTGGAGAAACACCGGCTGCACAGAGCATATATGAGAAAGGTTTGCATTGCATGAATTATTTTCCCATTTGAAACCCAGAATCTCGCTCAAATGGCTTCCCAGCCCACATTGTACTGAAGTACCCTGTTTGTTCCATTAACTATTCACAGAGTCAACTGGGGAACCGCTGTTATTAATTTCAATGGAAAGCTAAAATGCAGTTCATTTTCTATAATTGCAGGCCCACGGTCTAAAGAGGCAGCAAAAGCTTTTAATCTGAGGCATTTTTAGAGGAGTATGATCAGAATTACATTGAACATCTTTTGAAGGTACATAATTATGAAAACCTCAATGACACTGACATTCAAAGAGCCCAAACCATAGATGCAGGGAACTCGCATGCGGGGAACAAGGCAAATTGCCGTCTTAGTTACTCGTGATGGAGAAACGCCCACGGGGAAGGTCGGCAGTGTTTGCCCACCTTGCTTTTCTATTTTACTCCAAAGACGTGAGCTCTTCATACCGCATGGGAGGGGGACATGGCGCTCTCGTCCGAAATGTAAGATTTCTGTAGCCCCAGAGAGCCTGCCCCGGGGCTGCAGCCTCCCTCGCACCCCTTCCGCGGGGCGGGGCTCTGGCCCGAGGCGCGCGAGGGCGGGAGGGTGCTCCGCGCGGCCACCAGAGGGCGCCAGAGCGTCTTTGCGGGTGCCGGTCCCTCCACGGCTTCCTGCGTCCAGACTGCTCCTGGGTCGCAGGTGTCTGGGCAGGGCTGTCATCCGTTGGTCGCGACTCCATGAGGACAGAGCTCCCCCTCCACTTCCCCGAAGGAGGAAGAACACTAAGAAGGCAGGGAAGTGCCCGCAGCAGCCACCTCGCCACCACGACTCCCATGGGGGCCTGGAGGTGGGGAGAAGCCGCGTGCGGGAGAGACGTCGGCTTTCGTTCAAAACTAAAGTGCAGGGCTTCCCTGGTGGCGCAGTGGTTGGGAGTCCGCCTGCCGATGCAGGGGACGCGGGTTCGTGCCCCGGTCCGGGAAGATCCCACATGCCGCGGAGCAGCTGGGCCCGTGAGCCATGGCCGCTGAGCCTGCGCGTCCGGAGCCTGTGCTCCGCAACGGGAGAGGCCATAACAGTGAAAGGCCCGCGTACCGCAAAAAAAAAACCTGAAGTGCAATTTACAAACACACCCTCCAGGCGAGCTGCGCAGCAAGGGGGCCGCAGAGATAACGAGGCGGGGCCCCCACGCCCACTCAGCCCTCCCTCCGGATGGGGTGACGCACGTGCTGTGGGCGCCCAGGCCCGCGAATCGTCCGCTCCGCCCAGCGCGGTCGGGAGGGGTCACTGAGCCCTGAACCGGCTGCGGCCCAGGGTGGAGAGAGGCAGCGGGACCAGCAGGGACAAACGCGGGAGGGGCAGGGGCGAGTCCCAGACGGAGCTTGGGTGGGCCGGGCGTCAAGCCCCACAGCGGCTCGGGGCCCCCAGGGGATGGGTCCCCGGTAACCTAAGTCAGGCTGGGGAAGCTGGACTTTATTCAGTGGCCTGAGGAACCAGCAGCGGTGTTGGAGCTGGGGGGCGATTGACCAGGTCCGTCCTGGCCTTGGCTGTCACCATGGCTGGCTGGGTAGGAGGGGGCAGTTTGCCACCGTGCAGCCCGGGAGGTGGGAGGAGACACTCACCCCCAGCGGGTGCTTAGTGGAAAATGTTTTGCAGGTTGCGATGCCGCGTTTCTGCAGTTCTCCAGATCTTACTGAATTTCAGTGTCAGGTTCTTAACGCGCGCATCTCGGAGTTCTGAAGTACACTTGAGGCTTTTGCCAAGACATGTAACATCAGCCCCAGGAGGAAGGGCGGAGAAGAGGCCTCCAAGGGCGTTCTCCTGTTCAGAAATTAAAGCGGAAGAGTTTGAAAGCAAAGAGCTCAGATACAGGGGGTGGGCTGAACTCAGCTGGTTTGACACTAGGAACCAAGAACGCCAATCTTTTTCAAAGTCAAGGGTAAGCGTAAATCAGAACATAGATTTAGCATAGTTTGCAACCTTGCAGCGTTCCTACTCGGTAGAGCTTTTAACTCCTGGCCTCCCCGAGGTCCGGCAGAATACGATAATGTTTTAACATTTCTTCTGACTTGGCTCCTTACCCTGCGAATGTCCGACAGTGCCCGGCTGTCCTCATCCTCACGTGTGTTGAATGAATGGTGACCACCCCAAAGCACTCCTCGTGGGGAAGGCGGATGTAAAGAGGTGGAGAGCAATTTTTCCTCCTGGTTTCAAGATGCTAATACAGTGCACTGAGGTAGAGTCTGTAGCAGGTGGTGGGCAGGGACCGTGCGGCTTCTGGACTCTGGTGCGTAGTTTTCCATTTGCCACTTTTGTGGCTTAACCTCAGTTTTCTTCACTTATCAAATGGGAATAATCTATACTGAACAGACCTCCTAAGGTTATTATGAGAATCAAAAGGAAAATTTGTAGTGAACGCACAAAGCGTGAGGGTAAAGCTATCGATTGTATGGAATGTTGTGGACAGATGTGCGGAGTTATGACGTTAGTCATGGGTCAGTTGCCCTTGAACATGTGGAAAGACAGAAACTAGCGAATTTGCCTAGAAATGATGCCCAAATAGGTAAGCAAAAATAAATTAATCACACTCTTGTGTTTCTCATACGGGTTCATTGTACTGATTTCAAACCACAGGGTCTGGCCAACGACAGCTTTTTTTTTCTCACCTCCAAACTTTTCTGTTGATTGGTTTCTGCTGTTGTGCTATTTTTATTATGGAAAATTTCAAACATCCCCTTACTCCCTTCTATTGTTCCCATTTCTCCCTCTTTGTTTGCTGGAGGATCCCAGACGTTGTCCTGTCATCCACGAATGCTTGCATGTCTGCCAAACATCTTGCAAGAGCAGCTCTCTCGGCGGCCTCCATCCACTCCCTCACCTTCGGCACCGCTCTGCCCAGCCCGACCCCGCCATGGAGCCTGTTTTCTTAAGAATCACCGAGGACGTCATCCAGAGACCATTTCACAATCTCATCCTCAGCTTCCGACACTGTTGAATGGAGACCGCTGAGCCAGGCACTGTCAGGTATGGCGGCTGATCCCCAGACCCAAAGGAGCTCACAGCCGCGGGGGGCTCAGCCCGAGGAGGAGCCTGCGGTCAGAGGGCGCCTGAGGGGCGCGCAAGCCCAGCCGAGGGGCAGACGGCGCTGCCGTGGGGGAGTCGGAACTAGGGCGCGCAGTGCTGGGAGGCTGGCTGCAGCCGGCCCTGGGGCTGGGCTGGAAGGGTCAGCAGGGTTCGAGAGGCTGGTCTGGGCGCTCCTGGAGGGATTGGCGAGCCTGGCCGTGGGAAAGCTCAGCGCCACGTCTGGGGAAGGGGACGCAGGTCTGAGACGAAGGTGTGTGAGAGAACCTGCCGATCGGTGCATTGTTTAGGAAACGTGCACAAACAATGCTGAGCTTCAACAAAAGCTTGAGTTCAGAGGAACCGCTAAAGTAGACAACTCACTTGAAGCGCGATTTCTTGATAATCGCCGGGGGCGAGTTGGGGAGCCGGCATCTCTTGGTGTCTGCACGGAACTGCAGCCGTCACCTCTTTGCACAATGTGTCAGCCACCTCATACGCACCATCTCTAGAGCTGGCAGCCCTCTAGCGAGGTGAGCAGTATTCTCCTTCTACAGGTGAGAGGCTGAGGTCCGAGGTTAAATGGACTGCCCCCGGTCTTCTAGGCTTCTAGGGTCTTCTAGGCCACTTCTAGGTCAGTGGCCGCAGCAGATTCAGGCCTCTCTGGTTCCATCCCCTTTGCGGAGCAGCTGGCCTCCCTCTAGATGAGTGTCGTGTGGGTACCAGCCTCTCTCGGCGCTCCTGTTACAGAGCCCGAGAAAAGGAGTAGGGGTCCAGCGAGCGTGCCATGAGCCTGGGGCCCACCATATTGGCACTGTCGTCCTAGAGTGAGGTCACCAGTGAATGGGGTGGAAGCTTCTGGTAGTTGGCAAACAGTCGACACCCACACACAATCTGACCTGCAACAGCGACCCCATGTCCTGCCTCTTGTGCCTCCTTAGAGAGGCCTTCCCTGACCGTCTCTCCCACCCCGTTCACTGCATCACATGTTCGCCATGTAGCCGGCTTTATTTTCTTCATAGCATTTATCGCCATCTAAAATTATGTTATTTCTTCATTTATTTATTATTCCCCTCTGTAGAATGTAAGCTCAGGAGGTAGCTTCGTCTTGGTAACTGATGGATTCTGAGTAAATACCTGGCACACAGTAGATGCTCAATATTTGCTGGGTGAAGATGAATCAGTAAGTGTTTTGCCCGTTGTACCTGCCTAAGTCATTTAGATATTAAAAGTAACAAATGAAGAGACTCCCCCTCCCCCTGCCCCAATTTCCACACTGTAGCTGTGAAGAGGGACAGGGACAACCTCTACTGAAAAAGCAATCACTTACACTTAGAAATGAAGTAGTGAGGTCCCTGTCATGGGAGCATTCAAGCAGGAGTTGGATGACCATTTTATAGAAGTGGTTCCCATACCGGGAACATGGATAAGGACCTTCCAATTCTAAGGTTCTATGATTTGGGGTCAGTGAGGGGAAAGACTTTAGTATATAGGGTGTGGGGACGTGGTTGACACAAGGACATCATAGCCTTTGGAACGGCTATGGATGAGAGAGAAACCGCAGGTAACCGCTAGTTAGATGCATTTCACCTGTACCCTGCCTTCACCGATCAAGGTCGTTTGAATTGTTACGAAGGACCGGCGTGTCCTCCATGCGGCACGGAGCCTAAACAAGATGTTTTCTAGGATCTTGGAGTCAGCTGCGTCTAATTCACGTGGAGCCTGTTAAGACTGGATAGGACCGCCGACCCTCCAAGGGGGCGTGCGTGAGGGTTACAGGCTCCGAGGCTGTTGGAAGTGAGGTCCCAAAGCCCCGCCCTGAGCTCGTGCCCCGGGCCTCCGGCTTGGAGCGCCGAGGCCCGCAGTCTAGTTACGCCTGCGCAGAACGCGACGACGCACCTTCTCCCAATCCCCTTTCCCCGCCCCCCACGCCCCCCGCGCCTGCGTCTTCGTCCCTCATCCCTTAAGTACCCCCGCCCCTCGCCTTCCCGTGAGCGGTTTCTGCGTTTGGCTGGCTTGCGGGTAAGCCGTGCGTTTGCTGCAGACGTTGGCGTCCCACATGTTGTGGCTCCTGACGCGGCGGGCAAATGGACCTGGTTCCTTCCGTAACAAGGTGAGACAAGAACTCCTTTTCCTCAGGCGTTTACTAGTTATCCGCAGGACAAGCTTTGGTGCCCTGAGCATCCACCACTGTCGGCAGGCGGGGGCCCCAGGAGCAGGAGGCCAGCCCAGGCCCAGGGAGGGCGTGCATCTGCACAGACCACCCTGGGAGAGGCAGGGGTGTGCGACTCAACACGTCCCATGACCTCAGACACTCTTGCATTGATTGGTTCTGAGTCGTGGGCAACAGGGGACTTTTTCATAGAATCTAGGCAAAGGAAAGGAAAACTTTGTTTTTAACACCCCCAGAACGTCCATGTTGGATAATTGTCACTTCTCTTCCATCAGCGTCTAAGCGGTAGATCTTTCCAGATCTCTCTAGAACTAGTGGTAGTTCTGCGGGTGGTCCAAGGAAGGGTGGTAGTTGGATTCACCCTTAAACAGAAACTTCTCGAGGAAGCAGGTGAGAACTGGTAAAAGTTCATAAAGAGCCCATCCGCAAAGCATGACTTGCAGGTGAGCAAGTGAACAGCGCCGGTGGGAGTCACTGTGTTCGCAGGCGGCGCGGGGGCTGCAGCCGCCCTCCCGAGTGGGACGCCTGCTCCGGGCCGCGGGCAGGTCGCCTGCTCCTTTGCTGGTAAAGATTCCGCGTCTCTTACTTGGCACTTTACAGACAGGGGGCGCGGGGCGTCGGCACATCACTTCTAGAGCGCGTCCGTGTTGCCATAGAAACCAGCTGGCTTAGCTTTACACTAAAATGGCCAAAGAGCTTTCTACTAAGGACCCCGAGGAGTTGAAACCTCCCCGTCAGCAGGCAGAGGGACTGAAGAGAGAAGGCTCACTTTCTGAATTCCCAGCCCCTAACTGGGCAGCAGGTCACCAGGCCGCTGGAATCTACACTGGTTCATTTATCACCAAGTGTGGACAAACGCAGGGGAGTCTGGGTTATGACAGACGAAGTCAGGTGTTATAAAGCAGTGATCCAGAGCCCAGCTGTGTCTTGTGCACACAGTAGGTGCTGGAGAAGTTTTAGTTTAAACGACCACATGGTAAAGAAACACGTCAATCACTTGAACGTGCTTGGGTATTTAAAGGCAACTCAAGGAGTATGCGTCAGCATGCAGCCTCAACACCCCACTCTCCGTTTATTTAATACCTTGACTTCACTTGGCACTTTAAGAATATCTTACTTCAGCTCTTAGCTTTAATACTGCAAGTCAGTTAAATCTGAACGAATGGGGAGGGACTTCCCTGGCAGTCCAGTGGTTAGGACTCCGTGCTTCCACGGCAGGGAGCGGGGGTTCGATCCCTGGCTGGGGAACCAAGATCCCACATGCCCCGTGCGTGGTGCAGCCAACAACAACAATAACAACAACAAACTATCAACGAATGGGGTTTTTACTCTACGGTCCGATGAGACCTTCAGGCATGATGAACGGGTGAGGTAACCTTGGAAGCTATCCAGGTTGGTTAACTTCACATTTAACTTTAACCATCCATTTATCTGACTAAAGTCTCAAGTATCTGAGCAATAAAGCAGCAGCCCACTTTAATACGCAAAAGAATGGAAATCAGGAAGTTGTAGCCGTGGTTTTGTAGGGAGAAAAGTGCGACAGCTGTGAGGGAGGGCTGCGCTGTCTGAAAACCAGCTCACGTGGCGCAGTGTCCTGAGAAAACGAACCCCCCAGATCCGCCTCCCAACTCTTCCTATGGGAGCTATCTCTGGGTTTAACACAAGCTGTGTTTGCTCTGGATAAGTTGCTGACAGTGATCTCTGCAACTCCCTTTTTTCCCCTCTGGAAAATGAAAAACTGCTTTAGTGACTCCAGACAGCTTGGAAACTGGCAGCAGGATGGTGAGGACGGCGCTGCATCCCACACTTTTATGAAACCTCCCCCGACATCTGGGCTGCAGCACAGCTCCCGGCTCGTTTAGGTCAATAAGTTGCCTTTAATCCCACTCTGGCCTGTTTCCCACACGTTTTTTAAAGGTATAATTGACAACATTAGCTTCAGGTGTGCAAGATTTGACGCTTGCATACATTGCAGAATGACCACAGTGAGTCTTGCTAACATCGTCACCATACAGTTAGAACGTTTTTTTTCTCGTGATAACTTTTAAGATCTACTCCTCAGCACCTTTCAAATAGGCAATGCAGTATCAACTGTAGTCCCCACGCTGTACTTTACATCCTCATGACTTATTTTATAACTGGAAGTTTGTACCTTTTGATCCCCTTCACCTATTCAACCCCCTGCCCCCCAGACCTCTGGCAAACCAGCAATCTGTTTTAAGATTCCACATATGAGATGGTTTGGTATTTGTCCTTCTTTTTTTTTTGCGGTACGCGGGCCTCTCACTGTTGCGGCCTCTCCCGTTGCGGAGCACAGGCTCCAGACACGCAGGCTCAGCGGCCATGGCTCACGGGCCCAGCCGCTCCGCGGCATGTGGGATCTTCCCGGACCGGGGCACGAACCCGTGTCCCCTGCATCGGCAGGCGGACTCTCAACCGCTGCGCCACCAGGGAAGCCCTGTCCTTCTCTCTGACTTATCTAATTTAGCATGATGCCCTCCAGGTCCATCCATGTTGTCCCACATGGCAGGATTGATTTCTTACGGCTAAACAGTATTCCATCGTTTACATACACCACGTCTTTATCCATTGATGGACATGTAGGTTGTTTCCAGATCTTGGCTATTGTGAACAATGCTGCAGTGAACATGGGGGTGTCAATAACTCTTCTCCACATGTTCCTTGTGGGATATTATTGTAGTAAGAACGACTACAAACTCTGCTGGTGTCAGTTTTTCTGTATTTCACGTAGTTCAGAAACGAAATCTAAACAAATCTTGACTGTTCGGAACAATCATAGTTATGACTAATTGGAGGAACCGCAGTCTGGTGGTCACGTTAGACTGCAGGGGTGGCCGGAGTCGACAGTGCAGAGGGGACAGAGCTTTTGGGTGGAGAGGGAGGGTTAGACGGAAGACTGCTTCACTGTGGAGAAGCCGGACACACGTGGGCCGGGTGGTCAGCATCAGTGGTCATAAATCCTGTGGGCAGTCCGTGCCCTCGAGACGACAAGAGAATGGCGCTCTTCCTCCCCCAAGCCCATAATCCCAGTCTAATCATGAGGAACAGCAGACGAACGCCGATAGAGCGCGTCCTGCAACGTCCCCGTCCATCCTCTTCAACACTGTCAAGATCCTCGTAAACAAGGAAAGTCTGAGAAAGTGGCCTCACAGCCAAGGAAGACCTAAGGAGATGTGACAGCTGGTGGTCACGTGTCCTGGATGTGACCCTGGAACAGAAAAGCACAGGAGGCCTAGCTTCTCTCTCTGGAATACCCTGGGTTCTTCAGGAGGTGCAGAATCTGATATTTAATGTCTGGTTTTAAAAACTGTTTGAAACTGGTATTCAAGCATCTACCTGACAAGTTGTCCTAGCACACATCATGACCATAAAAATGCAATGTAATAAAATCTTTTAGGAGGAGAAGGGTGTTTGCCCTGAGAGCTCGATAATGATTTCTCAAGGAGGTGATGTCACTTGAGCCAAGCCAGCCACGGAGACCCAGGAGGGCAGGGGGTGGGTGGTGGCTTAGAAGAGAGGCAGGGGAGGTGGGACCAGGTCGTGAGGGGCCTTCCACGCGGTGCTGAGCTGCTGTGCAGACGACGTGGAACTGCCGAAGACCTGCACACAGGGTTGGGGTTTAGGAAGGTTACTCTGCTGTCATGAGAGTCTGGATCGAAAGGGTGGAAGTAGGCAGAGGCTTGGGAAAGTTCAGTTTTGCAGAACTGAGATTTAGGGGCCCTAAAGCAACAGGATGCTTAGTCTACAGACTGGGAGCTACAGACCCAGGGCATCAGTGGTATTCAGAATGGCGAGGTGGCAATCAGAGACGGTACTTAGAACTATGACAGAAGTAGGTGATGGGAGCCAAAATGAAGTCCGGTATAAAGGCCCGCTGAGATTCACCATAAGGAGGATCATTCTCCTGAAAGTGCGGAGTGGAGGCAAGAGGGGCGGCGCTCAAGCTCTGCCTCCAGACACGGGACCACGTGAACGTGCAGGGAAGGGAAAGCACCGCAGGGGCATGGGAGGGAACGCTACCGGTGTGTGTGGAGGTGCATGGACCTCCCGGGCTGTGGAAATCCTGATTGGGGTTGGACCAGAGGCCTTGGGTTGAGCTTAACTTACTAGGAAATTGGGAGCTAACTTTCAACTAAAACTTTTTTTTTTTTTTTTAATGCAGGGAGTGAGCAAAGCTCTACAAGAACAGAAATCCCAGTGTCAGGACTGCCTGGTAGGTGCAGTTGAGGAAACCAGTGCTGCCGTCCCAGAGAAATGCAAGGTGAGCCATAGAGGTGATTTAGTTTTCTAGTAACCACATTAAAGTAAAAAACTGGTCAAATTAATAACTTTATACAGCCCAATATGTCCAAGGTATTAGCATGTCAACACGTGGCACTAGTCACATTTCTGGTCCTCAGTGGCCACCGTCTAGAGGTCCTGCACAGGCTGAGATCCCGAGTGTCAGTAGGGATCACCTGTGTTCTGCCTACAGCAGTGAGAATTAGGAGATGGATTCGTGATCCCAAGTCTTCAAGCTTGGGATACCGTAGCGATGACAAAATGCCACGAACAAAGATAAGGACCACACATGAGTCAGCATCTGCTGTGCAGGAAAAGAGACAATGTCGCTCTTACGGAAAGGATGATTTTTATTTCCATCCTAAATGATTATCACACCATTATTTAAACACATCTGAAAAATCCTGAAGTAATTTAAACTGAAGGCACAGAACAAATCAAAATATCTAAGCTTAAAATGAGAGAATTCAAATATTTCGACAGTATCAATAAATTATGAACAAGTTTCCATCACCAAATATCATTCTGACCAACAGCTACAGTCTTTTATAATAAAACCAAATTAGCTTAAACTGATTTCAAGATTTCCATGATAAAAATAATATTGAAAAAAAGTCGTCTTTCAAAATATTCATTTTATCACCAGGTTCGCTGTAAGCATTTTATTTGTAACAAAGTGGCAGTTAGGATATTTGTTGATGGGTGACCACTCCCCAAGAATGATGCATTCTTACAAAATGTTTTAAAAAATAGCAAAGTAGGCTACAAAATTCTATTTGGGGAGCAGGAAAAAAAACTTGTTCTATGTCAATTAGAATAACAGCATTTCAATATCAAGTTGCTTCAAAAGCCCATCATCACATAACAGTAATATACTGCACAGGGCATTCCACTGCCTCTTGGTTAACTGCTGATCATACAGTGTCGCTGAGGGGTTGAACAAGTCAGTAATGATTATTGTTGCCATTTCTTATTTAGTCAAGAGATATGTTTAAAAACAATCGTTAAAAAACTCACTGGAATAATCTGTGACACGCTACAGAAACAATAAACCCCAGCAAGGCAACCGCTAAGTTTTGAAATAAAGTGGTCATGCTTCATAATATGCTGTAGTATTCTGAAATACATTCTCTGACCATCAACACCATTTATTAGAGGTCACTTGTATTAGCTCAGATTCTGAACTAGATTTCTAAATGAAACTTTTTTCAAGTATGCATAATATTGATAAGGTAAAGACTTTCCTCTTATTCACTTCTTTATGTGTGCTTCCAATGGACAACTGTGATGGTTAAAAGACAAACAAAATGGGCTGGTCAGTTTTCAAAAACATTTCAAAAAGCATGAGATAGTCTAGTGACCAAGAAGGACTGACTGAAAAGTGTTTTTAAAATCTGGTATAGCAGGTTTCACATGTTAGTATCTTTCAGAATTTTTCCTGAAATAACTAAGTAAAGAAATAATGGGGAAAAATAACGGTTTCTAAAACACTTGAGAATAAAGTAAAAAAGGTGTGTCTTCTACTTAGCTGTGATATATATGCATGTGCATTTAACAGCAATCTGGTTTCATTTTTATCATCTAATTGCATAAATCACAGAAACATTTCCAGCCAAGTTTGCTGATAGGAGCATAATACAAACGCTAGAAAACGATTTTTAGCAAAAACTGCTTCAAAATTTTCCTACCTAACAAAACATCCTCTTGGAAATGACTCTTTAATGCGTTTGGACTGTGCAAGTAACTGCGGCTTTTACCATCTCCAGCTGTAAACTATAATTATCTCCAAATTCCTTTGTCACTGGATAGTGTTATCTTTTATTCTCTACTATTCTAATAATGGTACATTATTTTTAAAAAATCTCTTTAGGGGTCTCAGACTTAATGTCTTCATCTATGAGTACTGAGATTAAAGCAGAAATAAAATAAGCCAGAAAAATCCCCTTATAAACAGCATGAAGTTTTGAAATGTGGCACCGTGTAAACTGGGAAAGCCTTATCCAAACTCCAAACGCATCCGTTCCCGGCACTGCCGCTCCAGGGGCAGCACGTGCTGCCCGTCTTGGGCACGTGGAACTCATTTTCTGACTCAGTTAGTGAAAACAGAGCCACCAGAAGTCATCTGACCCAGCCGGCTGGCTCACAGTTTGGGCGGACTTCATTCTTTATTATAGCTCACATTGTGACAGCTGAGAATCTGAATTCTGAAAATGTGGTCTCACAAGGGTTAGTGGAAGACGGGCACTGAGCTGGCAAACGGAAGGAAACATTTCAATAACAAAAGACGAGCCTAGTGGTTTTGACCCTGCGTATACCCAGCTGTGTCTGCAGCCCCTTACAAACAGAAACTCGACAAAACCAAAGGGTTTTCTTTCCAAGCCCTAAAGAAAGGAAGATGTTTGACTTAAAACCAACTTCAGAGTCTACACCAGGCTGCCAGGCCAGCAGACCACTGTCAGTGTGACTTTGTTCCTCTGCCCCTTCAGCATGGGGACCAACGCCGAGTGGCTCATGCCCACGGTCGACAGGCCGTTTACGGCCACGATCATGTCTCCACACCTGCACAACGACAGACAGAGACAGTCACTGTTTCTGTGATTCTGAAACTGTTATCCCGGGACTTGCTTCGCAGGAAAACCACACTTAACCACTGTCGATGAGTAGGCTACACAGTTTACTTTGAGAGACATCTGGGGTGATTTTTAAGCCTGTGTTGGCTTTCCCTTGCCAATCAAGGACACCCCTTGCCAGCCTCTCCTCTAACTGGCAGATGATTTTAAGGGCAAGCAGAATAATTTTCATATAAGCTTAAGCAACATATAGTTAAGAGAATAAATCTGCTGCCTTTTTTTTTTTTTTTTTTTTTTTTTTGTGGTACGTGGCCCTCTCACTGCTGTGGCCTCTCCTGTTGCGGAGCACAGGCTCCGGACGCGCAGGCTCAGCGGCCATGGCTCACGGGCCCAGCCGCTCCGCGGCATGTGGGGTCTTCCTGGACCGGGGCATGAACCCACATCCCCTGCATCGGCAAGCGGACTCTCAACCACTGCGCCACCAGGGAAGCCCCTGCTGCCTCTTTTAAAAATACCAGATGATACATTTGGACGGTGCTGCTGATTTTCATTGTTCATCCTTACCGCTCATACATTCGAGGGCTCAATTAAATTGAGAATAAGACCTGCACCTCCTCTGTCAGCTACGCATGCTCACTGTCCTCCAAGGCGAATTACCACAAATGGATGATGAGTCCGAAGACCTTTCTAGCCTTTATGATTTTTAGTCTTTAGTGTGAATACAAATATGCTACTTTACTGTGAGCTACTTCAGTTTCTTTTTGGAAGTAAGTGCAAGTTAGTTTATAATTTGCATGAGACCCAGACTGGTTGAGTAACTTGGCTAAGAGAACAGTTAAGTCATCCCCCCATTCCTCTTTCCTCCTAAAATAATGATGTTTTTCCATCTGTGTCAGGGTAAGCCTGATCTGCAGCACACTAACCCTGATCGGCTTGTCCCAATATTCTTGAGCTGTCACTCTGTGTTTGCAAACAGTGTAAACTCCCCATTTGTGCAGCACGCTGACGAGGCTGTCAGCATCCACTTTTTAAGAACCGTTTCTTTCATCCAAAACTAGGCACTAAGAACTTGGTCACCCATCTCCTCTGCTTGTGTAATCTCTTGATATGAGACCTCTTTCTTCTCAACGTGCCTGAGCTTTGAAAAAGAGGCGGCACAGAGATTGAGAGAATACTTTTTGCCCAGTGGTGACAGTAGCGGGGCTGAATGGCAAAGGCTCTGAGCCACACGGTCCTGGTTTAAATCACTGTCAACTACTTCCAGCTGTTCGACTGTGGGCAGGTTTTTAACCTGTCGAAGCCTCAGTTATCTTGCGTATAAAATAGGAACCACAGCAGCACTTACCTCACAGGTTACTAAGAAGATTCAGTAACCGGTGCCCAGCGCCTAGTCCTGCGCCTGGCCCGCACATCACCCATCCAGTGTTGACGAAGACTTTACTACATACACAAGGCCCTGTGATGGCCGCCAGGGATACAGCAAGAAGTGCAACAAAATCCCTCCCATGTGGACTTGCATAAATTGAATGTTAGGCTGACATAAGTGCTGCAGAGAAAAAGTTACCTAATGACAGGACCGGACCCAAGTGTTCAGAGCAAGTTGTCACGTCACAATGTGCCCAAACGACTCAGCTTTATTTTGTTAATCTAATAACAGGCACTGAACCTATGAGTGCCAAGATGGTAAAGGTGCTTCAATCTAGACCAGGGCTGGCAAACCGTTCTGTAAAGGGCCAGATGGTAGATCAATATCTCAGGCTCTGCGAATCACCGGTCTCTGTCACAGCCACTCGGCTCTGCCGTCGTGGCTCGGAAGCAGCCATGGTGATACGCAAACGAGTGAGCGTGGGCCATGTTCCAATAAAACTTTATAAAAACAGACATCAGGCTGGATTTGGAGCTGACCCCAGTCTAGAATAAACACAAAGTACATCATTAAACATAACAAGACTCACTTTAATCTTCCATCGTAATAAGCAGGAGTTCCCAAGACAATGGTTTTAATGAAGAAAGGCTGATTGGTGTGGTTTTCTTCATATCCACCAACGATACTGAAGCCCCAGCTTCCCAAGTAACTTCTTCGCAAAACTATATCATGGCAGCTGTGAAGGGCACTATAAACAAAAACAGAAATCAAGAAAAATTAGTGGGAAGGCTTTTTATAGCCTGTTCACGTTTGTTATAACTACACACCATGTTACGTGCATCATTGTTGGGGAGCAATAAACAACATGCTAGAACTTCTCATCTGGTCTACTTTCTTAGCTCAGTGATCAGCATTTAAAAAGGCTCCTGGGATGCAGAAGAGTCCCACACAGTGGCCTGATATTTTAGGACAGTGCAGGTTGTTTTCATTATTCTGAATCTTCTGCAAAAAAACAAAACACAGATGAGCAGTTGTCTGGTACACCCAGCAAATCATAGTGGAAGAGCCTCCCTCTTAGGAAAACCAGAGCTGCTACCCTAGGTGGCGGCCCCTGTGACCCACAGTTGCTGAGTACGGGTTTGCATACAATAGAGACCTCCGAGAATCCACAGAACAGCGGCTGTTTATTGACAGGTATTCTTTTGACACAGGTGGGCTCAAAAACAGGTTTTACTATCCTGTGTATTTATTTTTTAACTTTATATTGGAATATAGTTGATTTACAGTATTGTGTTTCAAGTGTACAGCTAAGTGATTCAGTTATACATATATACATATCCATTCTTTTTCAGATTCTTTTCACATATAGGTTATTACAGAATATTGCATAGAGTTCCCTGTGCTATACAGTAGGTCTTTGTTGGTTATCTATTTTATATGTAGTAGTGTGTTTATGTTAACCCCAAACTGCTAATTTATCCCTCCCCACCATGTTTCCCTTTGGTAACTGGAAGTGTGTTTTCGAAGTCCATGACTCTGTTTCTGTTTTGTAAATAAGTTGATTTGTATCATTTTTTTAAGATTCCACATATAAGTGACGTATGATAATTGTCTTTCTCTGTCTGACTTCACTTAGTATGATAATCTCTATCTAGGTCCATGCATGTGGCTGCAAAGGGCATTATTTCACTCTTTTTATGGCTGAGTAGTATTCCATTGTATACACGTACCACATCTTTAACTGTTCCTCTGTCGATGGGCGTTTAGGTTGTTTCCATGTCTTAGCTATTGTAAACAGAGCTGCAGTGAACATTGGGGTGCCTGTATCTTTTCGAATTATGGTTTTCTCTGGATATATGCCCAGGAGTGGGATTGCTGGATCGTATGGTAGCTCTGTTTTTAGTTCTCTAAGGAACCTCCATACTGTTCTCCATAGTGGTTGTACCAATTACATTCCCACCAACAGTGTTGTTGGGTTCCCTTTTCTCCACACCCTTTCCAGCATTTATTGTTTGTAGACTTTTTAATGATGGCTATTCTAACTGGTGTGAGGTGATACCTCATTGTAATTTTGATTTGCATTTTTCTAATAATTAGCAATTCTGAGCCTATTTTCATGTGCTATTTGGCCATCCGTATGTCTTCTTTGGAGAAATGTCTGTTTAGATCGGCCCATTTTTTAAATTGGGTTTTTTTTTTTAATACAGAGCTGCATAAGTTATTTGTATATTTTGGAGATTAATCCCTTGTCAGTCGCATCGTTTGCAAATATTTTCTCCCATTCTGTGGGTTGTCTTTTCATTTTGTTTATAGTTTCCTTTGTTGTGCAAAAGCTTTTAAGTTTATTTAGGTCCCATTTGTTTATTTTTGCTTTTATTTTCATTACTCTAGGAGGTGGATCCAAAAAGATATTGCTGTGATTTATGTCAAAGAGTATTCTGCTTGTGTTTTCCCTTTAGAGTTTTAAAGTATCTAGCCTTACATTTAAGTCTTTAATCCATTTTGAGTTTATTTTTGTGTATGGTGTTAGAGAATGTTCTAATATCATTATTTTACATGTAGCTGTTTGGTTTTCCCAGCACCACTTATTGAGGAGGCTGTCTTTTCTCCATTGTATATTCTTGCCTCCTTTATCAAAAATAAGGTGACCATATGTGCATGTGTTTATCTCTGGGCTTTCTATCCTGTTCCATTGATCTATATCAGTATCATACTGTTTTGATGACTGTAGCTTTGTAGTATAGGCTGAAGTCAGGGAGTCTGATTCTTCCAGCTCTTTTTTTTTAATCAGTATATTTTTAAATTGAAGTATAGTTGATTTACAGTGTTGTGTTTATTTCTGCTGTACAGCAAAGTGATTGTTTTACATATATATACATTATTTTTTGTAGTCTTTTCCATTATGGTTTATTGTAGGATACTGACTAGTTCTCTGTGCTATACAGTAGGACCTTGATGTTTACCCATTCTATATATAAAAGCTTGCATCTGCTAACCCTAACCTCCCATTCCACCCTTCCCCCAATCCCCTCCCCCTTGGCAACCACCTGTGTGTTTGCTATGTCTGTGAGTCTGTTTCATACATAGGTTTATTTGTGTCATATTTTAGATTCCACATATAAGTGATGTCATATGATATTTGTCTTTCTCTGTCTGACTTCGCTTAGTATGATAATCTCTAGGTCCATCCATGATGCTGCAAATAGCACTATTTCATTCTTATTTTTAAGGCTGAGTAGTAGTAGTCCATTGTATACATGTACCACATCTTTATTCCTCTGTCCAGGACATTTAGGTTGCTTCCGTGTCTTGGCTATTGTAAATAGTGCTGCAGTGGACACTGGGGTGCCTGTCTCTTTTTGAATTACAGTTTCCTCTAGATATATGCCCAGGAGTGGGATTGCTGGATCATACGGTAGCTCTATTTTTAGTTTTTTAAGGAACCTCCATGCTGTTTTCTATAGTGGTTGTACCAATTTACATTCCCACCAACAAGGCAAGAGGGTTCCCTTTTCTCCACACCCTCTCCAGGATTTATTGTTTGTAGACTTTTTAATGATGGCTATTCTGACTGGTGTGAGGTGATACCTCATTGTAATTTTGATTTGAATTTCTCTTATAATTAGTGATGTTGAGCATCTTTTCATGTGCTTATTGGCCATCTGTATGTCATCTTTGGAGAAATGTCTATTTAGGTCTTCTGTCCATTTTTTAATTGGGTTCTTTTGTTGTTGTTGTTGTTGACTTGTGAGCTGCTTATATATTTTGTAAATTAAGGCCTTGTAGGTCACACCATTTGCAGATATTTTCTCCTGTTCTGTAGGTTGTCTTTTTGTTTATGGTTTCCTTTGCTGTGCAAAAGTTCGTTAAGTTTGATTAGTTCCCATTTGTTTTTTTTTTTTTATTTCTATTGCCTTGGGAGACTGACCTAAGAAAACACTGGTATGATTTACGTCAGAGAAAGTTTTGCATACGTTCTCTTCTAGGAGTTTTATGATGTCATGTTTTATGTTTAAGTCTTTAAGCCATTTTGAGTTTATTTTTGTGTATGGCAAGACCTGTGTATGGTGTATCTTCATTGATTTACGTGCGGCTGTCCAACTTTCCCAACACCACTTGCTGAAGAGACTCTTTTTCCATTGTGTATTCTTGCCTCCTTTGTCAAAGATTAATTGACTGTAGGTGTATGGGTTTATTTCTGGGCTCTCTATTCTGTTCCATTGATCCATATGTCTGTTTTTGTGCCAGTACCACCCTGTTTTAATTACTGTAGCTTTGTAGTACTGTCTGAAGTCTGGGAGGGTTATGCCTTCTGCTTTGTCTTTTTCTTCAGGATTACTTTGGCAATTCTGGGTCTTTTATGGTTCCATATGAATTTTAGATTATTCTAGTTCTGTGAAAAATGTCATTTGATAGGGATTGCATTAAATATGTAGATTGCTTTGGGTAGTATGGCCATTTTAACAATATTCTTCCAATCGATATCTTTCCATTTCCTTGAGTCATCTTCAGTTTCTTTATTCATGTTTTATAGTTCTCAGGGTATAAGTCTGTCACCTCCTTGGTCAGGTTCATTCCTAAGTATTTTATTTTGGGGGGTGCAATTTTAAAAGGTATTGTTTTTTACATTCCCTTTCTGATAGTTCATTGTTGGTGTAAAGAAATGCAACTGATTTCTGAATGTTAATCTTGTATACTGCTAACTTGCTGAATTTGTTGATCAGTTCTAGTAGTTTTTGTGTGGAGTTTTTCTCATATAGTATCATATCATCTGCATATAATGACAATTTTACCTCTTCCTTTCCAATTTGGATACCTTTTCTTTTTCTTGTCTGATTGTTGAGGCTAGGACTTTCAACACTATGTTGAATAGAAGAGATAAGTGGGCATCCTTGTCTTGTTCCAGATTTTAGCAGGAAGGCTTTCAGCTTTTCACCATTTAGTATTATATTGGCTGTGGGTCTGTCATAAATAGCTTTTACTATATTGAGATATGTTCCCTCTATACCCACTTTTGTAAGAGTTTTTTTTTTTTTAATCATGAGTGGATGTTGAATTTTGTCAAATGCTTTTTCTCCATCTGTTGAGATGATTACGTGGTTTTTGTCTTTTGTTGATGTGGTATATCACATTGATTGATTTGCTTATGTTGAACCATCCTTGCGAACTTGGGGTGAGTCCCCCTTGGTCATAGTGTATGATCTTATGTGTTATTTTCTTGAGAATTTCTGCATCTATATTCATCAAAGATACTGGCCTGTAGTTTTCTTTTCCGGTCGTGTCTTTCTCTGGTTTTGGTATCAGCGTGATGATAGCTTTATAGAATGTCTTTGGGAGTGTTCTCTTCTCTTCAGTTTTCTGGAAGAGTTTGAGAAGTATTGGTATAAGTTCCTTTTTGTATGTTTGGTAGAATTCGCCTGTGAAGCCATCTGGGTCCTGGACTTTTTGTTTGTAGTGAACTTTAAAATTGCAGATTCTATTTCTAGTGACTGCTCTGTTCAGATTACCTAGTTCTTCTTGATTCAGTTTTGGTGGGCTGTTTGTTTCTAGAAACTTGTCCATTTCTTCTAGGTTGTTGAATTTGTTGGCATATAATTGTTCATAGTATTCCCTTATGGTTTTTGTATTTCTGCACTATTGTTATGTCTCCTTCTTCATTTCTTATTTTGGATATTTGGGTTCTTTCTCTTTTCTTCTTGGTGAGCCTGGCCAGATCCTTTCAAAGAACCAGCTCTTAGTTTTACTGATTATTTTTCTATTGTTCTTCTAATCTCTATTTTATTGATTTCCCCTCCGATCTTTATTATTTCCTCCTCCTGCTGATTTTAGGTTTTGTTTGTCCTTCTTATTCTTTTATTAGGTTGTTTGAGATGAAGGCCTGTATTGCTATGAACTTCTCTCTGAGAACTGCTTTTGCTGCATCCCGTAGATATTGTATGGTTGTTTTCATTGTAATTTATCTCAAGGTATTTTTTAATTTCCTCGTTGACCCACTGGTTTTTTAGTAGCATATTGTTTAGTCTCCATGTAACCATTTTTCCCCCCTCATTTCTTTTTCTGTGGTTAATTCCTAGTTGCATGCCATTGTGGTCAGAAAAGATGCTTCAGATAATTTCTATACTCTTAAATTTGATGAGGCTTGTATTTTGCCCTAGTATGTGGTCAATCCTAGAGAATGTTCCATGTGTACTTGAAAAGAATTGTGTATTCTGGGTTTTTTTTGGTTGTAATGTCCTGAATATATAAATGAAGTCTAACTGTTCTGTTCTATCAGTTAGGATCTTTATTGCTTTACTGATTTTCTGTCTAGAAGATCTGTCCACTGATGTGAGTGGGGTGTTAAAGTCTCCTACTGTTATTGTATTCCTGTCCATTTCTCCCTTTGTTTGTTAGTATTTATGTATTTGGGTGCTCCTACAATAGGTACATACATATATGTTGATTAGTGTCAAATCCTCTTCTTGTACTGATCCTTTTATCATTATATAGTGTCCTTCTTTATCTTTCTTTACGGCCTTTGTTTTAAAGTCTAGTCTGTCTGAGTATTACAACCCCCGCTTTCTTGCCATTTCCATTTGCGTGAAATATCTTTTTCCATTCCCCCACTTTCAATGTATGTGTCCTTTGCCCTAAAGTGGGTCTCCTGTAGGCAGCATATTGTGGGCTCTTTTTTTTTTTAATCCAATCTGCTACTCTGTGTCTTTTGATTGGAGCATTTAATCATTGATATTTAAGGTAATTATTGATAGATACGTATTTACTGCCATTTTAAACCTTGTTTTCTCATTGGTTTTATACTTCTTCTTTGTCCCTTTTTCTTTAGTGGTTTAATGATTTTCTTTTGTATTATACTTATGTTCTCTTTGGTTTTTGTGAATCTATTGTATACTTTAGATTTGTGGTTAACCCTGTTTTTCAAGTATGTTACCCCCTTCCTGTATCTATTTGCCTTAGATTGAGCCTATATTATGACTGCCAAACACATTCTAGGAAAAAAAAGTTACATTTTCTTACTCTCCTCCCCCACGTTTTATGATTCTGGTGTCCTCTTTTACATCTTCATGTTCATCCTTTTGCTGTTCATTGTGTTTATCATCACTTTCACAGAATTTTTTTTTTTAATCTGTGTACTGGCTTATTTAAGTGATTTACTTTCCACTTGTGACTTTCTTTTCTATAGATTCTTCTTTTTCATTTGGAGAAGACCTTTCAATATTTCCTTTAGGATAGGTTTAGTATTGCTGTATTCTTTTAGTTTTTGCTTGTCTGAGAAATTCTTTCTCTCTCCTATTCTAAATGATAATCTTGCTGGGTAGAGTATCCTAGGTTGCATATTTTTCCCTTTCAGGACTTTGAAATCTTGCTACTCCGTTTTGGCCTGCAATGTTTCTGTAGAGAAATCAGCTGATAGCCTTATGGGGGCTTCCTTTATTATTAACTCTTTTTCTCTTGCTGCCTTTAGAATCTTCTCTTTAACTTGTGCCATTTTTATTATAATATGTCTTGGTATAGGTCTGTTTGGGTTTATCTTGTTTATCCTGTACCTGGATATCTGTTTCCTTCTTTAGGTTTGGGAGGTTTTCAGCCACAATTTTTTCAAATACATTTCGGTCCCCTTTTCTGTTTCTTCCCCTTCTGGAATTCCTATTATAAGTAGATTGGCCCACTTTATCCCATACGTCTCTTATATTGCTTTCATTATTTTTCGTTTGGTTTTCTGTCTGCTGTCCTGATTGGGTGATTTCCATTATTCTACCTTCCAGGTCACTTATTCGTTTTTCTGCCTTATTCATTCTGTTGTTCATTGCCTTTAGCTCAGCTTTCATCTCTGCAAATGAGTTTTCTTATTTTTCTTGGTTCCTCTTTACAGTTTCTGGCTCATTGTTACAGTACTCTGCATTTCTGTCCACAGCCTTTCTTCATTCCTTCAGTCTAATAGACACCCATTTCAACAAGGAGATAATGAAAGTACTGAAGAGGTCTGTTTCATTGTTTGTTCTTTCTGGGGAATTCTCTTGGTCATTTAATTGGGAGTGGTTCCTCTGCCTCTTCATGTTACTTACATTTCTTACATTGTATTTTTTATATTTAGTCATATATCTCTTACTCTGTGGCCTTGGAGCGCTATTTATATTTAGGGGCGTTGCTGTGTAGCGTGTGTGGGTTTAATATACTTGGTGCGAGGGTGGTTTTTAGTATGGATGCATGTCGCCTATTTCCTCAGCATGTGCTGATCATTATCCCCTTGACAGGGAGTGTGCTGATGCCTGGTCCTGGGATTCTGGGTGGTGGTGGCAGCTCAGCCTCACCCCTGGAGCACACAGTGGGAGTGGAGGTAGCTCATGACCACTCCTGTAGTCCAGGAGGGACGTGGCAGTGGCTTGTGACTGCTCCTGGCATCTGGGCAGGAGGCGGCTTGCTACTGCTCCTGGAGCCCGTGCAGGCAGTGTCCTGACCTCTGAGCACACACACAGGGGAAAAGGCTACAGTGCAAGGTCCTGCCCCTCCCCTTGTGCACCCAAACAATGGTGCCTGGCCTCTGAGGTGGCCCAGGCTTCCTCCATGTATACCCTCAGGTGCAGTCACAGTAGATGTCAGCCCCCCACCCCCCACGGCTGTTTCTGCACAGCCAACCCCAGTCCTCTCCCCAGGTCTGATCTCCAAAGGCCAAGTTCCAGCATCCACCTGTACGGGCAGACATGTGTCTCAGGCTGGGGAGTGCAGGGTGGTGGCACTGACCATCTGTGCAGTCTTCCCACTGCTCTGGCTGCCATAAAACCAGCTGCTGCGTTCTCCTCTGAGGTTCTGAAGCTCCCCTTCTGTCCTGGCTAATCTTCCCGCTGGTGAGGGGGCCTCCCAGGATGCAGGAACCTTTCCTCTTTCACAGCTCCCTCCCAGGGGCACAGGTCCTGTCCTGATTCCTGTCTCACTTTCTTTTTCTCTTTCTTTTGTCCTACCTGGTTATGTGAAGATTTTCTTGCCCTTTCAGCAGTCTGAGGTCTTCTGCCAGCATTCAGTAGATACTCTGTGAGAATTGTTCCACATGTAGATGTATTTGTGGGAGGTGGCGAGCTTCACGTCCTACTACTTCGCCATCTTGATCACTTATCCATTTTTCCGTCTCAGGATTGGCTATTTGGGGTCTTTTGTGTTTCCATACAAATTTTTAAATTTTTTTAGTTCTGTGAAAAATGCCATTGGTAATTTGATAGGGATTGCATCGACTCTGTAGATTGCCTTGTACTATCCTGTGCATTTCTCATCTAAAATCTTTGTTATTCTTCCTGGCACATCAGAAAATGCTCTGAACAAAGGAAGAGATACTGACCCCAAAACTAGCCTGGAATAACAAATAAGGAAAGCTACAAGAAGCATGGGGGTTTCTCCAGGACGCCGTTGGTCTCGGCCTGTGCAGCAGCGGAGTTGGGCACTTGGGCAGAACTGCTCAGCATGAGGGTACAACTTCACACACAAAGTTCTGGGCTGAGTGTTTAATAAGATCAGTTAGGTTCCTTCTGACAGCTGACACCTCACAACTTAGATGGCATGTCTGCAGGAGTTGAATAGGAACCATTTAAATCTATGTTGACTTTTTAATGGGGAAAAAAATCAGTTTTTAAACATATGAAGCAGTTAATCATCTCTGTCATGAAAAATCTCTCCACAGGGGCCCTAGAGTTCCCTGATTACAGTTTTATGCCCTCTTACTTTTTTTTCTTCTTCTTTTAACTGAGAGGACAAGTCAGCAAGTTAAATTAATAAATGAAATCCAATAGTATCCTTGCTTTTTGTGTTATTCTTCATCTGAAAGTACTTTATAAACCATATAGCACTGTATAAATGCTAGTTATTATAAATTTATTCCACATGAAGCTAGATGGCTCAGAAACGGGCATATTCTTATTGCTTAAAGAATCAGTCATTTTCATACCAGTGTAAAAGTCAAAACGTTTCATCATATTTCAGTTTCAGGATTCTTCTGTACAATAAGAATCTAAACTGAGTTGGAAACAAATGAAGATGGTAATTCACATCCTCTCTACCTCAATACCAAATTACACAACTACCACCTGGAGGTTCCAAAATGTCTCACGACCAGACACCGACCAACTACAGAATGTCCTGTCTGGTGAGCCGGTCATGAGCTGTGACCTCCTCCTAAAGGGGGTCAAGAGCAGTAACGCTTGAACACCAAGGGTGTGGCCTAAAGACTCTTATGTCCAATAAAAACTCAGTTTTACACTCCTTTGTAGGAAGAGTAGGGCTTTTAGAAATACTTCTGGGATAGGGAAAGGCCCCACACTTTGACCTATTTTTTCCAGTGAAAAAATGCACATAAGTCTAAGCATGTATCAGAGTGAATGTTGGTAAAGCTGTTCTAAGCAAGAGACTGACCACCCAATCTCATAGCTGGCCCACTGGGGAGCCTTTTGTAGGAATGAACAGAATAGCTTTATTTATTTTTGTAAACAGAGGTAAGTCTTTTCAGCTTCGTTCTTAATTTGCTGTGCTATACCCCAATGAAGATTGCAATTGCAATTTTCCATAAAACAACAGAAAAGCTGCAGTACCTGGGCAGCCCAAGCCACATGACCCATGACGGGGACCAGCTGGCATCATACTCATTCTCGCTGACAGTGCTGGGCTGCTCATCTGGGCCATGGGCGGCCTCCTCCACAACCTGCACCTCCAGTGCTTTCAGGGCCACCGTGGGCGACGTGGCGCTGGCCTTCAGCATAGCCACAGCCTCACTGTGACTTAAACTGGTCAAATCGATGCCATTGATATTCAACAAGATGTCACCTGTTCAAATAAGGGAGCAAGAAAAATGAGCCACCAAGTGATTACTTCCCTGTAAATCCTGTTATCTGTAAACTAATTAACAAAGGTTAGTTCCAAAAACTCAGATGACATAATAAGGGAAAAGACCATTTTTCTCTTTATAATTCTTAGAATACTGAGGAAAAATCCAATTCATGGACAACACTCCAAAACAATTCAAAAATTTTAAACAATTCAAAAATTTTAAATAATGTAATAATATGTAGGAAAAGGTTTGGCTCGAGGCTCTGGAATGCAGTTGGGGGTCCACATCATCAGCCCTGGTATAGCTGTGGACGGGCCCTGGGCACCTTCATTTCTCTTCTTACCCTTCCTTCCAATTAGAAAGTGATTTGATCTTTTGCTCTTAGAAGGGAATTTTTAATATATTCTACTTTATACTGATACGGTTTTATACATCTAGACAGCCCTACATAGTTCACTCAGCGCAATCATCTCAGTATGTAGAGAAGATACCCTTGGGCCTACACAAAGAAATGAAACTTGTGATTTGAACATGTCCTGCTTGAAGAAGAAAACTAGTCTTTGTTGCTCTGCCAAGTAATATAATAAAAAAGAGCAATGAGGCTCATATAAAAGGTTAGGAAGGAAAAGGATTAGTTTTATAGGAAGCACAAATGTTTGTACTAAGAAAGCCCACGGAAAATCCTCCCCCAATTCATCATTTTTCAGATTATTAAAGCAAAACATTCTCTTTGTAGAAAACTTCGAAAACATGAAATAACAAGAAGGAAATAAAATTACCTCAAATTCCACAACAGAACAAATAACTTTTAAAGGCCTTCTAGAGATACCATCCGTGCACCATTCAGTTAAAGTCTAATTTTATGGCTTTCTAGTCACAGAGGTGTACAGCCATCACGTCATTCTTAGAAAATTTTTATCACCACCCCCAAAACCCTGTACCCATTAGTAATCAGTTCCCTTTCCTGAGTCCTAAACAACTACTAATCTACTCTCCATCTCTATAGATTTGCCTTTTCTGGGTATTTCATATAAATGGAATCATGTGGTCTTTTCTGACTGGCTTCTTTTACTTAGCATGTTTCCAAGATTCATTTATATTGTACAATGTGTCAATATTTCATTCCTTTTTATGGCCAAATAATATTCCATTGTATGGATAAATCACAGTCTCTTCATCCATTCACCAGTAAATGGACATTTGGGATGTTTTTACTTTTTGGCTATTATGGAAAATACTGCTATAAACCTTCACGTACAAGTTTTTGTGTGAACATGCTTTCATTTCACTAGGAATGGAATTGCTGGGTCATGTGACAACTGTTTAACTTTCTGAAGAACTGCTAAACTGTTTTACAACACAGTTGTACTGTTTTACATTCTCTCTGGCAAATATATGAGAGTCTCGATTTCTTTACATCCTTGCCAAATGTTATTGTCTTTTTTTTCTATATTCATCCTAGCGATGAATTTGCATTTCCCAATAACTAATGTCACTGAGTATCTTTTCAAGTGATTATTGTCCATCTGTGTATTTTCTTGGGAGAAATGTCTATTCAGATCAGTTGCCCATTTTTAAATTGGGTTATTTGTCTTTTATTACTGAGCTATAAGGGTTCTGTAATCCCAAACTCCTAATTTATCCCTCCCCACCATGTTTCCCCTTCAGTAACTATAAGTTTGTTTTCAAAGTCTGAGTCTGTTTCTGTTTTGTAAATAAGTTGACTTGTATTTTTTTTAGATTCCCTATATAAGTTGATGTCATATGATATTTGCCTTTCTCTGTATGACTTCACTTAGTATGATGATCTCTAGGTCCATCCATGTTGCTGCAACTGGCACTATTTCGTCTTTTTAATGGCTGAGTAATATTCCATTGTAATATGTACCACATCTTCTTTATCCATTCATCTGTTGATGGACACTTAGGTTGCTTCCATGTGTTGGCTATTATAAATAGTGCTGATATGAATATCGGGGTGCACATATCTTTTCGAATTATGATGTTCTCCAAATACATGCCCAGGAATGGGATTGCAGGATATGGTAGCTCCATTTTTATTTTTTAAAGGAATCTCCATACTGTTATCCATAGTAGTTGTACCAATTTACATTCCCAACAACACTGTAGGGAGGGTTCCTTTTTCTCCACACCCTCTCCAGCATTTATTATTTGTAGACTTTTTGATGATGGGCATTCTGACTGGTGTGAGGTGATATCTAGTAATTAGTGACGTTGAGCATCTTTTCACATGCCTTTTGGCCATCTGTAGATTAACAGACCATAAGTGCGTGTATTTATTTCTGGGCTATCCTGTTCCGTTGATCTATATTTCTGTTTTTGTGCCAGTACCACACTGTTGTGATTACTGTAGCATTGTAGTATAGTTTGAGGTCAGGGAGCCTGTTTCCTCCAGCTCCATTTTTCTTTCTCAAGATTGCTTTAGCTATTCGGGGCATTTTGTGTTTTCATACAAATTTTAAAATTTACTGTTCTGTGAAAAATGCCATTGGTAATCTGATAGGAATTGCACTGAATCTGTTGATTGCCTTGGGTAGTACAGTCACTTTGACAGTATTGATTCTTCTGATCCAAGGACATGGTATATCTTTCCATCTGTCTCATCCTTGATTTCTTTCATCAGTGTCTTATTTTTCAGAGTGCAGGTCTTTTGCCTCCTTAGGTAGGTTTATTCTTGGGTATTTTTATTCTTTTTGATGGAGTGGTAATTGGGATTGTTTCCTTAATTCCTCTTTTTGATCTTTCACTGTTAGTGTATAGAAATGCAGCAGATTTCTGTGTATTAATTTTGTGTGCTGCTACTTTATCGCATTCATTGGTGAGCTGTAGTAGTTTTCTGGTAGCACGTTTAGGCTTTTCTGTGTATAGTGTCATGTCGTCTGCAAACAATGACAGTTTCACTTCTTTTCCAATTTGGATTCCTTTTATTTCCTTTTCTCCTCTTGATTGCTGTGGCTAGGGCTTTCAAAACTATGTTGAGTAAAAGTGGCGAGAGTGGACATCCTTGTCTTGTTCCTGATCTTAGAGGAAATGCTTTCAGCTTTTCACCATTGAGTATGATGTTAGCTGTGGGTTTGTCATATATGGCCTTTATGATGTTGAGGTAGGTTCCCTCCGTGCCCACTTTCTGGAGAGTTTTTATCATAAATGGATGTTGAATTCTGTCAAAAGCTTTTTCTGCATCTATTGAGATGATCATATGATTTTTATCCTTCAATTTGTTAATGTGGTGTATCACACAGATTGATTTGTGGACACTGAAAAATCCTTCCACCCCTGGGATAAATCCCACTTGATCATGGTGTATGATCCTTTTAATGTACTGTTGGATTCAGTTCGCTAGTATTTCGTTGAGGATTTTTGAGTCTATGTTCATCAGTGATATTGGCCTGTAATTTTCCTTTTTTGTGGTATCTTTGTCTGATTTTGGTATCAGGGTGATGGTGGCTTCACAGAATGCAATTTTTTGTAATAGTTTTGGAAGGATAGGTGTTAACTCTTGTCTAAATGTTTGATAGAATGCTCCTATGAAGCCATCTGGTCCTGGACTTTTGTTTATTGGGAGTTTTTTAATGACAGATACAATTTCAGTACTTGTAATTGGTCTGTTCATTTTTTTATATCTTCCTGGTTTAGTCTTGGGAGATTGCACCTTTCCTAAGAATTTGTCCATTTCTTCTAGGTTGTCCCTTATTGCCACAGAGTTGCTTGTAGTAGTCTCTACGGTCCTTTAT
Source organism: Stenella coeruleoalba (assembly GCF_951394435.1). Lineage (NCBI taxonomy): Eukaryota > Metazoa > Chordata > Mammalia > Artiodactyla > Delphinidae > Stenella > Stenella coeruleoalba. The sequence continues at coordinate 4,981,513 of NC_137164.1, forward strand.
ATTTCTGTTGTGTTGGTTGTGGCTTCTCCTTTTTTCATTTCTAATTTTATTGATTTAGACCCTCTCCCTTTTTTTCTTGAGTCTGGCTAAAGGTTTATCAATTTTGTTCATCTTTTCAAAGAACCAGCTTTTAGTTTCATTGATTGTTTCTATGTCTTTATTGCTTGTTTTTGGTGTCATATCTATGATAACCATTGATTAATCTGTTGCATAAGCCAAGGCCATGAGGGTTTACACTTGATTTTCTTCTAAAAGTTTTAGCTCTTACATTTAGGTCTTGGATCAGTTAATTTTTGTGTATGACTTCATTTTTGGAGAAATAGCTTTCAAGACTCACTTTTCCATATGAACCAAGTGTATGGAGAATGCTACTGTTACCACTACCACCCCCACCCACACAAATTATATAGTATCAATCAATGGGGGTTGTGAAATTGTGAATGAATTAATCCCTAAAAACCACTCCTTTTTATTAAGTTTGTCTCTGCTCCACCTCTTCTGTGATCCTCCTCCCACCCAGACACCTTTTTAATAAGCAACAAGTGTATTTCAGTGAGATGATCCTTCAAAGTATCTGGTCTACCATGCTGGAAGCATAAATCTCTTAGAGGGTCTTTTCCAACATAAAATAATCCAACAGTCAGAGTAACTGTTAGAAAGATTATTAAGCTTCAGCAATCTCCCTTTATGTTAGGCATTTTTCTAACCTTATATAGAGAGGCTTTATGCTTCCATTATGTACAGGACATTTTAAAGGATTTTAAAAAGCCATGTTTAATAGGAAACTTTGTAGACATTATTTTTAAAAATGTGAGTTGACTTTGGGAGATGTGAAACTGTACAAGATCCTAGCTTACCTCTCTTGATTCTGCCATCACGTGCAAGGCAGCCATGAGGTGGCACACTGGTCACAAAGATGGGCAGTTCCCCACTTTTACTTCCTCGGCCCCCAGCTACTGTCATTCCAAGGGACTCGTGTGGTTCCTTCTTTATAGTAATGTGTTTTTCTTGGCATGTAACACACTGGGCAAGATCCTGAACATGAGAGGAAAACTTTATTGGATAATGAATAATATATATAGTTGAAGTAATGACAGCTAAAGTAAAGACATAACGTGGCAATTTTAAAGTCATTAAAAAAAAATCACTATAGAACCGAAAGCAATACACAGTTCTTCAGAGGCCCATGAGCCCTGTGGCTCACAATGGCAAACTTTGGACTACTGTATTTTCACAGGACTATAGATGGAACTGAAAAGCTCAGGACTGTTGACATAGGGGAAGTCAAAGTAAAATAAGCATATCATTTGTATAATTACCTCCAGCTCCCAAATATAAAAGTAAATAATGCATTTGAATTTTAACATTCCGAAGAGAAGCCAATTAATTTTACTTCCACTTTTCTCCTATATTCTTTGAGAGAAAAGTTGACATAGTATAAAAGTGTGGATTTTACTAACTGCCAGAAAAAAGCTACAGAGCTCTCTTCTGATTCTGACTAACAAGGGTTATCAGAGCACTCGATCGTGAAGCAGGTGCAAATCTACCTTCAAAATTTGTGAAAAGATAAAAGGATATGAAATAATTGAATTTTTGAAGTTAATCACAGGGAAATCCCCAGCAAACTATATTCTCAGGGAAAAGCTATTTTTACTGACATTTGTTACTGTTACCTATTACTGAGATACTCCTGGAAGAAAAGGAGAATCTAAAATACCACTTTTCTGAATTAGAATTCAACAAAATCAAGGTGTACATATGCAATACGAATATTAAAATAACACTTATCGAAGGCTTAACTATGTGCAAAAAGCTCACAGCTTTACATGCGTCATTTCATTAATCTTCACGGTGGTCCTGAAAAGTAAGTACTGTTATTGGCCCCATTTTGTGGATGAGGAAACAACTTAGAGAGGTCATGTAACTGGCCCCAAATCATACAACTGTAAGTTCCTGCATAGGGCTTTGAGGGGTGCAAATATCCAAACATACGCTTTGCATATGTGCACATATGCACACATACTGTTTATATGTCCCCACACCACATGGTTACTGTCCTGTTAAGTGTAACAGTGGAAGCTAACGTCTCAAAAGGTTTCCAACATTTGTCAGCTCTGAGAAAATGTAGATAATAACATTATTAACAATATCAACAATAGAAATATGAGTTACCTTTACGGAATTATAACATTCCTTAGTGACATTATTTGAAAGTGTTGACAATCTGTGACTCAGGCCTTGGAACTGCAGGCCCGTCTCCCTTTCTCTGGTCCTGGAATCCATGTACTCTTGAAATTTTATTAAGGGAACCACCTGCAATAACAGCCTGGTGTTTCTAGAGAATGTTACGACCTAGTAGAAAACTTGGAAATGTCCTAAGGCAGTCTCCTGTTTAAAGGTATGAAATCTATCTTAGTATCCTTCAAAATTGGGCAAAACCCACTTGATTATGAAGACAACTCATGTAAACTCAGTCTTGAGTATATTTATAAGCAATTTTGGCTTGCAGGTATTTAATCAGTTAAAGGTGGTTGTTTTATTCCTCTAGATGGCTCAGATATATATATACATTATTTTTTCCTCAGGAACCAAACCAGACTTCAAAGATTATACTCAGAATACTTCAAGGAAAGTTCTAAATCATACAAATGTTTATCTAAGCAGCTACCTAAGAGGCCTAGTAGCAGGCTAATGTATACTGTAATTTTCAATGATGATTATAATCATCTGAACACGTTTTCTGGTGAATCTGTTTATTTTCCCTAGGAGACCCTTATTTTTCTAAATCAGGATTTTATATAACAAATGCAGTATATTAGTAGCAAATAGCTAACACTTAAAAGTACATTTCATGTGGCCGTTCTAACCAATAAGAGTTGCAGAGCACACAGAATAAGAATAAATTCAGCATTACTATTTAAAACGTTGTCACAGAAAGTTAAAGACAATAAGAGCAGCAGAGCTGAGAGAAGAATATGTTCCCCAAATAAGCAGAGTTCTCTATATGAACGTTGGGATGACTAAGTACAGTTTTAAAAATTGTCTTAAAAATCATGTCATAGACACTCATGTTCAAATTACTGTAAAATTCAGTGACATAAAAGGGTCAATAATCAATTTTTGCCTTATATTATAATTTTAGGAATATATATGTAATGCATAAAGGACAAGCCATATGAAACTATTCAAAACTCCAAAACAATAACTCCTTTTTCATAGTCATCATCATGAAGGCAATATTATAGGTTTCCTTCATACTTTCAGTTTCAGTTCAGAAATGAGAACAAGTCTGTGGTTACGTTTTCTTAAAAATATTAACTAAACCAAAGACCAGTGACAAGTCTCCACTTGAGCTCTGAAAACCAGATAAACCTGATGGGCGAAAAGTACTTGTGCCTTTAAGGGATGCTTTCTTAGGGTACCTGTGACATTCCAAAGGTAAGTATTCTCTCAAATACTGTACTTACATTAAGAAGTCATTTTAGCACACAGGGAACTTCCTGTGGTTTTAAGCAGACCAACAGATGTTTTTGTTTAGTAACTTATAATTTTACTTAAAGAGAAGGACTTTGGAAGCTCATATTTAGCTTATATTTTCACATAGTTGAGTAAACATCATTTTAAAAACCCCAGCCTGGGACATCCATGGTGGTCCAGTGGTTAAGACTCCCCAGCCTACCAGAAAGTGGTAGGTAGGAAAGTGGTTAAGAAACCCCAGCCTACCAGAAAGTGAGTTCAAATGAAGGAAACAATATCAAGAATGAACTACCAAAAAAAAGAAGAATGAACTACCACCCTTTTTAAATTTCTGCAACTAAAGTGAGACAGTATCAAGATTCTCAGCACAGGTAAATGACCTTGGTATATATTATAAAACCGGTAAAATACTGAAGAAGCAGGGAAAATCCTCAACATACAGGAATTTTAAAATATTTAGGGTAGTCTTCCTATACTATTCATATAACAAAAAATACGCTATACATGTAGCTATCGAAGTTTATGAGTTATATGTTTAATATGCACATATCTAATTCTGTTGTAGGCAAGCTATCCAGTTGCTAAGTACAGGCTGTCAATCATTGTCTTCACTATGCTTTTTCAGTTACATAACCAACTGTCACATTTAAATGAGTAAGCCGAGATAAACCCCACTTTCAAGCAGAACTAAACAAACCGAAGATTTTTCTGGACAGTCAAACATTTCTCATCAATCACCTGGCAGAGGGTCCTTCCCCACCAAGAAACTCTACTGGTTGAGGGACTGAGACAATGCAGTCACTCTCCAAGGCAGCAAAACACATTGCACATCCCAAACACCTAGTGTACTTTCTCCAACATCTTCCCAGCTTGTAATGATCATCCTTTGAGGGTGGATGAATTAAGAACCACAAACAAGGCACCTTACCTTATGTGAGCTGGGTCTGTTGTAAGGCAGCGGCTGTGTGTGGTGCTGGCTGCTCTGAGTTCCCGCTTCTCGGACAGCGTTTCCAGGCTGGGGTTTCCCTGGTCTAGCAATTGTTAAATTCACCCTCTCACCACTAGCCTGGAGAAAACACACAGACACGACTGCCAGTCATTAAAAAGATGCTTCTCATTTCACAAAGCACAGGCACTCCTCACCGAGCCAGTGCCTTGCCTGGGGGGGACTGCAGGCACCCGGTGGTCGGAGAAGGGAGCTCTTCTCGTGAGCTCATGTTTTAAGACGTCTGCAGCTGAGACGCATGTGCACGGCTCTTGGACAGACTCTCCCCAAGCCCGCTTCCACAACAACCCAGGCAAAGCAAACTGCCCTTGTTCTTTCCCCATGATTTCCTGAAGGGTAACTTTCTTCTGATACTTCTCTGCCCCTTCAAGGTTGGCCTTGGCGTTGTGAGGGAGAGAGCAAAGGAAAGAATAAAAGAGGAAGAACTGATTCGAAACCTGATTAAAATCCACTGCGACTTTACAAATAAATTCCATGGGGGCTATTTTGGAAGTAATCATCAGTGAAACTATGCACAGCTTTGTTTCTGTTTGCTATAAGTTTGAGTCAAAAATAGGACATCAGCTTAAATAATCCTGGAAAGAATGATTCTAGAGATCCTGTATAAGATTGTATTTATATAAACATTGCACACACACCTGTTAATTATCGTATTAGAGGTTTGTGACTGTCATTTTAAATTTAGAGGCCCATTATCTATATCCATATATATTTTAAACGTAGATGTACATCTATTTTTAAAAGTTATTTTATCTTTGCTTTTAAAGTACAGGCCTGATTTATTTGAAGGTGACTCTTGGTCATGACCACAATTCCCAATTGCATTATTACTCCTATGGGAAATTATGATGGCCTGCTTTCAAGGAATTGTGGTAGAAAGTGGGGACCTCCCCCATGATTACAGTCAGTAATGTTAAGAAATCACTATTTTCAGTTCTTTCCCCAAGTATTATTGAGATAAATTGACATATATCACTGTATTATTTTTAGTTTTTAAACTGGAGAATAAGTGTTAATTTTTATGTCCACCTAAAAAACATTTGCTTATTCAAGCATTTTATTCCACTAAATTTCAAACAAGTTTCTCAAAATAACTGAAAGAAAATCAATACGTGGCCAGATTCCCAAAGCACAGAGTCTGGGTACTTGATCTAAGGGGTAAATACAGAGTAGAATCCTGATGTTGAAAATTCTCACACTTCACATCATGTGATTGCACGGCGTGAAGTGGCGAGACGCTCCATCTGTGACTTGACTTCAATGTACATGTACAGAATTAGTTTCATTACTGCTTACTGCCTCATAACCACCAAATACTCTAATTAGTATTTCAACTTTCACTGGAAAACCCCTGCATATGCAAAACCTATTATTAATAGAAACAAATCCTTAATCATTCTAGATTTTTTGAAAGACAAAATTCTGTGCATGTGATGGAAGTGGGCATTTAGGACTTTAATGATGGACCAACATTTGGGTTTAGGCTGACTTTAAACAGATTGCACATCTAATATGTCAGGGATTCAAACACAGCAAAAAAAGTTCTGTTAAATTCAAGATTTTTAAAAATGCAAGATGTTCAAATAACAATACGCTTAAGTCATAGTTGAGTAGTACACTCTGATGCTGGGAGTATAAATTGGTATGATCTGATCTTTCTGGAGGGAAGTTTAGCAAAATGTCTTAAAATGAAAACAAAACATGAAAGTCTATCAATAGGGGAACACTGAATCAGCTAGTAAAGATCATGATGGGGTTCTACACTTTCATGGTGAGAAGTTCACAACATACTGCTGACAAAGTTGCAAACTCAGAATTTACAAGATAAGCACGTGTGTAAGTATTGTGTAAATTTGTATCTATCTGTGGACATACACACTCAAAAGTTTGTAAGGATGTCCTCCAAACACTTAACATTGATACAGCTTGGGGTGTTTAGACTGGATTTGATTGTAACTTCTTTTCAGTATTTTATCTTCAGTGTGCTCCTTTTTAGACATGCAATGTGTTATTTTTATAATCCTCAATAAGACTTCATTTTTTTTCAAAAAGAAGTTGAGCAACTTGAGTTTTCTATAGTCTGGGAAAAATCACAGCACAAAATATGCAACTATTTGCATTATAAAAATCCAAATAAAATATATTATGAAAAATTTTAAATGTGTTTTCTACCTGTGTAACTATATTTTCTACATTTTGGTTAGAAATCTAGTAAGGACCATCTATTTAGGAATTAGTGTACTGTAACATTGCCTGAAATATATACAGGCAATATATTTCTCTCTTCCTTTCCATCTTACTGATCGGACTTCTCACTTCAGAAAGTCCACTCGACTTGCCTATTTCTGTTAACAAATCCCCAAAATGGATTAACTTTCTTCTTCTCCCCCTGCCCCCCGCAAGATGAACTTGATCTCAGCAGTGCAGCGGCTGGCGTGATCCACAAAGCTCCTGGTGCCCCGAATGCTGCCTCTGATTTGAGGGGATTTCAAGGCATTCAATTTTTTTAAGCCTCGAGTCTATGAAATAAAACCAATACCTGAACCGCTTCTCAATGCAATATGGCTGTGAGCGTGTGTGTGTGTTTCCTTAAGGCTATATTGAACCAAAAAGTGGGAGAAAAGGCAGTAGGTTAAAGGGGAGTGAGACGTGGGTTTTCTTAGTGTTAACATCTCATTGTTATTTGATTCTATGTATATATATATACCTATTTTCGTGACTATCAACCGACCTTAATTCCAAAAGTTCGGTTATATTAACTAATGCATGGTTTCCACTGGTAGTGTGTGTGGTGCTCGCTTAAACGCTCCCATTTTGCTTCACCCTCGTACAAGGCTGCAGGAGACAGCCACGTTAAACGCCACAGCACGCTGCAGAGCCTAAAGATCTTCTCGGATGGTTTTAATGTATCTGCTTTGATGCTCTTACTAAAAACATGTTTTTTCTCTAATCATGACTACCTCCAGAGATACTGTGAGGACAATATTATGTGTTTGAAATGCTCTGAATTCCTTTAAAAAAAAAGGCACTATAGAAATAAGTTGCTCTGAATAAAAAGTGATTTTCCCCCTCATTTTCATGGATTGTGCAGTAAAGGTGAGAGGTGAGTGAAGACACCAGGTGAGCTACACCCTCGGTGACCACAGCTCCTTGGGGGTCTCACCTTCTCCCTTGTGAAGTGTGGACACTGCCATCTGCCACGTGAAACCGTAGGGCCTTTCCTCCAGAAACAGCCCGCCTACAAGTTCATGGGTGTGCACACCAGAAGGGAGTCACCTGGGCTGAGCTTAGACTGGTGTGGACTGTGAAGAATTAGGTAGCTGTGCTCGACTGTCCAGCGAAGTCTCAAGCACCCCCTGGATCCCTGTGTCCCCTGCTAGTGAGAACCAAGGCTGCGCGACGGCAGGAAGGCTGAGGGCCTGGAGCGGGCGCGAGGGGGCTCACCTGGATGATCTGGGCAGCCAGCTCGGGTGTCCCGTGCTTCAGGTCGTGGCCGTTGACGGCCAGCACCCGGTCGTTGCCGCTCAGCCTACCGTCCTGCGCCGCCAGCCCGCCTTCCAGCAGGTCGAGGACGAAGACGCCCGGCTCGTCGGTCCTTCGGACGAGTTTGATGCCGAGCTGTTCGGCAGAGTCCCGTTTGTGAAGAACCACCTGGAAAACCTCTTCCGGGGGTGAGCCGCCCACGGGGCGGCTGTGCGCGCGGCCGCCGCAGCGTCTCTCCCGGAGCACAGTGAGGTGCAGCGTGCTGCAGGGCTGCGACAGCACGGCGCGGGCGTGGTTGTGGGACACGCTGCTGATGTTGTGGTGGTTGACCTGGAAAAGAGGGTGACGGCCGAAGCGTGACAATCTTTTATCCTCCCAGCTTGTAGCAATGTTCATATAAGGGTTCCGAAGGAAACTGACGTTGTGAAAATGATACACAATCGTTACTTACAAAGACAAGCACTCCAAAGACATTTTAAAACGTACAGCGTTCCTAAAATTAACTTACAGTGACTAGCATTAAGTAGAGAATAGTCGTCAAGATCACAGGCTTTAATGATAGTCTTGAATGAGGGTCCTTGGTTCTGCCGTATAACTGGATAACCTCGGGCAAATTACAGAACTTGTTTCCTCACCTGTAAAACGTGTTTACCATCCACTTCACAGGGTCAGGAAGTGCACGACTAGACAACATCAGACAGGGCAAGTGCTCATGAAAGACTAGTTCTAGTGGGACAGAAACTGAAGTGCTACTGGATTACAAAGTTACTTTTCCAAAATGAAATACACTTAAGCTAGAGAAAACAGTTTTAAGGAAAGTGGTGCACTCAAGTATACAGCCTTATATTAGATGAGTGACTTTTACTTTAAAGAAGAGCCGATAATCATAATTCCACTAATTATCTGGCACACAAGTGTAACATATCTTATAAAATAAGCATAATTTAATACAGAACATTTACTTATTAAACTTTATAACCTTGAAATAAGTACAGTGACTGATCCTTGGACCTGTAACGTCACTGAGAAAATATACCCACCTTCAGTTATTTTACCTAGTTAGAGGAATTAGCACAGTTCTTGGTATTTATCACAGTGAGAGCTCCTCTGAATCTGCCTGAGGTGAAAGTGAGGGGGAACCAGCGCTCTGAACACCGGTTATGTGACAGGCTCTGGGTGAGGTGTGAGGTTAAATTTTTTTCACATGAAATCTATGTGAAGCAAGACCTCCCCCCTTTCTGTTAATCTAGGGTTGATAGTTTTGAACACTGTTAACTTGAATTTTGTTCATTTTGGCCTGTTGGCATCTTTAAAAATTCAGCCATCAAATTCATAGATGGCATACACAAAGTTGCTATTCTCCCAAGTCTGCAACATCTATGCATTTGGTAGCCATCCAAGCCCTCAATAAAAACACTGAATACGGGGTCAAGTAGAGAATTAAGGCAGTTTCTAAAAAAACTAGCCTGACACGAATCCATTAATCAAAAACCATCATTTCTGGCTACTCAGCTAAGAGCTACCTATCTCTAGGCTCACAGCTTTCCGTCTTATATTCAGGTATATCACAAATGACTTTACGAAATATCTGGCTGAAATCCAGCCATAGCCGTGTGCAACCATGCAGCCTCACAGTATCCTTGGGAAGTAGGTGTGGAATATCCCACAGCTGGAAGATTTTTTCCTTCATGAATGTGTGGTGGCTGGCAAAAGGCAGAGAAAGCAGAGACCAGATAAAATACTGTCTCCAGGCTTCGTAAAAATAGCACCAGCAATAGTAAACTCTACCACTTCGGCTAAATGTGTTTTGTACCAATGCAATGAACATATGGCTGCAATTATTTTCCTTCAAAACTGAACATGCCTCAGTCACTGATGATGGATCAAACTGAAAATACTTCAAAAGTTATATTATCTTTAATAGTGACACTGATGTAATTTATAACTAATTTTTTTCTTCAAACTGCTCAAAAGGCTGCATCACAAAAGGCCTTGAAGGTTATATGGGTCTCCTCTTCCAAGAGGCTATTTAGTAGAATAAGGGGGGGGGGGGGGGGTGTGTGTGTGTGTGTGTGTGTGTGTGTGTGTGTGTGTGTGTGTGTGTCTCCTCTTCCAAGAGGCTATTTAGTAGAATAAGGGGTGTGTGTGTGTGTGTGTGTGATGCGGGGAGACCGAAGCCACACCCTGTCACTGCACACAGTTTGCTGAAATAGAAGCACAAGCAGCTTGACAGCTCTTTGCTCTATAAATAAACCGTCTTTCCCACTCCTGGGGATTTTCAGATGGGCTCACTGTATTATTTATGTATCTTATACAGAGTTGGACCAGGTAGTAAAAAAATTCCAAGCAGCCTTATTTCCCAGCGTTTACTTTTGAATGACCATAAATACTCCACATTTGGGCAAGGGGCGTGGCTTTACTTACTGGCTCCAGCATACCAGTCAGAGGCCGAGCAGAAGTCAGGGCCCACAGTAGGAGAGATCCTTTTGAATCCATTAACCAGGTTATGTGTTCTTACTTTTCTTACCAATTTGAATCATTCAACTGGACTTATTAAGATGATCATTACTAGAGATATTAATATGTGTGCCTCTGTAAACAATAATAGTGCCTTGGAATTTCTACAATGTAAATTTATAGCTATGAGTTAATTTCCAAAAATGCAGTCAATAATTTCAGATAACTAATTTTACTTGAGTTGTAAGGATTCAATTATATTACTAAACACAATTCTCTAAAATAGAAGAGTAAAAGGCCCGCTGCTGAAATATATTAGCAAATAAAGCCTGAAAAACAATTTAACCTCAATGGTATTCAAAGAAATGCAGATAAAAACAAAGCATTTGGGGCTTCCCTGGTGGCGCAGTGGTTGGGAGTCAGTCTGCCGATGCAGGGGACGCAGGTTCGTGCCCTGTCCAGGAAGATCCCACATGCCGCGGAGCGGCTGGGCCTGTGAGCCATGGCCGCTGAGCCTGCGCGTCCGGAGCCTGTGCTCCGCAACGGGAGAGGCCACAACAGTGAGAGGCCTGCGTACCGCAAAAAAACAAAACAAAAAAACCCAAAGCATTTGTTTTTACCTTTAGAATTTAGGAAAAGAATGAGAAATATATACAAATGTTAATACCCAATGCTAGTACATCACTGGTAGCAAAAAAGAAAACACAAAAATGAATGCACACTTATTAATAGAGAGGCTGGAAGTGGGAGAAAATGGGAGAGAGAAAGAACGCTGTACGAGCTGCAGACAGGAGCCACCGGGCTCTCCTGGTCTGGGCCACCCGGGTGTCAAAATGTCAGGGCGGCCAGCAGACTCGGACTGCGAGCTGGGAAGTCGGGAACACAGGGAAGGTTTTGCCAGCCTGGCACAGCCAGAGTACTAATGTCACAAAATGACAGCAAATACAGCATACAGTAAATAGCTATCTTTTACTAGTAAACACAGTGAAGAGCTAGCTACGGTATGATCAGGAAGCTGATTTTATATAAGCGGGACTGGTTACACTTCCTGTACCCCCTACTTCTTCTTAGTATTTAGTAAGAAACAAAACCTTGCTAGAAAGCTCAGTCTGTGTCAGCCTTGCTAAGGGCAATGAAGGAAGGGTTTGGGGCCTGAGTGTGTTAAAGTGGGAATAACACACCGTGAGGGGCAGCGTGCAAGTGGGAGTGGAAAAATTCCTAGAGGGTCCAAGTTTTGTTTTAATAAAGGAGATGGCTATTCCCGACAGGATGTTATAGCCAAGTCCACTCTTTTACTGATTCAGCAAGTATTTCCTGTGCTTATGACATGCACAGCACTATGAGAAATCTGTATCACAACTGGTACTGTTAGGGTGGCTGCAATCACCACACAAAGCCAAGCCCATTTGAATAGTTCACTGTGATTACACGCCAAGAGCTGAAGAGTAAAGCAGTGAACACTGTCAGTAATTCAAGTAAGGAGGGGTCAGAACGGGCGAGAAGGGCTGAGCAAAGCTCTTAAGGATGAAGGTGGACAAGCCAGCACGGTGGGACAGCCTGGAATCGGGAGTGAGGTGGCGGCAAGAAGACTGCCATGTCTGGCTTTTCCACTGGATTATAAATTCCATGAGGACTGGGGGAGTACCTTGCTCTTAGTTGCATTCTCAGTGGCTAGTACAGTGCCTAGAACATTACCACTGCTATGCGTGAAACAAAAAGGAAGGGTTAAGATGAAGATGACAGGCTGTGCAAGAGACCACAGAGGACCGTGAATATGAATCAGTCTGGGTGTGACGCTCTAGTCACATTTTCCCAAGGAAAGCAGAGTTACAGATATATTAAGCTGGCAGTGATTTTGTCGGATTGAAGAGCGGAGAGCTGGGCGGCAGGGACGTCTGGTGGGGTGTGTACAGAGTTAGACACAGCAGTGGGGGCCTGGACTGAAGAGGGAGCAGGGAAAGGGGGAATGAGGGGTGGGTGTCAACACATCATGGTGAGGACCAAACAACGAAGGAGGGAGGAGTCCTGGAGCTTGGGTTCCTAGAAGATAGTTTTCCTTGTATTTCTTCTCTCTCCTTCTGGAGGTTACTATTTCTTTTAGCTTCAACTATCATCTACACTTGTATGACTCAAATACCCAGGCCAGTAGCCACAGAAGTCCAGTCCCATACAGAAGAATCCTCCCCTCCTTCTCCCCTCAGCCCCACGTGCCCTCTAAGAAAACAACACCTTGTCCCAAGCTAGTTCTTTTCGGGGAATAGCTGTTTTTTCTTAAATGTCATCTTCTGACAGAGAAGGTGAGGGTAGCACCAAGGGTTAAAGGGTGGAGTGCACACTAGGGAGCCAAGGAGACAGGCATGGTTTCTGAATTCCGGCTTAAATCCCATGGTATAAATTGTAACTAACCAGTGCTGCACGGTCTGTCTTTTACAGACGGTCGTAATCAGTGTAGTAGAGGAAGGTAAACTAGACAATGCAGGTGATGGGTGGATGAGAACACTGGATCTGGGATCAGAGGATGTCAGCATGGGTGGGACAGCTCTGAACCAGCCAGCCCTGCAGACCAAGCCGGGAAGAGCCCAGCCGGCCCCAAGAGCCCAAGCACTGCAAGCACAGCCACATGCGGGACTGGAAATAAAGTAGGGAGAAAAACTACATTCCATGCATATGGGGAAACAGAAGAAATTACAGATAAATTCTGACTTCTTTTGCATATAATAGCAGTAAAACTAACCTATATACAACTCAAGTTCCACAGTACCACAATGTTCTTTTTTTTTTTTTTTGCGGTATGCGGGCCTCTCACTGTTGTGGCCTCTCCCGTTGCGAAGCGGCCACAGCTCACGGGCCCAGCCGCTCCGCGGCATGTGGGATCCTCCTGGACTGGGGCCCGAACCCGCGTCCCCTGCATTGGCAGGCGGACTCTCAACCACTGCGCCACCAGGGAAGCCCACAATGTTCTGTTTTAAACTTATGAATAAGAACAAAAGAGCGCAAGTTAACACAGTAATTAAAACGGATACCTGAAGAATCTGGTCTCCAGCAAGAAGTCTCCCATCTCTGGCGATTATCCCATCCCGGTAGACTTCCTGGATAACAATGTTAATCAGTGGCGTTTCATTGCCACCCACAATGCTAATTCCTAGCTGAATATAAGGATTAGACCGGTGAATTTCAATTGTGGTGATTTCGCCTTCTGGTAAACTAAGTGGCTGCTGTGTGGCTGCCAAGTTAGAAATGAGAGAGAGAAATAGATGGAAAGAGAAACATTTTATATTTTGGTTATCATCTTCAGGTAAATAAGTCATCTTACATTAGCAGATGGTAAAGAACTATGCAATACCGCTGGATAAGGAAAGCAGAATGACAAAAAGTATCTGTTAAGATTATCTAAACATTTCTTGTCCCAAAGGTGATCAGCGAATTATCACAAGCGGTTACTACGTCTCAGATCACAGTGATCTGATGGAGCAATAGTAAGAGAACGTCATCTCGACCTAACTGACGAGAGACGGTTTGGTCGGTGGAACACGTGTAAACCGTGCAAAGAAGCATAAAGACGACTCTGTGGTATGTGATCGCCACGGGGTGAGAGAGGAGTCCCAAAGGCTCTAAGAAGGGGTGGCTCTTGGAAAAGGGTTATGGCTGGGGCAGGAAAAATTTGAATTTGTAGTAAGATTTGGAATTTGTTCAAGAAAAGTATATTTAAAAATAAATGCCTAGAGCCAACCATCAAGACGTGTCCAAGATCCACGACTACAGGCCTTCTGTTCACTCCTAGTGGCTGTACAGTCAGATTCGTGGCGGCCACCAGAGCAGAGCAATAGTCACGGGCGTGGCCGTGGGGTCAGATATACACCCAGCCCTTCCCCGGCGGCACGAGCCGACCAATTCGTCTCAAGATTTAGGCCTCTCCTGTCACAAACCAGCTCCCAGCACCGTCAGCGGCATTTAGTCAGCTAACAGATGGGAAGGGTCCGGCACACGTGTGACACAGGGAGCGCCTAATTTGCGGTATTATTTTTGTTGCTCTTGATGTTGTTGTTTTCTTAGTCAAGAAGCAACAAGCGTTTGCACACAAACATCTAGTAAGAAGCAGGTTAACAACCAGTGAATCATGGACTAAACAGAAGAGGGAGGGAAAGGTCACCTTCCTCAGAGTAAGTTCTGAGCTCTGCTTCTAAACTGCAAACTGTCAGACTTGTGCACTTTAAAGGGTGAGTTATGTGCTATGTGGATTATATCTCAAAATTAATTTTTTAAAGAGGAAAGAAAACGCATGTTGGGAGAGCAGCAGGGAGTGGTGGGGAGGAAGGCAACGCCCGGTTTGAGAAGAGGCGAGGAACACAGGCGGCCGACACGTACTGTCCCCAGTAGGGCTCTCCTCGAAGGCGGGGTTGTCCAGGCCAGGCTCCTCTGTCCAGGCGGGAAGGGACGCCGATGTCAGGGTCGGCCCTGAACAGTCCGCTTCGGGTGATAAAGTAGCTGGAAGATCTATGACCATGGTTCCATTTTCATTCTCGATCTCCGTCTGAGCTTTACTAGTTTTCCGTCTCTCCAGGGCAACTCTCTGATGAGAAGCTCCAGGGCATCTAGAAAGAGAGCGTCAGGTGGTTTCCAGATGATGTGAAAGGAAAAAAAAGCGATTAACAGTTTGTACCACAACAAAACAATGGCAATGGCTTCTACGCAAAAAGCACCTGGAAGTACCCACAAGCATTTCCACTCCAACGAAGTTCTTACCACTCCACGGAGCAAATCTAAAACAAGGCATTTGCACAAACATGTACTCAGGAATCTATTAGTACCAGAAATAACATACACAGTGTAGTACACCAGTACAGTTCTCCCTGCACTGTGAGAATCATCCTGAGGTTCTGATTTCATAGCCCCTTTTACAGGTTAAACGGCTGGACCACAGGACTGGAAACCAGCACCTTCCTCCACAAGCCCCCTGCGTCCTGCCTTAGACCCTGAGCACCCTGCCGCTCCGCTCTCACACCCAACACTGCACATCACCTGTTAGTGGGTGGAAATACATCTGAAGCTTTACCACTTGCAGGAAGGCACAGCAAAGGCTCAAATTTATGACAGGCATGGGAGGAGAGGAAAACATATCTCCTGGTTTGTAAAAACAGAACTGCAACAGTGGAATTACAGATATGCTATGAAACTTGAAGAATATACTTCTAAGTACTGGGGAAACTTACATAAGCACCAAAAAATAAGGGCTGTTAACTTGCTTGTTTTTACTTACTTAGGCCAACAAAGGGGCAGATATATGTTTGTTTAAACATTTAAAGCAAGTCTTTATACACAGATGTTAGCAGTGCTGCAAGGTGCCAGTTCTTTCCACCTGACACCCTGACTGGACAAAGTGACGAATAATGCCCAGTTGGAGGAGTGGGTGGAAGAACTGGGGATTTGTACAGGAGCCAGGCCCACGTGCCTAGACCCCGACACGGCTCTACAGACCCCACCTACTCTCCTTCCGGGGTAAGAAGTTTAGCAAAGGGTGGGCAGGATCGGCGACAGTCTTGTGGCTAGGGCTGCAGACCTTCATTCAATAACAGGATTCTTAAAAATCTAAAATTTCAATCAAAATTAAGGACAGAATTCAGTTAAAATTGAAAGCTATTCCTTAATGATAAGAGTAATAAAATTTCCCTCATGAACTGGAGATTTATTTTAGGTCCTGGATTTCAAGTTCTTGAAAAGGATCATTATGAGATTTCTTTATTCAACACTCTCTCCGGACATGCTTTCTCTTCACCTTGCTAAGAAGGGGGTCCAATTATTTTCTTCCAGGGAGTGTTTCTGCAAGGGCCTGGCAAATATGTTTGAAAATGATGTCACTGAAAAAATTACTTTTGTCAAGTAAGCATATTTAATTAGAAATGCATTTTAAAAAATTTAATTCAACAAAAAATTGACACTAAAAACTGAATCAGAAAAAATACTTTTGATTAAGAAGACAGGTAATGATTTAGTTCTCAAAATATGTATCATACACAAATATCTACATGGCCAATGGCTAGTCTTTAATGGAATAGAAGGACTAGGAACAGGAATTGAAGAGGAAATACAAACGATGTGAACACCTGGGAATGAGCCTAACAAGCAACTAAAAAAATCCTACAAACTAAATAACCATAAAGGCTAAGATATAGTTATTAAACATGGAAAAACAAATTTAAAAAGCAAAACTTAAGATTGTTAGAGAGGTGAAGAAACAGGTATACTTAAGTTCCCAGTAGGGCAGCAAATCGTTAACAGGAATTAAAGATATTAAAAATGATACTATGTAAAAATATGGAAGAATGATCCTACCCGGGAATAGAGGAAGGTTACACAGGGAACCTTCGGGAACACCCGTGTTTAAACACGATGGAGCAGCTGAGTAGACTGAGACAGAACAACCAGACAAGAGTGTCAACAAAGAAAAAGCAGCCAACTGTGCAAACGCCATAAAGGGGGCAAATAAGGTAAGGGCCAAAGCACTGGTTTGATTTTAAAATTAAAAGGTCATGGTGACCTTAGAAAGAACACTTTCAGTGATGAGGGCAAAAGCCCAAACTGTAACACAAGCAGTTCTGTTAACAAAATAACATGCATTCCACAAAACTGCACAACAAAACTTACAGAGCTTAGGTGGAAAGAGGACGGGGATAGATAGACCATTCAACACCGGGGCATCTGGGGATGGAGAATGGCTGCTAATGGGTACAGGGCTTCTTTTTGGGGTGTTGACGTGTTCTAAAAGTTAGATTGTGATGATGGTTACACAATTCTGTGAATATACTAAAAACCACTGAATTGTATACTTTAAAAATAGGTGAAGTTTACAGTAGGTAAAATATATGTCAATAAAACTAATTTTTAAACAAAAGGTGAATAGGGAATGAGTAGATCAGAGCAGGCTTGGACAGAGAAAAGCCCCTGACCACAGACAGCCCACAGCCAGCATCCCTCAAATTTGTAAACATTTGGAACTGAAAGAGAGAGGAAGAAACCAGAATTTGCTGGGTGTCTAATTAGGGCCAGTCACTGTGTAGACCTTATGTACAGTATTTCACTGAATCCTCAAAACTGCTCTGTCATCCCCATTTTACAAATGGGAAACTTAACTCACTAAGCCAGCATCACATAGCTGTTAAGTTATGGAGCCAAAATTCAAGCAAACTCAGATCTGATTTAAAGGTGCCTGCTCTTTACACTGGATCGTATGGGGTTCTTTTCCCAGGCCTTAAGAAAACACAAATTGAATTTGTTCTACAAACTTGTACCTAGAAACACAGTCAGAGAATGTTAGAGTGAGAAAGGCTTTGGTGATCATGGAAACACGAACGGAAATCACAAACAGCAACAAAAACCTGTGCATCTTTTTCAATGGAGTATTTAACAACACAAACCGCAACTGGCATAGGGGGATATAACTGGGATCATTCCAGCAGGTAACTGAGTGTAGCAGGAGGCTAGTTTGGAGGCTATTACACATGATAAAAAACACCAGAAAAGAAGTGCACCACTGAATGACGTCAGGGTAGGCGTGGGCTCAGACGATGCAGGTGGAAGTGGAGCCCTGAGACAGTGGGCTGCCCTTAACAAGGGCACTGGAGGCAGCGTGACCTGCCACAGGCTGAGGGCTGTGCCCCCCAGGCAGGCTTCTCTACATGCAGGTGTGTCTTTACATTTTTCCTAAATAAAGCCCAAAGGCTCTTGCAGCACCTACAGCCAAACTGAGGGACTTTTCCTTTCCTGCTGAAGGTTATAATTTCATTCCACTATTCTGGCTCTCCTTATGGAGGAAAATCACATATGAACTAGCTTGATTTATGGCACGGTGGCATCATTCCCTGAGTAACGATGATTCACATTAGGAAACACACAGTGTAACAGAGCACACTGTATTACTGGTAGCAGTACTAGGGTTAGTGGTGGTGGTGGCAGCAGTAATAGTAGAGGTAAAATCAAATGGGGCACGGTAAGTGCCAACACAATGCCAGGTACTTAATGCAACTCAAAGAGCGTGAGCATCTTAGAACCAAGAAAAATGATAGAGTTACGGATTACAACATGCAAACATCACTTTAAGTGACGTCAGTGAAAATGTTAGATTAAGGGTATCTGAAAAGCCTCTCTTCCACAAAGCAACGCGAACATTGGCAAAAGCTGTCAGAAAAATTTCTGAGCTCTGGAAATAAGCCAAGGTTCTGTAGCAATCTGGAGTGCATTTATTTAAGAAAAATGGCTGCGTCTTTACGAACAGTGAGCTCTGTAGCATTTGAACTTGCCCTATTCCCATCCCCACCTCCCCCAGTAGCCTGGGATAGCCATGGCCCACAGTCACAGTGGAATCAGGAGTCTGGCAGCCACTGGAGGAGCAGACTGGAGCACCTGCAAAGCCCCATTTGTAGAGAATTGTCATTAAGTGACCTGTTGGTTCCCTGGAAGACCTCACTCGCAAGGCTGTCTTTATCTGACCTGACTTGGGGCTTACTCAGTGCAAAGGCATTTGTTGGGGTGGCGGGGGAAGGCAATTGTGTAAGACTGTGGCTGCCTGAGGTAGACAGACAAAAGGCTAATCAAAAAGTTTAAAAGGAAAAGCTAGGGAATGAAATGTCCAGGGCTATGTGCATGCACAGGAAAGAGCTGAGAAGGCCCTAAGCTCTCACTTCTGGCTAACACTGAAGCTACGGAAAGCAGGAGATGAAGGCTAAGCAGGAGTGTCAACTGCCTGAGTGCTGAAGGTGTGCCCCACCGTGCGCACAGTGCCCCTTGGGGAGAGTGGGAGATTCATCGGTTACGGGCATTTAAGAAATTCTCTGTTCAATCATTAGCTGATTAGAAAACTCATTAAGCAAACAGTAACAAACAGCAATAATAAATCCTGAAGAGAAAGAAGAATCTGATTTCCAGAGTTGCCACATTATATTATTTAAAATGTCCAGTGTTCAATACAAAATTAAGAGACATGCAAAGAAATAAGTAAGTATGGCCCATACATGGGAAAAAAAGGAGTTAACAGAAACTGTCCCTAAGGAAGCCCAGACATTGGCCTTACAAGACAATGACTTAAATCGAGTATTATAAATAGGTTCAAAGAACAGAGGGACTCCATGTCTAAATAACTAAAGGAAAATATGAGAGTGATCTCTCAACAAATAAAAATACCAGTAAAGAAATATGTTATATTAAAGAGCCAAATAAACATTCTGGATTTAAAAATAAGTACAATAAGTGCATTTATTCTAAGTACAATAAATGAACAATTCACTAGAAGAATTCACAGGAGATTTGAACAGGTAAAAGAATCAGTGAACTTAAAGGTAGGTCAACTGAGATTATCCAGTCTGAGGAATAGAAAGAAAAAGAATGAACAGAAAGGATAAAGCCTCTAGGTCCTGTGAGAAACCATCAAGAGTATTAACATATGCAGAATGGGAGTCCCATAAGGAGAGACATTAGGGCAGGAAGAATATTTGAAGACATAGTGACCAAAATCTTTTCAAGTCTGAAGAATGCTGAAAACAGCAAGAGTGAAGTACCTCATCACAAAGAAGTGACCCTCAGTAAGGCTGCCACCTGACTTCTCTTCAGAAGCTATGGAGAACAGGAGGCTGTGGACAGCACATACTCAGAGTGCTGAAAAAAGACTGTCAACCAAGAAGTCTATCCTTCAAAAACAGGAGAAATCACGACATTCCCAGATAAATGAAAACAAAGAGCCTGTTGCTAGCAGACTTGCCCTGTAAGAAATACTAAAAGAAATCCTTTAGGCTGATATGAAAGGACATTAGACAGTAACTCAAATCCACATTAAGAAATAAAGACCACTGGTAAAGGTAACTACATAGATAAATGTAAGACGGCATTAAAGTGCTTTGTGGTTTATAACTCCTTTTTGGTCCTATTTGGTTTAAAAGACAACCCTGTGCAAAGCAATAATTATAATTCTGTTTAGATGGGCATGTAATGCGTAAAGATGTAATTTGTACAACAATGATAGCACAAAGGATGTGGAAAGGAATGAAGGTATATATGAGCTAATTTTGTGTATACTGGTGAAATCAAGTCAGTATTAATCTGAACTAGACTGTTGAAAATTAATATGTTAATTGCAATCCCCAAGGCAACTACTAAGAAAATAATTCAAAAAATAGATATGAACAGAAATGACAAAGGAATTAAAATGGCATACTTGAAAATATCTATTTAACAAAAAAAAAGGGAAGAAATGGATTAACCTTTAGAGAAACCAAAAAGAAATGACATGTGGAAACAACAAAATGGCAGACATAAATTCTACCTTATCAGTAATTACATCAAATATAAATGAATTAAACACTCCAATCAAAAGCCAGTGATTGGCAGAATGGATGAAAAAGACAAACGGGATCCAAGTATATGCTGTCTACAAGAGACACATTTCAAAGACACCAATAGGTCAAAATTAAAAGGAGAGGAAAAAGATATACTATGCAAACATTAACAGAAAGAGAGCTGAATGGGTATACTAATTTCAGACAAATAGACTTTAAGACAAAAATTGTTTCTAGTGACAACATTCTACCATAACGAAAAGGTTTGATTTGCCACAAAACTATAACAATTATAAACATAAACACAATTAACAGCAGGCCTTCAAAGTACATGAAGCCAAAAATGACACAATTAGAGGAAGAATAGACAATTCAAAACTAATAGTCTGGGCTTCCCTGGTGGCGCAGTGGTTGAGAGGCTGCCTGCCGATGCAGGGGACACGGGTTCGTGCCCCGGTCCGGGAAGATCCCACATGCCGTGGAGAGGCTGGGCCCGTGAGCCATGGCCGCTGAGCCTGCGCGTCCGGAGCCTGTGCTCCTTAACGGGAAAGGCCACAACAGTGAGAGGCCCACGTACCGCAAAACAAAAAACAAAAACAAACTTATAGTCTAAGCCTTCAATATCCCACTTTCAATAATGGATAGAACAACTAGACATAAGGACAAGAAAAGAGACTTTTAACAATATTATAAATCAACTAGACCTAACAGAAATCTATAGAACATTCCACCCATCAATAGCAGAACACACATTCTTCTTGTGTACAAAATGGAGTATTTTCCAAGATAGACTGTGTGCTAGGCCATTAAAAAAAAGCCTCAGTAGTGACTTCCCTGGTGGTCCAGTGGTTAGGACTCAGCGCTTCCACTGCAGGGGGCCCGGGTTCCATCCCTGGTCTGGAAACTAAGAACCCACATTCCGCTCGGCATGGCCAAAATCATTAATTAATATTTTTTAAAGCCTCAATAAAATTTTAAGTATTAAATTGCACACATGTTCTCCAATAACAATTAATTCAAAATGGATCACAGACCCAAATGTAAGTGCTAAAAGCATGCAGGTCTTAGAAGGAAACACAGGCGTAAAGCTTCATGACCTCGGATGAGGCAGTGGTGTTTTAGCTACGACACCAAAAGCACAAGCAAAGAAAAAAACAGATAAAATGGACTTCATAAAAATTAAGTGGAGAAATAGCTAACCAAATCCTTTGACCACCTAAATTGGATTACTTGACTTTTTGTTGAGTTGTAGGAATTCTTTACATATTCTGGATACTAGACTCTTACCGGATACATGATTTACAAATATACATCTGCTTTTTACATTATATAGGAGAAAAAAATGCTGGTGAGAATGTGTCAAACACAAGCTTCTCTCCAAGTTAAAATGTGAATTTGAAAGAGCAATCTTGTCTCAGCCTACCCTGACCCTTAAAGGCTTCAAAACCATTTGATGAACTAGAAAAGCTCTCAGCATAGAAAAAGACTTCTTTAAAGGGTTTCTCTATATTGTACAAACTTTTTAGAATACTGCTAAACTCTAAGTTTTAAGAGGAAAAGAAAAATGGTTCTGAATTTTGCCATAAACCAGGGCACAAATGCTCAATTTAACAACAACGACAAAAAAAAAAAAAACCACCCCAATATTATCATTTACAATTAGCATAAGATGTTAGATTGCTGAGGATGAGGCAGGGATGGGGGTAGAGAGGTAGGAGGAATGCTTTATAGTTGATGCTGCTTGGCAAAATTTCTGAAAGCAATTACTACAATGCTCCAGGCGTCATACAATATATAGAATATTTCTTAAGGGCTTTAGTTCTCCTCAAAGATGAGCACTTTCCTAAATCTTTTAAAATTCTTCATTGTTTTCCTAATATATAATCAGTTAATAACTAGTCATTTTATTTTAAAACACAGTCATCTTTCATAAATGTTTTACTTTTAGCCATAGGAGAAAATGTCAGCTGTTTTCAGACTGAAGCAGATTTCTTAAGTTCAAATAGGTAAGGTAATTTAAACTCAAAATTACCAGATTTAACAAACTATTCCTAATGCTGTATTTCTATTAATAATTAAAGTAATCATAATTCTGTGTCTCATGACATCACTCTTATTGCTAGTTTGTGTTGCTTTTACCTGGCTACAAATTTTTTTGTCCTCCCCCCACAAAGTGAAGCTTAGTTCCCCTCCCCTTGAATCTGGGCAGTTATGTGACTACAGCATAAGGGATGCTATGTGACTTTAAGGCTAGAGCATACAAGGCCATGCAGCTTCTTGCCTTATTTACTGGAACCCACGTAAGAACTTAAAATACCCTGAGGCCACTGTGCTGGAGAGGCCACCCATAGGCTCTCCTGTGGACAAGTCCCGGCTGTGCCCATGCCTCTAGTGGACCGCCATCAAGGTGCCAGACATGTGAATGAAGCTGCCGCCTTGGAAGTAAATTCTTCAGTTGCAATTGCTGCAGTCCTGGGCTTTTGTTCTCCCCAGCTGTGGCCCAGACTGGACAGAACAGAGTCGGGCCATCCCTGCTGTGCCCTGTCTGAATCCCTGACTCACAGAATCCATGAGCAGAACCAAGCACTCACTGTTTTATGTCACTATATTTGGAGTGGTTGGTTTCTCAGCAATAGATAACCAGAACACAGATTAACAATTTAATTGAACAAACATTAGATGAGTGTCAACTTTCTAATTTTTGTAATCAATAGTCACTCTTAGCTGCATACATCAAGCAAGTCACCTCACCTTTTCAAATCATTCACCTTTTTCAATTTATCTTTCACAACACAGGCCTAAGACACTTTGGAAATGATTAAATTAGTAGCTCAAATATTAATAAGCACACTTGGAAAATAGAACTTTCAACTGGACATAATTGCTTAGCTTTTATCAAACTATAAGGATAGTCTGCAATTCCCAACATTTTTATGTCAACATAAACAGCTTGATAGAAAATACTACTGATACTTCGACTACATATTAAGTTCTTATATGCATTTTAGTTAAGCAAATATTCCTAAAATAATTGTGTAATTTTTATCTCACTGCTATCAAAATACTTAACTGAATTGAGACTTTGTTCAGTTCCTGTAATACCCCAAAACCGATGTTCATAAAAGAGTCACAAAAGAAACTTATCTCTGAAAAAGACTAGTTCTACTGAAAGAAATAGGAAAAGCCTAAAATCTTCTTCAACCTCAGCCACAACTAGGCCTGACCCAGACAGCAGATTCAAGAGTCTGGTGTCAATCTCCAGGAAGTCTCTGTTATCGTGTTCAGATTCTATGCCTGCTGCTGACCAAAGACACACAAAAGCCTAAGACTCCTGCATTTTCAAAAGTCTATACATCTATCCTACTCTTTTTTTTAGCTCTTATTTTTAGACAGTGCAGCTTAAGTTTAAGCAATTTCTTTATAAATCTTCACGTTTCTGACATTTTAATAACATCTCATTCTTTCTCATAAATCTAAATTATTTCTAATGAGTACACTCACTTTATAACACTGATATTTAGGAACAGAATGAACACGTATACTCACGTGTACATGAAACTTTTACTACCACATAACAGCAGAGAACATGATTCACCCTGGGTAAGGTCAGCATGGTATGTTAGAACGCTAAGCAGGAATACTGAAGTTTAAGTCTAACCATGTCATTACCTAGCTCCAAATCTTTGTGACTCAGTTTCCTGATTCGTAAAGTGAGGGGATAAGATTAGATTCAATTCATGATTTCATGTGTGAGTATAATGACAAACTGTTCCATACCAGACTTATACTATTATTTCTAAGTTTCTGAGTCCAATATATTGTGCTAAGCATTGTTTTTCACAGCAATCAAGATTACTGCAGATTTACACTGCACAAGTGGCTGACCTATAAAATTTAGAAATCAATACATTTATTTTGGTCATTTTATGTGATTCTATCTCCAAAAGAGATGAATTTTAGCCCTTCTTAAGGGTAGAAACAATTTTAAAGATCAAGTCTTTTATCAAAGTCAAACGATAAAACTCAATCTTTTAAAAAGCTTTTGTCAGTAGAACAAAAATCCCCACTAAATGTTTTAAAGTTTCCAACCCCTAGTTCTCGTTCAGTCAAGTTCTTGAACACAGAATTTTACAAGATCTTAGCGAATAAAATCACAGATACAGGCAGACCTCATTTTACTGCACTTCCCTTTACTGCCCTTCACAGACTACATTTTTTACAAATTCAAAGTTTGTGGCAACCCTGTGTGTCATCAGATGATGGTTAGCATTTCCTAGCAATAAAGTATTTTTCAATCAAGGTATGTAAGTTTTTAGACCTAATGCTATTGCACCCTTACTAGACTACAGTACAGCGTAAACAGAACTTTCATATGCACTGGGAAACCAAAAAATTCGTGTGACCTGCTGTATTCTGCTATTTGATATTCACTTTACTGCGGTGGTCTGGAACCGAACCTGCAACATCTCCGAGGTGTGCCTGTACCCATTTCCATGTTGCAACAATATTATAATTTTTAACAGCTGCATGATATCCCGATGCACTGATGTACTATTGTATTTTTAACCCTTCCCCTACTGTTAAGTAATCAGATTGACACCAGTTTACTGAACTCTGCACAGTGTTGCAGCAAACATCTTTACATACAATTTTCCCTTCTTTTGGACTATTTCCTTAGGATAATAAGCTGGATAGACGATACTGACATTTACAGTTTTTGAAACAAATTGAGAAACTGCCTTGCAAAAGGAATCTATCATTATATCCTGCTACCATGTGACTATAACCACCTCATATTGGTAAGTGTAAAACGGTACTTCCTGACTGTAGTTTTTACATGCATGTTTTTGATAAATAGTAATATTAAATGACCGTTGCATGCAACTTGTTTGTTGTATCTCCTGTGCAGGATTTGTCTGTTTACTTACTGATGCCTTGGCATTTGTATCGGGTTTATTTGTTTGAGCCACCTTTTTATAGCCTAGAGTCGCTTCTCTCTCTCTCTCACCTGTTTTTAAGGTGTGCCTCCAGGTCGCAGCGCTGCACTACATCTTGGCACACTGAAGAGAACGGACATAAAACTAATAATTTGTCCAGAAGTTTATGAACTAGAATGCTAGACTTCTTACACAACTTAAAGTGGAGTCTCTTCCGGTCCAATGGACAGAAATCCTTCTCTTGCAGGAAGTTTCTGAGGCACTTGCAGCAGAAGGTATGTCCACAGGGGGTGTCTAGTGGCTGCAGCAGAGGCTGAAGGCAAATGTGGCAGACCAGGTCGTCATCCACTTCATCCTGGTAATTGTATAAGTGGTTTTCTCGTGTCCAGTGCTGCTGGCCGCATTCAAAACACAGAGGATTGAAGGAGGAGGAAGAGGTCTGCTCCACAGACACCATCTCATCGTTTGTCGTTCCCATTTTGAATCAGCGGAAGCAGTTTCTGTATCTTCATACATTAGACTTCCATTAAAGGTTTGATCTTTAAAAGACAGTGATGTATTTGACTAAAACCCAGGTCTGTTTTTCTAGACTAGACAAAACAAAACAAAACAACCAGAAAAGTAATTACTATCAATCAACACAGGCTAAAAGAATCAACATAATATTACTATGTTGAATTCTTTTTTAGTAAAAAATTAAAATGTACATCAGGGAATAAATTAGTCATAAAAACATAAAAATGACATTAACTAATTTGCTTGTTGGCTAAGGATGACTTACCTTGCCAAGTTCTTGGTGAAAAAAGAACTTAGGATTAAAAGCAAAGATGACATATTAATATGTGGTGTGACACAGGAAACAATCTGTTCTACTGACTGAAATCCCCTGATACTTCACTGCTTAATGGTGGTTTCAACGCCAGGTAACCTACGTAGTATGCTAATAATGCAATCTGAGGTATATTATGTGATAAATTTGCACTTGCCGTCCCAGTCATGGTGCCCTGCTTCTGACCGATCTTACACATTTGTAGTGCCATCCCAAAAATTACGTCTCTGAAATGTAGTCTCAAGGATAATCCAGTGTCTTAAAAAAATGACCTCTACTCTACACTGTTTGGGAGAAACTGGATTTCAAAATATATATGTATGATTTGAATATTCTCTCCCTATAATACAGATTGCAGAGAGATAGATCTGCACAGCATATATAAATAACATCTCTGCAAACTCCACAAACTTCAATACTATTTCATGCCATTAAGAGAAAAAACCCACTGATGCAATTTTAATATTAACTTTTAAAGGTGACAGGGTAATCTAAGACACATCTTTAGGCTTTATTCATATGTACATCAGGGTATTATGAGTCAAGAGGATCCTGAGCGCTGTTCTCGACTCTGGAAGACTCTTATTTAATTGAAACTGTCTGTTCACAAAGCAGTAACTTTGTCTTATTCCTGTTGGGCTGACCCCGAAGATGAGTGTGAAGTACAGTGTGTGTGGGTGAAAACGGAGTTTTGGAATTGAGCTCCTTGCCTGTAAATGTTCCCTAAATACTTGTGTATATGAAACCTGTATAATAAAAAGAAGTATTCTCAATAAAAAAAAAGAAACCCACTATAATTCAATTAAACAGATAAGGCATGTTATAAATGTCCATCCCAGCTCGCATTATTCCACACTCCCATTGCTTCTGGCTTACTCAGAGCAGCAGAGTGCACGTGTGTGTGTGTGTGTGTGTGTGTGTGTGTGTGTGTGCGCGCGCGCACACGCACCTCCTCTAAGACAGCAGCCTGCTCCAGTTTGGTGCAGGGCTAGCAAGGAATGCTCCCCTCACATAACGGTTTCCATACCTCCTGCTGCTGCAGCACCAGGGGTCAAAAAATCACCTCCAAAAGCAGCAGCTATGTCCATTCTGAATATTTACAGTCTCTGGTATGTGCCAAACACTGAACAGGGAGATAAGGGAGGTGGGGAGAGGACAGTTAAGAGAGCCCATTGTTGGATCATATGGTAGTTCTATCTTTAGCTTTTTAAGGAACCTCCATACTGTTCTCCGTAGTGGCTGTATCAATTTATATTCCCGCCAACAGTGCAAGAGGGTACCCTTTTCTCCACACCCTCTGCAGCATTTACTGTTTGTAGATTTTTTGATGATGGCCATTCTGACCGTGTGAGGTGATACCTCACTGTAGTTTTGATTTGCATTTCCCTGATAATTAGTGATGCTGAGCATCTTTTCATGTGCTTTTTGGCCATCTGTCTGTCTTTGAAGAAATGTCTATTTAGGTTTGAAGAAATGTCTGTTTAGGTCTTCTACCCATTTTTTGCTTGGGTTGTTTGTTTTTTTTGATACTGAGCTGCATGAGCTGTTTGTATATTTTAGAGATTAATCCCCTGTCAGTTGCTTTATTTGCAAATATCTTCTCCTGAAACTAACACAACATCGTGAATCAACTATACTCCAATAAAGATTAAAAAAAAAAGAATGCCCATTGTGAAAACTCAATGAACTAAATATTCTCAGAAAGTTGTGCACCGGGTGCTGTGTGAATGCAGAGAAAGAGGAGGAGAGCTGGCATCTAACTCAGTTTGGCTTTGTAGCCAGAAATACTTTCAAGAGGGGACACAACACGGCTGCTGGGCTGTGACAGGAAGCACTGGCCAGAGAGGAAACGGACAAGGGCCTCTTCACGTCCTGAGTGTGCACGGCACATTCGGGAATGTGAGCCGGTGAAACATCTGAGGCAAGAAAATGAACTCAGAGTGGAGGCATTCTGAAACCTGGGGTCCTGTACCAGATCAGAAAGGGCAGACACCACGTTAATGCTGCTAGCATTTGTTTCAGTGATAAAATCCTCTTCCGATCATATATATACATATATATATATATATATATATACACACACACACACACACACACACACACACACATATATACATATATTTATATTTATATACATATATTTTTGCTATTTTATTACTTGGAGTATTTATCAGAAAAACAATATTAACATTTTAAGAGATTTAACAAGAACTGCCATGAATTATGAGGGGGTGGGACAAGATTCAGATGGCCTGGCTGAGTCAGATAAACTGTTTTTCAAAACAACTTAATAAAATAATAATAGCAGCTTGTGATCTAAACTATCGGTACAGCATTAAGACAGTAGACACTACTTCCTGTAGTTTGTAACTCGTGGGGCTTACACTCTCTGAGCACCATAGCTTTTGTCAGTCCAAGGTATGTGAGATTATGGAGATAAACATCATTTACCTCAGGCAAACAGACCACTTCAATCTCTAGGTATTTTAATACAGAATGTCCACAGACTCGTTTCCTACTCAACTAGCAAGAGAATTCATATATCCCTTGCTCTTCTTTGTTTGTGATAGTATTTATCCTAATTTTTTTCTCAAGAATATACACTGCAATTCTGGCCTCCCACATAATGACTAAGGAAGCATTTCTCTTAAGACTATTATATTTTAGCTATTTTCTGACTCTCTAAATAACTTTGATTATTTTCCTATCACAAAATATTTTCATAAGGAAAAAGAACACGTTCCCATTTAAAATACCAAATAACAACCGCATTATCAACAGCCCCAAAATGCCTCTGTGTTACCATGACAGAAACATTAAATGAAAATTTATCACGGGTAGATCACTAACACGTGCATATAAATATTGATTAAACAGTTTCAAGACCATACAGTCTAAGTAGCTAAGAGTACACACCCTGGAGCCAGTCTGTGAGGGTTCAAGTCCTTGTTCAGTCACTTACCAGCCCTGTGGCCTGACTGAATTTCTCTGTGGCTGTTTCCTCCTCACGTGTAAAATGGGGGTAGTTAACAGTGCCGATCTCAGAGGGGTGATACAGAGAATAAACAGGCACATTAACAGGTGCTGAATAAATGTCAGCTATTACTACTATTACTAAAGATAAAGAAACAGATGTTCAGACAGATTTTATGATTTGCCCAAAGCTGCACAACTTATAATTACTCAGTAAGAAAGAAGGAAGATGAATCCAGTTCTTTCTTGTTTCAAAATAACCCGACAGTAAATTAAGTAATTATAGGAAAGAGGAACGGTGTTTCATGTAAGCCTGAGTGTATGGATTTTTTAAAGACGAAGGCAGCCTACGCCTGTTTTCCAATCCCCAAGCCCACTCCTCTCTGCCCAGCTCCGGCAGGTGACTTGATTTCCACTTTGTGAGCAAGCCCACTCCTAACACCTCACAAGGCTTCCTACACTACTGTCCCTCCCCCGAAGCTGTGAGCTCCTTAAGAGGTGGACCTCCAGCAGGGGAGAAGCTCAATAAATGCTGAATGACCAACTGGGTGACCAAAGTTAGGTGGCCAGAAATACATTCATGTATACAGGAGGATATGCCCATGTTTAATTTTGATTTCAGACATTCTATTAGCACAATTTGAAATACTAAAATACAAGTTAAATAATAGTCTTAAATATTTTCCAAAATATAAAGATAAAATGTAGCATTACGTGTATCTTTACAAGCTATATTATCCGTGTAGCTAATATAACAGTCATATAACAGGAACAGTAAACAGATGGATGCTATCAAATCGGCTGGGAGGGAATTCCCTGGTGGTCCAGTGGTTAGGACTCTGCACTTTCACCACTGAGGGCCCGGGGTTCGATCCCTGATCCGGGGACTAAGATCTCATGAGTCGCGTGGCGCAGCCCAAATAGATAGATAGATAGACCATCAGTTGTCTCATACTTTCTCTCATTTAAAAAATAAATAAATTGGCTGGGAATATTACAACACATTTAAGATAACATCCTGAAAGATAATCAGTGCAGTGGAGAGGGAGTTATAAGACTGTTTACTACCTAACTCCAGTTATGATTAACGTGCTTGCTTTTCCTGGCCTATGAGACAAGACTATCCTGCTACATCCTGAAGACTCTCAGAACGAGCTACGGTTTTTCACAGTTAATTTGCACACACTCCCAAACTATGTTATTCAGACCATTTCTCTTAATGTTACTTTTGACTCAGGCTGAAAGAGTCCTCACTGGCCCTAAACTAGGAGATCCAGCCCCAGATAAAAGAAGATGAGCTAAGGGTTACCACCAAAGTATGGTTAGGTGGGGATCATCTTTGGTTCCTCTGACACATCAGTGCTGAGTCTGAGGATACCTCTCCCCATGCATCCCAGCAAAATCCTACTCACGCCTTAAGTCTTAGCTCCACCTCCACCCCCTCCATCAGATCCCATCGGCCTCCTTCCCGCTCCCAGTTCGCCCCCTCTTTCCCTTCTGTTCCTGCTGCTTTTTACACACGCCTTCGTCTCATCAATTACTACACTTGCGTGCTTGCTTATCTGTCTCCTTACCGCTTGGAGGTTACGGTGAAGACAGTATCTATCTCTTGTGTTCCCAGGTCTTGGCACATATTGTACAATTAAAAAAAAAAGTTCTCAGGCTCATACTGGAGCCTGAAATATAAGAGTCTTGAGATGTATTATATAACTAAGTAAATTTATGAGAAACCCTTGCACATTAATTTGTGGCACTACAAACCGATCAACATACTGGACCCTGCCCTATGATTACAGACAAACTAGGAATAAGATATTACTTCCTTTAATCTTCAAAAGTCTGAGGGAAAAAAAAGGGGTTTTTTTGTTTAATGATGTCAACACAAGAAAATTTTCTTATTGTATATGTTACATATCAGCTTTCATAGCTACTTTTGTATAAAGCAGTGGTTGTCAAACTTTGACACCTAAGGATCCCTTTATCCACCCTGGATAAGTTTGGCTGTTTCTTAAAAAAACAAAACAAAAAAACAAAAAAAAACTACCATACAATCCAGCAACTCCACTACCCGGCATTTATCCCAAAGAAATAAAAACGTTCACACAAAAACCGGTACAGCTTTATTTGTAATGGCCTCAAACCAGAAACAACCCAACTGTCCTTCAACAAGTGAACAGTTAAACAAATGATGGCATATCCACACCACACGGCTCAGCAATAAAATAGAACGATCTACTGATGTGCACACCAGCCTGGGTGGACCTCAAGGAATTATGCTGAGTGAGAAAGCCGATCCTCAAAGGTTGCATATTGTATTTTCCATGTAGATAATGTTCTTGAAATGACAATGCAATTAAGTAAATTAATTAAAATGTTTGTTAATAAAAAATAAACCCATTACATGTTAACATTTTTATGAAAAATAACTTTTTTCAAAATAAAAAAATATATAGTGCGGAGAGAAGCACTGTTGATGTAGAATGTATTTTCCAAATCTGGAGTCTCAAATCTGCTTTCAACCTTTTGTGACATCACATGTCAAGTTTCCTCTGGAAAACTCTACGGAACACTCATGAGAGAATGAGAATGAAAAGGGTAGGTAAAGTATTGTGTTACTGGGAAAATAATTTTGACCTTGTGGACCCAATGAAAACACAGGGTCCTGGGTCACACGTGGACAAGCAGTACAGAGCACTGAAGGGTTCTGACACCCCTCTTCCACAAGAAGAAGTACCAGTCAGTAACCAACAAGACTTCTAAAAAAGACAAAAACTGGAAAAGGCCTACTGTGGAGGTGAGCCCATACTGGAGGAATCTGTCTTTCCTGGAATGAAGCTCTTTCTCCAGAGCCTTCTCCCACTGAAGAAGCATATCTGGATATCACTGTACAGGAATATTAAGCATATTAAATGAGACCCTTACATAAATTCTATTCTTAATCAAAACATTTCCTATATGTCATGAGGAAAATGACCAAATACCAGTTTTCCAACAATTCCACATCTATTATTTATAATTCTCATTGTCTACGTAAAAGTGTAATTCAGCACACTTAGCTATTTGTCTCCAATTCCTTTTTATCAAGTAGAAATATTTGAAAAGCCATTTAAAAATTCTTAAGCTGCTACTTGTAGTGAGATGTGCCCTATTTAATAATCTAGAAAATTAGTAAGCTAAGCAAAAAAATGCTAGAAGCTATGAAACTTAGGCTCTGAGCTCCATGCCAGCTGGGTAACTAGGTCACTACACAATTCCTTTTCATTCATCACATGTTTATCCAGTGTCTACGAAGTGCTGGTATTATATAGATATTCTGGTGCCTAGGCTTCCTGTCTACACACTATCAGCTTTGCTTAAATAGTAATAAACCACACATCATATACACACAGTTTAAATCTAGCTCCAAAATTCTCATTTTATATCTTTTTATACACAATATTTACTGATATGTTATATTTACGTTTTAGTCCTGACATCTGTTATTGTTGATAACTTTAATAATCTCCTAAATATTTTACAAAAAGGAGGTTAAATTGTGGCTGGCAGAGAATTTACAAATTTCAAATGTCCTTCTACTTTAGTTTTTCTAATTTTGAACCACTAATCTATGATGAAAACTTTTTTTTTTTAATGCAAAAACCAAACTGGATTACCTACCCAATTCCTGCAGGCTCACAGAGTTATACTAGAGTTATACTTCTTAAAATACTACTAAATTATGTTACCTTACAGTAATTTAAAAACAGAATTGATATAAAACTATTTCAAAAAGGAAATACACCATATGGAATGCTGAACATTTCCATACAGCTAAATACCCAGACAGACCTCCACCAATAAGAAAAGGCTTCTGTGGGAAGGGGTCTTCCAGGAAAGACACACTCCCACAGCACGTGACCTCTTCTCAGCAGCACTCCTCACCAGCCAGCCGAGACGGGGCAATTTCTAACATCTTAAAGAATGTCACAAATTCATAAGAGTTGCACAATACATTTAACAATGCGGGGTGGGTTTTGAGGGGAAGTAGTTTTCATTGGTTTAGTTTTATTGCATGCCATGTTCACCGGCTGGATAGAATTTTAATACTTCTTTATATGACATTCAAAGGCAAGGGTTCTGATTTAAATAAATAATCTGTTTTCTTCTAAAGGATGAAACCTCTCAAACATTTAAGTTCTTGCACAGTAAATTTAGAAAACATTTGTTTTCAAGTGATTGATAAATTCTTATTTTCAAGGTCTTTTCAATCTCTAATTTCTATAACTGTGGATCAAAATCCCTCTGCTCACTCTCAGTTATCCAAGGAAGTAAAGGGCATCAAAAAGAGCACTGGCCGTGGGTTCAAAATTTGCTTCTGCCATGCACTCACTAGCAATGTGGCACCGCAACGCGGCACAGCAATTAGAAGTCTATAAATCTCAACTTCCTCATGTTAGAAATGGCATCTTGCTCGTGGCGCAGGATTACTATGAAGCTAAAAATGTTACACTGCCAGAAAAACCTCTTACAAACCACAAGGCATTATAACACAAACTTATGACTAGATTAATGACTGTAAAGGACGATGTAGATAAGAACAGACAGCTGGCCTAATCTGTGGCCCGAGCTCCTTCCACGAGACTGGTCACGGGAGGCCTGTGTCTGATTCTTGGCTCTGAGACCGGCAACCAGGCCACCAG
This sequence comes from Stenella coeruleoalba, assembly GCF_951394435.1. NCBI lineage: Eukaryota > Metazoa > Chordata > Mammalia > Artiodactyla > Delphinidae > Stenella > Stenella coeruleoalba. The sequence continues at coordinate 5,015,676 of NC_137164.1, forward strand.
CTCAGCCCTTCCCCACTCTAGACTCCACTCTCTGAACCTACAGACCAGTGGGCCAAACCAGATAAACTCTAAAGTTACTTATAGACCCCCAATTCCATGATTCTAGAAACGTTCTTTGAGCACACATTTTTCCCCCCAAAACAGAACAAACAGTTTTCTTTACTATTATCCAGCATTGTATTAACTATAAAAATGATCTAAATCCAAAGCTTATCAGGAGAGGTTTTTGTGTGTTTCTTTTTTGTTTTTTGATTTTGTTCGTTTGTTTGATCTTCATAGTACTGGACACTCTTTTAAGTTCCCGACCTGAAAATTTCTCTTTTTGCAGACAAGCGTATGGACAAGAGAGGAGGGCTAGATATATAATTGAACATCTCTGTATGTTTATTATGGTGGGACAACGTACGAGACTATAGTGCTATAAGACAAAATTTACTTTTCTTACTGGCTCTCCTACAGTGCTATTTAGGAGATGCTGCGACATCTACCTGAAGGACTAATATGGTTAGTTCGTCTGCTTTCTCTGAAAGGCAAGCACAGGTTAATTGTCAGTAGTATAAATAGACGTTTTAGATGGCAGATTTTGCTCCACACTCAAACATATTTTTCCATTCAAGAAACATCTAAAGCTACAGAAAAAGAACAAACTTTTCAGTCTTACTTCCTTCAATAACTGCAAAGAAATCAGCAGGACACTGCTACTCTGTGATCAAACCCACACAATAAAATAAATGAAGTGGAACTAAACCACAGTCAGGAAAGGTTTTATGGTGGTGGTACTACTAATAATTAAGGGTCCCAGACTTCATTATCTTAACTATCAGTAAGGTATAAGAAATTTAAATGCTGCAGCTTTCCAAGCTAATTAGGGACACCGATAATTAAAAGAACAGATATTATTTAAGATGCTCAATTTGTCCCAGTTATAATCTAATGTATATAAAAATGATCAGCTCAAGAATGACTCTGGACCAGACTCAAGGGACCATCACCGAATGGCCAGATCTTGTGCTTTCTCAAGACCAGCCTAACAGGCACCAGTGTCAGGGGCAGGAACCAAAGCCTTGTTAGCCTTGGTATTTATCCAGAATGAGTCTAGTGTGTTGCCAGAGGTCCTTCTAATTTATTAACAATGAGTTGTTTGAGTTAAATACAGTTCCAATACTGAGAAAAATTAAAAGAGAAATCCTCATATAATGTAACTCATTATCCAGATTCAGATACATCACAGATAAAACCACCCTTTAAAATATAAATGCCTATGTAACATGACGGGAAATAAAATGTACTATAAAGCCAGAAATTATAAGGGGCTGTACTATGTTAAATCATTAGGATGATCAACAATGCACCCTAAATTATATTAGTTTCCCATGTTTCAGAAACCGAGTCAAACAAAATCCCAGGTTTTACATGTTATGTAGTTATTACCTGCCTTTTTAACATTTCCACTAGGAAACTTTTACAAACAAAATATTCAAGAGCAAACTAATTACTCATATCCCTAACCTTCAAACCTGACCTCCTTTTCAATCTCCTATCCTCCCTCTTTTCCATCCATCCATCGGTCCGTGTTACTGAGAATCTCCTATGTGCCAGGCACTGTTCTAGGGCTAGGAGTTCAGCCCTGAACAAAAACAAAAATCTCTCCCCTTGTGAAGCTTACATTCTGGGGGAGAAGACAGACAACACACACACAAAATAAATAAAATACTGGGAGGATAGCTTTTTAAATAGGGTGATCGGGGAAAACGCACTATTAAGGTGGCACTTGAGTTAACGCCAAAAGGACATAACTAGAAATCCACACGGTTATTTGGGGTAAAATGTTTATTATAGACAAATGAAATAATAAAGGCCCTGAGCTGACAACGTGGCTGGTATGTTCAATGAACAATCAGGAGGCCCGTGTGGATGAAATGAAAAAGCAGAGAGAAGGAAATGGATCAGACCAGTAACGGGGGCTAACTAAACCCTATAGAACTTTGGTGTTTACTCTGTGTAAGAATCCTAACAGGATCGCTCTGGCTGCTACACTGAGAATAATCTTAAGTGGCCAAAGGCAGAAGCAATCAAGAGCCTACTGAAATATTATAAGGAAGAGATGATGGTGGATTGAACCAGGGTGGACACGGTTGAGATAGTGACTCATTTCTGCATCTACTTTGAAGGCAGACTGGTGTGACTTGCTGATGAATAAAATGTGTGCACGGGCTCCTGGTGGTGGGAGAAGTCAAGGACGACGCCAAGGTTTTTAGTCTGAACTAGAAAGATAGAATTAATATATTTGAGGTGCGATAGTCTGTAAGAGAGTAGGTTTAATGGGTATGGCCAAGTTCAAACAGCTTATATTTGAAATGCCTATTAGACATCCAAGTAGACACACGGAGTAGGCAGGCAGCTAAGTATACAAGTCCAGTTCAAGGGAGAGGACTGGACTGATGATATAAATTCAGGAAGCACTGGTGTACAGAACAGAAAGCCATTCGATTGGGAAAGATCACCAAAGGAGAGTGGCTGAGTGAAGTAGAAGAGAAGGGGGCTGAGGACTGGGCCTTGGGGCATTTCAATATTACAAGGTCTGGGAGATAAGGAGGAACCAAACCGAGCAGGAGTGGTTAGCATGCAAGAAGCCGATCAGGAGAGTGTGGTGTGGAAAAACCAAATACAGAAAGTCTTTCAAGGAGGAGGGAGTGATTAGCGGTGTCAGATCCGGCAGGCAAGTAGAATAAGATTAGGACTGAGGATTAAGCGTTGGATTTAGCAACACGGCACGCACCAGTGACCTTGACACGGAGTTTTGGTGGACTGGTGAGAGCAAATGCTTCCTGGGAAAGAGTTCAGGAGACAGGAATTAGAGCATGAACAATTCTTTTGAGAAATTATGCAATATGGGAAGGGGGAAATTTTGTATTCTGGGAGGAACTGAGACTCTAATAGTGATCCCCCCAACATTTAACAAAGGCAAAGATGTACACGTTTATCATTTGCATCTATACACATCCCTAATTCCTTTCTTCTTGCGTCAGACCTCTCCCTCTGCTGTCTCAAGGCTAATTTCTCCTCCACCTGGGCTCAATATTCCATTCCTTTGGCAACCTTTGTCATTTATCTCATCTTTCTTTATTTAACCTCTAACCTTTTCCCCTCAGCATAAAAAAGTTCATGTTTCAACAACAATGAAAACAAAACATTCTCCTACAGTTGTTACCCTTTCCCCCACCTTCATTTCATCTCCAATATTTCTGAAATATAAGACCATGCTTGCAGTCTCTGATTCCTGACCAAAAGGGCTTCTTTCTACCTCTACCAGCCACTGAGCCTGGTTCTACTGTGGTCATGGTCGTCATGACGGGCTGCCAAATCTAATGGTCACGTCTCAGTTCCAAACCCTGCTTGATCTCTCTGCAACGTCACCGACTCCTCTTGCCGTGAAACTCTTTGCTCCCTTGCCTTAATTATACCACTCTGCTCTGGTTCTCATACTATTTACCACTCTTTTGTGATAGCTGTCCAACTTTTTCCTTTAGGCAAACTCTAAAAAGTTTAAATTGTTGGGCCAAGTGAAAAGAAGTCTTCTGATTCACTTCATTAAACTGCTCTCCAAAACGGTGAACAAAATTTTGATTCCTACTAGCAATGCTAGTATGTTAACTTCTCCCAAACTGTTCTAATCCTGGTTAATTTTATTCATTTTAAATATTTATAAATCTTAAAGTTGAAAATACAAAAATAACATCTCATTTTTTCTTTAATTTGCATCTCTTTGATTCTAGCTAAATTAAATTTATGATTATAATCCTTACTCTGGTGAAGTGCCTCTAGATCCTTGGCCTCACTTTTTTCCTACTGAATAGTAGTGTTGTTCTTAATTGATATGAACTTAATATATTATGATAACAATCCTTCATCACATTATTATAATTACTTTTCCTCCTGTTTGCCTTTTAGTTGTCTACTGGCATAAAGAAGTTGTCAATTTTCATGTAATTGAATACATTCATGTTCCCTTTAAAAATTCTTCCACTACTTATCCCCTCCTCCTTAACAAGTTGAGATGAAGATTTGCCTCTGTATTCTTCATTTGCATAGTTTAAAAAAATGATTACACTCTATTCTGACTGGAATGCAGTATGAGAATAGATCTTTCTCTCCCAGTACTTAAATAATTGTCCTAATTCCAGTACATCTAACTCACATTTATGTTCAAAAACCATGTCATTACTGCCCTCTAAATGATCCTATTACTGTAGTTGCTAATGGCCCTTCTATACTCCCCGTACGCTATAACTACAGCCAGAGAATCCTGTGTCTCTCTCACCCTGAGCCTCATTTTCCACACCCGGTCACCAGGTTCCTATTGATTCTACCTCCAGAATATGTTACTTATGCCTCCTCTTTCCTCTCCCCCTACCACTACTCTGTTATTTATTACACTTGCTCATTTAGCCATCACTCAAAAGGTTTTCCCATCTTCTTCTTCTCCTGTCTGTCCTTTACAACACTGGCATCCAAGCACCAGCGATATTATTTTCCCTGCTGAATACTCTTCTGTAGCCCCCAATTGTTTCTACAAAATGAAAGCCAAAGTCTCAAGCTGGCACTTAAGTCTCCCAGCTCTGGCTCCTCTAGTTTCATTTCCTGACACAATTCCACACATTCCATGCTAAACCAAACTACTTACACCTTCTGACCTCAGCATGTTCTCCCTTCGCCTGGAGCGTGCTCTCCCACCTTGCTGGCCTGCAGAACGCCCGTCCATTTAATGGCCAGCAGCTGTGAAGCTCTTCCTGATCCACCCAAACATAACTACTCATCCTGCCCCTTACGTCACTGTCGTACTATTACAGTCACTGGGTTCCTCACTGCTGGGGTCAGCAATCACTTGTTTGCATGGGTCTTCCCTGCAGACTGAATATCCCTTTAAAGACAGGAATCAGACATGTGCACACCGCTGTATTTAAAATAGATAACCAACAAGGACCTACTGTAGAGCACAGGGAACTCTGCTCAATATCCTGTAACAACCTAAATGGGAAAAGAATTTGAAAAGGAATATATAAAACTGAATCACTTTGCTGTACACCCAAAGCTAACACAGCATTGTTAAACAACTATGCTCCAATATAAAATAAAAATAATTAAAAAAAAGACAAGAATCAAACCTCATCTCTATAACCCTAGCATTTGGAGCATGTCTGACATAGTTTGTGGTTAATCTCAACAATCAAAGACGGAATGAATGAACAAATTTCCTCAAATTTCACCTGCCTCACCAAATCCTGACTGTAATCCCTAGAATTTGTATTCCCACTGCCTCTGTCCTAATTCAGGTTCCTGTTACTTCTTGATTACCTCATCTCTGTCCCTTCACCTCTCCATCGCAAAAGGTGATCTCTTAACAAACAACTATGATTCTGTCATTTCCCTCCAGAAGAAAAATCTGGTTCTAGGAGAGAGACCAGGCTTCTTAACAGGACCTGTCTGTCTCTATCATTCTGACCCCACACCCCACACGCTGTGCTTGAGCTGGACACTGCGCCAAACCATTCCTTGATCACGAGCCGCATACCTTGACGTTCCCCAAAGCGGTGAGCTAGTCTCTGTGACCAGGAGAGTATCTTCCTGCTATGGCTCCCTCCTGTCTCTCCCTTACTTCCCGCTCCTTTCACCTACTCTGTCCCTCCCCATTCCCTACACCACACTCCCTTTACTCTCCTCACCAAGTTCTCAAGGCTTCCTTTGTGTTATATACTTTTCTTCTTCTTCTTCTTCTTTTTTTTTTTTTGCGTTACGCAGGCCTCTCACTGTTGTGGCCTCTCCCCGGTTGCGGAGCACAGGCTCCGGACGCGCAGGCTCAGCGGCCATGGCTCACGGGCCCAGCCGCTCCGTGGCATGTGGGATCTTCCCGGACCAGGGCACGAACCCGTGTCCCCTGCATTGGCAGGCGGACTCCCAACCACTGCGCCACCAGGGAAGCCCTCTATATCCTTTTGATGGTCCTTTGTGGAGTCACCATTCATCGCCTAAGCTTACTTTTATAGTATTTTATACTTTACAAATTTACAGGCTAGTTTTACCTGTAAATTTTACCTATGAGATTTACCATTTTCAGATACAACATAAGGAGAGAACTATGGGAAGAGGAAACTATCTTCAAATCATACTGTAGAAAAGGGTTACTTCTGGAAAATTTTCCTGTACAACATCTATTTTAAAATATACAGTGTAGATTCTTGTTAGGTTTCTCAAAGACTGACAGTTCTTGAACTTGTCCTTAAATATTGTGCTTTGTTGTCCTGATAGGGGCCTCCAGCTACGAAGTGGTAATAATTATCATTAGATATTTCAGTGGTTTTATCACCAATATTAAGATATTTAAGTGAGGACAATCTAAAAACCAAGAGATTTCACAATTCTTAACTGTTCCTATATCCTAGCTCTAAATAAAACATAAAATCTAATGGTCTTGTTGAAAGAACACTTCTTAAAATTTCAGAATTAAATTGTATACATAAAACAGCTACTATCTGACAAAGTCACATTCTACTCCTCCAAAATTTATATATTTTTGCTTCTTCAAATTTCTCTATTTAGAGAGCTGAGTTAGGATTTTTTACTTTAAAATATCTGTTGCTTAGGAGTCCAATATGAGAAACTGTTCTGGTTCTAGAAACAATCTGATTTAATCTGGACTAATCTATAAATGATTACAAACATAAACCTTAATACGTTAGAAAAAAACTATAGGATAGATGTTCAACATAAGCTAGTACAAAATAAATTAAGCAGAACAACATTTTTCCACAATTACTGGAACCTTACATCATTTCCCTTGATGTACTAAATATTATATATTCAGAGTTCATCATAACACCTTAGAAATGTGTCTTCACTCTTAAGAATGCCTATAGTCTTCTGAATGGATAAAAAACAAGACCCATATATATGCTGTCTACAAGAGACCCACTTCAGACCTAGGGACACATACAAACTGAAAGTGAGGGGATGGAAAAAGATATTCCATGCAAATGGAAACCAAAAGAAAGCTGGAGTAGCAATTCTCATATCAGACAAAATAGACTTTAAAACGAAGACTATTACAAGAGACAAAGAAGGACACTACATAATGATCAAGGAATCAATCCAAGAAGAAGACATAACAATTGTAAATATTTATGCACCCAACACAGGAGCGCCTCAATACATAAGGCAAATGCTAACAGCCATAAAAGGGGAAATCGACAGTAACACAATCAGAGTAGGGGACTTTAATACCCCACTTTCACCAATGGACAGATCATCCAAGATGAAAATAAGTAAGGAAACACAAGCTTTAAATGACACATTAAACAAGATGGACTTAATTGACATTTATAGGACATTCCATCCAAAAACAACAGAATACACTTTCTTCTCAAGTGCTCATGGAACATTATCCAGCATAGATCATATCTTGGGTCACAAATCAAGCCTTGGTAAAGTTAAGAAAATGGAAATCTATCAAATATCTTTTCTGACCACAATGCTATGAGACTAGATATAAATTACAGGAAAGAAAAACTGTAAAAAATACAAACACATGGAGGCTAAACAATACACAAATAACCAGTATATCACTGAAGAAATCAAAGAGAAAATCAAAAAATACCTAGAAACAACTGACAACGAAAACACGACGACCCAAAACCTATGGGATGCAGCACAACCAGTTCTAAGAGGGAAGTTTAGAGCAATACAATCCTACCTCAAGAAACAAGAGAAATCTCAAATTAACAACCTAAACTTACACCTAAAGCAATTAGAGAAAGAAGAACAAAAAGCCCCCAAAGTTAGCAGAAGGAAAGAAATCATAAAGATCAGATCAGAAATAAATGAAAAAGAAATGAAGGAAATGACAGCAAAGATCAATAAAACTAAAAGCTGGTTCTTTGAGAAGATAAATGAAATTGATAAACCATTAGCCAGACTCATCAAGAAAAAAAGGGAAAGAAAAAAAAAAAGAAAAAAGAGAAAAGACTCAAATCAATAGAATTAGAAATGAAAAAGAAGTAACAACCGACACTGCAGAAATACAAAGGATCATGAGAGATTACTACAAGCAACTATATGCCAATAAAATGGACAACCTGGAAGAAATGGACAAATTCTTAGAAAAGCACAACCTTCCGAGACTGAACCAGGAATAGAAAATATAACAGACCAATCACAAGTAATGAAATTGAAACTGTGATTTAAAATCTTCCAACAAACAAAAGCCCAGGACCAGATGGCTTCACAGGCGAATTCTATCAAACAATTAGAGAAGGGCTAACACCTATCCTTCTCAAACTCTTGCAAAATAGAGCAGAGGGAGGAACACTCCCAAACTCACTCTACGAGGCCACCATCACCCTGATACCAAAACCAGAAAAGATGTCACAAAAAAAGAAAACTACAGGCCAATATCACTGATGAACACAGATGCAAAAATCCTCAACAAAATACTAGCAAACAGAATCCAACAGCACATTAAAACGATCATACACCATGATCAAGTGGGGTTTATCCACTTGCAACTTAATCAATGTGATAAACCATATTAACAAGTTGAAGGAGAAAAACCATATGATCATCTCAATAGATGCAGAAAAAGCTTTCAACAAAATTCAACACCCATTTATGATAAAAACCCACCAGAAAGTAGGCATAAAGGGAACTTACCTCAACATAATAAAGGTCATATATGACAAACCCACAGCCAACATCCTTCTCAATGGTGAAAAACTAAAACCAATTCCACTAAGATCAGGAAAAAGACAAGGCTGCCCACTCTCACCACTATTACTCAACATAATTTTGGACATTTTAGCCACAGCAATCAGAGAAGTAAAAGAAATAAAAGGAATCCAAATCAGAAAAGAAGAAGTAAAACTGTAGTAATCTCTCATGATCCTTTGTATTGATGACATGATACTATATATAGAGAATCCTAAAGAGGCTACCAGAAAACTTCTAGAGCTAATCAATGAATTTGGTAAAGTAGCAGGATACAAAATTAATGCACAGAAATCTCTTGCATTCCTATACACTAATGATGAAAAATCTGAAAGAGAAATGAAGGAAATACTCCCAGTTTACCACTGCAACAAACAGAATAAAATACCTAGGAATAAACCTACCTAAGGATTTAGGTAAACCTACCTAAAATTTAGTATGTAAAAACAATACTGACTGGGATGCGCATCACGGGTGACTTACTTTCTTATGTTTACCTATACATCCTTTCAAGGTTTTCTAAAATGGCCATGTATATAATAAAAATCAAGCTTTTTTGTTTATTTAAGCAATGCATACTCTCCAAATTAATAAAATAATGTGTGTAATTAGTAAGTGAAGAAGGGAAAGAAAGAAAATAAGAGCACCTACACAGGGATGGGGCACATGTAGACAGGTGTCCCTAGCTTCTTAGCAAGTTTGCAGGCATCCTACAATTCAGTGGTGGGAGCACAATGTGGCTGGAGTGTATACATCTTCATGATCTCTTTGGCATGATTATTCCCTTCATATGCCAAACAGAAAATGTCTGTACTTAAATTTTCTCAAAAGTGGTAGATTTCAGTAACATATCACATGAGGTGTTATAAGGGGATTGGTTAGACCACAAAGAAGATTCCAGAGGAAGGAAATCAAAGAAAATGGCAATTTCCTACTACAGGAAGCTCCCTGTCTCCATAAATGATCTGTCCAGAAGTTACACACTCAGAGAACTCCGTCCCATGCAGCCAGGCACGTGACTCTGACCAGAACTTATCCTTCCACACCTCCCCAGGATAAATAACTGTGGAGGTCCAGAATTAGGCCAAACACCCAAGATTAGTGCAAAAAGAGTTCATTCGGTTGTATGTAATCTTTTTACATAAGAGAGACTCACCAGGTCTGTGGAGTTCTATCTGTGAAGAAGTCTCTAAGACCTAAGCGTTCTATTTTGACCCTCTCCATGCCAATGAAAAGTCTAATAGTCAAGAGAACATCTTTGATCAACTCAAAATGGTTAAGCCCAGTTATCCTATACCCCTATGATGTTATACTCCAAATACTAACTTTTTAGCCTCTTTACATTGCTCAGATATAACTTCAACCACCTACTGTTACCATTCTTGGACCATTCCAGTCCATCTAGCACTCATCCCAATCTACTCATACCAACGGTCCAATGACCCGTAATTAATTTGCACCCTCATCACAATTCCTACATTTCAAATAATGTTGCCTAATTACTTCTACTAAAACTGTATATATATATATAAAGCTACCAATGAGAGCTTCTGTTAAGCATGAGAAAACCAGGTTTTCCAAGTTAAAGGTGTTAAAATGGTGGCTGTCTATTTTATTCCAAGTTAAATAAATCTACCCATAAACAGAAACAAGAAGGAACTTTCTGGCTTCTGAGAAATTTATTAGTCTTTCAAAATATTATCTCAGGATACTGCTTCTGAACAGATCTAGCATTTCTTGGCCACTGACATTATAATGTAGTCAATTAAATTGCACCCAACAAACATTTACTGAGTGCCCACTATGTGCTAGCCTGGGTACTTAGCAAATATTGAGTACTTATCCACAATTCTATTAACTGAACAGATTTAAGTCTCCAATTTCAACGTATTATGTATGTTTCACAATAGTTTTCAAGAGAACTAATAGAATTGATCAAAATTAGAAATAACGAAAGGAAAGTTTCAGTTTTATTTGTGGCTCTTGGCAGATAAAATGTCTTCAATGTACATCCTTTTCATTTTAATTCATTTTGTTGGAGTAGGGAAAGCAGACAGATGTTCAAGTTAAAATGGCTATAAAAAGAAAACCTTCGGCTTAGAGAACAATCTTAAAGCAAAGGTCAGAAATCCATTTCATAAATAAAAGTAGCAGGATACAAAATTAATGCACAGAAATCTCTGGCATTCCTATACACTAATGATGAAAAATCTGAAAGTGAAATTAAGAAAACACTCCCATTTACCACTGCAACAAAAAGAATAAAATATCTAGGAATAAACCTACCTAAGGAGACAAAAAAACCTGTATGCAGAAAATTATACGACACTGATGAAAGAAATTAAAGATGATACAAATAGATGGAGAGCTATACCATGTTCTTGGATTGGAAGAATCAACATTGTGAAAATGACTCTACTACCCAAAGCAATCTACAGATACAATGCAATCCCTATCAAACTACCAATGGCATTTTTCACAGAACTAGAACAAAAAATTTCACAATTTGTATGGAAACACAAAAGACCCTGAATAGGCAAAGAATCTTGAGAATGAAAAATGGAGCTGGAGGAATCAGGCTCCCTGACTTCAGATTATACTACAAAGCTACAGTAATCAAGACAGTATGGTACTGGCAGAAAAACAGAAATATAGATCAATGGAACAGGATAGAACACCCAGAGATAAACCCACGCACATATGGTCACCTTATCTTTGAAAAAGGAGGCAAGAATATACAGTGGAGAAAAGAAAGCCTCTTCAATAAGTGGTGCTGGGAAAACTGGACAGGTACATGTAAAAGTATGAAATTAGAACACTCCCTAACACCATACACAAAAGTAAACTCAAAATGGATTAAAGACCTAAATGTAAGGCCAGACACTATCAAACTCTTAGAGGAAAACACAGGCAGAACACTCTATGACATAAATCACAGCAAGATCCTCTTTGACCAATCTCCTAGAGAAATGGAAATAAACACAAAAATAAACAAATGGGACCTAATGAAACTTCAAAGCTTTTGCACAGCAAAGGAAACCATAAACAAGACCAAAAGACAACCCTCAGAATGGGAGAAAATATTTGCAACTGAAGCAACTGACAAAGGATTAATCTCCAAAATTTACAAGCAGCTCATGCAGCTCAATATCAAAAAAACAAACAACCCAATCCAAAAATGGGCAGAAGACCTAAATAGACATTTCTCCAAAGAAGATATACAGATTTCCAACAAACACATGAAAGAATGCTCAACATCATTAATCATTAGAGAAATGCAAATCAAAACTACAATGAGATATCTCACACCGGTCAGAACAGCCATCATCAAAAACTCTAGAAACATCAAATGCTGGAGAGGGTGTGGAGAAAAGGGAACACTCTTGCACTGTCGGTGGGAATGTAAATTGATACAGCCACTATAGAGAACAGTATGGAGGTTCCTTAAAAACCTACAAATAGTAGCATACGACCCAGCAATCCCACTACTGGGCATATACCCTGAGAAAACCATAATTCAAAAAGAGTCATGTACCACAATGTTCATTGCAGCTCTATTTACAATAGCCAGGACATGGAAGCAACCTAAGTGTCCATCGACAGATGAATGGATAAAGAAAATGTGGTACATATATACAATGGAATGTAACTCAGCCATAAAAAGAAACAAAACTGAGTTATTTGTAGTGAGGCAGATGGACCTAGAGTCTGTCATACAGAGTGAAGTAAGTCAGAAAGAGAAAAACAAATACCGTATGCTAACACATATATATGGAATCTAAGAAAAAAAAAGGTCATGAAGAATCTAGGGGTAAGATGGGAATAAAGACACAGACCTACTAGAGCATGGACTTGAGGATATGAGGAGGGGGAAGGGTAAGCTGTAACAAAGTGAGAGAGTGGCATGGACATATATACACTACCAAACGTAAAATAGATAGCTAGTGGGAAGCAGCCGCATAGCACAGGGAGATCAGCTAGGTGGTTTGTGACCACCTAGTGGGGTGGGATAGGGAGGATGGGAGGGAGGGAGATGCAAGAGGGAAGAGATATGGGAACATATGTATAACTGATTTATTTTGTTATAGAGCAGTAACTAACACACGATTGTAAAGCAATTATACTCCAATAAAGATGTTAAACCCAGCAATCCCACTACTGGGCATATACCCTGAGAAATCCAAAATTAAAAAAGAGTCGTGTACCAAAATGTTCACTGCAGCTCTATTTACAATAGCCCGGAGATGGAAACAACCTAAGTGCTCATCATCGGATGAATGGATAAAGAAGATGTGGCACATAAATACAATGGAATATTACTCAGCCATAAAAAGAAACGAAATTGAGCTATTTGTAATGAGGTGGATAGACCTAGAGTCTGTCATACAGAGTGAAGTAAGTCAGAAAGAGACAGACAAATACCGTACGCTAATACATATATATGGAATTTAAGAAAAAAAAATGTCATGAAGAACCTAGGGGTAAGACAGGAATAAAGACACAGACCTACTAGAGCATGGACTTGAGGATATGGGGAGGGGGAAGGGTAAGCTGTGACAAAGCGAGAGAGTGGCATGGACATATATACACTACCAAACGTAAAATAGATAGCTAGTGGGAAGCAGCCGCATAGCACAGGGAGATCAGCTAGGTGGTTTGTGACCACCTAGCGAGGTGGGATAGGGAGGATGGGAGGGAGGGAGATGCAAGAGGGAAGAGATATGGGAACATATGTATAACTGATTTATTTTGTTATAGAGCAGTAACTAACACACGATTGTAAAGCAATTTTACTCCAATAAAGATGTTAAACCCAGCAATCCCACTACTGGGCATATACCCTGAGAAATCCAAAATTAAAAAAGAGTCGTGTACCAAAATGTTCACTGCAGCTCTATTTACAATAGCCCGGAGATGGAAACAACCTAAGTGCTCATCATCGGATGAATGGATAAAGAAGATGTGGCACATAAATACAATGGAATATTACTCAGCCATAAAAAGAAACGAAATTGAGCTATTTGTAATGAGGTGGATAGACCTAGAGTCTGTCATACAGAGTGAAGTAAGTCAGAAAGAGACAGACAAATACCGTACGCTAATACATATATATGGAATTTAAGAAAAAAAAATGTCATGAAGAACCTAGGGGTAAGACAGGAATAAAGACACAGACCTACTAGAGAACGGACTTGAGGATATGGGGAGGGGGAAGGGTGAGCTGTGACAGGGCGAGAGAGAGGCATAGACATATATACACTAACAAACATAAGGTAGATAGCTAGTGGGAAGCAGTCGCATGGCACAGGGATATCGGCTCGGTGCTTTGTGACCTCGGTGCTTTGTGACCGCCTGGAGGGGTGGGATAGGGAGGGTGGGAGGGAGGGAGATGCAAGAGGGAAGAGATATGGGAACATATGTATATGTATAACTGATTCACTTTGTTATAAAGCAGAAACTAACACACCATTGTAAAGCAATTACACCCCAATAAAGATGTTAAAAAAAAAAGATGTTAAAAAAAAAAAAGAAATCCATTACATAAAAATAAATATTTTCGGGCTTCCCTGGTGGCGCAGTGGTTGAGAGTCTGCCTGCCGATGCAGGGGACACGGGTTCGTTCCCCGGTCCGAGAAGATCCCACATGCTGCGGAGCGGCTGGGCCCGTGAGCCATGGTTGCTGAGCCTGTGCGTCGGGAGCCTGTGCTCCGCAACGGGAGAGGCCGCAACAGTGAGAGGCCCACGTACCGCAATAAAAAAAAAAAAAAAAATTCAATTAAATGTTATTTATATATTTATTTCTAGTTATAAATTGTGAGGATGCCTTTTAATCTACAAGATTATTGAAGTTCTAGTACACAGAGTTTATAGATTCATTATTTATCATTACAAACTTTCTATAATACTTTTAGCAAAGCTAAATCAACTTCATTTGTAAAAACAAATTCTAAAGGAAAAGATGGTGAAAAGGAAATCCTATGAAGGTACATTAAGCATACATGTAGGGCCAGCCCTAGATCAATTCTGTCTCATACATTTTGTTTTCTTAATCATTTTTCCCTTTTCTATGTCCTTTCCTTCCTCCATTTCAATATTACCTTCTCTACCCTTACCTATTTTTCAAACAAAACCTCTTTAAGGAAATAAATCTCAATCAAGTGATTGTTATACGATTTATGAAAATTAATATACTACCTTGTTCTAAGGACATTTGTATCTAACAGAAGACAAAGTGACACATTAAAGGAATAAATCTTTAATTAATTTAAGATACTGTCAAAGAAAAACATCTGAATGGAGCTGACTTAATACGGAGACTTCCCAGCAAACACCTAGTATAATATATAGATAGATGCCTCTTAGTCAAGTTTAACATGCCTGCATGAATGTGATTCTCTGAAGGTACCTTCCTCCCCTAAATAGGCATTTTCCCCTCAAAAATAATCAGGCTTCAGTCAGCCTTCCTGTTTTTTCCATTCTCAATCATAAAATTCTCTATCATTAGATTATTGCTAGAGGGAAAAGCCTGTAAGGCCTGATTATCAGAAATCAATCTGTCCCATTTATGGATGGCCAACGTCCCTAAAACCACATCTTCCTAATTTCATGATAAAGTAAGGCACCCAGCCAGGTCAATACTCTAAGGAAGATGGTCATTTACAGTCACTGCTATCACACACACTGAGAGGCAGACCTTCGACATAAGGGTGTCAGGGTTAGGTGGACTAGAAGAGGAACAAAGGGTTATGCAAGTAGAAGGGAAAAAGAGGAATTTCTATTGTGATCATTTGGAAAAGTTTCTTAGAGAAGTGCTCTGGCTCAGAAACAAGAGGGGTTCTCCACAGGAAGTAGGGGGGCCAAGGGACAAGAGCTTTAGAAGAGAGAAGGTGTTCTGGGGAGAGTTGGAGCACCACGTGTGGGTGTATACATGTGAGGGAGTGGGGGGACAGAGGGATGGACTATGGTACAGAGAGAAGGCTGGAGGGACGGCTAAGCCACTGCAGAGTTCTGAGTCATGACTTGATGTGTGCAGGTCTGCGTGTCATGGGAGAAAACTCTGGGATACC
This sequence comes from Stenella coeruleoalba, assembly GCF_951394435.1. Lineage (NCBI taxonomy): Eukaryota > Metazoa > Chordata > Mammalia > Artiodactyla > Delphinidae > Stenella > Stenella coeruleoalba. The sequence goes on from NC_137164.1 coordinate 5,031,500, forward strand.
TAAGGGGGGTACGGCAATAAGGCAGGAAGGCAAAACAGGAAGTTATTACAATGGTCAAGATGAACAGTAATGAGAACTTGAACTAAGGTATAATGTCTAGAAACAGTCCAAAGAAGAAGAGTGAATTTGAGCAGCATTTTAGGATGCAGACATTAAAGAGGGGCAAGAGGGTAAAAGGAGGACTTAGCATTCCAAAACCATCACAGACATATCCAAGAAAAAAGACCTGTAAGTGAACTTTTCTCATATTTCCCATCAAAATATACCTACCTTCCCTGTAATTCAAGATTAGTTTCTCAGTCATAAATATAAGAATTTCCTGGTATTTCCCCAATTTACCAGCCCATTTGATATTTTAGTCTGTGAATTATACCCTGTTGAGAAATAAAATGTCTTTCAAGATTTACAAAAAAAGTCCATCCTCAGGAGAAGTTGTAGTCAGAGGCCTGACCTTCTGCTTTGAACAACTAGGGCTCTGGGCTAGACGATCTGTAAAGCTTCTTCCAGTGGAAACTTCTCTGGAAGTGGCACAGTAAGGGGTGGGGGTGTTTAGAGGGGAGGAGTCTCACCATTGTTTAAAACCAAAAGGCAACAATCATGGTTAATGCCTATGGACCTAAGGCCCACACCTGCCTGAAACGTCAATGCCCAATAACCTAAAGGAAAATACAGTGAAGTCAGAAAAAGACTGAGACGCAGGATACTAAAATGAGAACAAGTGAAAGGAACAGAATATGTGATGGGACAGAATACTGGGATGTTTGTTATTAGAAAAAGGGGATATGACTGATGTCATAAAAAGACAAACAGTCTAAATGAGGACAATTTTGACATCTAAAAGGAATGGGTTTCAGGAGATAATTATAATAGCTAATATTTATTGACTGCTTACTATATATCAGGCATGGTATTAACTAAACTGGGAAATTAACACATTTAATCCTCATGATAATCCTGAGTTTGATATCATCAGCATCCCCATTTTTCAGATGAGGAAACTGAAAATAAGAAACATTAAGTAAATTGCCCAAGAGCCCAAAGCTAGTAATTGATGGAACCATGATTCAAATCAGGCACTCTGACTCCAGAGCTATAATTTTTAAAGTACATACCGTACTTAAGTGCCTAAAGTAAATGTGTAAAGACTGCACACACCAAAATATGCACATGTACGTATATACATATTCAGGTATACACACAAACATACATGTATACACACACATATATACGTTCATACAAATAAATGGATGATAGACCCATAGGAAAATAATTTATTTTCTGTTGTTAGCATCAGGGAGGCTAATTTCCAGAAGAAAACACATATTGCTATTTATAGAAGGGCCAAAATGCTTAGATGGACCTAATCTCTTAATCTCATAGTTACTTCCCACAATTCTGTATTTTCATTTTAATTTTTTATTGTGATAAAATGAAGCCTTAAAAATTGACATTCCAGGAATTCCCCGGTGGTCCAGCGGTCAGGACTCCGTGCTCTCACTGCCAAGGGCACAGATTCGATCCCTGGTCGGGGAACTAAGATCCCAGAAGCCCAGTGGTGCAGCCAAAAAAAAAAAAAAAAGCATTCTTTTTTACATCCACAAAATTCAAATAACTTTGTGCTTCTGCATTCAGATATCAAAATCAATTTGAATAAACATAAAACCATATAGCATCTCAATTTCTGAGCTGTCCATCAACCTCTCTAAAAACATCTTGGAAAACGTTCACTTATATTTGCCATGGGGCACAAAATTTTTACAAAGCTCTGAATGCAACTTCATATATAAAAGAGTATCCAGTCAGCCCTCTGTATAGGCAGGTTCCGCATCTGCAGATTTGGACTGAAACCAACCAACACTGGGTGAAAAATATCCAGGAAAAAAATTCCAGAAAGTTCCAAAAAGCAAAATTTGAATTTGCCGCAAACAGACTATTTACATAGCATTTACATTGTATTTACAACTGTTTATACAGCATTTACCTTGTATTAGGTATTATAAGTAATCTCGAGATGATTTGAAGTACATGGGAAGTATGCAAATACTACGCCACTTTATATAAGGGACTTGAGCATCCCTAGATTTTGGTATCCTCGGGGGTCCTGGAACCAATCCTCTGCAGACACCGAGAGACTACTGTACAAATGTTTTAACTATGTTTAAAGCTTTCTTCCTAAGCCTTCAAGGTACAAAAGGAGACTGCATGCTTCTTCATTGCAACAACACTGCCGTCCAAGGCCATCTACTACTACCTTGTATATTAATGTGTCAGGATCTGTATTCCCACCTTTTTGTTTGTTTGTTTTTTGCCAATGGCTCTGGGTTATACAATTTGGGATACAAATGCCTCTATCCCTACTAACATCCTCAGTGCAATCTGAACTCATGATTCCTAGTAAGAGAAGTTCACTTTTGTTACAGACAATATAATTATGTTTTAACAATGTAAAGGTCAGTCAGCAATATTTACAAAGCATTCATTAGGAAAGAAAATAAATGACAAATGAAAGCAAACAACAAAGGTGTCTAGTAGAAATAGAACAGCCCTCATCATGCTTTAGCAACTCTTTTGCTCTCCAGCAAACTATTTTAATAGAAAGGATGGGCTTCAAAAGAAAAACAGAAAAAAGTGAATAGTTAACAACTTTTCCTCAAATTCAATTTTTACACTTGGGATCTCGAACTTGAGATAGATCTAAATACTTAAATTTCTGGGTCTCAGTTAACAATGACAGCAAATATCACCCAGAGACTATTACAGCAACACAGGCAGTCTTTTGGTTGCTGTTTCCATGGAAACCATCTAAAGGAAGAAAACCTAGTAGTAAAACATAATGTATTTAAAAAAAACCCGATTCATCTTGTTGACCCCTTTCAGTTTACTAAACACAGCACATAACAGGTACATACATTAAGCACCAGAAAATTCACAATTCATTCAACAAATATTTGTCAATCATGCTGCGTGCCAGGCACTGTGCTGGGGGCTGGGTCACTGCGGAGCCCTCACAGAGCTTGTCTAGTACAAAGACACTAAGTAGCCAGTGACACAGAAACAGGAAACAGAAAGAAAGCTCATCAGAGGGCTTGATGAAAGCTGGGAAGTCTGCAGGGATGTGATTAATTCACAAAGCGCCATGGACAATGTTAAGGACTTGGGTCTTTATCCTAAAAACAAAAAGCAGCAACTGAAGGGTTTTACGAAGGAGACTGACAAGATGAGATCTGTATTTCAAAAACTTATTGTGGATATGTTGAGCTAAGAATTAAAGAGAAGCTTGAAAGAACGGGGGAGTGCAGTTAAAAAGCCAGTAGAGTAGTCCAAGGGAAAAAAGATAACGAATTAGGATGGTGGCGGTGTGGAGGGAGATTGGAGAGATTTAGAAGGTTAGACGGATGAGTTAAGATATTGTGGGGGAATGAGGGTGAGAGAAAAAAACATCCAGGTAACTCCCAGGCTTTTAAAACAGAAAGCAGCAGTGCCATTCGCTAGGTTCTGGTGGAGGAGAGATCATGACATATTGAATGTGATGTGCCTGTAAGAGACATCCATCCAGATGGGGGTATCCAGGCCTGGTCATGAGAGGACAGGTCTGCACAAGGGAGATATGTTTGGGAGCTTTTAGTATAAGGAGGCACTGAAGCTATGAAAAGTAGGTATAAGGTCATCTAGGGACAGAATACAGAGTGAGAAAAGGGATAAGGAGCAGTAAACATCAATACTTCTCCGTTTCATATTCTGACTTGTATTTTGCAACAAACATTCAATGTGGATTGTTAAGTATAGCTCAAGAGCAACATAAAAGAATATAATTGATCTTGATCTTATTAAACTTGCCAATCTAAATATTTTGCTAGAGAAACAGGATCAGAATGATTATCAAGAAGATAAGGACCAAAGAGATTCCTAAATTATACTTACAAGACTGAGATAACATAAGAGTCACAAAAGAAAAGCACGTGGGGGAAGGTGTCTTCCTTCACAGTTTGATAAAACAAAATATACACCAGGGTGTTTCAGAGATACCATAACATGTTCAAAATCAAACCCAAGATCATTTCTACCAAAACTCAGTCCCCCTCTAGTGAACGGGCTCACCAGCACTGGCCATGTAGGCATGGAAGCCAGACACTCGGAGGTCATCTGTGACACTGCCCTCTCCCTCACCTCCCACATCTGTCCATTACAAAGTCCTACCAATTTCACTCTGCATAATTTTGTTCTGACTTAACTCTCCAACTTTTATTTTTTACCACAATCCTCATTGACTTCACTTCTCCAATCCACAGATTTTCTATTACCTCCTTTAAAGTATAATGCGCTATTTTGACTCAAGACTTTTGCAAATATTCCACCTGCCTGGAATACACTTTTCCACTCTCCTCTCCTAAATAACTCTTTGTCTTTCAAAATGTGATTTCTTAAAAAAAAAAAAAAAAATCTGTCTGGCACCCAAGACTCTGATAGGTCTCCTGCTATATGGTCTTATAACACCCTATACATTTCCCTCTTAGTACTTACCACAGTAATTATTTATTTGCATGATTATTTAATATGTCTTCCCCACTGGATTGGAAGCTCTGTGAGTCCTGGGCCTGTGTTCTGCTCAGCATTACCGTCTGTGCACTAAGCACACTGCTTAGCACATAGAGAACAATAAATAACATTTTTAAATGAATCATTAATTCTAAACCACTGATAAATTACCCAGTATATAGGAAGGAGAGAAAGAATTTAGGCTAAGTCTCTGACTCCAAGTCTTGAGCTCTCAAGCCCAATGTCACACTGCCTGCCTAGGTTGAGACAGGAGGGACTTGGTTGACAAAGAATAAAAAAGGGATCAAGGGTCTAGATCAGCACTGTCCAATGGAAATATAATGTGCAGCATATATAACTTAAAATTTCTAGGAACCACCTTAAGAGAAAGCAAAGAGGTGATATTCATTTTAATAACATATATTATTTAATCCAATATATCCAATATCACTGCGTAATTAATATTTTTAAAATTAATGAGGTGTATTACAGTCTTTTTCCACACTAAGTCTTTGAAATCCAGTGTGCATTTTATACTTACAGCACATCTCAATTAAGACTAGCCACACTTCAAATGCTCAAAAACCACATAAGGCTAGTGGCTATTACAACGGACAGCAGAGATACAGGTATTCATACCTACATGAGGATTAAAAGTATATCTGACAGAGTTAAGACAGTCCTTCCCTCAAAGAACTGACCATCTAATTAGCAGATAACCACTACATAGTGACAGAAGAGTCATGGAAGCCTAACTGTAGAATCATTCAGTAAGAAAAGCAGCCCTGAAGCAAGGGTTATACATACTGGGTGATGCACACTAGGTGGGCGTCTCTCTGTAGGATGCTTCAAGCTCCTAGTAGAGTGACAGCCAGAGCTGTCACTCAAATGGCAGTTATTACAATGATTCATATTTGCAGTTCTACAATTCTGCACGTTTACATTTCACAACCAAAAGGAAGGCAGTGTACAGTGAAAATATTAAAGCCTTCTAGGGTGATAGTCTTAAATTACTAAAAACAATTTACTTTTTTCCCCTCTCCATCTAACATTGTATTCCAACTGAATTCAAGGAAAAGACTACCTTTCCCCCTCCCCTTTTTCGAATAAAATCGATGCGCTCAACACTTCTTAAAATGAAAAACACTCTAAGAGTGCCCGCTACACACATTAATACTGTAAAGATACAACCTACAGAACTGATGAACACTGTGAAATGCACCAAGACGTTTCAAATCAGCAAGCAGATTGGTTAAACAAGTAACTTTTAATTCAGCATAATTTTTACTATAATATTCCCTAATAACCAAGTTTAGCAAAATGTAGAATGTAACAAACAGCTATTCTTCCATGGTTGTACTATATTTGCCAGATCAAAGGAAATTAGAAAATGCTCCATTTTCTCTTAAGTCATCATAAAGATGACTAAATTTGTTTTTTTAAGATGACTAAATTTTTATTATGTTCAGCATTCCCTTTAAAAAAGGAATAAGCAAGAGGGTCATTTGTAGTTTAAAAAAAAGTTCAAATAATCTTTTTTTTTCTATAATCATATTCAACAGAGAAAACCTCTGCGTGGTAATATTTACATGTTCTTCAAGAGAAACAATTTTTTAAGGTAATATAAACCAGCAAACAAAAGACGACTAAGTTAAATTTCAAAAAGACTAGCAACTTAACACAAATTTTGAGCTAATTTAAATCAAAGCACAGAACTGTATGGTTTAAAAATATCTGTCTATACAGATACATACATGAGTGTATATGCACAAAGCATGCCTAGAAGGATATACAAAAGACTCCTAATGGTAGTCAACTCTGGAGCAGCTGGGTGGCTAGAAAAAAGGAGTGCAAGTCTCACTTTCATTAATTATCTATTTGTACAGACTGACTTTTATGTGCATGGGGGTATACCATAGTGGAAGCACATACAAAAGGAAATAAAATAGGAGGTAGAAATTCTAGCAGCCAAGCTTGGTTCTCACATACATGAAATTAAAAAGCTAAGCGAGGTCTTCCCTGGTGGCGCAGTGGCTGAGAGTCCGCCTGCCGATGCAGGGGACGCGGGTTCGTGCCCCGGTCCGGGAAGATCCCACATGCCGCAGAGCGGCTGGGCCCGTGGGCCATGGCCGCTGAGCCTGCGCGTCCGGAGCCTGTGCGCCGCGACAGGAGAGGCCACAGCGGCGACAGGCCCGCGTACCGCACAAAAAAAAAAAAAAAAAAAAAAAAGCTAAGCGAACAAACAAGATGTCCACATCAAAAATAAAAACAATTTTGTGGAGCACTAGAAATAAAGTAGTATGCCCAAGACAATGCTTTTTCTTCACTGCTTCATCTGTTCCAAAAATAATTAGGTAAAACACAAGCCTACATATTAAGATCATATTTATCTACAAAGTGACTTCATACCCTAAAAAAGGGAGAAATGCAGTTACTGCTGCATAATAAGAATCTTTTTTCAGGACATATAACATAGTTTTATACCTATTCTATTCATACTCTTTGAAATGTCCAGGGTTGGAACACTTTTCTAAGAATCAATTTAACATACAGCTGTAATAACACGAGCAGATACAGACAAATTTGTGTTTTCTTGTATATACTTTCATTACCGCTGCTCAAGGGAAATCTGCTATTGCATTCTGTTTCTAAAAATGCACTACAATGTCAACTGATGAGTCATGGGTCACACTCCAAATTCTTACGTACCAAAGAAAGCAGGATACAAAAGTCCTACACATCAATTGTAAAGACTGTCTAATCAGCTGAGTTACAAATCAAGAGCTCTTCATAAGGTGAGATAGATGATAGTTTTTTGAAAAGACGTGAGAAAATTTAAAATAAAACTGTAAGGATTGATAAAATCATTTTCCCTTGGTCCTTCTTCTAATAACTGGTAGGTCTTTGTTTTTCTTAATTCAGAACATATGAATAGTAAGTACTGTTGAGATACTGACAGGTACAAAGTCTCAGCTTCATGCAAAGCCAAATTATCTGAGAAATGATTTTCTGGATGCCTGGCTTCTCTTCCTTCCTTCCTACTTTTGCTATTTAGTCATTTCACTGAGTGAGAAATCTCCAGGAGAGGGTACGAAAGGGCAAGAAACAGAGATGGCACTATTTGTGTCTTTCTGGCAGTGTTAGCTAAAAGTTTTCCTGGTGAAGAAGGCAAGCTAATAGCTGAATCTGAGGACCAGCTGTAGATTTTAGTCATCGGTAAACAGATCACTGAGATCTGACCACATTGTCATTTTCTTCCTAGCGTTTGCCATTATCCTTCTCAATTATCTGCTCGCCTGCCCCCATCAGCATGTAAACTCCATAAGCACAGGGATCTCACTTGTCTTGTTCACTGAAGAGTCTCACCATCTAGAACAGTGCCTGGCGTATAACAGACATTCAATAAATATCCAGCGGGAGAAAAGACACATAATTATTACTTAGCTATCTCGGACCGGCACAATTGCAAAACTGTTGAAATTTCTTTTCTCTTGAGACTCCTCTTTACCTACAATTTATAATAATAATTTTTAACTTTTGCCTTGCCACAGAACTCTCTATGCTTATACTTTACCATTTAAGTATCATATTTGCATCAAAATATAGTAATTGTAATGAAACTGTAATCTGATTTATCTCAATTTCTGATTTTTTCAATTTTCTATTAAAAAATAGAAAGATATTCTTTAAGATGAAGATGTCACTTTAAAACTTTATTACTTTAAAACTGAATTAGAAATATTACTAAGAATATTAAGCTTTATCTCCCAGATAGATATCTTTCCATAAATCCTAGTATACTTTGAGAGCAATTTCTTTGTTTTTTATTAACAGAGCAATTTTGTTTTCAAAAGCTTCAAGTAACCAACAGAGTAATTCTTTATAGACAGTAAAGAATGCTGTACTATGCCTAAGCATTTTAAGAGCTACTTAATGGTCTACTTTGATTTCCTCCAGGACCAGGTTTGATTTACTGCCTGTGAATCCAAACTATAAATAAAGAAAATTAAGTCACATTGTCACAGTTAGAAAGACTAAAATCACACTGAGCAACTTTATAACATATAAACCTTTTATAAGAAAAAAGTTAGGGGACTTCCCTGGTGGCATAGTGGTTAAGAATCTGCCTGCCAATGCAGGGGACATGGGTTCGAGCCCTAGTCTGGGAAGATCCCACATGCCGTGGAGCAACTAAGCCCGTGTGCCACAACTACTGAGCCCACGTGCCACAACTACTGAAGCCCGCGCGCCTAGAGCCCGTGCTCCACAAAAACAGAAGCCACTACAATGAGAAGCCTGCGCACCACAATGAAGAGCTGCCCCCTCTCGCCACAAGAGATAGCCCGCGCACAGCAACAAAGACCCAACGCAGCCAAAAATAAAGCAACAAAAAAGTTAATTGAAAACTTTCAAAAGTTAGTTGAAAGCTGAGATTGTATCATCCTTCTGTATCCTACAAAATGGATTCATTAAAAAAAAAATTTAGTCCTTTGTGTAAATAGCTACCATACCATTAAAACTCACCATCCAGACTCACAGAATAAATCCTGAATGCTTTATTAATATACCTTCAAAGGTGGACAAATCATTCAAATATGCTGCAAATATGCTCCACACACCTGGAAAAAGAACAAGTCAGAGACCGAGAAAAATTACATCTATTTTTACCAAACTCTGAAATTAGTCTATTGAAGTATCAGTTAATGTATCTCATCTATAACAAAAGCACAGAGCCTAAAATTAGAGAAATTAATGAGATTGATAAATATTTCATATGAGATCTAATTGCTATGGATATTTCTGAAATTCTACTAAATGGCCCTGACAGAACGGTCTTAAAAGGCAGACTACTGATTGCACACAGTACGTATTTAGTAGGAAAGACACAGGATGCAACCATATGCAGTCTGATACCTGGCTTCTCCCCAGTCACCTTATTTTTTAGCTTCAGCTAGCCCTAGATTACTGACTGTTTCCATACTGGTGTCTCACAACTATAAGAAACAAAAAGGGAAGAGAAATTCACACTAGAATATGCTACAGCTGACCCTTGAATAATGAGCGGGCTGGGGTGCCAATGCTCCCCCCACCGCTGCAGTTGAAAATCCGTTAAACTTTGAGGAGGGCCCTGGGTATCTGTGGTTCCGTAACTGCAGGCCGAGTAGTACTGTAGCACTATTTATCGAAAAGGAAAATCCATACATAAGTGGGCACACAGAGTTCAAACCCCTGTTGTTCAAGGATCACCTGTAAGAAGCACCATTCGAGAACTGTGTCCTTAAGCAATGTCATCCATCCCCCCCAAACTAAAACTACTCCATGTATTTCAGGACTTTCCCTCTTATTTACATAAGGTCTCAGAAATATGTTCAAAATATTTTGTTTGGACCCTTACTTACACCATATCTAAAATTTGACTCAAATGCATTTAAGAAACGATAAAACTCCTAGAACGAAATATAGGGAGAAAGTTTCATGACATTGGATTTGGCAGAGATTTCCTGAATAGGAGACCAAAAGCACAGGCAACAAAAGCAAAAATAGACAAATGATGGGACTATATCAAACTCAAAAACTTCTGCACATCAAAGGACACAATGAAGTGAAAAGGCAACCTAAGGAATGGGAGAAAATAGCTGCAAATAATATATCTGATAAAGGGATAATATCCAGAATATATAAAGAATGCCTACAAATCAACAACAAAAATCAAATAACCCAGTTTAAAAATGGGCCAAAGACTTGAACAGAACCCAAAGATGATGTACAAGTGGTCAACAAGCATAATGAGAAGATGCTCAACATCACTCATCACCAGAGAAACACAAATCAAAACCACAATAAGATATCACTACATACCTGGTAAGATGGCTACTAACAAAAAAGAGGGAATAACAACGTTGGTGAGGATGCAGAGAAACCGGAACCCTTGAGTATTGTAAAATGGTGCAGCAGCTATGGAAAACAGTATCGGGGTTTTCTAAAGAAATTAAGAGTAGAACTACCACATGATCCAGCAATCCCACTTCTGGGATTGAAAGACCTGGGATCCAGAAGAATTCAAAGCAGACCTTCAAAGAGTTATCTGCACACTCACATTCACTGCAGCACTATTCACAACAGCCAAGAGGGAGAAGCAACAACCCACATGTCCATCAACAGATGAATGGATAAACAAAATGTGTCATATACATACAGTGGAATATTCAACCTTTAAAAGGAAGAAAATCCTGTCACATACTACAGCATGGATGAATCGTGAGGTCATTATACTATACTAAGTGAAATAAGCCAGTCACAAAAAGACAAGTACTATATGGTTCTAACTACATGAGGTATCTAAAGTAACCAAATCCACATAAACAGAAAATAGAACGATGGTTCCCAGAGGCAAAGGGGAGGGGAAAATGGGGAGCTGTTGTTACGCGTACAGAGTTTTAGCTCTGCAAGATGAAAAAGTTCTGGAGATCTGTTATACAACGATGTGAATATACTTAATACTACTTAACTATGCACTTAGAAGTGGTTAAGATGGAAATTTTATGAGATATGTTTTTTACCACAATAAAAACTGAAGCAGTATAAAATATTTTTGTTAAATTATTATTATTTTGATAAGATTCCTTTTACTTTACCCACTGAAAATGTAGCATCTGCACTGAGATAGGCTACACGTGTAAAATACAGTTGAGCCTTAAACAACACAAGTTTGAACCGCGTGGGTCCGCTTATACACAGATTGTTTTCAATAGTAAGTACTATGGTACTACATGGTCTGCATTTGGTCGAATCACCAGATAGAGAGGAACTGTGGACAAGGAGGGCCGACTGTAAGTTATCTGTGGACTTTCAACTGCCTGGGAGGGTCAGTGCCCTTAATCCCCATGTTGTTCAAGCGTCAGTCGACTGTATAACCAGATTTCAAACACGTAATATGAAAAAAGTCAAATGTCTTGTTAATAATTTTGTATTGACTACCTATTAATACATTTTGAATATACTGCTTTCAATAAAATATTCAACTTTAAAATATTTTGTCATGCTTTAAGAACAGTAACTAGAGGGGCTGCGGGGTCAACGGAGCTTTGTTTTATGAGTCTGGGACTGGAGCATACTTACAGGTGAAAAAGCCAGCAGGGAGACAGATTAAATACAGAAGGCAGTTAACTGATGAAGCTCTCCTAAGAGACTCTGAAGGAGGGGATCAAGGGCACACGTGGAAAAATGAGCCTTTAACAAGACCTGAGACTTACCTAGACAAGCTGGGAAGGGGAGGGACAGAAATCTGCTAAATCAAATCAGATCCTCATGAACTGACCAGATTATCTGCAGGCTGTAGAAGTGGGGGATTGATAAAGAGTTTGTGAATGACGATGGTCTAGAATAATCCATAAGTGAGACAAGAACAAATCCTGATTAGGGCCAACAAGGGCCACATGACCGGCCCTGTCTACCTCCCAGGCCCCATCTCACACCACTCTTCCCCAGCTCTCTCCCACCCACCTCTTCACCCTCCTGCAAAGTGCAATCCCCACCTCTGACTGCTTCGCCTGAGAAGGGTTTACCTGTATGACATCTACTCAACCAGATACCTGTTTCAAAGACAACTTCCTCAGGGCGGGTTCAGTGACACCCAGCTCCCCAGAGACTAGGTTAGTTCCCTTTGTTATACCCCAGACAACACCCCGTGCCACTGCTACCCAACAGAAACAGAATATGAACCACACGCACCATTTTAAATGTTCTAGTAGCCAAGTGAATTAACTATTTTTAATATTTTATTTAATCCAACATATCCAGGATATCACCATTTCAACATGTAATCCATATACAAAAATTATTGAGCTATTTTATCCTTTTTGATACTAAGTCTTCAAAATCTGGCGTGTAGTGACACAGCGCATCTCAATTCAGACCACGCACATTTCAAGAGCCGCAAGTGCAGGTGACTACAGCACAGCCCTACACTATTTCTTCAAAGCACTTGCCGTACTTTATAACTATAATGTGTGCTATTATGTGATGAATGTCTATCTCCTCTAGAATGTAAGCTCTATGAGGATACCTCTGCCTGCCGAATTCTTAGCTCAGCGTCAGAGCACTCAGTAGATGCCAAATAAACATAACTGACTGAGGCGAGTGAAGGGGACGGGTTGTTTGAGAGGTGATGCCCTGCACTGAGGGCCTGGCTTTCTAACAGCGTTGCCAAAGCAACTCAAGGAGCAGCAGTTAATCCAGCAGGGTCGTTATCTGGCAGGCACTGAACAAAAGCAAGTCCAAGAGAAGCAAGGTGCCAGTGAAAGCATATAGAGTCCACAGATGTTAATACAACAGAGAACGGGAGGTGGGGTGGAATACAGGGATTGGCAAACCATCTCTGCCCAGAGGAAGGGCACCAAAAGAGCACCTGTGGGTGTGAGAGAGCTGGAAGGATAGGCTAGGAGGCTGCAGTCAGAGAACAGGTACATAAATGTAAGGTCTCTAATGTGGAAAACAGGGTGGAATGTCAAAATACAGTGGAAGTGAAGGCCACGGAGTTGGGGAGCCAGGTATTAGAAGTCAGAGGTATTCGTCAACCTGCTTTGAATTGATGTGAGGCGGCCACAGTGGGCGGCAGCTTGAAGCAGGATCTCAGTTCCCAGAGCGGGACTCAAACCCAGACCTGGGCAGTGAAAGCGCCAAATCCTAACCACTCGACCACCAGGCACTAGTGGCTAGAAGCAGGGCCCTGGCTCTTGTCTCCTTTGTAAAAAGAATTTTAGCAAAGAGACAGAAAATAGTGAAACAGGTGTTTATTAGAAAAGCAGACACATGGGCAGGCTCAGAGAAAGAGTCACATGCTTTGGGGGTGGCTTAAATTGCTTATATAGGGGCAGTTTTCCAGGTCTTTGTTTTCCTCTGGCCAATCATCTTGCTTCCATCCCATACTTGGTCTGACTCAGGGCCCTCCCCTGTATGCTCGTGTATCTTTTAGCCAAGATGGATTCCAGTGTGAGGGTCTCTGGGAGGTTGGCAGGACAGATTATGGGCTACTGTCCCCTCCCCTGAGGACCCCTTCTGTGCAAGTGCAGTGTGGGAGGTCGCCTTGACCCCAAGAATGAGAAATATGTGGCCTCCTGACCTAAGCAGGGCTTAGCCCCTCTTTGCTCCTGCCATTACCGTTATCTCGAAGGGTCCACAGGAGACAAAGTCCAGTCGCTTACCCTGTTCCGTTATTATCTTTGTCTCAAAGAGTCAACAGGAGACTAGTCGTAAATGTCTAACCTGGGGCCCATCTACCTCTTGCCTCGGAATGATTAACTCCACGACTGAATGTCTTTTAAGATTTTAAGTTCTCCAAGGGCAGAGAATCTTTTGTGTCCCTCACAGCCAGCCCAGTGTTGATCACATCACGTATGCTGCTTGCTGAATACAATTAAATTGAAAGTCAAACTGCAAACATTAAAATCATGTGGAAGAAAAGTGGAAATAGTCACAATAAAACAATGAAAAAAGATATAAGCGAAGGACTCCAATTTACTGGTTCAATAACTATGTAGTTTAACTGAACAGGATTAAGAACTCTGATGAAGGATTAATTTTTAATACTGGTAGCCAAAATCCCAACTTTGGGGGGTGAGTGGGGGAAGGGGTATAAATACATACCAGACTCACTTTATTTTTACCTATAAAACGAAGTAATAACCAACAGAGCCTTTGGAAGCTTTACTAAAGCCAAGTACACCTTGTTTTAATAACATATATATCCTCATAACTTGGTTATGAACATTTTTTACATTGGCCCCCATTATACACTTTAGGGCAATTTGTTATTTAAAAGAACTCTAAGATTACTCTTTCAATAGAGAAAAAATTAAAACATCATTTGTTTACATAAAAGTGGTATGCTTTTTAAGTGGAAACATGATAGTTTATAATATACTCATCTATATAAAGCAGCACAGAAACACACGATATATGTAATTCCTACAGTATACCTATATATATACATAGTACGTAAAGTTTTATTTGCCTATTCCTATTTTCCACACTTGTTTCTATTTCTCATTTCTCCTTCCCAGTCCAATTCGGAGAAAAAAAAAATTTCCCCTACATAATTTCTCCACCGAGGGATCCTGATTATCTGAAGTAATAGTATTAAATCTCGAGGCTGGGAAGATAGAGGCATAAACTATGCTCGACCCTCTCTGCCCACGCCACTTCTTCTATTCCTATCTTTTCAGCTTTTCTTATCAATCTCTTATCTGCTCTGGAGTTTTGCTAATAAGAGGACAAAGTTATGACACAGCTATCATCAGTTTAACTCTGAACAAAGCAATATCCCTACAGAAGTCTGTTCCTCCCTACTACACCCCACAACTTTCACAGTAAAGGGGGGAAAAGGAGGGAATCATGCAAATAACTATAGCAGCTGGCATTAAAATCACTGAATCTTAATAGTTATAAATTCTGTTACAGTTCCGGTATCTTCCTACAAGAACATAAAATACTTTAAGCTTCTTTGCTGGTTCAAATCCCTTTTTTGTTTTCCCTCTGACCAGTGATTGCTCCAAAGATTTCAATAAGTCTGTGGGCCCAGACAGATCAAAGCCAATGGATCCAATTCATTTATTCATGCATACATTAATATTTATGGTTCTAGTACTTGGGGACTCTCCTTCGGTGAGCAAATCAGGATCCCTGCTCTTAAGAAGCACACATTCTGAAGGACAGAGCCTACAATACCTGCCTCTTTAAAAACATACTAACTAGATGCATTTATCACCAGAACGTATATCATGAACATTTGCTTCTTAAAAAACTCCTCTTAACAACTTCTCATCAGTTAATACACAAAATAGCCATTCCTTCTATCCAACCAACCAAACAACTTACATAATCACAGATTTTTCTACTCTTTTGTACTTTCTGAGGAAAAGAGACATGACAGGAAAGCTAAAGGGGATTTATTTTGTAAATCTCCCAGGCCCCTTAACAGGGTCATTTTAGGCCTGGCTAAGTCTTCTACAACTATAATTTTACATGAAGATATACACAGATATACATAACATATTTATATATACAAATATATATATATATATTTTAGAACCAACATTACTTCCTAAGTAAACCTATGAAATGAGAACTTTGATTCTTCTAGAAACCTTGGATTTTGCATAGGAAGGTGGGCCTAGAGTGAACTTTAGCCCCATAAACAGGAAGAGTTAAATGGCTCTGCATAACAAAATTAAAAAGTACTTGGATTTTGGGGGCGTGATCAGCAAGGAGAAGAGGAGGGGGAGAAGGGCATAGAGCCGACCTGGTTATAGGAGCCTGGAGTTCCCTTGTGATGGTGGCCACAATGCATTTTAAGGCTAGAGATGCCCAATATCCGACACCAACACTCCTGGCACTGCCATATGTAAACCTCTTCTCTGTCCCCCTTCCCCCAAATCTTCCATAAAGCTGACCACACCCACACGGCTTTATGTGAACTCTTGTTTTTCTTTTCCATTCTTTCCTAGCTCCTGCCAGACACATCCATCCAACAACTGCATCACAGACGTCTCAGTCACCCATGAGCACCTCAATGGGTTGGTCCAAAACTATCTTCCTTTCCCTATTCCTACCACCAATTGTTTTTAACTCTTCCTTCTCGTAACTTCCAGCATTCCGCTGGCTCGTTGATGTTATCACCACGACAGGAACAACTAATATTTATTAAGCACGTGTAATGTGCTAGGTACTCGCCAAGGGCATTACACGCGTAATTTCATTTGATCCTCAACCCTACTAGACAAGTACATCGTTTTCTAAATGTCAGGGAACCAAAGTTCAGTTAGGATAGTAATTCTAAGGGTAAGTGATGGAATTCAATCCCTGTTCACAGCCACCTTAACCAGTATACTCCAATGCCCTCAAGTCAAAAAACCTAGGAATCACCCCTCTCTCATTAATCATATGCAGTCACTTACCTAATCCAACCAATCACACCTCCCAAGGGCCGCACCATCTCTACTTCCACTGCCCTCACGCAGAATAACAACGAGCATCTACCAAGTTCTTCCTATGCGCCAAGCACTATTCTAAGTAGCATACATGTTTTTCAAGCTTTATCCCCCAAACCCTACGAGACGAAGAACCTAAGGAAGAAAGAGGTTACATAATGAGCGACAGAGCCAGATTCAAACCCAGATAACGTGAATCGAAAAGTGCTGAGCACTTAAACCCTACAGTATAACAGCTCCTGCTCCGTCTCCCTACTTCCCATCTGGACCCTCACCATCCTCCAGACTGCCACAGTTATCCTTCTGGAATGCACATGTTATCATGACATTCTCCTACTTAAAATTAGCAGCTCTGTATTCACTCACTGGATAAAGCCCAAATTTCTTAATGCGGCATACAAAATCCTTCATGTTTCTGTTCAAGTCAGTTCAATAAATATTTGAGTGCCCTCTGTAAGCAAGGCAAAGTGCTAAGTGCTCGGAAATGAATAATACACCAGGCCCTGGCCACGACTCCAACCCCAGACACTGTGTGCTTCAGCCAGAGGAACCATATGCAGCTCTCATAAAGCAACACCGTGCACGCCAGCCCCTTTGCCTAGAATGACAATCTCTCAGCAATTGGAAGTGCCTGTGTGAGGTCTTCCTTAACAAGCTCCAGGCAGAAATGCTCCCACATTTAAGTTCCCACAGCACCTGTTCAAATTGCTTTCAGGTAGCTGGTACACCATGAGCCAGTTCAGGGCAAGAGCTGACCTCTGCCATCCACGCCCAGCACACAGAAGACACCCATTTGCTAGATGAATAAATAATGAAAACTGTATAACCCGATGAGAAAAAGAGAGGAACAAGTTACAGAATTATGACTGCTAACACACAGGTGGGACAAATTAAAAGCAGTGTTACTCTACTTCGGTTCCGAGTTGGCCTACATTTTACCCCTATGGGAAAACTCATGTGTGGGACTTGGACAAGCTAAAAAGGCAAAACTTTTGTTATTCGTGGCTCAAGAAAGCTCTGACAGGCCAAAAAGGATACAAGATCAAAGTCCATTTTCTAAAGGGGTGTGGAGATGGGAATCAAATCTATCCAAGGAAATAAAATTGACCTACTGAGATCAACTTTATCAGTGCTGCGTCACAGTACAAGCAAGAAAAAAAGTAAATAAATCTAAATCAAAATCAAAATCTGTCCTGGGACGAAAGCCAATCTACAGATAAGTACCACTACTGCAAGAATGTGAAATTCTTAAAGTGAAGACAGTTCCAGTCAACCGGAGTTCACAACTGTTTCCTCCTCCTGAACCGCCGCTGCTTTTCATTCAATTTCGTTTCTGTGATTTAAAAAGAAAACAGCTACACAGTTAAGGCCACGCATGAGTGTACTGTAGCTCCTGGCAGATACGAACGTCCTAATTCATAACCTTAAATGTACACAGAAACATCAGAAGAAACACTACATCTAAGTGGAAAGTCCTTCGTCTAAAACAGGGCATGAAGCTCTGAAAAGCGAGTGATGTCTTTCCTGAATGGTGCTCTGGGTGCGACTGCTTCCAAATCAAGATCCGAATTTTGAAATTCCTCCCTCGAAGACGTCAAATCTCTCTCCCACCCTCTCCAGTCTAAAGGGAAGGGTGAGAATTCACAGGCAACAGGCTGGGACCGAGGGTATGATCTCTCCCCACTCCTTTGCAGGGAACAAGACCGAGGTAAGGCAGCTGGCGGCACTCTCATTCACGGCAACATACACGCAAGGAACAGAAAACTCATCCCCACCTCTCCCCTCCCTAAAATTGGAGCAAGCGACGCAAAGACCAGCGAGACGGTGGCCGGAACCACCAAACGGTAACAACGGCGGGCACCCGGCGCCGGCAGCCCGCGCCCTCCTCCCCGGACCAGCGCGGCGGCCCCACACCGGTCCGCGTCCCCGCAGCCCAGCCGGGCGAGGAGAGCGCGGAAGACGCCGCGGCGCCGCTCCGGCCGCCCCACACCCCACGCCGCCCGCCCCACACCCCACGCCGCCCGCACCTGAGGCGCAGCCGGACCCGCGAGCCGGCGCAGAGCGAGGCGGGCAGGGCAAAGTTACTCACCGGGGGAGCGCGCCTGCCCGGGCACGCCCGGCTCCCGGCGCCGCAGCCCAGCGTCTGCTCCGCTTCCGCGGCCCGCTGAAGGAGCGCGGGACCGGCCGGCCTCCGCTCCGCCGGGAATCGCCGCCGCCGCCGCGGATTTCCTGGCAAGAAGCAAACTCTGGCCAAGACTTCACTTCTCAACCGCCCCTGCTGCCTTCCCGCGGGCGAACGCCAGGGCCGAGCCGCGCAACCCGACACGCACCCGAGCCAATCGGCGACAGCACAGGGCGGGACGGGGCGGGCCAGAGGGAGGCTCCGCCTATCCTAGAGCTCGGGGGGCGGGCCAGGCCTGGGCCGTCACTAGGAGTTAGAGTGAGCCCGCACCGCCCCTCGCCGCCCGCCCTCCCCCACCCCTCGGCTGTACACGCAGCCCGCCTGATTTGCCCGCGCTCGGGAAGTGCCTCTTGCGCTCACCGCCGACGGCGGGAGGAGAGGGGAACAGCTGGGGGAGGTGGTGAACATCTAGGGGATCGGGGGTGGGGTGAGGAGAAGAGGTGGCGCAGGAAGACAGAACTGTGGGCGTGTCGGGTGGGAGGACTGCGGGGGTCGGAGGTAGGGACCGGGGCTGTCCGGGGTGATGGGGGCGAGGGGAGCAGGACCACCAGGAGGGGAGAGGGTTATTGGCGAAGAAGAACACCTGAGGGGACCGAGAGCGGAGAGGTACGAAGGGAGAAGGAGGGCGGAGAGCGAGTCTGGGTGGTGAAAGGTTGCCGAGGCGGGGGCAGGGGCACCTGAGAACAAAGGTGAGCAGGAGGTTCCGCAGGTGAGGAGGCTTATGAGGCCAAAAGGGTAAAGGGAAAAGGACGTCCGAAGCGAGGCAGGACATACTCCAGGGGTAGAAAGAGATCCTAGAAGAGAAAAGATGGGGAGTGGGGACAGTTTCCTTCCAAACTCTCACTCCTCCCCTCCCCCCAAAGATAAAAAACAAACGCTTGTCCTTTGACCCAGTTGAGCTGTGCAGCTGCAAGATCCCAGATGAGACAAATACCGTGTTACACCCATGCTATTCTGTGGTGAAATTCTTCAAAGTGTGTTGCTCAACTATAGTGTAAGTCTGTCGTGCCATGAACGCCCCCGTCCCCGGGAGGCGAGGTCCTTCCTGGGATTAATCCCGTCACCCACCGAGCCAGCAGCAAGTCAGAAAGAGGCCCGATCCTGGCACCGAGAAGGAAGGTGATCTGAGGGCGGCAAGGCCCCGCCCCCTTCGCCATCACCTGGAGGGAAGGTGCCAAGGGCTGAGCTCCGGCGCCCACTGGCCGGTCTCGGCCTCGGGGCGGGGCAGGAGCCCGACCGCACCAGTCTCCCGACTAGCTCTGCGGGCCGACTCGCTCGGGAGCGCAGGTGAACCGCTGAGGCCTGGCCGCCGCCCTCCGCGCGCCGGGGGCGGGGCCCGTGGGCGAGGCTCCGAGGCGGAGCCTCCACGCCCCGCCCAGTGGCCGGGCCCTGCCGCGCCGCTGCGGCTCCTCCTTCCTCCTTCCGTCCGCGCTCCTCCCGTCAGTCCTTCCTTCCTGCGGCGCCTGCTCGCTTCGAGGTATGGGGCAGCGCCTCCGGCCCGTCAGCACCACCTGAGGATCCCGGAAGTCGCCCCCGCCATGGAAGACGACCAGGAGCTGGAGAGGTAACGGCCGAGGAAGGGGACGGGAGGAGCTGGCCGCGCCCTGCGCCGGGAGCCCGCGGCCGACCGGGGCCTTAGCCTCCGCGGCCCGGCCTGGCAGCGAGGGCCTGGCTGGGAGAACAGTCGAGGAGGGAGCAGTGGGCGCCAGGGCGGGGAGAGGGGCCCCGATCGGGAAGGGAGGGGGGGACACCTGGGTTGCTTGAGTGGAGACTCTCAGTACACTCGATATCAAGGAGGGAACACGAGTTGTGAGACCAGAGTTAAGCTCCCTAACTGCCCACCCCCATTTGGAACAGGAAGAGCAAATAAAGCTAACGTGCACCAGGCCACTGTTCCCCGAGCGATGGGGGTGGTGTGTTGGTCGGGCCCAAGTCCCTCCTCTGTGCCGAGCGCTAATTGATCCACTCTGTGCGCTGAGCGCTTTCTCCCTCCTGCTTGGTGCTCTTCTCAGACTTTCCATTCTAATTTCCTTACCTCCTGCAAACGGAAGCCCTAGTTGGCCCTGCACGTTGATGATCTTTAGTTTCTATTTTTATTATAATCTGCGCTTTTCCACGCCTTTCAACTTCCTTCTCATCCTTTAGCAAGGCCCACCCTATTCTAATCCTATTTCTTTCTTGTGAGCCTACCAAAAGAAAATTTTAGCAAACTTTTTTGTTTTAAGAACACTCCCCTTGTGGCCATGTGGACGGCCAAATGGAAGAGGGAGAAATTGGTGGCAATAAATTATTGACTGCTAGAATACGTGGAGGCAGGAAGATAATAAGGGCTAATGCTAATCGTTCTGTGTAATTGGAGTGCACTAGAGTAATAACGTGTTGCAATTGTGATATAGTAGATGAAAAAAGCTAGTTACAAAACCGTATTCAGTGTGATCTCATTTTTATAAAAAATATGTGTGTAGAAAAATATCTGGATTGAAGACCCCAATGGCTGAAGGCGAGAGGAAGACAGCCCTGGAAATGGTCCAGGCGGCTGGGACAGATAGACACTGTGTGACATTTGTATTGCACGAGGAGGACCATACCCTAGGAAATTCTCTTCGTTACATGATCATGAAGAACCCGGAAGTGGAGTTTTGTGGTTATACTACAACCCATCCTTCAGAGAGCAAAATTAATTTGCGCATACAGACTCGAGGTGCCCTTCCAGCTGTTGAGCCCTTTCAGAGAGGCCTGACTGAGCTCATGAATGTCTGCCAGCATGTGCTTGACAAGTTTGAGGCCAGCATAAAGGAATATAAGGATCAAAAAGCCAGCAGAAATGAAGCCACATTCTAGTCCCTTATGCACTATACAGGGAGGACTGACCACTAGGATATTCTATTCGTGCTCTTGCAAAACCCAGAAGTAAACGTTTGTTATTACATGATCTGTCCTGCAGAGAGGCCTGCTTCTAGCTCTTAACCCATTTCAGCTGTTGGAGTCCCTGCAAGAAACTGTATTCTTCTAATAAATTCCCTCTTTTATTTAAACTGATTTGAGTGGTTCTTGTTCCTTTGTCCTCGAGGTTGACTATTTTAGGTTTTTGTGGGGTTTTTTTTTCTTTTAATTGAACCAACATTGAAAGTGAGGAAACTATGAGATAATCAGAGGCCTAGACAAGGACTTTTTTTTTTTTTTGTGGTACGTGGGCCTCTCACTGTTGCTCAGTGGCCATGGCTCACGGGCCCAGCCGCTCTGCACCATGTGGGATCTTCCCGGACCGGGGCACGAACCCACGTCCCCTGCATCGGCAGGTGGACTCTCAACCGCTGCACCACCAGGGATGCCCTAGACAAGGACTTTGATCAAGGGAATTGAAAGGAATGTGTATGCACACCTGTGATTGGGGGCGAGGGAGAGATGCAATAGAGCATGAGCCCAGATAGGCTGTGGATAGTCTAGACAAGAAAGGTGGGAGTGAAGGGAGGACTTGGCCTCTTCCTAGATGTTTTTAGTAATTCATGAGACAACTGCATCCTTTGCTATGATTGGTAGATTGGGCAAGGGTGGGAAATAATCGGAAAGAATTGTGAGAATTCTGGTTTCACGTGAGAATGTTAGGTGGTATCAGGCTCCATCTTTATGGTAGCATTTATAAGACAGATACCAGTTCAGTGCTCTAATTTCAGGATGCTAATATATTAAAGGAGAAAACTGGGATGACCAGATAATATTTTCAGTCCTTGGGTAGGTATCTCAGTATAGCCCAGGGTTACATTAAAAGGAACAGTATTTGAGAGAAAGTAAGGACAGGGAAGAGGAAACTTGCATGTGGGGAAAATGATTTTTTTGGAAAACCTAAAATATTCCTAAATCACACTTAACAGCTGCCCTATTTACCTCTTCAGCCTTGTGTCTCATACCTGTCCTACCCCCACTTGCCTCTTAATTCACCCTAAATATCTGTCAACCTTTGAACCTGAGCACCCCACCCCCCAGTACTCTGAGAGGGGAATCTGCTTTAGGTGTGGAAGCAGAGAGGACCTTCCAGAGATTACAGGAAGAGAAGGAGCTGGCTGTGCAAAAAGAAAAAGCACTCTGGGGGAATAGCACTTGCAAAAGTCCTGAAGCAGAACACTGGTGGTTTGAGGAAATAAAGGTCTTGAAAGATGTGCATATCTGTAGCAGGGCCAGCAAGGAGGAGAAGGGCCTACGATAGACTCCACGGGCAGAGCTCTGGTGTGGGAAGGACTTTGGGAAGTACAATGGGAAGACATCTGAATAACTGATCACAGCGTGTTGTAATGGATTGTAGAGAGGCCAGGGTAGAAGCAGATAAACTGTAAGAGCTGAAGTGGCCTGGAAGGGCCATAAGCTAGTGATGGAGAAAAGATTGTGGATTTGAGATACGTTTGAGAGCCAAACTGGCACAGAATTGGTAGACCTCAGGAATTGGATGTGGAAGGTGAGGAAAGAGAAGGGTGACTCCTATCGAGGTATGGGGCGAAATTACTGACACGGGAAGCCTGGTGGGGGGTTGGGGGGATTGATTGGGAGGTAGAGAAGGTGACTGAAATCCAAAGTTCCCTGTTGAATGAGGTAATCTGTAGACAGGAGTTGGAGGCCATGAAAGAGATTTAAATGGAGATAAACTTCGTGAGTTCTTGCCATAAAGATGAGGTAAATCCGTAGAAACTGGAATGTGATTAAGAAGAGGGCTTGGGACTTTTCCCTGGTGGTCCAGTAGTTCAGACTGCACTTCCACTTCAGGGGACAAGGGTTGGATCCCTGATCGGGGAACTAAGATCCCACATGCCGTGTGGCAAGGCCAAAGAATTTTAAAAAAATTTTTAAATAAATAAGAGGGGCCAAGCCAAGCCTTGAATAAGCTCAGTATTTAAAGGTTGGGCAAAAGAGCAACCAATGACGTGGTGGGAAAGTCTGCAGACAGTCGAGCTGTGGAAGCCAAGACTTTCAAAGAGGGGAGAATGATGCATGAGTCACATGAGGACAGAAAAATATGGGTTGGAATTAACGGGGAGGTTGATGGGCAGCTGGCAGCCTTAGTTTAGGGCCTAAAAAGGCTAAGCATTAACACTCGTACAAGAAGAATGGCTTAGTTTGGGTTTTCCAATAATGAAAATATACTGTAGGACGTCGGAGACTAAATTAAGTGGAAGGAGGAATGGATGGGGAAAGATCAAAGTTACGGGGCAGGGACAGGGAGTATTTTCCCAGGGTAATAGTAAGAGAAAGCCAATGTCAGTGTGAGGACATTAGCACTTGCAGATGTAAGGAAGTCCTAAAGGCATAGTGGTAAACAATCAAACACTTGTTTGCCTCTTCTACAATTCTGCCTATGAGTAGTTCGGTGGTGATAGGAAACAGGATTATTTAAATGAAGTTCAATGCCTATGAACCAAGACCTGTCAGGAGATGAAAGCCAAGTTTAATTAGTGGACATAACAGCGTGGAATGGTGATAGTAGACTGGAGTTATCAATAACAGTACACCCACTGGTGGAGATGCACCCACTGGTGGCCACCTGCCACATCTCATGGCTTCATTGCTCCTAGAAGGATTTATTGTCACTGATGATGTGGCATGCAGTCTTGAACCTGTTTAGGGTAGCCGTAAACTCAGGAACATACAAAACACCTTGACAAGGCAGACGTGTGAAAGGAAGAAACAGGGCAGGGCAGGCAGGATAACCATGAGTCACTGTGGTGTGGGAGGAATCTTTGCAAAAAGTCTGCAGGAACCTAAGGGAAGGCAGAACTGGTCGATGAAAAAGTGAGGGAGATAGATAAGAATCATACATTTATTTATATAAACTGAAAAAAACTTGATCAGTGTCTGATTTGCTAACAGCATTTCACTCTAAATAAAATATCAATGGTTCAAGCTCAGAAATTCTGTTCAGCTATAAAGTACTGTGCCTTTTAAAGGGCCAGTTATTAAATAAAATGATTTTATATGTCAAAGGCTTTTAATATATAATCATTTGAGTACTTGCCTAGCACTTGCCATTTTCAAAGCACTTTACAAACTATTTATAAATTGCATATAGCTGTGACATCTGAGTGTTCTAATTAGTTGTTATAATGCATAGGGGTCTACAAAATCTCTGTGGAGACGAAAAGGTGTCTACATAGAAAGTGGGCCTATCAGTGTCATTCTGAACCGAAGAGTGTCTTGCATTTCCGGAAATACGAAAGCACACCAAATTCTACGGCCCACCATTCCCCACCCTTCTTTTTTCCCTTAAACATGTTATTAAGACTATAGGTAGACAAAGGTCATCTTTTCCAGTTAGGAAAATTCAGAGTCAGAGACAGTCTTTGTACTATCCTTCAAACTGGGCTTCTAGGCAATTTGCCCAGATCCACCGGTCTGCTTTCAGGTACTTATTAAGACCCCAAATCCAGCCCTTTTGTGCTCAAATTCTTAACATTGGTTTTTCTTTTGCCATTTGAAAATTTATAAATTACAGTTACTGTATGGTCTGTATTATTTTTTCATAATGAAATTCCTTCCAAATCTAGATTTTTGGATCTCTGTACAGCACATATGTACCTAGTAGTGGTAACAGTCCTGAGAAATGGTGGACATAAGAGAATATGAGTCTGTCCTAAAAAGCCCTCTGCTTTTGGAGAGGGCAGACAAGAGCTGTACACATGAAAAAGGTATCAGATTGCATTTATGACCAAGTGCCCTGATGTGCAGTGTAGGGTATTATCTGCTGAACACAGAATGGAATTGGCGAGGGACACTCTTGTAGCAAAGATTGTTTCATGCGCACCCACTCTGCCAGCCACTGTCCTGGGCTCTGGAGAGAGAAAACCATCGGGCAGCCTGCCTTCCAGTAATTCATGGAGTACTGAAGTAGGCAAACTTATAAGAGAAATAGTGTTCCAGGATAAATGGTTTCCTTTTTCCCGGTGTAAAGAAGCCATTCGAGATTCTCGAGCTAGGGAATGCCATAAAGGTTTCGCTTTTTTGTCCTACACCTGTGCAGAATGAATGAGTGGAATGAAATGTCGGAAGATAGCTGGGAGTTAGGGGGCATTTGTAACAGTCCAGGTGTAATGTAAGGGGGCACAGTTGTAGGCGTGGAGGTAAAAGGATGGATACTAGAAACCTGCTGGAAAAAACTTGGAGGCAGATTCTCTGTAGGGGTACAGGTGAGAGAGGTGGAGCAGGACCCCACATCCATGCCTTTCACAGCCCTTTGTTTTCCTACCACTCCCTTGCAACCAAAACCAGTAAGGCAGGATTTACCATCTCCTCTCCTAAACCTGTCCTTGATAATAGGAGTCCACCCTTACCACCTTCCCCTACCTGGTGAGAATTCACATCTTTCACAAGGTCGAGACTCCAGGGCTACAGATGTGGAAAGTGGGGGTGGGGAGAGGACATGGGGCAGTGAGCTGACCGGCCCTTGCTGCCCTCTGCCTGCACCAAGTGGCTCTCAAAGGGAGCATCGAATTCATTCATTCGTTTGTGCGGCAAAATCACTGAGCACACGCTAGATGCAGGCACGGTTTAGGTATCAGGGGGACAGCAGGGAACAAGTTGCCCCACGTGCGGTCTATTTTCTAACAGCAGAAGTAGGAAACAAGTGTATAAATATCAGAAGTAGAAAACAAACAAGTGTATAAATATATAATGTAATTAAGGTAGTGATGTAAACAGGAAGTAAAAGAATCATGGGGTTTGAGAAGGCACGGAGAGTTTGATTAGTTGAGGAGGGCTTTTCTGAGGAGGTGACATGTGAGCAGAGAAAAGAGAGAGACCAAGGAAAAATGAGAACATGCTAAGAATTTTCTAGAAGATAAACTTAGATTACTGAGCAACGAAGAAAGCAAAATGATGAACCTTTTTAAAGGAATAAACTTTCAGCCTTGTATGTGTGTGTAGTGTTTATTAGTGCCTAAAGTCATATCATGTGTCTTTAATCTGTATATGTACTTACCTAATAATTATAATAAAGAATTTTGAGTTATTGTGCGGGGCAGTAGGATGTTGTAGGAGTTTGGGATTGGCTAATAGATGTATGTGTATTAGGAGAGTTGATCTTACTTTTGTTTTTGGTATTTTTGAAAGAAGCGTATCTTTCTTAGAAGCAGAAGTGGTCGTGCCTGGGATCCTGCACATCTTTTCAGGCTAAATAACTGATAACTGCGAGGCAGTATCGTGTAGGAGTTAAGAGCTTGCACTGTCGGAATCACACCGCCTGAGTCTTGGTCTTCGTGCTAGACTTTTTAGCTATGTGACCTTGGACAAGCTGTCTGACCTCTTTGTGCCTGAGATTCTTCATCTGTAAGGCTGGGATAACAATAATACCATATAGGGATGTTGTAACTCTTAATTTAGACAGTATAGTCAAAGTGCTTAGGGCAGTATCAGGCCCATATAGCATGCTCTCAATCAAGGTTACCTATTAATGTTATTACTGTAATATCCTTAATTGTGTCGAACAAGCTGGTTTCATTCATATTTCTTCTAGGTGAAAACTTGAAAACAAAAACCTTAGTGCCCTCTGTTTTTTTTTTTGTTTTGTTTTCTCTGGCTAAATGCAGCACTATAATATAAATTTATGGACCCCTGTATGTAAGGTTATCAGTCTGCTAAAGCCATTGCTTTTTAAAAAAGATAGTTTAAAATAGCATCCCTAATGTAACTGAATATAGATAAAAATCAAAGATAAATGGATTGTGTTTCTCCTCTTTTCACAAAGAGATTAAGATTCTGATGGAATACTCATAGTCCTCCTCAAGCTTCAAGACAAACGTTAAGTAGGAAGGAAAAGCAAGTTCTATATATAGCACATGGATACCTGGTTGGGTACCAGGTATCTGAATATTGATAGGAGCTCAGAGCTCAAGCTATGTCAGCTAAGCATAAAACTGCCTAAAATAGAATATATTGGTATTTTACCTACTGATTCTCAGTAACTTCCAGGTTTGTTATGTAAGGCTCTTAATAAATGTCAAAAAGAAGAGCTACCTGTGTGCTTTTCTAAGTCTACCATGCTGACTTGGGTCAGACCTCAGAGCAATTGTAGATAATGCCTCAAACTGATTCTCTCAAAAGGGCTCCTAGAGAAAATCAGGCTGCCCGGAGCATCTGATCGGACAGGGGCTGGACCAGTTGGATTAACAACACTTTGGGGTTTGGAGGGGTTGTTTTGATTTTTCTTTTTTAAGGGTGAAAGAGGCTTTCTTTCTAGGGGCCTCTTTCAACAGTACTGTGTAGAGGGGAAGTGTAAGGACTCCGAAGGCAGAGGGCCTGGTTTGAATCTCCGCTTTCCTGCTTCCTAACTTGCAAATGTGAGAGAGCCACTCAGCCTTTCTGAGCCTCAGTTTCCTTATCTATAAAACTGAGCAGATACTAATACCTACTTTATAGGGTTACTGTGAAGAATAAAGCACTTAGCACGATTCCTAATGCACCTAAGTACTCAAACATTAGCTCTTACTGTTACTGTTGTCATGTTGGCGCCTGTTTAAGGTGGTTAGTGGGGGCTAGAACAGCAGCCTTCTAGGGCTGGGTGCTTCTCTACCCGTGGGGGTCTCTGCCTGTCTCTTCTTTCCGCATCGCACTGGCCTTCGCACTTCTTTCAGACTTGCCCAGCTTGTTCCCGTTTCAGGGCCTTGGCGCTTGCCCTTGACGTCCCCAGCCCCTCTCCCCCCGCATCTTTACATGGCTGTCTCTTTCAAGGTACTCACTCAGAGGCCATCCTTGACATCCTTGTGTCAGTTACCCGTTGCCGTATACCAAATTGTCCTAAAACTCAGCCGCTGAAATCAAAAAACATTTCTCACCGTTTCTGTGGGTCAGGAATCTGGTTGGAGCTGAGCTGGAGGAATCTGACTCAGGACCTCTCACAAGGCTGCAGTCAAGGTGTCACCTGGGCTGCAGCTGTCTCCAGGCCTGAATGGGGGTGATGGGCTTCCAAGCTTGCTCACATGGGACGGCCTCGCGCCATGGCTTCTGGCTTCCCCCAGAGCAAGAGATCCAGGGAAGAGGGAGAACGCAAGATGGAAGCTCAGTCTCTCTATACCCTCATCTCAGCAGTGACAGTCCATCACGTCTGCCCTGCTGTGTCTGTCAGAAGTGAAGGGAAGGGGTTGTACAAGGGCAGGAATGCCAGGAGGTGGGGAATCCTTAGGACCACCTCAGACACTGCCTAACCCCAGATAACACGTGTGCCGACCGCCAGACCTCCGTCGCTTTCTGTCCCCTGACTTGGTTTCATTCCTTCAGAGTCCTCACTGTTAACTGACGCTAATATTATGTATTTATCCATTTATTGTCTAACGCCACTTCAATGTAGGCTTTCAGAGGGCAAGGGCTTTGTCCTTGTTTGCTTTTGTATCCCCAGCACTTAAAACCATGCCAGGCACGCAGTAGGCTCTTGTCAGTCCTTAGTTGATGAACGAATGAATGACTGTGTGTGCGTGATTGAGCGTCAGTGTCTAAGCATGACTGCCACGGCAGGGAGGGAAAACTGCAGTTGCACTGACATTATTTTGTACACTTATCAGCTGACACTTGCATACTCAGCCACCACAGTAATAAGCTCCGAGAAGAAAAGGGCTTCTCGAGTGGGGCAAGGAAGCATGCCTGTCCTGTGGCTTCAGTGGGAGGAATAGCTGAAGTGATGAGCGTCGTGGAGCACCTCAGTGAAGGTGGCCATACCTTATACTCCATCTCACTGATGTCTTCTCTATATTGCCAAGAGCCCTGGATACGGACATCCCTTACCACCTCTATCCCATGCAACGTTTGTTATCTTTTCTCCTATTGGTCTAAAATAAAAGGCAGCACATCTCCCACTTAAGGGCGCTCAAAGGACATTCTGATTTTGCAGTAACAACTATATGGAAGGGTGATGTGGATTATCCTGGGATCTTGTCCCCACAGAATTCTAGTGGAACAAACATGGTAGAATTATTATTTTGGGTATCACGAGGTGGAATTCCAAGGATGTGATTCTAAGGCATGCTGTTTTGTCAATGCCAAATACTACATCCATTTCCTGGCCAGCTGTCTGATAAATCTATGCTGTTTATTACAAGTAGCCTTGCTTTGGAAAAATACAGGATATATGTATTTTTTTTCAGCAGTTATTCTAAAGTCCTGCCATGGACCAGGTACATTAGGGATACAAAAATGAATCTCCTTTGGTTCCTGCCTTCACAGAGTTTGCAACCAGGGTAGACCAAAGAGCTGTGTATTTCAGGACTAAAGGAAAGGTGTCATTTCTTCTAACTTGTCCACCTTGTTCAACACCATAGCTCCTCCCCCAACACCCACACCCTGCAGTATTTTTTTAAATATAGCCCTATTGAATTCACCTATTTGTTGCATTTATTCTATATTATCTATTCCTCCCCCACCCCTGCCACACACACATACTGTAACATAAGCTTCATGAAGGCAGAGACTTTTGTCTGTGTTCACCGATGTCTCTATAGCCCCTGGAGCAGTGCCTGAAGCACAGTAGGTGTTCAAAACATATTTATCACATGAATGAATAGAAGATGGACACTCTGTATTTTTTAACTGAATATCCTAAGAGCTGAATTTGAATTTGTAATGCTGAAATAACTATAAGCTTTGGGGTTGAAAACCACAAGTTTGTAGTTAGTTGTATGTCTTTAGCTGCATACTCTGTCCACATGGAGATGACAACATGCTGGGAGCCACAGGGAGGAGTTCACTAAGCAAAGGTGGTCATGACCAGAGCAGGCAGAGGTGGAGTCCCAACCAAGTATCCCGCACAGCAGGAACCACTCAGATCTTACACATGTATCGACCAGGTGGTAGGGGAGTCCAGAGAAGTCACCTGAGCTAAGAAAAGTTGGCTATGTTGTTTTATTTGGATCTGAAAGGCCAGAAGTGGTTCCCATTGAGTGCATCTCATAGTCATAAGCACTGACCCCCAAGGCAGCCGCTGTTGACTCTGTGAGCACCTGCTCTACTGCACATACCTACTGTATGGTTTCAGATTTGGGGAGTTCACTGGACAATAATATTTCAAAAAATAAAATCTAATAGGGTGAACTGATGTGGAGTCGCATAGTTTTATTTTGCCATTGAAAATGAACTTTGTTTTGGTTGGAAACTGTCAGAAATCCCAGTCTTTATATGGCCTGATAGCACATAAAGGTCTCCAGTGTGCGTTTTCCAACACCATCAAGCAATCCGTCAAGCAGTGCAATTCTGACACTGTCTGCCCGGAGACAGTATCAGAGCTCACTCGGTCCCACAAGACTGCACCTACCCAACCCCACTTCAGATGCCAGCTGCAAATCCAGGTTGTTTTACCTGTGCTTCTGACCTACTGGCTGTAAACCGGAAGTTCTCATGACCCCATCCCTGGGCCCAGTTAATTTGTTAGAGTGGCTCACGGAATTCAGAGAAACATTTACTTACTTTTTATCAGTTTATTATAAAGGATACAGATGAACAGCCAGATGAAGAGGTGCATGGGCAAGGACTGTGGGGGGGTCGGGGGGGGTGAAGTTTCCATGCCTTTTCTGGGCAACCACCTCTCCTCAAATCACGCACTCACCAGCCCGGAAGTTCTCTGTACCCTGTCCTTTTGGGGTTTTATGGAGGCTTCATTACACAGGCATAATTGATTAAATCATTGCCATTGGTGGTAGAACTCAATCTCTAGCCCCTTTCTCCTCCCCAGAGGTCTGCGGATGGGACTGAAATTCCAACTCTCTAATCAGCGGTTGGTTATCCTGGTGACCAGCCCCCATCCTTAGGTTACCCAGGGCTTTCCCTAAAATCACCTCATCAAAACAAAAGACAGCTTTATATTTCTCATCAATTAGGAAATCCCCATGGTTTTAGGAGCTCTGTGTCAGGAATGGGAGGAAAACCAAACATATATTTCTTACTATATAAGTCAGCATATCATAAGACCAAACAGAGAATTAAATGAAGCATTCTACAATTTGACATCTGTTGTGCCATTTTTATCACATTAGCTCCACGGTAAGATGCACAGACTCCTCAGTTTTCTCTGGGATCCTCAGAGCATTCGGTCCACAACTCTTAATTTCTCACCACCATGCTTGGTAAATTATATGGGATTTCAGAATGAATTTTCATTGGAGCTTAGATTTCAAGATGAGGATGACGTATCATTGAGATTCCTCATCTAAAGTTATTTCAGATCCTGGCTTGCTTGCTTAACTCTGTTCTGCATACTTAAGCATAAATCCTGGTGTTTAGAATACTTAACAGGGTTTTTATTCGGAAGTGATTAATATTTAATTGGGGATATAAGTGTCAATTATCATCTCATTCCCTGAAGATGAAGAAAAAAGAGTATAATCATCAAGTTCAGTGTCTATCAAAGTAAAAGGTGGATTTATGTTCTCCATCAGAGCTTGTAATCTAAGCCTTCAGGACTTGGTTCTACAGTTGTTTTCCTGGTTTTTGTTTGTTTTCATGGCAAAGGCTGTACTTTGTCATTAAATGGATGGGGAAAGTAGGGATTCTAGAGTCTTATGATTAGAAACTGTTCTGCCGCTGGCACATGAAAAGATGCTCAACAACACGTATCATCAGGGAAATGCAAATTAAAACCGCAATGAGATATCACCTCACACCTGTCAGAACGGCTGTTCTAAAAAGACAAGAAATAACAAGTGCTGGTGAGGGTGTGGAGAAAGGGAGCCCTCCCACACTGCTGGTGGGAGTGTCAATTGGTGCAGCCACCGTGGAAAACAGTATGAAGTGTCTTGAAAACATTAAAAATAGAACTACCATCAGCCCAGCAATTCCACTCCTGGGTATTTATCCAAAGAAAACAAAAACACTAATTCAAAAAGATACATGCACCCCTATTTCATTGCAGCATTATTTACAATAGCCAAGATATACAAGCAACCTAAGTGCCCAGCGATAGATGAACAGATAAAGAAGATGTGTACGTGACAGAACATTACTCAGCCATAAAAAAGAATGAAATCTTGCCATTTGCAACAACGTGGATGGACCCAGAAGGTAATATGAAATAAATCACACAGAGAAAGACATATACTGTGTGAAATCACTTATGTGGAATCTAAAAAAACAGAACAAATGAACACACATAACTAAACAGAAACAGAGTCATAGATAGAGAGGAAAAACAGATAGTTGCCAGAGAGGAGGGAGCTGGGGAAGGGAGAGAAATAGGTGAGGGAGATTAAGAGGTACAGACTTTTAGTTACAAAATAAATGAGTCAGGTATGAAATGTACAGTGTGGGGAATATAATCAATAATTATGTAATATCTTTGTATGGTGACAGGTGACAGCTAGACATCATGGTGATCATTTTGAAATGTATAAAAATATCAAATCACTGTTTATGCCAGGAAATAACATAGTGTTGTAGGTCAATTATACTTCAAAAACAAACAAACAAACTCATAGAAAAGTGACCAGATTTGTGGTTTCCAGAGGCAGGAGGTGAGGAGAGGGGGAACTGGATGAAAGTAGTCAAGGTACAAACTTCTAGTTATAAGATAAATAAGAACACTAGGGATGCGATGTACAACACGATAAATACAGTTAACGCTGCTGTATGTTATATATGAAAGTTGGTAAGAGGGTAAATCCTAAAGAGTTCTCATCACAAGGGAAAATGTTTTTTTCTATTTTTTTAATGTTGCATCTATATGAGATGATGGATGTTCCCTGAATTTACTGTGGTCATAATTTCATGATGTATGTGAGTCAAATCATTATGCTGCACATCTTATATAGTGCTGTGTGTCAGTTATATCCCAATAAAACTGGAAGAGAAAAAAAAAAAAATGTTCTGCTGAAAATGTCAGTCTTTAGGAGTATCAGCCTGCAGGTGCGTCACTGCCTGCTGCCCAGACTTGCAGCAAGCATGCCAAAGGTTCCCTTTCTGTTTTCTTGTTGTAATAAGCTGGTCGCCATCTGAGAGCAGTGTGCTTCAGAACAAGCCCGGACGTGAAGAATCCAGCTAGGCTTATTGCTAGGCTTATTCCTAGCCAGAAGCAGACACGCAACTGTGACTGTGAAGTAAGAAGACCAGCCAGGTGGACAAACCAGTTTACACCTCCTTCAAGGCAGATGATGTGTTTCCCATTTATAGAGAAAGAAACTGAGGTCTGGAGAAGTTAAGTAACCGCCCTAAGGCTGTACGGCTAGTGAGTGGAATGAACCGAAGACAGCCTGACCCCTGAGGTTCAGCTTTTATGTCCATGATGTTGCCTGTGTTACCCCCTGCAGGAAGACAGGAAAGCTTTGCCAGAGCGTGTGCTCCAGAGAGTTCAGTTTGAGAGACAAAACTATTGACCAGTAATCCTTGTTTATTTCTAAATTCAGGCTGAAACGTGTTGGAAATGGGACTGTTTTCTATAAAACTTAACCATGAAAAGAGTCACTGAGTTACAGACTATCTGGTCAAGAACGTAGATATAGGCTTACTAATAGTCGCTTCATGAAAATATCATTTTCCATATTATTAAACTTCATTGGCATTATCTTTAAGTACATTAACTTTTTAATCGATGTTATGCCAAAGCAGCACTTGATCATCCTCAAAAGGTAGAAGACATCTTCCTGGACGGGATAAAGTAAGGGTGTGTGTGAGCGGAGAGGACTCAGATGTCCAGGTCAGATCAGGTGTCCCCTGATGGTTTGCCCCTGGATGAGGCAGCCTCCCTAAGCCTTAGTGGTCTAACACATACAAAGGGGACAATAACTGAAAAGGTTCTTCTGAGGGTCACTGAGATCGTATGTTCTGCTCTTAATCACTGTGCACATGATACATACTATTATATGGTATTTTTGTGTTTTAGTTAACAATATAACAATCGATACTACAGACCCATTTAAAATTTTTCTTAAGATAATACATTTGTTCAGTGCTTTATAGCTACAAAGTAATTATATATATGATTGTGTTTGATCCCCATACAAACTCTGAAAGGGTAGTAGAGATATCTTCATTTTATAGATGGTGTAACCAAGATGACAAGAAAAATCACAGAGTCAGTAAGGGCAGAACTGGGATCATCCTCTCCACTGCACTGTGGCCGCTTCCTCATTTTCCTAAGGTGACTTGAACATGTCCTTGGTTCAAACCTAGGAAGTGGGAACTGCTGGATCCCTCTTCTAAGAGAATCAAGAGATGTGGTAGAGAATGTATAATAGTAGAACAAGTATCAGGTAATTCTACTCAGTCTGAACTTCTCAGGTGAGAGATTCTGCTCTCAAGCTTGAACTTTCCAGAGCTTGTCCCTGTATTGGTCACATCCACCAGGAAGTTGCCCAGCTGCTGACTTTGCACGGAGCAGACCTAGTTCCCGAATGAACACAACTGTCTGAAAAGCCAAAGAGCCAGGACCACTGGCTTTCTTTTTGTGCATATGAGATAGGATGCTTTCATGTAATTCGTTTCTGATCATGTATTTCATAGGTCATGGGAGGGAATTCTGTTCTGACTGGGGCTCTGCCCATCTCCCTGTCATTAGATACAGGAAATTTCCTCTGACTTAACCATAGGAAGATAGAATTTCCTTTATATTATTTGCACTGATAAATAACCCCTCAGCTTTTCATCAAAACAGAAATATGCAACAGATAAAAATTAACATTCTGCAAGTTTTTCTTTGCAGTATAAATGAAAAGAGGAGGTACTGAGATTAAAGTTTTGTTTTGGCAAATTCAGATACCTAAATGACCCCTTGTCCCTCCCAAGAAACATCAATGCAAAGAAAGCCCTCTGTACCGCTCATCTTTTTCAATCCTTGCAGTGCATCTGTGAGCCGGGGCTCAGGCTCATTTTACGGAGAGGAAACGTACTCAGAGAAGGTACTTAACTTGTCCAGAGCACCCAGGTGGCTAGTGGAGCTGGCTCCCACTGTCCCACACTGTTCTCCAACATGAAACACAGTTTCCATAGTAAAAGCTTTTGATCTATCCTGCTTTGAAGTTAATAATTTAGGTACTTTTAAATAGGTTTTCATTTTTATATGATTAAGCAATTACAGCAAATGACTTCAAGTAACATTTTCCAGGCTGAGTGAGTTTCAGTTAACACTACCCCTGACTGCAGCCAGGACCCAGTTTCCCGTAAACCATCACTGGGTGGGGTCTTCTAGTGTGATTCATAACACAGTTGTAGACACACTAGTGCTGGTCCTTGTAAGGTTATACTCCAAAGGTAATGACCTTGGGCTGAAGTATCATAATTATGGTCTATCCCCTCCTAATTTCTCCCCAGGATGACTGAAACATGTCATCCAGGTTCTGGCCGGGGGTGGGGGGAGAAGAAATATAATTGTGAATTAAATGTTCCCCCCGCCCCCCCAAAAAAGTCAGGTAACTATTTAGTTTTAGGCAAGTTATTAACCTCTCTAAACCATCATTTCCTTGGCTTTATATGATAATGTTAAATTAGAGGACCTCTAACAGGAAACTTCCCTTACATTTTCATAATATAGTATTATATTTAAAGGATCTTCACCTGAACATTTTAATTCATTTTGGTTTCTTTCCTCGCCTATTATAGTAAAAAGAGCCTTGTAATACTTGGATTTGAGGCCTCTCTGGGAACACTGACTGTGTAGGAATTAATACAGAAGTTTAGCATATGGCCCGATTTCTATCAAGCAAATGCTAAGGCAGAGTTGTGAATTTAGGGGGTTGATATTTCAAATGAGCTGTGCAAGTGTGGTCCTGAACATTTGTATTGAAAACGCAGTGCCCTTTTTTTGTAAGCCCATTATCACACCTTGGGAGCAGGCCAAATGATGCTGTTTGTATAATCAGCACGATCTGTCTCTCAGAGCTTTCCCTGCTGTCTCGGTTGGGTACCTATTCCATTTTTAACACAGTTCTGAGCTCTTCATTAGCACTGCTCCATCCAGTTAAACTGCAGCTGCTGTCCCATCCCTAAGGATGGGTGGTATTTCAGTAGCAGACAAGATGATTCTAATATGTGCAGCTACTTCAAGCACAGCAGTAAAAAGGGCCAGGAGAGGACTGTGCTGTGTCTTGATATTTCCTGAAATGTACAGTGAAACATCTGCTCCAGAACATGCTTCCATATTTCCCTTCTTGCTAACAGCACCACTTGTAAGTAATTTACAAGTCCCAGAACTCTGGGACTTCAGAGTTCACTAGTTCTTGACTGTCTTGCAGCTGGTTTCTGGTGCCAAAATCACCCATTGTATTATCCTCTCCGGATTCTTTCTTTTGGCAGTTGATGTATTGTTTGCATGGTATGATATAAACCTAAAGATAGGATTAATCAGTAATGGAATTTTCCATGCTTTGGGCTTTCCTCCTGTAGCGTTTAGTCCCCATGTGCTGGTTCCTACCCTTTGGCCATCTCTGCAGCCTTTCTAGTGGTCCCTCCTGTGCTGTTGAATTCAGCGTCTGTAAGGATGTTTGCACTGCAACAGAGTCTATGACTTCTGCCAGCTACGAGGGAAGCATCTCGGGTCTTTATAAGTAAATGTAAAGCCTTGCTTGCACAGTTGTGCAGTTTTGGCTGACTTGTTCCTTGAGCCATCTAAGTTCAGTAGAACTTTGAACTTTTATAAACATTTTCCTCAAAGAGACACTACTCCCCAAGTCTGTGTGTGTGTGTCTAACTGGTCAATTCTATTAACTACATTATAGCAATGTAGAATTTTTTCCCCAAAGCACTTGTATTATATTAACTAAGATTTTTTTTAATTGGAAAATGGGATTGAAAATTGCCTTGTCCTTAAATTCATTGTCATGTGCATTAGCCCCTAAAGACAACTTGAAACTTGACGCTGAAGAGTTTACAAAGAGTCAAGAATTCACTGGTTGTTTTCAATAAATTATTTTGTATAGTAGATTCTTGTATTTAATGACTGAGGTAGAAAATGTTGTCTGTGTGTATATGTACTATTTCTTTTCAGAAACTCTCCCAGCCAGTTTTGTAGGAGAAACTACCATCCCTCTCAAAGTACCCCTTGATACCTAAAGTGTGGAAGACAGGACACTCCTGGTGCTCAAGATGAGGCTGGGTCTGGAGGTGCACAGAGTGGGGGCTGGGAGGGGCTGCACCCTCTGTTTCGTCGTCTCTTGCCTTGTACTGAGGGGCCCCCAGGCAGCCATTGAACCTGCGCTGGTCGCTAAGGAACACAGGCTCTCTCTTCCTCCCATCTCATTGTGTATTGCGGGACTTCTAAGAATTAGAAGCATCAGTATGTTTTCTTCCTGGGTTCAACACTGCTTAATGCAGCTGAAAGGAAAACACTTTTTAAAGACCCTGAATTGATTAGGAAATCCCACACATTCTGGAATATTCTATATTTTCCCCATTCCTTGGCTCTTACCTCCAAGTATAGTTTATAATCATTTGATGAATCAGACACTGAGATGCACATGGGGTGGATGGCTTGTTTTCAGCAGACTGCTGCAGCCCTGACACAGCTGAGGGAAACGCCTTCAGCGGGCTGACCAGGCCTTCTGCTGAATAGGCCGTCCTTTGGATGGGGCTGCGATCCAAGAGCTCTGAAGGGTCCTTTAGGACAGTCTGCAGAAACCCGCAGATCTCTGGTATAAAATAAAGCTCTTTTAGGATTAAGAGAGTGATTTGCAGACCACGCGATGGGCGAGGTGGCTTTTCTGGTGTGTGGCGTGTTTACCGAAGGGCAGTGCGCCAGGTGCCAGGCCTCACTGAAGAAGGCTGCGGAGGCGAGCCCTAGAGGCTTTCTATCGCAATGTTTCCTTTTGTTCAATCGTTGTGATTTTTTTCCTTTTTGCATTTCGAACAGCTATTGGGTGAGAGTTTGAATTTTATGAAGAGATAACAAAATGCTTTCACAGAGTAAGAGACCTCAATAATTATTTTGACCTTACTTTCTTTGACTGAGTTTACTTCTCCCAACTAATCTTTTAGTAAGGCACGTGTATACTTTATATACTTTTAAACTTAATTGACCTATCAGACAGACACGTTGTTCCTGGCAATGGTATAATTCACAGGCTTTTCTATTTAGAGTTTACTATCTTCTAAGGTAGTTCTCTGCCATCCCCACCCCCCTGCACAGAGTTTTTTTCAGTAAGAGATGCTTGTCTTCACAATACACGATTTACCGTGGCACATTTAACTAGGTCCTATAATATGAACTGAAAATGAATCACTGTATTTTCTGTGTGTGGCTCCTTAATCGGGATTTAAGAATAAATATTTGCAGAAATACTTACTACTTTGACAATGAGGTGACTTCATTATGAGGTCATTCCTCAGGTGAGGTGTTTTATGACCTGAGAGATAAGGTTTCCCTCTAAGAGCTAAACTAATAGAAGTCAGCCCACGTATTACCTGAAGAAGTCATCTCGCTGTAATAATAACCCACCCTCTGAGGTCACGCAGGATGGGTAGCTGTGGACATTTGAGACTGTCCAAGTCCAGGTGAGGAGACGGGAGTTCTGCCTTCACCACAGCGGTCTTGTCGTGACTGCAAATAATCGCAGTAAAACGTGCTGCCAGCCCTCCCATGGCCTTCCTCTCACGGGGCTCAGCTGTGTCGAGGCTGGGGGGTCTCGCCTTCACCAGAACTGTAGTGTCAGGGTCAGTTAAAAGTCAACTGCCCGGGTTCACATCCCAGCCCCAGTTTCTTCACTCTTTATTTTCTCCTTATCAATGAAATAGTAGTTACCTAGAGGAGTTGTGAGGATTAAGTGTAAGATACATGGCACATAGGTACTGCTGCCATCATTATTTTTCATCATATCCCCAGTGGTGCATATTAAGTGCTTATTATATCGATATTCAAAGGAGAGTTTCCTTGAACCTGGGCAGCCCCATGTGTCACAAACGTGCAGATCTTCCGTCAGTGCAGTTCCTAGCCCAGGAAACACCC
Organism: Stenella coeruleoalba; assembly: GCF_951394435.1. Lineage (NCBI taxonomy): Eukaryota > Metazoa > Chordata > Mammalia > Artiodactyla > Delphinidae > Stenella > Stenella coeruleoalba. The sequence continues at coordinate 5,071,089 of NC_137164.1, forward strand.
TCCTCTTGTTTTGACCTGCGTCCCTGAATGAAAGGAAACTGTGGGGTCCGTGGCGATGGGGGGCTGTGCCCTGTTGACGTCAGAGCGCACACTGCTTCAGAGTCCAGGAAGGATGTGAGCCGCGCAGTGTTCGGAAAAAAAAAGACACATTAACTTGTCAAAACCTTCTTTTCAGCGTGAGTGCAGGAGGTTTTGCCATAAGGAAATATTGTTTCCCAGCAGAGCTAAGCTTCCCTTTGCTTGCTTGTCTCAGGATTTCAGTTCAGAGTTCTGGAGGTTCTCATGACTTAGTTCAGTATGAGGAATAGTTATACTTGGAGACTAACATTTAATGTTAGATCAGATTACTCATACATTTGTATATGTGTAGGTCTTGGAGAACATACAGGAGGTTTGTTACTGATTCATTAATCTACAGGGAAACTTTAAAACATTCAAAATTTAGGTTTTCAGTTTTTTACATTTATGTTAATTTACATTTTGACAATATACTACAATTTGGTCCATGTTGAATAGTTACACTTTGTTTTTTAATACTTTAGATTATTACAGTCCATAGAACTTACTTTATATGTAAATCTTGATCATAACAATATGATTAGTGATTCTGCTGAAATAAAGGCAAGAAAATAAATTTTATGGAATAAAGATATATATAAATTTTCTGTCTTTCTGTATTCATCTAAATATTACCAACCCATTAAGAGAATAATCAACGTGTGCAGGGAGTTAATTCTATTATCTCATATTTCACTAACTTAAATTTTTAAAAATCATAGCTTTACACATTTTTTTGAAGTACAGCTGACTTACAATTTTATATTAGCTTCAGGTGTACAACATAGTGATTCTATATTTTTATATACATTACAAAGCGATGGCCACGACAAGTCTGGTTACCATCTATCACCATACAGAGTTTACACATTTAAATTTTTATTGTAATGAAGGTGTATTTGTCATGGTAGGAGGAATGAATATGTTTTATTTAATGGTTTTTAAATGTAACTTAAATATTTAGAAGTATGGTACATCGGCCTGAAAGAAAAGGTGGTTTTATAATATCTATTGATGAGGCACCGGTGGGGAGATGAGGAAGGGCTGGTGGAGAAGGTGACCTCTGACCTGAGCGTCCGGTGGTGAGGATGTAGCTGCAGGAAGAGCCCTGGGCAGGGTGCAGCCCAGGCAAAGCTTCCCATGCACACGACGGCAGATATGGTGCTGCCGTCCAGCCGCTGTCCCGGCCAAATTGGGCTTCTGGACTAGCAAAGCTACAGCCCACGAATGTGCTGTCTGGCTGCTGTAATAAGAAGACCATGGACTAAGTGGTTTAAACAGCAAACATTTATTTCTAACAGTTCTGGAGGCGGGAGGTCTGAGAGCCAGTTGCCAGCAGATTTGGTGTCTGGTGAGGGCCCATCTTCTCCCTGTGTCCCCACATGGCAGAAGGGAGGAAAGAGCTCTCTGGGGTCTCTTTTATAAGGGCACCAATCACCTCCCCCAAAGGCCCCACCTCCTAATACCATTACATCGGGAGCTAGGATTTCAACATCTAAGTTTGGGGAGGGAGGGACACAAACATTGAGTCCACAGCACTTTCCTTCACCATTTCTCAAGAAAGTATATGTTGAGGTCTTTTTTTGAGCAATTACTTGATATTTAGCTTCTCTGATATTATTTCTTTAAAAATCTCATTTTCTTGTGTTCTTCATTATTTAATTTTCTGTTGTTTCATTTTAGTTGCCTTAAATATCTTGCTACCCTTTCGCTATAGTGATATAGTTAACTCTCAGTTGATTTATGTGAGTATAAAGGACCACAGACCCAGATAACTCAAAACTAATTTGTTTGACTTTGGATTTTAAGGCGATTTAGCACCAGATTTGTGTTCCCACTCGGGTTTTGTTTAAGCTGCTATTATGATCAGTGTGCGTTGTACAAGGATGTACCAGCTGGCTAATGGGATGAACAGGCAGGCCTGAAGAAGCTGAGCTAGGATGGAAAATTGTCTGTGGATAATACACACATGGATCATTGAAAATCGATTGTAGCTTGTTCCTGTGCCCAGGAAACTGTCTGCTTAATGACCTGGCTTTCTGGGACTTCTTGTTTGCACCGGACTGTCTATTCTAATACAATGGATTTGTTTTACAAAGAAACCTTTAAGATGCTTAAAGGATCTAAGCATAAAAATTATGGTACTTAAATTTGTGTCTGAAATTTAATTGTTCAAGTCCTTGTTGTACTTAGTTCTTATATATTCTCCTACTGTTTGCTGTTCCTGTATTTTAATTGCAGTTTACACTTCTGTTTCACAATCTCATTAAAAACTATCTTGTTTCATGATGCCGATGTTTCATAATCTTTGATAATTTAAGTATCTAGCCTCTGTGATAATGTGTGGTAGAAACTGACTTTGTTATTTCCTTACCCGAGAATTCATTAGCGAGAGTTCCAGAAAAAACAACAGAGGCTACAGAGGAGTGAGGAAAACTACCTGACTTTCTAATTTTTTTTCCTGTTGATTTTGAAGGTGATGTTGTTATTTCAAGGACAAAACACATGATTGCTAGAAGTTACTTTCCTATTTGGAAGGAAAGCCCTGCAGAAGGAGCTCGTGCAGAGTGCGGGTGGGACACAGCGAATGCCCCACATTCTTAGGACAAAGTCTGAGCAGCCCTCCGTTCCTCTGCCTCTGCAGTTCTCTGAATGAGTGCGGAAGCAGTGGCAGCTCTGTCAGGGCTTTTTTTTTTTTCCCCTTTTGCATTTACTTTATTTTTTGCCTTTTAATGATAATGAGAAAAGGGCTTCTCCAGGACTTGTCGTGCAAATGTTTGTGGAGGAGACGGGAAGTATGATAGGAAGATGCAGGGCAGGTACCCTTAAACCCACAGGTCCTTTTGTTTTGTTTTGGTCCTCCCCACCGCTCTCAGTGTCCCCGGTACCTCCTTCCTCATCTGAACACTGGTCGTGATGACTATGTTGTCATGTTCAGATGGGACAGTGCTTTGTAAACCGTAAAGCTCGTGACAACATGAGTTGTCCAAACAGTAACAAACGCCTCAGTCGCAGGCAGTCTGCTGGGCCTGGGTTCTGCCCTGTCTGCTCCCGACCTGTCACCGTCTTTCCTCACTGGTGAACTGGTTCACCCCAGGCAGTCTTTCTCATACTTACACCTTCTTTTCTCTTGGGCTGTCGTTGTAAGTCAGAAGGTATCCTTAATCACGGCAGAGAAAGTTAAGCACAGCACTGGAGACAGTTTTCAGTGAAATCACAACTACAGAAGAATCCACGTCCAACTTCACGCTCTGGAAGGTGCCTAGACTAGGCCTGCAGGATCCCGGCACGGTTCCTGACCGAGTATTGCTTCCTGCAGATGTACAGCATCCCAACTGTAGCGTGACACAAACTGGCTTTCGTAGGCATGTCCAGAAAGCTGGGCAAACGTTTTAACAGTTTTTATGGGAAAATGCATTCTACTTCATCTGTCACTGATACATAGTTTGTTCATAATTGGGGAACTGCCCAAGCAGGTTCTTTCACTGATGATTTTTAACTGTGTCTGTTGTCAGGAGAGAGGACACATGGATGGATCCAGGATGATTGATTTTCTGGTTGTTTTTTTTGTTTTTTTGAAAGCTACCACTCTAATTGATGGGAAGGCAGGGGTGTATTTGGCATATTTTTACCCTTTGGTTTTTTTTTGCTTACATCTATAAGGGTGAAGAAGGATCTCTGTTTTGGAGCCAGAGAGGATAAATCTTTCCCGAAATACTCTATGAGACAAAGTCCTCAGATCACATCCATAGGATGTATTATTATTTTAAAGAGATGGAAGAAGGCTCTGTGGTGTCACATGCACTTAGTATTCCCGACACCTGGAGGCTGGGCTATGACACCTGATCTGATTGAGTCCAGGCGCAAGAAGCAGACAAGCTGGTCAGCGTTTCAGTTTTTCATCAGCCCATCCGTGGGCCCTCCCAGGATGGATTAGAAAGTGTCCAGCTGCTGAGTTAGCTGAAATGGCATTTTTTTTAAAGATCTCACTATTAATAGGAGTTTATTAAAACTTGTGTAAATTATAGAAAAATAGCCAGATATATCTGTTGAGGATGAAGAGGGTGGTGAAATAGTTTGAAAGAATACTATTAGAAATATGGAGGTGAATACCAGGAGAAACAGATAAGAAGGAGTTGAAATTGGTTTTTTTGGTGGGTAAGGAAGGCTGATGCAGAAGACTGCTGTATTTCATTTTAAGTCTTTAAATAATATTTTTCTCTTTAAGCTATATGCATGCTTTGATAAAATAAAAATCAGTATAAAATAAAACATTCTTATAAACTAACAGAATGGTAATATCATTGAGGACTATGTGAATTGTACCTAGAGTAGTACTGTAAGAGTGTAACTAAATGTTTTTATATAGAATCAATATATAATTATTGATATTATATTTTAATAATAGAATTGTTATATTATAATAATTATAATTATTACAATTATAATAATATTATAATATTATTATAATTATAATAATATTTATAATTATTAAAAAGTTTCAAATTTTGTGATTAGAATTACAGTTCTGTCTTTGGACTATTGTTGTTTGCAACGTGATACCTCTCTTTTTCTTAACTTTATTATTGCTGTATCATAGGTAATATTAAAGTCAGGGATGACCATGGTCCTATCTTATTACCCATGACACCTTGCACAGGATTATATGTGGTAAAGTCTCAGAGTATGGTTGATAAATATGTCTTCTAGGCTTTTAAAAAGCCTCTTTCTAAAAATTACACAAATAATACAGATTCACTCTAGAAAAAACAGAAAATGCAGAGAAGCAAACAAAAAACTAAAAATCTGCCCCAAACTTATCGTTTTGGTAACATCCCTCCAAATGTTTCCCTGTGCAATAGGTACATGTAAATAAATTTAAAATAAAATTATCCTATACATACTCTTTTGTTCCCAGATTTATACACTTAACATGTTATGAATGTCTTGCTGTGCCAAGCATTTGTCTTCATTTTTAACAACTGCCTAATCTTCCGCTGTGTGGATATGCCATGATTTATTTAAACAATCCCTTTTTAGTAACCGTTTAAGCTTTCTCTTCTTTTTCTTTAGCTGTTAGGGTTTTGAATGCGTATCCTTGTACATATAGTTTTGCATACTTAGTTGAATTTTTCTTAGAATAAGGTGGAATTTTTAGGTCAACATGTATGTTTTATTTTTACGGCTCTTTATCACGTTTCCAGTTGTTCTCCAGAAATGTTATATCAGCTTTAGTCCCCGTTGGTAGAGAAAAGAATATCCATTTCTCCACTCCCTCACTAACTGATGAGCAGAAACAGATTCATCATTGTTGGGTTAATTAGTATTTCTTAGAATAATAGTGCGTTTGAACATTTTTAATATGGATATAATTCGTCATTTTGCCTTTAATTTTCTCTTCAGTGCTCTTCCCCTATATGGAAAAGGTTTCTTTTTAATTTTTATGTATTCAAAACTATCAGCCATTTTAAAACATTTTTTTAAATTTCTCCCCCAATTTTGAAGTTTAATGCTTCAAAAGCTCTTTCTTTCCCAGGATCACATACGTGGAACAAACTGATTTTCAGAATTTAGTGGAGTGACTAAAATTCTCTCAAATTTCTTCCTTTTTCCCACCAGGAAAGCAATAGAAGAACTCCTTAAAGAGGCAAAACGTGGGAAAACAAGAGCAGAGACAATGGGACCTATGGGCTGGTAAGTTCTTGAGTCATCTTCCTTAAAATTTAAACTCATGTATATATTAAAGAGAAAAGTTTTCTTTAGCATATACAGGGAACGTAGAACCGTGGACGCAGAGGAACTCACTCAGAGGCAAGTGGTAGAGCAGGGACACTGCTGAGGGCTGCAGCCACGGAAGTGGGCAGAGGGGTGAGAACAGAGAACACTTGTCATGGTGTTGTCACCCTTTGGTCCACAAGTCCCCAAGAGATATGATGACGCGGCTGTGCCTAAGGCCACCTGAGTGACAGTAATATTATGTCAGTGTTCATTGTTTAAGAACTTCTATCTTAATTATAGTCCTCAGTAAATTAAGATTTATAATTTTAAGTATTTTGATTTTGTGACAGTTCAGCTGTGTAGCACTAAAGTTTACCATTGCAGTTGCTATACAAAACAGAGCTTACTAAAACTTAATGATATAGACAAAGGAAGAATTTAACCTTAAGAATCAAGTCTACTCTTCTAAGCGTTACTTTAGCAATAGCATTCTCATCCAATAAACATGCTGGCTTACGTCTTTTATCCACAATTTAAAATTCACTATAATGGAGTATTGTGGGCCGTGAAAACGTGTAAAATGTAAAAATGGGACAGGAGTAGAAGCTAGATCTCTGTGGATTTGACTCTTAGAACCAAGCACAGGGTTTATGTCAAATATAAAACAAGGTTCACTCAAAGTTAAAGAAATAAGAGGGCAAAGGCAGTTCCTAAAAATCAAGAAACATAAAATAAATGAACCTCAGTAAGCCATTGAGCAGATGGCTTAGCCACACGTGGAGGAACTGTTTCAGGTGATCTGAAATTTGACTGTATTTCCAAAGGCAGAAAAGAACTAGAAAGAAATCTTAAATTGTTTCCAGTTATCACGTTGTTGGTAATAACGTTGACATTGTTATTCTGAAAATATTGTATAGTAGGATAAAGCAAATAAGTAAATGTTTATTTGTTATAGATACCAAAATTTTCAATGTAAAAGATACAACTATAAAATCAAAGATATAAAAATCTGTACTCCTAAATATTAATTGGAAATATCAGTATGAAGTTGTGCTAGATTTTCTCTTTAAAAGAGAGAAAAGCTTTTCTAGCTCTGTTCACAGAAAAGTCCTGGAAACAATGACCATCCACTCAGTAGCAGTGAGTGTCCCTGGCACCCAGGGGTGGTGTATAAATTCTACTGTGGTATATATAATTCCATTTCTCACTGAACGAAGAGAGAGCCTTAGAGAAATAACTGGCTGCCGATCTGAGGCCGTTAGCCTGGAGTTAGCCAAACTGCAAGCTAGCTGTCACAGCCTCCAGCACTGCCCTCACTTCTCATGCCAACCGCAAGTTCCGGGAGCTCCCAAAACTATCCTCAGCTTCAGTAATTTGCTAGACCACACACAGTTCACAGAAAGCTATTATACTCATGGTTACAGTTTATTACAGGGAAAGGATACAGATTAAAATCAGCCAGAATAAGGGATGCAAAGGGCACAGTCAGGAAAGGTTCCAGACACAGAGCCGCTGTTGTCCACCCCGTGGAGTCAGGACCCACACATTACCCTCCCAGCACCAACATGTGACAATGCACTTGGCATACTGACAACCAAGGAAGCGTACCTGAGCCTCGGTGTCCAAAGTTTTTCAGGGGGTTCCATTACTTAGGTATGATTGATTGATTGCTCACATGGTTGATAGCAGTCTCCACAGTACCCCAGATTTCCACCCTCAATCATGTGGTGTGTCTCTGGCATGGCCAGCCCTCCCTGTAAGACTATCAGTTGTGGCCAGCTCCACCCTAAACAAAGACGTTTCTGTCAGGTATGACATTGCCTCCCAGAATTGATATTACCTCCCAGAAGCCAGGGCAAAGGCCAGACCTCTCTGTGGGCAAGACCACACTGTTTACTACATAGATAGGAAATGTATAAGAAGAGCCAGAAAATCTTATCAGATCAGAAAGTAAAACTGTCAGAAACTACTGTAGTCATGTCAGAAAGACACAGGAACCAACTTGAAAGGCCTCCCACTAGTCAAAGATGGGATAATTTAATCACCAAAGAATAAAGCAATAATGAGTGAGATAACCTAAAATATGTTAAAATCCATAAGGTCATAATAAAAATCACATCAAGAAGCTTTTGGATGAGGCTAAGGGGCCAAATTATTATAAAACTGGTAAATAGTGAGGAAGAGCCGAGCATTTATCCTGTTCCTTGTACAAGTTATACTTCAAAGTTACAAAATAATTGATGAAAGAAAACTTCCTTATAGAATTGCAACTGTTAAATGTAGAACTATAGAGTAAGATTATCATCACTTGAATAACAACTCAATTACAAGACAAACTATCTAATTTAAAAATGGACAAAAGATTTGAACAAACACTTCACCAAAAATGGTATCAAATTGGCCGATAAGCATTTGAAAAGATACTCAAATCATTAGTTATCAGGAAAATGCAAATTAAAACCACAGTTACTTATTCACTACACATGCACTAGATTGGCCAAAATAAAAAAAAAGACTGACAGCACCAAATAAAGAGGAGGATTTGGAACAACGAGAATGCTCACATATTGCTGGTGGAAATGTAAATCATACAGCCACTTTGAAAAACAACTGGTAGTTTCTTATACATATGCACTCACCATACAGAATTCTTCTTCAAACCACCTATCAGAGAGCTGACAATGTAAGCCCACACGGAAATCTGTCCAGTAATGTCCATAGCAGTTTTATTCATGATAGCTCAAAACTGGAAACAACCCAAATGACCATCAGCTGATGAGTGGATACACAGTTGTAACATCCATACATTCCACACTCATCAATAACGAAAAGGAACAGAACTACTGATACACACTGCATGGATGAATCTCAAGCATTTTGCTCATGAAAGAAGCCAGACTCAAAACATTACACATTATAAGATTCCATTTATATGACATTCTAGAAAAGCCAAAACCACAGGGACAGAAAACCCATCGGTTGCCAGGAGGTAGGGGCTGAAGGACTGAATTTCCTGCAGAACTTTTCTGGGTGCTGGGAATGCTCTATATCTTGACTGTTGTGATGATCACACGACTACACACATTTGTCAAAACTCATCACACTATTTACTTAAAAGGATAAATTTTAGTTTGTATAAACTATACCTCAGTAAACCTGATGTAAAAATAAAAAGAATGTCGTTATTCTACAATCCCTAATGATACACTGGATCTAGGCAAAGATCATCACCGGTTGCTAAATCTATCAGATGAGAAGCTGATGGGGAACTTTCTGATGAGTGGGTCAGGCTGACGACACCTGGACTCATCCATCAATCTTTATACCACAAGAAGATGCAATAGGAAGAGGGTACCGCCACTTATGGGACATCCTTGTAAAGAACTTGAACGTGAATCTGATCAAGTCTCTAGTTAGAACTACTAGTTTGCAGGAAACAGAGGGCAGAGGAACATACTAAATGATATTATAGAGATAAAATTACAAAAATGTGGGGAATTCTACAGGACAAACAAACCAGTTTCTTTAACAAATGAATTGCAAGGAGAAAAGGAGGAGGAGTATCCTATGACTTAATAGATTTGGGACACATCTACGTGTATACCTTGTTTGGATCCTTATCCAAACTAATTGAAACAAGGGTATTTGATGATATTAAGGAATTGATGTTGATTTTTTTTTTAGGTGTGATAATAGGATTGCTGTTATTATTATTATTTATTTATTTATTTATTTATTTTGCGGTACGCGGGCCTCTCACTGTTGTGGCCTCTCCCGTTGCGGAGCACGGGCTCCGGACGCGCAGGCTCAGCGGCCATGGCTCACGGGCCCAGCTGCTCCGCGGCATGTGGGATCTTCCTGGACTGGGGCACGAACCCGTATCCCCTGCATCGGCAGGCAGACTCTCAACCACTACGCCACCAGGGAAGCCCTGTTATTTTATTTTTTAAAAGCTATTATCTTTTAGAAGTTCATTCTGATGTATTTATGGATGCAGTGGTATAATAAGATGAAATGATCCAATGTGAGTCAATCTTTGTGTAACATTTGTAATCATTTTAGATTTCAGTGAAATAGCGACCTCCTAGGATATGGTAAAAATTTGGTAAGATAATGTATGTGGAAACACTCAGCATAGTTCCCGGCATGGAGCAGTCAGTTACTAAATGTTAGTTAAATCTGCTCTTAACTTCTTTTTTCGTTTGTTTGGATTTTTTATTGCCATATAAAGGGCCATCTAACTGGTCTGGACTAAAATAAATAAGTGTTCTAGATGTACCAGGCCAGGTGGAGTGAATATCAGTTTCAATGCCAATTTCAGACAAAGGATACTCATTGAATGGTCAACGTTTTCTACCATTTCTATGAATTTTTCCTCAAATACAGTTTTTTTCATGTATAAATTTAAATGCCATATTTTTAAATATCCCACAAGATTTTTAGATATGACATTGCTATTTTTAAATTGCAGTTACAAATCTTATTTTTCAGTGACAGAATTATAATTCCTTAAAAATTAGAAGTTGTGGGCTTCCCTGGTGGCTCAGTGGTTGAGAGTCCGCCTGCCGATGCAGGGGATACGGGTTTGTGCCCCGGTCTGGGAAGATCCCACATGCCGCAGAGCGGCTGGGCCCGTGAGCCATGGCCGCTGAGCCTGCGTGTCCGGAGCCTGTGCTCCGCGGCGGGAGAGGGCACGGCAGCGAGAGACCCGCGTACCAAAAAAAAAAAAAATTAGAAGTTGTATTTACAAGAATGAGCATATCCTTTTTTTTTTCTAGTTGGAACTAAATAAGGAGGAACATAGATTTAAATGGTTGATTGCTCCAGTTAATCGTTGATTCATCGGATCTCCTGACTTGGTGTATATAACCACCTATGTGGTTGGCTGTTTTCTTTTTACCTTTTGACCCCTTGACTCCCCTACCCCTGCCTCTGGCGACCACCAATCTGCTCTGTTATCTATGAGCTTGATTTTTTTTTTTTTTTTTAGGACTCCACATATAAGTGAGATCATACGGTATCTGTCCTTCTCTGTTGGACTTATTTCACTTAGCGTAACGTCCTCAAGGTCCATCCATGTTGCCACACGTGGCAAGATTTCATTCTTTTTTATGCCTGAATAGTATTCCATTGTATGTGTATACCACAATTTATCCATTCACCCATCAGTGGACACTTAGCTTGTTTCCGTATCTTGGCTGTTGTACATGAAGCTGCAGTGAACACGTGGGTGCAGATATCTTTTTGAGTTAGTGTTTTCTTTTTCTTCAGATAAATACCCGGAAGTAGAATTGCTGGATCATACGGTAGTTCTATTTTTTAATTTTCTGAGGAAGCTCCATACTGCTTTCCGTAGTGGCTGCACCAATTTACATTCCCACCAACAGTGCACAAGTGTCCCATTTGCTTCACGTCTTCACCAATACATGCTATTTCTTACTTCTCTTATCTTCTTTCCAGCCCTCTGTCCTTAAGAGAGGAGAGATAAGGTGCCCCTACTAATACGAATTAGATTCGTGCAAACTTTGGTAGGGGCAGGCTGCTTTGGGTTTTGGTGTAAGGCAGGACCTCGATCGGGCTGACAGTAGTCATTGGTCCATTTTAATATCTTTTGTGAAAGAATCAGCCTAAAGCTACATCATAAATTCAGATGACTTGCCAAGTGGATGAGAAAATATCAGTCAGGGTTCTTGCCAGATGAGGAATGTCGAAGGGGATCACTTGTTACTAGGCAGCTCTCCTGATGGAAGTCATTTATCCTGACAACCTTAGTGCCACTTACTGGCTCGGTAGAACTTTCTGAGGGTCAAAGAACTAGTCTGTCAGCATCAGCTCTGCTTTTCCTGAGGAGAGTTGCCATACGCACAGGCCAGCTTGAGATCTGTCGGGTACTGACTGACCTCCTCTCTGGGCATCATATCAGTTCGATTGGCTGTTCCAGTGTTCTGGAGGACCCGGGCTCCTTCCAGTTTTCCAAATCTCCCAACCAAAGGGTGTGATTCTTTTCCACACTTTAGTTAGCAGAAACGAAGAAGCGGAAGAGGCATGCCCCCACCCCCTTCAAGCACACTTCCCAGGAGTCATCTGTGCCATTTCTACATGGACCCCATTGGCCAGAATTTAGCCTCATGTCTACACCAGCTACAAGGCCAGGAACTCAGTCTTTTCTTCTCAGTCAGTCATGTGGCAGATAAAATCTGAGGTTCTTTTACTACAGAAGAAAGGAAGAACGGATATTGGGGGGCAACTAGCAGCCTCTTCCCAAGAAGGGCGGGAGAAGGATGTTGAAAAGAGAGTAAAAACTGGCAGACAAAGTAAGATGACTCCAGATTTACAAGAGGTGGATCCTGGGAGAACGGGATGGGAAACTCACACTCTCCCATGAGGTGACGAGACAAGCGAGCATTCCTGTTGACACTGCTATTTTTTTTCAACTCTCATAACGGCGGTTCTCAAACTTCTGGGTCTTTAGGATCCTTTACACTCTTGGAAATTACCGAGGACCCCACAGAACTTTTTTACATGGGTTATATCTATCGGTATTTACTGTATTAGAAATTAAAACTGAGCAATTTTAAAGTATTTATTGATTTATTTTAAAAATAATAAACATATTACACGTGTAGATAATATATTTTTTTATAAAAATAGCTATGTTTGCAAAAATTTACCTATTCAGTAGAGTGGCACTGTTTAATATTTTTGCGAACCTCTTCAATGTCTGGCTTATCAAAGACACCTGGATTTTCCTATCTGCCTCTGCAGTCAATCTGCTGTAATATGTTATTTTGGTTGAAGTCTATGAAGAGACTCTGATTTCACACAGATACGTATTTGGAAAAGGAAGAAGTACTTCAACAGCATTTTCAGAAATTTGTGGTATTCTTTTATACTGCATCAGTACTTGCAAGTAACCTCAGCAAGTGGTAGTTTCTTCACATTCTTTTTAATAATGTGGACTTTTCATATGCTGTTACAGTAAAATCCCTTGGTCTACCTTGCACTTCGACTGGATCTTCCACTCATGCATGGTTCTGTAATATCAGGAACTGGTCATCTGGATATTGGTTCGCTGAGTTATGAAGCTCCCCCAAATGTTGACACCTTTCATTATATAATATTTTAAAAACACATTTGTTAACATCACCACTGATCTCATCAGAAAAGTCGTTTAAGCGTTGGGAAACTGTCAAGGTCACTGTTTCCCAAAAGTCTAATTTTCTTTCGTTTGCAAGCTTCAGTTTTATCTCAGCCGTGAATACCGCGAGTTGTTTTCTTTGAAGTGACGGCTCACTTACATCTGAATACCCAGCTAGGTCACCTCGCAGCTCAAACAGTCTCGCAGAACTTTTCCTGGAGGCAGCTTTTGGTCCAGCGCACCTAACAGGGACGGGCTGTGAAGGGAGGTCTGGTCCAAGGAAACCCATGACTCGCTTCTGCCCACGGTGCTGGGACAAAGAACGCCTTTCCCATCCTGCTCATTCCAGGGGAACACCTGGTTCTACATCTGTTTAAATAAGTGTGTGTGTGTGTGTGTGAATAAAACTTTTAACCACTAATCCAGTGGTTTCCAAATTTACCTGCACATTTGAAACCATCTGAGGAGCTTCCAAAAATACAAGTATCTGTTTCCCACCATCAAAGATTATTAGTTCAGGGGTATGGCCTGAGCTTTGGGGTTTTAAAAAGATACCCAGGTGATTCTAAAGTGCACACCAATGTGAAAAACACTATGCTAATCCCTATTTATTAAAAAGAATGATACCAACCTGCTCTGCAGAACTGGGAGCATTCCCACACTCCTCCCAGGAGCAGACAGGTGGCCAGGTGGCCAGCCACAGGAGTCCCAAGACCCATCCCTGTCAAGTGGACAGATACCCCAAAGGAGCAGACAATCGGTCAGTTACTAGCGGGCGATGGTCTGCGTTTCTAAGCATCTCAAAGATCTTCACATTGGCTTTAAAATTTGACACTGAACTAGAGTGAGTGACATTATTTCCTCCTCTTGGATACTGCATGAGAGAGATCTTAAGTGAGGTAGCTGAGCCGTTGCCAGAAAGAGATTGCTGAACTAAAGGAAATGCAACCGGGATGCCGTTTTCTGTAGTGTAAAGAAAGAAACCATTTGGTGCTATATACTTCCTTGGATGTATTTCAGCAAAAGAATCTCTTGAGAAGCTGTTCTTGACAGAAGCCTCAGAGAAGCTGAAATATTGGCCCACATGACTTCCTTTCAGTCAACATAAAGGAATTTATAAGCACAAATTTCAGAAATTTGCTCAGCTTCCTTGCCTACAAAGCTGCTTTTATTCTGGTCACATCCACTTCAGCTGACCTTTGCCCAGTATAATGCCTGAGTCCACTGCCTGTATGATTTCAGCCTTAGACGTTGGAGTAGGCGTATGTTTTGGTACCAAAACTTCCAAAGATTGAATTTGAGAGAACATGATTTTTCAGTTTTCTTTACCCAGTTGTTTTAAGGGGAGTGGCGTTTTGGGTGCTCTTCTGTTTGGCTTGGGGTCAATCTGGTGGTAAGGGGGAGCACCACCTACATTTCCTTCCATTTTACGTAATCAGCTTTTGATTACTGGGAAGCAGATCATTGCCCCAGTCTCCACTGAGGCACGTGGTGTCTTTATTCGTTTGAAGATTCGCTCAGTACCAGTCGGGGTATTAAGGGGCCAGGCACGGGCAGCGGTACAGAAGCCTCACACAAAATGCCGGCCCTGAAGTTGCTCACGCACAGGTGCACATGGACAGGCCTGCAGCTGAGCACCAGACCACGTGATGGAACCAGCGGGGAAGGCAGGGAGGGCTCAAGTTTCAGCCTGACTCGTGGTGAGGCTCCCGGCAGTATCTCAGGGCCGCGGAGATCCAGAGCCTTTACTTTCCAGTTAAAGAACGTGGAGCCCAAAGAGGTTTCCGAAGTCCTGGTTAACTGCTGATGGGACCAGCACGGATCCTTCCTGTCTAGAGCCTCCCTCTGTGGTTACCGTCAGCACACAGCGCTGTGTGTCCTGCCCCTGCTTCCCACGTTCACATCCCCTTCCTGTCTGCTTATGAAAGTGGATCCGGGAGCCCTGAATGAGCTCTCGTTGGCTTACACGGCTACAGAAACGACCTGTCCTACAGAGGGAGCAGGGGGCCAGGGATCGTGCCCTGTCCATCCCAGGGCCCTGCTACTCACACCCCCGCCTCTGACCCTCGCCTGGTCACACCTTCTCTTCCTCCTGGCCATCTCCTAAAGAGCATCAGACAGGTAGCCTGGTATTTATTTTTGCTGCAGGACCTAGCATAGTGCTTTACATATGAAAGATCCTCAGATGTTTGAAAGTAAATACTGCAGATATATATGTACACGTATGTCAACGGTTTTTCATTACTTTTGGGTGTAGTGGTGGAGACGGAGCATACTGAAAACCTGCCTCAGGCCTCAGGCCTGTTGTCTGCAGTGTAATTAAGGATTAATAGTGTCGCTGTGGGGATTAAAACACTATAAAAGACCTTCTCAGATGGCTAAGGCATTTGATTGCCAAAGTATAACCCGTGGCGCCGTGGGTGGCTACGGTGATCGTGGCGTGTTAAACAAGATGAGCTGTAACCAACCACAGCATCAGATCAAAAGTATTACCTGGTTCCTTGGAGTGTTGGAAGTGTAGTTGTGCTTCTTCCTGTGGCTGTTACTTTCGACGTACATCCGTGACCATGCAAAGCAGTGTGCAGAATGGAAGATAAAATGCCGTTTGCTGGCGTGGAAAGGGCTCTGGCCGTAGAATAAAGGAATGAATCGGGGCGCAATGCACTGAACCCGGCTTCCATGGTCCCAAGGCTCTATTTCCCTAAACAGAAGAAGAGGAACCATAGTTTCCCACAGCCTGATGTACTTCACGAATCTCCAAGTCACGTGTGTGCAGGGAGTTTGGTGCCTTTGTTCTTGTCTGTGTCAGACTCACCTGGGCTCCTGCATGGCCAGCGCTCTTAGCCGACTTAGATCTGCTTCTAGGAGTCTGTCCCAAACGGAGCAGCCCCGGCGGCCAGCGTGCTGACAGCTTTTCACCTGCGGTTTCCTTCCCTGCCTGCTCTGGGCCATCTGCTTACTCCACAGGTGCCTTTCTCTCATCTGCTCCTTCTGTCCCAGCTGGAATGGTGCTGGGAAGGCGGACCCTGGTTCCAGTCCCAGCTCCACATCCTTCCGGCTTGGGAGCCTGGATAAGGTGCTTTGCCTCTTGTGCATCTGTAAGAGGGGAGACGGTGGAGAGATGAAGTGAGGCGTTGGTAACGCAAGGGCACAGGGAACTGCTCGTCAGTGTCAGCAACACCGCTGTCGTCGTTCTTATTGGCTAGTGGTCATGTGTCACTCTTTGAGGGGTCACATTCGTGAAACTGCTTTAGACACAAACGTGGCAGGTCTGTATCTGCAGAATGTCAGCTATTACTACCTCTGTCCTTCAGCAGCAGAGAGACAGAAGTATGAAAATCAGAAAGAAAAACTGCATTTATCTTTCCCCTTCTGTTCTCTAGATCTGTTTTATAATTTACTGGTTTTCATACGTCGAGTATGATACCTGTGGGGAGAAAGAGCCTCATTTTTGCAAATGACAGTTACACAGTGTTACACAGTGTGCCTACTCGAGAAGAAGGGAAAGAAGACTGAAAAGCATAGAGCCCTGGCCTCGGCCCGTCTTAATCTCTCCCGTGGCGGGCGGAGCCCTTCATCTCAGCCTCTGGGCTCACAGCTTTGAAAGCGAAGGGACTCGCTTCACTTGTCAGGTTTCACGTGGATAGGATGCCAGCTCCTGAGTCTGACAGTGCTGTCATGGGCACTTTCTAGAGCAGTTTTAACCAGTCTCATTCTCTTTAGGGTTTTATATCCATTTATGTTGTTAGCACCTTAAATCTGGCCCTTCCCACATGAGCGAGTATAACGTTCTAAAATCAAAAATGAACCCAAAACAAAAATAACTAGCCAGCATGAGAAAGTCAACAGAGCTGGGGTCAGAGTTCCACAGGAAAGCAGCTGCCCATCCTGTGGCCTCCTGCGGTCCCCACCCACATCCTTGGGCGCGGCCAGGGACAAAGCCGGTACAGACCCACCCAGCAGCCAGGCCTGTGCCCGTGCCGCAGGGCTCAGGCTTTTGCCTTGATGCTGATATAAAGAAGGCTTTAGGGCGGCTGAGGATCTAACGCTAGCTTATTGTGTCATCTCAAATACAGAATAACATGGCACTAAAAGAGAGCTGAGAAACAAGGAGACAGAGAGCAATGAAATAATTTCCTAATTTGATAAAGGAGAGGAGGGTCACTTTCTGAAGGGCCAACATACAGAACGTGCGCGGAGAAACTCAGAAGTGGAAGGACCTTCGAGATCACCCACTTACTCCAGCCTCCAGTGTTATTTATACCCGAGGACCATCTACAAACAGAGTCTATAGACCATTAGGAAATGCAAATTATAAGCTGAGAGGTACTACCCAGTAGCCCACTGACTCTGATATCAATGGAGAATTGAGATATCCTGGAAAGTGAAACTTGCAGATACAGAAGTTTAACCATCTGAAGTACCGAAACTTTAAAGCTGTAACCATTTTTATGAACATTTCTGTAAAACATCTTATTCGTTTTTTCCTGATGGCTCAGGTTCTTTTCATTTTTTAATTATTTTTTTCATGGAGAAACATCAGACATTCTTCTCTGTTCTTGATTAACTTATTATCCCAGGTGACTTGAGACTTAGCTGTCTTGAGTTTCCATCACGGAAAAATCCCTGATGTATCAACTTGAGTGCTATATATATTCTTTTTCATGAAGGGAGAGTGAAGAGTAATAATATGGGTCCACAATCCCTTGTTTAAAGCCCCTGGATCCAGATATGTTTCTAAATTTAGATATTTTCACATTTTAGATAGGTGCTATAGCCCAGACAGCGTGCACAGCAAATACCCTAGTGGTACTTGTTCAACACGTGATCATTTCCTCAGCAAAGCATAGGAACGCTTCCCTCAAACGGGATACAGAGTAGAAAGAAGGGCCCAGCGTCAGGTTAGGCCAGGTCTGGTTGCCAAACGAGTTGTCGTATCAGAAAAAGAACTTGGGGGCTTCCCTGGTGGCGCAGTGGTTGAGAGTCCATCTGCCGGCGCAGGGGACACGGGTTCGTGGCCTGGTCTAGGAAGATCCCACGTGCCGCGGAGCGGCTGGGCCCGTGAGCCATGGCCGCTGAGCCTGCGTGTCTGGAGCCTGTGCTCCACAATGGGAGAGGCCGCAACAGTGAGAGGCCCGCGTACCGCAAAAAAAAAAAAAGAATAAAGCCATTAAAAATCAGCAGAGAGGACTTCCCTGGTGGCACAGTGGTTAAGAATCCACCTGCCAATGCAGGGGACACGGGTTCGATCCCTGGTCCGGGAAGATCCCCACATGCTGCAGAGCAACTAAGCCCCTGTGCCACAACTGCTGAGCCAGTGCTCTAGAGCCCGCGCGCCACAGCTACTGAGCCTTCGTGCCACAACTACTGAAGCCCGCGCGCTTAGAGCCCGTGCTCCCCAACAGGAGAAGCCACTGCAATGAGAAGCCCACGTACCACAAAAAAAAAAAATGAAAAAAGAAGAACTTGGTTTTCCAATTTTGGAATTATGCATAAGAAATCATAGCCCCATAGGTAACATTCATTGAAGATTTACCATATGCCAGGCCCTGTGCTAAGAGCTTTGTGCATTATCTCATTAGACCCTTGCAATAGGTGGATACTTCTGCTGCTTCCATTTGCAAATAGAAAAGCGAGGCACAGAGGCATTAAGTAACTTGCCCACCGTCACAGAGCGAATGGAGTCGGAGGAGTAGGCCGCGCACTGAGCTAACCTTTACCAAGTGCTGGTTGCGCGTCAGGCATTGTCCTGAGCACATTCTCCCTCCTTTGATCGGCATCCGGTCCCCTAAAATAGTCACTACTGTCCCCACTTAATAGATGAGAGACAACAGGGAGATTATTTAACATGCCCAAGGTCTGGCCTAAGAGACAGTATGATTCCAGAGCACGTGTGTACACTGTGTTGTATGACTGTAGCCATAGGACAACTGGCGGTGAGCTTCCGCAAAATTAATGACCACGTTATAGGCCAGAGCCGCTCTCTGCCAGGGACTTCCTCACGTTCATCATTGATGTTACTCTCCTTATGCTTGAATACATTCAGTGCAGATTTTATACTTTCTTTATATGGAATCATTTGCCACGTGTCCGTTCACATCTGCCCTCAACTGCTCCCCCCCCGGCCCCCCAATCTCGTTGTCCTGCCTCATTTATCAGTGGAGCGTGGGTGAGCACTTGTCACCATTTCTAAAATGTGTCCTGGCGTATCTGGGGGAGCCGCTTTCATACCTCCTTCCCCACTCCTCCCCCCACCCAAGTACACCAAGTTCTCTCCAAGCCACGCTTGACTTTTCACCTTGAAGGTGGACACAACCTAGGCACAACCAGCATTAAAACTCACATCTTCGATGTGAAAAAGTGATGTAAAGGCCGGTTTTCTTGTGGACTTTGTTCCAGAACACCACCTCATTCCACGCTAGCTTCTGGTCCTTGTGCTGAGTCGGCGGGTTACATGAGCAGCGGGGAGCTAGGGGTGCTTCCTCCGACGTGGTCCCCACTCACAGCATGAACCCTGCCGGTCTCTAGCCCAGGAGGAGCTCTGTCCATCTCAGGCAAGCACACGGTGCTGGAGATGATCTCACGTGGAAGATGGCAAAATGCACTTGAATGCGCCAGCAGTTTCCAAAGGTTTGAATATCTTGGGTTACTGTCCCATCTGGCAGTAATCGCCTTCTTTCTTTGTTTAATCCAGACAAGAACTGACCAGTTTTACCAGCGCTGACGACCCACTGCACTGACAAGGCCCCAGAATTCTCCCGTAGCTGGCTATTCTGCACCAGCCGTTTCTAGTCCGCCCCATCCCAGAGAGAGCGGTGCTCCGTTGCTCACGAACATGATTAGCTGCTACAGTAAGCCCTGGCCACAGCTGGCAAAGAGGGGCACCTGGGCTCTTCGTGTTCCGCATTGAAGGGCAGTCCCCTCCCGCAGGCTGGCGGAGTTGTGCCGCTCTGTGACACACGCGTGTGTCGTGCTCTTCTGAACCTCTGCTGAGCTTGCCAATGCGGTGGTCCAGGTGTCGTCAGCCACTCAGTGCCTAGATGCACTGATGATCCTGTAAAGTCACTGAGGTCAGAGCCTGGCCATCCCTCCCAACTGCACAGGTGTCCTGAGCCTGTCCCTCTGGGAGGTACACGTGGCTGTGCCTGGGGGCCCCTGAGGAGCGTCATGCTGGCGCGCTTTTCCGGAAGCTCGGCCTCCCCCAGCCTCACACGCAGAACCGTGGGTTTTCTCTGCTCTCTGTTGTTGCCTTTCTTCTTTGCTCACCACTGTGGCTTCTGAACTTCAGCAGTAAAAGAAAACCAGACCTCCGGTGCCGTCCCCACCCAGCGTTCCCACTGCTTTTGCTGCCCCCTGCGTCCTTTTCTCCCTGAGTCCGTCTCCTCACCGCCGCTCATTCCCCGTCACTCCTCCCAGCCTGAGCGTTAAGCACACCAGCACGTGGGCGCACACACCAGCACGTGAGCGCACACACCACTTGAGACCTCGCGGGTACTTTCTCTCCACGCAGGCTCAAGAGCTGCTTATTCGCAGCAGGAGCCATTTTCTTTTCTTTTTCTCCTCCTCCTTTTTTTTTTTTTTTTTTTTTTTGCGGTACGCGGGCCTCTCACTGCTGTGGCCTCTCCCGTTGCGGAGCACAGGCTCCGGACGCGCAGGCTCAGTGGCCATGGCTCACGGGCCCAGCCGCTCCGCGGCATGTGGGATCTTCCCGGACCGGGGCACGAACCCGTGTCCCCTGCATCGGCAGGCGGACTCTCAACCACTGCGCCACCAGGGAAGCCCCTTTCCTCCTCCTTTTACTAACAGATTCAGTGCCATTCTGACTGTCTGAGGTAGTCTGACCTCCATAACAGGGACACTTGGCTGGTGACCCCTTACATGTCTCTTCCACGAGAAAATCACTGCAGTGGGGCTGCTGGTGGGTTGCTTTTGAGTTTTGTGTGGGATTCTCCTTGAATCCAAGTTTGATACAAAGATGGAGATTACAGAATACTACATTCAGTTTTATTTACTACCAGCCACCCTGAGTAACATGATTTGGACCAATTAGCATCCTCCTTGGCTCAAGGCCAAGAGAAGTATTCAGGTTTTCATCGTGTGGGGTTTTCTTTTCTAAAATGAAAGGTTTACTACACCTGAAAAATAAAACAAATACTGAGTATATAAATATACCTAAACATGTAAATTAACGATTTAACCAGTTACATCCTTCCTCCTGGGTGAACTTGACTCAGGGAGCCCCTGAAATGTACACTGCACAGAAATTCACCCAGAGGGTAGATGTGTGAACAGCGCTCTGGGACAGAGCACAGACTCTGAAACAGAAGGTCCTGAAATAGAAACTTTAGGTTTTTTGGAGGGTAAAAGGTGATTATCGCATTTAATAGATTCTTTAGATATTTTTATTTCTAGAGTAGATCATATAGCTCCAGTATTCAAGATATAGCAAGGTGTCCTTTTTTTTTTCCTCAGGGAGGGACTGATCCTTCTTCTTTGATATTTAAAAACAAGCCACCATAAATGTAACTAAAAATGCAGATTCTAGTCAAATCAGGCATTTATGGTGTAAGGAGATATTATTAAATGACTCAGGTAATTTGGGTTGTGGTCAACACCTATATATAACATTGTGGTACCTGTTGGGAAAGTTAGTCCCAACAAGGAAGAAAGGGTTAAAGTCTTCAGATGAGGTCCAGCCAGTCTGTGTCCAGAATTCTAAGTGTCTTGGGTTTTCCCCCCTGTGCCCAGAGTTTACACTAGGTGGCATGCAAGGAAAGCTAAACAAATTCAGAAAGTCGACTCTGGGGAAGCAGTTCTTTGGTACTTGCCACGATCGGAGGGTTCAGCTTTGGAGTCAGTGTTTGATTTGTGGTTGTTTTTTCCCCCAGGATGAAGTGTCCTCTTGTTGGTACAAATAAAAGATTTCTAATTAACACAATTAAGAACACGCTGCCCTCCCAGAAAGAGCAAGACCACGAACAAAAAGAGGATAGTGAGGAACCTGCGAAAAGCCAGGACCAGAAGGAGGAAAGCCGGCAGAAGCACAGAACCCACCCATACAAGCACAGGGTCCACGCTCGGGGCCCTGCCCGTCATTCTCCGCCGGGGAAGCGGCGCAGCCCGGAGAAGTCCCAGAAGCGATCCAGCAAGCGGTGAGGCAGGGACGCAGGGTGAGCGCGACCGTCCCAGCACCCGGGCCTGGGCTGGTGCAGAGACGGGGCTGAGGACGGGCCCGCTGCTGGCAGCGCAAACACCCAAGAGGGATTTTCCAGCAGGGCAGCTGTCGTGACAGCGGAAGATCACCTGAGGCTCCGAGGAAAGAGTTCAAAGGGAACGCTCTGAAGACGCCTTGGCAAGTTTAAGCTGCTTCAGCGGTGTAGTATACATACGTATTGATTTTATTCTGTCTTGTTTGGAAGTTGGTTTCAAAATAAATCTTAAAAGTTTTCAGAGATTATTAAAACTAGTTCCACTTATTTTTTGGTGTGCTGCCCTCGTGATCCTTTCTCAAACTTTCTCAAAAAATTAAACACTTGTAAATCCTATACTTTACTTTTTTGGGTGACAAATTTAAGTTTTAGAAATCTGGCCAGTAACCGTATTTATGAAAAGGGCTAGAAATTGACCACGAAACTCTGATAGCACCGCACCTGTGGTCCTTTAAGTAAACAATGTAGGAAAATCTCCAAATCCTCTTGAATTCATGCTCCCTGTCAATAACCAGAGGTTCAAAAACTGTCTCTGTGGTTTCCGTGTGCACTCTCAAACTCATTCCTGAGACAGAGCAGCTTTTCTACATTTAATTTTGGGGGGGAATGTGTACGTTTTAAGTGGTGCTTTTAAAAGAACCTTCAAAAGTTAAAGTGAACATGATTTTCGTGCTATGTCTTATTTAGCTAAAGACGTACGATGCCACTCTCAGTATAGTTGTTTCAGAAATCTGAATTTTCAATAAAAGTGTGTTTACCATGCCTTTTTTCGTTTTTTCAATATCGGCGTGGCTCTCTTCTAACATACAATTATAAACCTTTCAAACCTGTATTCTTCCTTGCATTCTCAGGAAAATGTCACCAAGCACCCTCTTCCCCCATCCACAAAAGGAAGAAGAATCTCTCTGTCCATACCCCACCCCCAATCTTCCAAAGCATCTGAGCTTATGCCTGGCCGCTCCCGGATAATCACTCAACGCAGCCCCACTCCCTGCTTCCTGGCAGCCGAGAAAAAACCCTTTCTAAGCACTAGAAAGGAGCACATCCGCAAAGCTAGCTTTGGGGTGCTGGACGGACGCGTACCGCTCCCCCCGCCGAGCTGCTGTGCCACACCTGCTCAGTCTGCTTGGAGCCGAAAGCTCAGGGGCACAAGCCCAGAGCCTGCCCGCTCTGCGCACCCTTCTCCCCCAGACCCCGGCCTCACCCCATGACTTGGTACAAACACCCTTTCCTTTCAGACATTCCAGAGGAGTCATCTGGCTCATGTGACTGTAATCCAAACCAGTGACGCATTCGCCTGTATCACTTGTGCTAAAATTCGAAATGTTTTGTATTTAAATATCTATTGGAAACAGCCCAGAGTTGTGGTTTTAAACATTCTTGTTCTAATTAAGTAAAATAAGACTGGACTGTATCATCTGTCTCTGTGCTCTGTGTTTAGAGCACACTGGCAAGCTCATTATTCCTAAAAGAGGGGGATGATTATAACGAGCACATTCTTTCACTCAGAAGTAAAGGAAGCGCCTTGGCCTTATCACACGTACCTTTCTCAGACAGTCGTGGTAAAGGACAAGTGTTCCACAAAACCATTTTCCCTTTAAGATCCACTGTCCCACTTGTGAAATTTTTCTTAGAATCTTTAAAACTTTCATCACAAGCAGCCATGGTTTCCTGTGTTTAAATGTCAAAAGCAAATCATTCCTCTGTGTTCCATATGTATACAGTGGATATCAGGGAGAGGCTGGTCCTGAGACGCAAACCCAGCCACCTCCTGCGTCTGCGGGGGACACACGGGCACGGCAGCACCGTACTAAGAGATCATCCAGCCCAGGACGCAAGGTGGAGGGGATTGAATCTCAGCCCCCCTCTGCCATTGGCTCACTGGGGGGCCTCCTCTGGGCCACTTCTCTGCACGGCATCATCCTCATCTGCAAACTAGGATGTTTGCACTGGGACTTCCCAGCTGGTCCAGTGGTTAGGACCCCACTTCCACTGCAGGGGACCCAGGTTCGATCCCTGGTCGGGGAACTAAGATTCCACATGCCACACGGTACGGCCAAAAATAAAAAAGTAAATAAATAAAATAAGGTGTTTGCGCTGAGTCTCTGGTTTTGAAACAAGTAGAGACAGAAGT
Organism: Stenella coeruleoalba; assembly: GCF_951394435.1. NCBI lineage: Eukaryota > Metazoa > Chordata > Mammalia > Artiodactyla > Delphinidae > Stenella > Stenella coeruleoalba. Next base: position 5,095,345 of record NC_137164.1, read on the forward strand.
GCATGTCTGGCCCTAAGCTTAGGAACTGCATTGCCTGCTTCCACTAGAAAGCGGCAGGAGTTACACCTAAGTGCGAGCCAGCACAATTCGTTTACTGTTTTACCTCATTTTAGAAAACATCATCGCCAAGAAAGTAAATGAGAAGCCACGGTCTCTGCCATGTCCCGTCACCTGCTGGTGGCCAGTCTTTCTGAACAGCGCATACGTGGAGGGAGAGGGAGCCAGGGTGGGTAGTTTTCCCGAGAGCAGGCTACGTACTGAGGACGTCTCCTCCGGCCTGATTCTGGAAGGTGGCCGTGGAGTTTTTAATTTCTCTGTGATTTTTTTGGGGGGTGGGGGGCGAGGGGTGGATAGATTTGCCTCAGATCTACTAGGTGGAATTTACCATTCTGTCATTGATTATCGATGTGACTTAACGTGGCATTTACATGTTTATATTATTACATCATATCTGTCACTGCTAGAAGTCTTGCCACTGTCTTTGGATCATAAAGAATATCTGGTAGGTAATCAGTGCTTGTTGAATAGACATTACCTGAGGTGAACCTCAGATAAAGTGAAGCCTAGCCACTTTCCTAAGGAGCATTAAACCCACAAGGTATCGCAGGCTATACGGGAACCCGCGTGGACAACAACATTCATTGTCTGTCACCTATGGGCAAACATTGTGGGGCCCTTTTTCCCCAGCTTGCTGAGATATCCAGTATTTGATATATAACACTGTACACTTAAGGTATACAATATGATGATTTGATAGAAGTACATATTGCAAAGTGATTATCACAATAAGGTTGGTTAACACAGTCATTACCTGAGTTACCATTTTGTGTGTGCGCTGTGAGAAAGTTAAGATACGCCTTTTTTTTTTTTTTGTGGTACGCGGGCCTCTCACTGCTGTGGCCTCTCCCGCCGCGGAGCACAGGCTCCGGACGCGCAGGCTCAGCGGCCATGGCTCACGGGCCCAGCCGCTCCGCGGCACACGGGATCCTCCCGGACCGGGGCATGAACCCGCGCCCCCCGCATCGGCAGGCGGACTCTCAACCACTGTACCACCAGGGAAGCCCAAGATACGCCTTTTAAAACCCCGTGTCCACGTGGTTATCTTACAACCCTATGAAGAAGATGCCATCACTCCCATTACAAATAAGGAAACCGAGGAGAGGTTTAAAGTTTGCCCAAGGTCATGGAAGTGGCAGAAATCCTATTGGAAGCCAGGACTGTCTGAATCAAAAACCTATATTCTTTCTTCTACCTTATGCTGAACTTGATCCAAACTCAGCTCCCTCAAAACACAGGACTGGGATGTCTCAACGCACTTATGTCCCAAGGATTGCCAGTTTAAGAGCCTAAAGAATTTTTATAACCAATGCATTTCACTGGTTAAAATTTACTCCCGAGGGGATCTGAATGCAGAAGCCCTGTGGCAGGGAACATTTGCCCTGGAGGCGCATCTCTGTGGGCCAGTTTAGACAGCCGTCTAAATCCAAGAGAAAAACTCTTACCCTTCCGTGCTTCCGCGGTTAAACAGCAGCCCACAGACTATAACGAGGGGACACTAAACTCTCCATGTGAAGCACATATTTTAGGTTACTTCACATTTAACCTCGTCTTTTTTCCACCCACAATAGCAAGGTTTGGGAGTTAAAAAGTCTTAGAGGGGCTTTCCTGGTGGCGCAGTGGTTAAGAATCCACCTGCCAATGCAGGGGACACGGGTTCAAGCCCCGGTCCGGGAAGATCCCACATGCCGGGGAGCAACTAAGCCCGTGCGCCACAACTACTGAGTCTGCGCTCTAGAGCCTGAGAGCCACAACTACTGAGCCCGCGTGCCACAACTACTGAAGCCCGTGAGCCTAGAGCCCATGCTCTGCAACAAGAGAAGCCACCGCAATGAGAAGCCCACGCACTGCAATGAAGAGTAGCCCCCGCTCACCACAACTACAGAAAGCCTGCGTGCAGCAACGAAGACCCAACGCAGCCAAAATTAAATTTTAAAAAAAGTCTTAGAGTCAAGGTCTCTGTGGTACTATAAACAACATCCTATGGTCCAAGGAAAGTACACTACCTCTGCCTCTACCTTAGGCCCTGGAAAGGCATGTCTACAGATCATAGATTGAGCCCTGCCACGTGGCTCATCCGAGTATAGAGAATGAGAAGGACAGTCTGCCGAATGGAAACTCTTGTTCTCAGCATGGAAAACAACGCCAAGAAGCAGGCGCTCACGCACAGGAACACATTTTAAAAAGTAAGTTAATTAATTAATGTACATTAAACAGGCACGACAACATAGCAAGTAGAATTCAGAGGGATTTTGTAAATAAATCATTTTTATTTGGGTTGCCATGCCATAAATCTCAGTAGAAGGCCCTGGGCATTATGAAAAGGCCCAATAATAAACATAGATTTAAGAGCATTATTAATAGTTGACTACATGAGCAATTTCTCCCATCTATCTAGCCCTGTATTTTCACCGCTGGCTTATATAACTTATAAAAATTTCCTAAGTGAGACATAAACTCCAGATAGAACATATTTTATAAAATACTGGAGGAAGATGTTTCTCCACCAGGCAAACGTACAGCCTGCCCACGGTGCTGGTCCCCTGTCTCTCCCAAATTGTTTCTTCTCATTAATTCCTCAGGCATAGTCCTCTCAAAATGAACTAGTATACACTGTCCAATTATGAACCTCTATTTACTCCAAATTATAGATCCATCAGTCGGATGGGTAGTCTTTCAAAGTTCAATGTCAGTTTACAAAGGAAAAACAGCAAGACTGGTTTTCAATCCTACAGGGTTTTTTAAAATATTTATCTATCTATCTATCTATCTATCTATCTATCTATCTATCTATCTATCTTACCTACCTACCTACCTACCTACCTACCCACCCTGGGTCTTAGTTGCCCCACACAGGATCTTCGATGCTGCGAGCAGAATCTTCGTTGCAACATGCAGGATCTTTTTTTTAGTTGCGGCATGCGGGATATTTAGTTGCAGCATGTGGGATATTTAGTTGCAGCATGTGGGATCTAGTTCCCCAACCAGGGATCGAACCCGGGCCCCCCTGCATTGGGAGCCCAGAGTCTTAACCACTGGACACCAGGGAAGTCACGATCCTATAGGCTTTTTTCTAAAAAAATTTATTTATTTATTTAGTTTTTGGCCGCGTTGGGTCTTTGTTGCTACGTGCGGCTTTCTCGAGTTGCAGCGAGCGGGGGCTGCTCTTCGTTGTGGTGCACGGGCTTCTCATTGCGGTGGCTTCTCTTGTTGTGGACCACGGGCTCCAGGCACACAGGCTCAGTAGTTGTGGCTCTCGGGCTCTAGAGCGCAGGCTCAGTAGTTGTGGTGCACGGGCTTAGTTGCTCCGCGGCATGTGGGGTCTTCCCGGACCAGGGCTCGAACCCGTGTCCCCTGCATTGGTAGGCGGATTCTTAACCACTGCACCACCAGGGGAGTCTCAGGTTTTTAATCCTATGTCCTACATAAAAAACAAAGCATCACTCACTCACTCACTCATTCAGTAAACACTTAGGGAACCAAGCACATATGACAAGCACATGCTGGGCCCAGACTGGAGCAGTTTAACTCCTGTCTTCAGACTCTGCTGAGCCATGTTCATGTCTTCCAAATTCAAAGCTGTGGAGTATTTGTGCAGCAAGAGATTTACTTCTCAAAAATAGCTTGGCCATGCCTGTATTTCAGTCTCCTATATGAGAAGCATTGGTGGTTGTTCATCAGCACAAAACAGCACAGACGCTTTCATCTTCATTTTTTAGGAAGTTTTCCATTTTGTTAAGTTCTAAAAATATGTATATATATAATGAATCTTAAAAATATGTATGTGTTTCAAAATTATAAACATTTATATATATATAATCAGTGCATGTAAGACTGTTAGAAACACACTAGGAACACAATAAAATTTTGGCAAAAGATGAAACAGTCACAGAAAATACATACATCCAATGAATATACAAAAAAAATCATCTAAAAAACAAAAATGTAAATTAAAATGATTTTTTTCACCTTTTAAATTAGCAGGGTTTTTTTTTAAGTAACTCTGCTGACAAGTATGGTGATACAAATACTCTCAGAAAACAATTAGCAAATTAGAGAAATGCAAATCAAAACTACAATGAGGGCTTCCCTGGTGGCGCAGTGGTTGAGAGTCCGCCTGCCGATGCAGGGGACACGGGTTCGTGCCCCGGTCCGGGAGGATCCCACATGCCGCGGGGCGGCTGGGCCCGTGAGCCATGGCCGCTGAGCCTGCGCGTCCGGAGCCTGTGCTCCACAACGGGAGAGGCCACAACAGTGAGAGGCCCGCGTACCGCAAAAAAAAAAAAAAAAAAATGAAAAACAGAGTTGTCCTATGATCCAGCAATCCCACTCCTGGGCGTACATCCAGACAAAACTATAATTTGAAAAGACACATGCACCCCTATGTTCATAGCAGCACTATTCACAACAACCAAGACATGGAAACAACCTAAATGTCCTTTGACAGATGAATGGATAAAGCAGTTGTGGTACATATATACAATGGAATACTACTCAGCCATAAAAAAGAATGAAATAATGCCATTTGCAGCAATATGGAGTTGATCATACTAAATGAATTAAGTCAGATAGAGAAAGACAAATACCATATGATATCACTTCTATGTGTAATCTAACATATGACACAAATGAACTTATCTACGAAACAGACTCACAGACATGGAGAACAGACTTGGTGGTTGCCAAGGGGGAGGGGAGGTGGGGGAGGGATGGATTGGGAGTTAGGGATTAGCAGATTCAAATTAATATATAGAGAATGGATAAACAACAAGGTCATACTGTATAGCACAGGGAGCTATATTCAGTATCCTGTGATAAACCACAATGGAAAAGAATATGAAAAAGAATATATATATAACTAAATACCCTGCTGTACAGCAGAAATTAACACAACACTGTAAATCACCTATACTTCAATAAAATAAATTAATAATAAAAACAATTGGCAAATATTAGAGAAATGCAAATCAAAACTACAATGAGGTATCACTGGTCAGAATGGCCATCATCAAAAAGTCTACAAATAATAAATGCTGGAGAGGGTGTGGAGAATAGGGAACCCTCCTACGCTGTTGGTGGGAATGTAAATTGGTGCAGCCGCAGTATGGAGGTTCCTTTAAAAACTAAAAATAGATTTACCATATGATCTAGCAATCCCACTCCTGGGCATATATCTGAAAAGATGAAAACTCTAATTTGAAAAGATACATGCACCCCCAAATTGGGGTGGTCACATGAGCCAGGCTGTGACAGTCAAACAGACTACTTCAACTCAGAAGCCAAAAAAAGATTCATCCAAGCAGGGGACCTGACCAAAGAAGGTGCAGACTAGGCTAATAGATTCTGAACAGAAACCTACAGAGAGAGGGCAGGTGGAGCTGAAGTCATTGGATGGTCCCGTGTTCCTGCTTCCAAGCTCCCCAAAGAACCCTCATCCCGTCTTTCCCAAAGTCTGGCTCTGAAGCTGTTTGCCACTGTCCTTCCAATAAATTCCCTTTGTGCTTTAATTCACTGTGTAAGTTTCTACTGCTTGCAACCAAAGAACCTTAGCTAATACAACTATGCAAGTGTTAAAATAAAAGAATAAGAAGCTCCTAGATAAAGTGAAAAATACAGAATGGTGTGTAGTATGTTATGGTTTGTATAAGAAAATGGAACATTATTACATAGGCATAGATATCTCTGGACATGACCATACTCAAGAAACTGTAAGCAGAGTGGGGGGACTGGAGTAAAAGGCAGGCCTCCTTTTCTACTGTACCTTTTTGAAATTCAAACCATGTACATTGTTTTGAAAATTATTTTAAATAAAGGAATTAAGTAGATATAGATGCATCATTATGGAAATGATAAAATGTTATGTGAAAAACGCAAGCTGCAGCACTTTAAGCAAAATATGATCCCATTTGTGTGTTATTCTTGAGAGAGAGAGACTGTGTGTGTGTGTGTGTGTGTGTGTGTGTGTGTGTGTGCATGTGCGTGTGTGTGTGTGTTCGTTTATGTACCTAGAAAACCATCTGGATCTATACCTATCAAACTGACAGCAGTAAACGTCATATTCAATGGAGAAAAATGGAAACCTTTTCCTCTAAGATCAGGAACAAGACAAGAATGCCCACTATCACCATTCTTATTCAATATAGTACTTGAAGTCCTAGCTAGAGCAATTAAGCAAGACAAAGAAATAAAATGAAACCAAATCGGAAAGGGAGAAGTAAAACTGTTGCTATTTGCAAATGATATTATTCTGTATATAGAAAATCCCAAAGGCTCAACCAAAGAACTGTTGGAACTAATAAAAAATTTTGGAGAAGCTGTAGGATACAGAGACAACATACAGAAATTAGAGTGTATTTCTATACACTCAGGATGAAACATCTGAAAAAGAAAAAAAGAAAACTATCCCATTTACAGTAGCATGAAAAATAATAAAATACTTAAGAATAAATTTAATCAAGGAAGTGAAAGATCTGTACATTAAAAACTACAAGATGTCGGTGAAAGAAATTGAAGAAAACAAATGGAAAGACATCCTGTGTTTATGGATATTGTTATGGAGTTGATATTGTTAAAATGTCCATACTAACCTTAGCCATCTATGGGTTCAATACCATCAAAATACCAATGGAATTCTTTACAGAAATAGGAATAAAAAATCCTAAAATTTGTATGGAACCACAAAAAACCCTGAATAGCAAAGGAGTCCTAAGGGAAAAGAACAAAGCTATAGGTATCACACCTCCTGGTTTCAAACTATACTGTAAAGCTACAGTAATCAAAACAGTATGGTAGTGACACAAAATAAACACATAGATCAATGGAACAGAATAGAGAGCCTAGAATTGAACCCCTGCTCATAGCCAACTAATATTTGACAAGGGAGCCAAGAGGGGAAAGGAGAGTCTCTTCAACAAATGGTGTTGGAAAAACTGGATAGACATATGCAGAGCAATGAAACTGGACCCTTACCACGCACAAAAATGAACTTGAACTGGATCAAAGACCATAAGACCATAAGACATAAGACCTGATATTATAAAACTCTTACATGAAAAGATGCTCAACATCACTAAGCATCAGGGAAATGCAAATCCAAACTACAATGAAATATTACTTCACACCTGTAAGAATGGCTATCATCAAGAATACAAGAGATGGGCTACCCTCGTGGTGCAGTGATTAAGAATCCACCTGCCAATGCAGGGGACACGGGTTCGAGCCCTGGTCTGGGAAGATCCCACATGCCGCGGAGCAACTAAGCCCGTGTGCCACAACTACTGAGCCTGTGCTCTAGAGTCCATGAGCCACAACTACTGAGCCCACATGCCACAACTACTGAAGCCCGCATGCGTAGAGCCAGTGCTCCTCAACAAGAGAAGCCACCACAATGAGAAGCCCATGCACCGCAATGAAGAGTGGTCCCCGCTCGCCGCAACTAGAGAAAGCCCGCTCACAGCAACGAAGACCCAATGCAGCAATAAATAAATAAATAGATAGATAGATAGATAGATAGAATACAAGAGACAACAGATGCTGGTTTCCAAGCAATTTACCTGCACTCTAGAACAAAGTTTAAGAATGATTACAGGACTACAAAATAAATAGCCCCACCAGGCAAAATTCACAATGTCTGGTACCCAATCAAAAATTAGCAGACATGCAAAGAAGCATAAAAGTATAAGCCATCATTAGGAGAAAAATAAATCACCAGAAAATGATTCAGAGATTCTATCAGAGATGACAGAATAGCTAAAGACAATAAATATTATTTCATATGTTTATGAAGCTAGAGAAAAGATCGAACATGTTAAGCAGAGGCATAGAAGATACAAAAAAGACCCAAACCAAGTAGAGATGGAACTATAATGTCTGAGATGAAAAATATATCAGATGAGATTAGTGGCAGATTAGACACTGTAAAAGAAAATATTAATAAACTTAAGACATAGCAACAGAAACTGTTCAAAATGAACTACGACAGGAAATATGGTTTTTTAAAAAAGGAACAAAGCATCATTGAGCTCTGAGACAAATTCAAGTACCAAATATACTTGTAATCGGAATTCTCGAAGACAGTGATGGATAGAGAAAAATATTTGTAGAAATAATGACCATAAGTTCTCCAGATGTAATGGAAAGTATAAATGCATGGACGTAAGAAACTCAATGAGTTTCAAACGTTAAAAAAAATGAAGAAAACCACACTAAAGCACATCAAAATCACATGGCTTTAAACAGACAGAGAAACTGTATTAAAGGCAGCCAAAGAAAAGAGACAGTATATTCAGAGAAACAAAGATAAGATTCAAATCAGATCTCAACAACGGAAGCTACAAGACAGTGAAAAAATATATTCAAAATACAGAAAGAAGAAAACAATCATCAGCCTATAATTTTTTACCCAGTTAAAACCTTTCAAAAATGAAAGATCCTTGCCCACATCCTCATCCTCACTGTCAGGGAACCACCCACCACGCCCCCTCCTTGCACACTGGGCTCAGAGACTTTTCCTGGAGGAAGAAGCAGGACATAACATAGATACCTCCTAATCTCTTCCCAAAGAACCTGACTTTGTTTGCAACAGAACATGGAGAAGTTCAAGCCTAATCATGCACTCAAAAACAGTGGAGACTGTGATGAAAGATAATTGAGAGGATACTGGTAGATTTGTTGAAAAAGATACAGGCTAAATTGAAGACTGCTAGTTTGCAGGAGAGAATTGGGGGGGAGGGGAAGCTGGGAGTAGCTCTCCTAGGATAATAACAAATATCAAACACTAACTAGAAGCTAGAATTTGATTGGTTTAGTCTCTGGAACAATTGATGCCGCAGGGCGTTGTTGAAGACAATAGAGCAATTATCCCACAATTTGTGGCATTTAACAGCAGGGTATGATGGGGGGAAAAGAGAGCTAAAAAGAGCCCTGCCAAAGCACTGCCATCCAAGGTGGCTGTGGGCAAACCCAAGGCTGCACACCCTTGGCTGAAAAGCAACACCAAAGGCTTAACACAGTGTGTGTGTCTGTACCTATGTGTGTATGTGTATGTGTGTGTGTGTAAAATAGACTTCACTGAAATAAAAGCTAGTCACTAAACAAGTAATCAAGCAAATGGTGGTGGTTGGGGGGGGACCAGAACCCAGAATTGCTATTATAAATTATCTAAAATGTCCAATTTCCAACAAAATGTAAGAGACATTCAATGAAACAGGAAAATACGGCTCATACACTGGGGGACAAAAGCAACAGAAATTGCCTGTGAGAGTGACCAGATGTTGGATTAACAGATGAAGACTTCAAAGTAGTTATAAGTATATTCAAAGAACTAGTGGAAACCATGATTTACAAAATAAAGGAAGGTATGCTGACAATGTTACATCAAATAGCTAGTATCAATAAAGAGATCTAAAATTTTTAAAAGAACCAAATAAAAATTCTGGAGTTGAAAAGTATACTTGAAATGAAAAGTTAACTAGAGAACTTCTTGCCCAACTTCTTGCAGAAAAAAGAACTAACAAACTTGAAGATAGGTTGATAGAGATTATGCAATCCAAAGAACAAAGAGAAAAAAAAAGAATGAAGAAAAATGAACAGCGCCTCAGGAAATGTGGAATACCATTAAGTACACCAACATACGTGTAATAGAAGTACCAGAAGAGAAGAGGGGGAAAGAAAAAATATTTAAAGAAATAATGGTTGAAAACATTCCTAATTTATTGAAAACCACTCATCTATACATCCAGGAAGTGCAACAAATTCCACAAAGAGATCCACAAATAGACATATACAGAGCTGAAAGCCAAATACAAGGAGAAAATCTTGAAAGTGACCAAAAAAAAAAAAAACTCACCACTTGTAAGAAATCCAATAAGATTAGCAATTTACTTCTTATCAGAAATAGCGGAGGCCAGAAAGCAGTGGGATAACATATTCAAAGTGCAAAGAAAAAAAAAAAAACTGTCAATCAAGAATCTGATATCCAGCAAAGCTATCTTTAAAAAATGAAGACAAAACAAAGACATTATCGGATTAAAAAAATGAGAGAGTTTGTTCCCAGCACACACACCTTAATTTTTTCAGGCTAAAAGAAGTGACCCCAGAGGGTAATTTGAATTCACATGAAAAAACCAAGAGCACTGGTGAAGGCAACGATGTAATTATAAAATACAGTAAAAATACATCTTTATTCTCCTTTTTCCTCTTAAATTATTTGAAAAGCAAGTGTATAAAACCGTATGTATACAGTGATTGTTGGTCTTGTAACATATAGAAACGTAATGATTTTGCCAGTAACAGTGTAGAGGAGGTGAGTGGGCACAAAGCTATATGGACCTAAAACAACTCCAGATAGTAACCTGAATTCTTAAGAACAAATCACAAGAACCTAAAATGACATGAACGAAGGTTAATATAACAAAAGCTATAAATATATTCTTAGTTGACACCAGTGCCACTTACTCAGATCTGATCACCAGATCAGGCAAAGTGGGTCCCAAGAGTTGTAAAATTATGGGGGTATCAGGGAAGGCCCAAGAACGGGCATTCTTAGAGCCACTAGAATGTAAATTGGACCAACACACGCTCACCCATGCCTTCCAGTATGTCCCCGAATGTCCTGTACCCCTGCTGGGAAGAGATATCTAACATAAATTGGGGGCTGCTGTCCACCTAACAGGAGACAAACTGGAGGTTGGTGTCCCTGTAGACAAAGGGCACAAGAGGATGATGTTAATGGCTGAGGACAAACCTCCCTGGACAGAGTAAATCCTGAGGTCTGGGCCCAGGGACGGGTGGGACGAACTGTAGGAGCCAGTCCCGTGACAGTGCATCTAAAACCCGGACATACGTGGCCCAATAGAAAACAGTACCCTCTCCATCAGGAGGCCTTGTTGGGCATTGCCCCTGTGATACAGGACCTAACTGACCAGGGCATTATTAGTTGATCCAGTCAGCCTGTAATACCCCACTCTCCCCATAAAGAAACCCAGTGGGGAATACCGGATGGTACAGGACCTCAGGGCAGTACTGAAGCCACTGAGGATACACATCCAGTGGTCCCTAAACCCTACACCCTGCTGGCTACTCTATGTCCACCAGGACCTAAAATTCTGTATTAGATTTAAAAGACACCTTCTTCTTCCATTAGCCCCAAAGCCACAAGGAATTTTTGCTTTTGAGTGGCAGGACCCAAACACGCAATAAGAACAATACTTCTGGACAGTCCTGCCCCAAGAATTCAAAAATTCCCCCATCATCTTTGGGGAAATAGCTAAAGGCCCAAAAGATCACATCTGGAGGAGGGAACCCACCATTCCGATCACCAGGCCTACTAAGGAGGCCTCTGAAATAATACTGTAACCACCACCTAGCCAATAAAGGGTATAAAGTGTCCAAGCAAAGGGCTCAAATTTCACAAGCTAGAGTCACTACCTGGGCTTCATTCTCACAGAAGGTCAGGGAAGCCTACCCCAGGAAAGGGAAGAAGCATTTGCAGCCTCGCCCCTCCTAGAACCAGAGGACAGCTTAGGGGTTTCCCAGGGGTGGCTGGGATCCCTAGCCACAGTCTAATAGCTGGGCCCCTACATGAAATGTTCAAAGGGAAGGATGATGAGCCTTTTGAATGGCATTAAGAATAGGAAGAGGCATTTCAAGAATTACAAAAGCAATTACTTCAGGCCCCTGTCCTGACCCTCCCAGATTTAGCTACTTCCACAGAGATCTAGGAAGCCACGAAGGGCTAGTTAATGAACAAGGGTAGCACTTCTTTCCCCAACTGCAGCTTGTCAAGCCATTAGGGAGGCTCATCAAAGAACTCACTACAGGAGGGAAGCCCTATATAATTGGTTAGTTGGGGTCATGGTAACTCCTGGCATGAAAAGTATAATCAGTTGGATAGTTGAGACGGGCCCCATCTGCACAATGAACAACCCTAACACCTGATCCCCCCAACCAAAGCCCCCAGATAAGGACCATTCAGACCAGAGGGACATATCCTGGAGAAGATGGGCACATTGATTTCACCGTCATGCCGAGGGCAGCTGGCAACTTCAGGTGTCCCTTGGTGCTAGTAAACATATTTTCTGGGTTAGACAGAAGCATTCCCTGCCAGAACTGAAAAGAAAGAATCCCCAGGTCTGGGCTCCCAGGATTCGTACAATGCGATAATGTCTCGAGTGCCCCGGGCGTAAGATGGACCCTGCGTGCAGCCTGGAGACCCCAATCGACGGAGAAAATAGATCCAATCAGACCTTCAAACGGGCCTTAGCCAAGCTATGTCAGGGAACTCCAACTGCCCCGCACCACATGCGGTTGGCCCCGAGGGATAAGTTAAGTGCCCTTGAATTCCTGTATGGTAGACCATTCCCCAAGCTGAAGAGAAGGGACCCCTTAGCCCCCCTAAAATGCAACAGCCCGTGTGTGCCCTCCAGGCAGGAGAAACCGAGAAAGCTCTCGCGGAATATGGGGACCAGGTGCTGCCTGCGCCCACTGACCCGGCCCCCAACCCCTTCCAGCCAGGAGCCTGAGTACATCTAAAAACCTGGAAAACCGGCAGCCTGCAAGCCCAGCTCACCCCTAAGTGGAAAGGACCCTGTTGGTGACCCTCACCACCTGCTCTGCCCAGAAGTAGCAGGGGTCACTCCGTGGGGACACCGCACTTGAGGAAAGAGGCCCCCGAGACCCAACCTCTGGAGAGAAAACCTGGGGCCACAGCCCCCTTGACTACTTGTGCGAACCACTCTCTGACCTGCAGTTTCTTTCCTGAAAAACAACCGAAGTTCGACCACGTACACGCAGGCCCGGCAGTGAGCCTCTGCATCGGGGCCAAAGACCTGCAGCCCTGCCTTGTCAGGAAAATTTCACAGGTGACCATTATTCTCTTGCTGACATCTGGGCACGTATCTTAAACTCTCCGGGGTCCTTTGTCTCCAAGAGGTTAGACAAATGGGGATCGCTCAGGGAGATGGTCAGGGCCGAAGCCTGGGGCCACCAAACAGACCTCACGGTGGCTGCAGGACAACAATGCCCACACTCAGCAGGAAGCAGTTACAGAAGATGGACCCGAGACCCTCAGTGCCCTCAACAATGAGGAGCAGGACAAAAGGCAGAGGAGGGTTTGTCACCAGCAAAGCCCATTCACAACTCCCGGAAAATAAAAATAGAATCTGGGTAATAAAATAAAGTCTAACCTTTTTTTTCTTTTCCTTTGTGCTGCGTCTAGTTGCATCGACTCACATGCGGAGGCCTCGCACCAGGCACTTCAGACCGGAGTTCCTCCAGCGGAAGGGCTGCAGGACGCTCAGTTCAGGGACCATGTGCAGAGACGCCGCGCTGGCTCTGGATCGGGGGCGTGAGCGGCTGCGCTGCGCCTGCGCTGGACAACCCCGCCCCCTCCCTACTGCGAGAACCCTATAAAGCAGCCCCGCCCACAGCCTATCAGGAGAGCGTGTGCTCTAGAGCGGGAGCTTGCCCTTCTCCATTCTTTAATCAGGGAATAAAGCTTTCCTTTGCTTCTGAACCCAACTCAGTCTCATTCTATCGGCACAGTGACACCAGGCAGGAGGACCCTTGCTGGGGCCCGACTTGAAAGGGTCGGTAACGCTTGGACTTCTATTCCTACCTGGCAGTAGTGAGGAAGCCCCCTCCTTCCAGTTCGGGGGTCGTATGAGATGAAGACAGCTAACACAGAAGACTTAAATAACTACGAAAACCTCTTAATAGAATACCACAAATTTCCAGGTTGCAATAATAAATTGCTCATTATATCAAGAAGCAGGAAGATCTCAAACTGAATGAAAAAGACAACCCACAGGTATCAACATCGAGATAACACAGGCGTTAGAATTCTTACAAAGACTGAAAGCAAACACAAAAATGTCTCAAAAATTCTAAGCACTCTCAAAACGAATAAAAAAATAGAGCATCTCAGCAAAGAAATAGAAGGTCTAAATAAGAACCAAATAGAAATGACAATAACCAAATTAAAGAAACTCAAGGACTCCACAGAGTGGAGGAGCCAGATGAAGGAATCGGTGAGCTGGAAGATAGAACAATACCAATTACCCAAACTGAACAACAGGGAGAATTCTGAGGTAAAGAATTGAATCACCAACATATTGCTGGTGGGAATGAAAAATGATCTGGCATTAAAAAAAAAAAAAACCACATGCAGCTACCATATAACCCAGTGATTGCACTTCTAGGCATTATCCCAGAGAAAGGAACACTTATGTTCTCATAAAAACCTGTACAAAAATATTTATAGCAGCTTTATTCATAATAACCAACAACAGGACCCGATGTCCTTCAGTGAGTGAGGGTTAAACAAAATGGGGTCCATCCACACCACGTGACACTGCCCAGCAGTGAAAAGGAACAAGCTACAGACACACACACAACCACCTGGTTGAACCTCCCGGGAATTATGCTGAATGGAAAATCCAGTCCTACAAGGTTGCATATTATATTATTCCACTTACATAACATTCTTGAAATGACAGAAATGGAGAACAGATTAGTGGCTGCCAGAGACTTTAAGGAAAGAGTGAGAATGAAAAGGATAAAAGAGCGGCATGAGATATCGCTGTGGTGATGGAAATGTTCCGTGTCTTCACTGTATCAATGCCAATGTCCTAGTGGTGATATTGTCCTAGAGTTCTGCAAGATGTTACCATTGGGAGAAACTGGGTAAAGGGGACATGCAACCTCTCTGTACGATATCTTACAACTGCATATGAATCTATAATTACCCCAAAATGAAAATTTTAAATCCATTTGGAAAAAAAGACAAATCACAGACTAGGAGAGGTGATTTGAAACAAAACCAAGAAAGGATTTGTTTTCAGAATTTATAAGGAATATGTAAAAATCAATAAGAAAAAGACATAAGTGGTAAAAAAAAAAGAAAAATGAAGACAACTGTTTAAGTGTAATGTGGAAATAAATATGGCATAATGTTAAAGTTTGATGAAGCTGGTGGTGGGTCTGTGGGTCTGGCCCATTTCCTCTGTTTGCAATATTCTATGTGTGATATAAATGACAATAGGTCACCACTTCTTTATGACTTGTTTCAGAGCAGTCGCAGAGGAGGGATGCTTGAAATATCTCAAAAGAGTGGTGCAGTACAAAGTTCTCCAATTTCTGTTGATGGAAATTTTGGTAAACTGATCTTCTTGCTAAGATGTCGAGTCCTTTGGGTCCTGGAAAAAGCTGAAAAGATCTCTGATCCACTTGTCCCTTTCCAGGAACCAGAGGACTTTTTCAGTGAAAAGGATGCCACATATTCTTTATTTTATCACATATACTCTAACTTTTATTTTCTGTAAATGAATAATACCTCAAATAACCAATCACTTCCATAATTAACCCTTTTCAAGCACCTCCTAAGTTTTATTTTCATCGTAATAATCTTGTAACTTTCAATAAAAACACTTATATTTTTCCTTGAATAGTGATGTATAAGTTTCCTTGAGGATAAATAGGTATACATCTGTATCACTGAAATAAAAAGGAATATGTACTAATATTATTACCAAAATAATACTCTTCAGAAAAATCTTATTGAGGTTTTTACCTTTTGCTTAATGCTTTTCCCCCCTTCCGTGAAGAAAAATCACAATTCGACAGTGAATTTAAAAACTGATGAGCACCATTCCCACGCTGCACTTTTATATACCTGCATAAAAATAAGTCTTCAGAGTTACTTACAATTTTATTGCAAACTTGTACAAAAAGGCAAGCATTCAAACTACTTATCTTTTGACTTATAATATTAGTATGATGTGCCTAAATGTAGCTTCCTTTATATATTTATTGTTTGGGGTACGCCGAACCTCCCATGACTATGAATTTATATATTTCCACAGATTTGGTAAGTTTTTTCCCATCGTTTCTTCAAATATTTCTCGTGCTTCATTCTCTATGTTCTCTCCTTTGGAGATTCCAGGTCCACGTATGTCAGACTTTTTTTGTATTGGGCCGTAGTCTCTGAAGTTCTGATAACATTTGTTTTGAGGGGGGAGGGGTTCCTTTTCAGATCGAATGATGTTTTTGTTGCTGTGGTTCACTCTTCAGAGCCTTTACATAGTTGATATTTTTAGCTTTATTGAGATATCACTGATACATGGTAAACTGCATATGTTTTAAGGTATAATTTGATGTGCTTTGGCATATATTTACACCAGTAAAACTTACAGCCATCATCAAGATAATGAACCTATCTATCATGATCAGAGTATTCTCATGCCCCTTTTAATCCATCATCCTACCCTCTTCCACACCCTCTGTCCACAGGCACCACTGATACCGTTTCTACAGCTATAGATTAATTTGCATTTTCTAGAATAAGGTTGACTATGTATTCTTCCAAACTGAGAAGTACCCAAAACTTGGGGCCTGTCCAGATAGTGTCATCACAGGAAGAATGTCAAGATGATTTCCTCAGCTGCACTGACCTGGAGCTGCCTCTTGACAGCCCAGCATGAGGAACATCTCAGGGAAAAAGGAGAAGACAGCCAACAGGGGATTGGCAAGATGGGAGGGAGAAGTTGGGGGTGGTTTTGTGCAGGACCACCTTAGCTAAGCTGGAGCTGAGTTTCCCAGAATTCCCTCCCTGTATGTTTCCAGGTGAAGGGTGGCTGCGGGAAAACTTGTGCCTGACTTGAAAGGGGGCAGTGAAACAGCATCCTCGAAGCCCAGGCTCGGGGCAAAGGTACAGATGCTGCCACAGCGTCTGCCCGTGGCCGCTGACGTGCCGGCCTCCTTCTCTGCGTGGGGCAGCGGCTGGGCCCACGGCTCCCACAGCTCCTCTGAGCTCCGGACAAGGTCCAGGTGCAGCTCAGTGAGGAGAGGGCCGGCTTCTTCTGTAGGTAGCCCAGGCCCTGCAGGGGAGGGACCAGCGACACAGGTTCCAGTCTGTCTTTGCGGGTTCTGCTTGGTTCTTGCAGGTCTGGTTTGTCATGCTCTGTCCTGTCTCACGTCTGGGTTCTTCCCGGACGGCCAGCCCTGCTGACCTACAGCAAGGTTATGCCCACCACCGGACAACAGAGGCAAGCTTCCCATGGACACTTCACCAGCTCTCACAGCTGTAAAAAGCCCAATGCCCACAAAAGTCCTCTATTATGTATCTCTTGTCACGGCTCTGCTTCCTGAAATGAACCCTGAGCGGTACAGCTTGGCCTGCGGCAATGACCCTGTCTGATTGACAGGGGGAAAAGGCCTTTTTCATTACTTTGGAAAAGAAACATCCAAGAGATTAGCTTACTTTAAAAATTTACAGAGCTCTCAGCAAATCAGTGAATGTTCCTTATTGTTGGAATTTTCTCCCACGAAGTAACTCTTAAGGACCTCAAAATGAAATGTGACACATACTTAATGATAAACATAGCTACTGGATTTCCTTTTAACATTTTGCAAAAATTCTAGACTTTTAAGAAAATAAAGGAAGTCAACCCACAATCAAAGTATAACATTAACCTCAAATTATTTTTATTTAGCTAAATCCTCCCCCCCACCCCCACCCCCGCCCTTTACAAAGCCACTTGCAAAATCCCATTTGACAAGGGATATTATTACAGTTTGTAATGCCCAACGTCAGGGCAGGACTTTTTTTTTTCTCTTTTGTAAAATCGGTTTGAGTTATTTACAATGAACTTAAAAACCATGAACTTGAATGAAAAAGCTTGACAGGTTTGATGTATGATAGACGAAAGTTTCCAAAAAAAAAAAGCCCAGAAAAAAAATTTTTTTTTTCTTTTTGGCCGTGGAATAAAAACATGGGTCTAGCTACTCAGTCTCTTCTAAGAGAGCAGTGAAATAGAGTTGCCCAGCGATTATAAAATTTCTACAGAAAACTAGTTAACAAAAGAGATGTAAATGTTTTTCCATCAATGGAATAATGTAGCAGGAGGGGGGTTGCGTTTTTCCCAACAAACAGAATCGGTTTTTGTGTGTTTGTCTGCAAGCTAGTTACTGATTACGTTGTTTCGTTTATTCTATCCGGGTAGCTCCTAATAATTATTTTTCAGGAGAACCACAAAATAGATAAGGTGCAGGACACTCTTGCAGGAGAGTCTGGATTCTGGCCATCGATGGCCTGACTTACAGGATGTTTCTCAACACACTCCTTCAGGCCTTCCACCGCATTTGCACCCCAGCTCCTTGTTTCCTTAATGCCTTTGCAGGAGTTGTAAGCAGTTTCTCAAACATAATCTTCAGTGGTGTTTACTTTGACCACTGACTGTTGATTCAGAAGGAGCTCCTTTTTCAAAGGAAATCCCTCCACTTTTCCTGTGCCTACAGGCAAGAGAGAATAATTGTCATGGCACCCGGCCCCGTGTGTTTAGAGCTTTGAAATGATCACAAAATTACTTTTCCCCTTTCATTTATTTTCCTCTTAAATCCTGTTTTACAGTAATCATTCAAATGACTTCACTACATGGTCAGCCAGATAATGGCTTTAAGAGGCTGGCTATTTTAAATAGTGGGGACTGAAGAGCCACTTCTCAGTACAAACCTTTTAAAAAGTGTTTGTTTAATGAACAAGAAATGTCTAGAATATGAATGAAAATGTGTCAAAAATACAATCACACTTCTTCTAAAACCCTTTTATGCAAGAAAAATGTAGATTTTAGTCCTTGTTTGTAACTTTCTTGAAGGTTGTATTTGTAAATGTCTCTGCATGAAATAAAGAGGAAACGAACAGGGCAAGATTAGAAAGGAAAACATCTTTTCAAATTATTCGTGACATCTACCTAATGCCTTACTAATTAATATTAAATCATTGACTTTGCAATATAAATATCAAATAAGTTACTTAGCTGGGAGAATCTCTACACCCTGTGTTCTATCCCTTTTGTAAATTCTTTGACTCTATTAAGTTTCTTCTTTGTGATGATGTCATTCTTTGGCTGAGTTTAATATTTAAACTACAGAAGGAATAAAACTTGGCTCACTCTAAATTAAGTTAGACTTTTTCTTCATTTTGATAATTCCTGTTCAAGAGCCCCTCCCTCCCCAAGCAATGACAACAATATCAAACAACAATTGGATGCTGGGTGAGAAGATGCTTCCTAGCTGGGCTTGGGAGAAGATGGGCTCGGGGAACCCTTTAATTGCTGAATTGACTCACAAGTGCTATGATGTCCAAGAGGCTAGTAAAGCTGGATATACTCAAATGTATTCAGGAGGAACTTAAAGAATTGATTAACTTTAGGGGCTTCCCTGGTGGCGCAGTGGTTGGGAGTCCGCCTGCCGCGCCCCCTGGTCCGGGAAGATCCCACGTGCCGCGGGGCTGCTGGGCCAGTGGGCCGTGGCCGCTGGGCCTGTGCGTCTGGAGCCTGTGCTCCCCGACGAGAGGGGCCGCGGCGGTGGGAGACCCGCGTACCGAAAAAAAAAAAAAAAAAGGAATTGATGAACTTTGTCATTTAAAAATTGGGGACTTCCCTGGTGGTCCAGTGGTTAAGAATCCACGCTTCCACTGCAGGGGGCACAGGTTTGATCCCTGGTTGGGGAACTAGGATACCGCATGCTGCATGGTACAGCCAAAAAAAAATTGTATTAAAATTTTTTGGGGGGGATACTGCTTTATTTGGAAAATATCCAGATGTAGGAAGAAGCTAGAATTAGAAAATCACTGTTTGGCAGGAATTGTTTCAGTTAAGGATCATCAGTGGCTGCAAAACTTGATGGGCAAAAGCAACACGAGAAAAAGGATATTTGCATGTTTCAACATATATCCCCCACTGGATATGTATTAATTACAAAGGGGGAAAACAGTTAAATTCCAGTGGAGAAGCCTGGCCTCACTGAAAGCAGCTCTTTTTCCCCTTTCCTGTTTGCCCATTTCTGTTCCCCTCTAAACTTGAAAGAACCTACTTAATTCATTTTCTAGGTAAAAAGAAGTAAGAATGAAGAATTAAGTAGTTAAAGAATGACTAGCTCTCTATCCCCATCAGCCCCCCCTTAGCAATCCTGCGGTCAGATCAAACGGGCAAGATAACATCTGAAGGTAGAGTCAGCCAGCCTGCACACAATGGAGAAGGATCCAGAACCCAACCTCCTGCCTTGATGACTCACTGAGATTCTTCCCTCCTTTTTCCCTTTAAAACCTGTCATGGCTGAGCAGACGCTTTGGAGTTGGTCTCGGAACACGAGTCCACCTTCTCCCCAGATTGCCGCCTTTTCTGATTAAAGCACCTTTCCTTTCTGTTGATACTCGTCTCTCGAATTATTGGATTTTTAGCTGTGAGCAGCTGAACCTGAGTTTGGTAACACCACCACCTGAACCGAAGGTCAAGGTTAACTTTACCAACGAGGGAACAAAACAACACATGTGCCTCCAAGGACATGCAGCAATTCTCCGGTCGTCCTACCACAAGTGTGCAACTGAATCTGATCATGGAGAAACAGCCAAACTGGGGAATGTTCTACAAAATAGCTGGGTGTCACGAAAGACAATGATTGGCTGGGTGGTTCCTGATTAAAGATGACCAAATAGACAAGACGACTAGATGCAATTCCCTGTAGAAATTGTCATCTGCATCTTATAGAGGGACACAAAGCCAGAGAGGTTCGGAGACTGGCCGACAACATCAGTTTATGATGTGACCCAGTGCATGGAATTCAGACAGAGGTGTACGGATCAAAAAGGGCAGAACAAAAATGACTTCTGTCAGAGGCAATTTCGTGTAGTGCAAACCTATGAATTTCATAGAACAAAAGTCATGGACTACTGAATACTGTGTATTTGGCAATACACAGGCTGAGTAGGAAAGTAGAAAGAAAAGATACACACAGGCGAGGACACCAGAGGAGCTTTCCCTGTCCCCCGCTCCACCAGCCCCATGGATGCTGTGACAGTCAAGCCTGGAGTGGAGTGAGGTTACCACACTATGTAAGGATCAACATTCTCCTGTAATAGCAGCATTATTCACAACAGCCAAGACATGGAAGGAACCTAAATGCCCATCGACACATGGATGGATAAAGAAGATGTGGTACATGTATACAATGGAATACTGTTCAGCCATAAAAAAAGAATGAAATAATGCCATTTGCAGCAACATGAATGGACCTAGAGATTATTATACTAAGTGAAGTAAGTCAGACAAAGACAAATACCATATGGTATCACTTATGTGTGGAATCTAAAATATGACACAAATGAACTTATCTACGAAAGAGAAACAGACTCACAGACATAGAGAACAGACTTGTGGTTGCCAGCAGGGGAGGGGGTGGGTGGATTGAGATTTTGGGATCAGTAGATGCAAACTGATATATAGAGAATGGATAAACAATTAGGTCCTACTGTAGAGCACCCAGAATATACTGTGGAGCACATTCTTTTTTAAGTATATATATGTATATCTGAATCACCTTGCTGTACAGAAAAAATTAACACAACATTGTAAATCAACTATACTTGGGGTTTTTTTAAATTAATTAATTTATTTATTTATTTTTGGCTGCGTTGGGTCTTTGTTGCTGCACGCGGGCTTTCTCTAGCTGTGGTGAGCAGGGGCTACTCTTCACTGTGGTGGCTTCCCCTGTTGCAGAGCACCAGCTCTAGGCATGTGGGCTCAGTAGTTGTGGCTCGAGGGCTCTAGAGCGTAGGCTCAGCAGTTGTGGCACACGGGCTTAGTTGCTCTGCGGCACGTGGGATCTTCCCGGACCAGGGCTCGAACCCGTGTGCCCTGCACTGGCAGGCAGATTCTTAACCACTGTGCCACCAGGGAAGCCCCTCAACAATACTTTAGTAAAAAAACATTCTCCTGTAAATAAAAGATGTCATATATAGCCTTTATAGTTTTGGTTTTGTTTTATTTCATTTTCTACTGCATCAAATTCTTTTATAGTGGGCAATTTAAAGGAAATGAGTGTTCCCTGCAAATTCAGATATTTTGGTATGAAAACTGATATTCAAAATATTTTATGGCACTAAAAATATGAGGTTTGTGTTCATTTTTTTTCATTTTCAGATATCCCCCAATGCTTTTGAATGATGCAAATCAGCTGTTATTTCTTCAAATACTTATTTATGAGATTTCTAAGATGTATGTACTTTCAAAACATTAATTTCCTACATCTTACGAGCTATATTACATATCATACCTTATAAGGAATACTTTTTAAAATCTTCCTGTTTTTTTGGAGTTAAGATATCTAAATCCCAGCCAGGCTAGTGACATGGAACAGGCTGGGTCCCAAACATGCCAGGGCAACTATCTTCTGTGTATTACTGCTCTCCCACAGGGCCAGTGTGCTAACACAGAAAGAGCCTGTGCTTTGAAGCTGGACAGACCTAGCTCTGAATTCCAGCTTTAGTACTTCCCATGAGCAGTTAGACAAATGCTATTTCTGAACCAGTTTTCTAATCTGGAAAATGAGGAGAATAATGCTTACTTCTCAGAGTTATTGTGAGGATTAAATAATGTAGATAAAGTGTCTGGCATAGAGTCTGATACAAAGTACAAAGGCAACATTAGTTCCTTCCTTCTTTCCTGTCCCTTATAATCCATGACTGGAACAATTTATATGTCAAATCAGCACGAAATAACCTTCACGTTGGGTGTTGGGTTCATGAATGATTACTACATCATTAAAACCTGATTAATTAATTAAAGCAGGCCATGCATGGGCAATAATGAGAATTATCTCAAGCTCTGAATTATGATTAGTCCAATACTGTGGACCTGAGGTCCAATATAAAATTATACATGAATATGTGTCCTATCAGTTCTCCTTTATCCTGAAATGTTAGCATTTACGTTAAAAAGTGTTTTTGAAATTTTGCAAGGTCAGAAATCATAGCTCTGGAAATTCACGTGGAAAAAGCTGACATGGATTAAATATACACAAAACCTTATAAGAAGTGAATAAGTACATGAAAATTCATTAGCCTGGTATAAAATTGAACTTCATCTATTTTTGTAATGCACAACCATGAATTCAGTAAACTAATGGGATGGGAGTTATATTCATTCACTCATTCCACAGATATTTATTGAGTGCCTGCTATCTGAAAAATCTGTTCTCTAAAAGAGAGAATAGACCATTGATCTGGGCAAGATGGAGGTCATTGATAAATTTGATGAGAGCAGTATCAGTGGAAAGGGGAAGACAAAAGCCTGATTGGAGTAAAGAGAAAATAGGAGATAAGGAAGTAAGGACAGTGAGTATAGGAAATTGGAGAACCGCTATGAAGGAAAACCAACATATTGGTGTAGTTGGAAAAAAGCATGGAGTCAAATTTTTTTAAGGTGGAAGATATCACAGTGTCTTTGTAGGTTAAAGGGAATGGCCCAGTGGACAAAGAGAAACTGATGCTGCCAGAGAGAAAGTGGGAAGTTTCAGAGCCAAGACCTCAAAAAAATGAGAGGGAGTGGAATTCTGTGCAAGTGGAGATATTGGCTTTAGGAGTGGAGGAAAGGCAGTGGATACAGGCAGAGGTAGGAGTCGGCTGAAAGGGATGGTCATGGGAAGATGAGGTCTTTTTTATCTGCTTTCGTTTTTCAATGAAGTAATGGAAACACAGGGCTAGGTCAATATCTGGGTGGGTGGGGGGAACTGGAGGAGGTGTGTGGAACGGTCCCTTTGGAGAGCAGAGATCCAATCTGATAAAGACATGGGTCAGATGGTTGCATGACACCATTCGTGGTCATGAATTTAAAGTGCGACCTGTCTGCATGGCATGTGCTTGTTTGAAGATACATTCAGCTGCTCAGGTGCCTGTCCAGAGAAGACAGAAAGCTGGGGCTGAGTTTGCTTTTTTCCTCCCAATAATATAGACAATTATAACGGAGGAGAAAGAAGTCAAGAGTCTATCCCACAGGGACTTCCCTGGTGGTGCAGTGGTTAGGAGTCCTCCTGCCGATGCAGGGGACACGGGTTCGAGCCCTGGTCCGGGAAGATCCCACATGCCGCGGAGCAACTAAGCCTGTGCACCACGATTACTGAGCCCACGCGCCACAACTACTGAGCCCGTGCGCCAAGAGCCCGTGCTCCACAACAGGAGAAGCCACCGCAATGAGAAGCCTGCACACCGCAACAACGAGTAGCCCCTGCTCGCCACAACTAGAGAAAGCCCACACACAGCAACAAAGACCCAACGTAGCCAAAAATAAATAAATAAAAATTAAAAAAATAAAGAGTCTATCCCACAGAATCTGCCCTGGTAGAGGACAAGTAGGAGTGACTGACAGGGAAGAAGTAAAGTATTGAGGTCCTCCTGGGGTTGAAAATGTTGGGGGGCATTAGAGTCAATGGCCAGATGGAGGGGGAGGGGGAGCGAGTGGGAAACGCGGCTTGGCAGGTGGTGCAGTTCTCAGTGAGGACGAGGGGAGATCACAGCAGAGAAGACGCCGGGCAGCTGAGAGTTCGCAGTGCTGACTGCAGCGCCAACTTGGCTGCTGGCGCACGGGTGCTTCTGAGGAGATAAACAGTGTCCCGAGGGCCAGAGTCTTCAACAAATGAGGCGAAGTACCAGGAGATTGTAGCTGGGGACAGAGGCTGATGACATGCAAGTCCAAGGAGCTGGGAGGTTGGAAGGAAGATGGAGGAAAAGTCATGGAAGGACCAAAGAGGAGAAGAGACGGCGTCCAGGAGAAACAGTGGAAGCAGCATCCTTGGGAGGAAGCCAGGTTTCAATTACAGCAAGAAGGCAACTTAACACGTTATGAATCAATTTAGTGTGAGATGACTGAGCTTTTAAAAAATTGAGAAAGAATAGTTATATATAATAGAGTGGAAAATATAAGACCATATCTGATCGACTTCAGATAAGCATTGTTCCACAAATTTCTAAAAATGTGCGTATGTGAGTGCATGTGGTGTGTGTGTGCGTGTGCGTGTGTTATGTGTGTACTTGCTATAGGTACTTACTGTACCTATACTGTACCTACTGTAGGTTGGAGTCAAACAAATTTGAAAGCCACGGCATTTGGTGACTATAGAACCCTATGAGGATAAGAATCTTTATGGTGATGGATGACCTGGGTGGCCTGGAGATAATAAGAGAAGTGAGGCATGATGGGAATAATGCTGGTGATCTGTAAGGGAGACGGAGTCCTGAAGCCCCAGGTTCTGGTGGCCTGGCCGGGGCCTGTCTCTCACCTGGGCCTGAGTTCGTGTGACAATTTTAGTATACGACTGAGCGGCACCAGCAAGAGGCAATAGAAAGGCTCCTGGCATCTGAGCTGTTGTGCAGGTGGAGGCTGCCCCCTCTGCAGCTCAAGCAGCTGTGTTGGGAGCACGAGCCCAGCTGTGTCCTGGAGGGTTTTTGTTCAGGTGGAGGGAGGCTGGCATAGATTTGCTTGGTCCAAGAAATTGTCATCAAGAGAAGGTAATGTCAAAACTGAAAGTGATATAATCTGGGGCCTTGGAGACACAGAAGCCTCAAGAGAATGCTCAGCTTGGGCTTCCCTGGTGGTGCAGTGGTTAAGAATTCGCCTGCCAATGCAGGGGACATGGGTTCGAGCCCTGGTCCGGAAAGATCCCATGAGCTGTGGAGTAACTAAGCCCGTGCGCCACAACTACTGAGCCTGCGCTCTAGAGCCCGCGAGCCACTACTAAGCCTGCGCTCTAGAGCCCGCGAGCCACTACTGAGCCTGCGCTCTAGAGCCCGTGCTCCACAACAAGAGAAGCCACCGCAATGAGAAGCCCATGCACCACAACGAAGAGTAGCCCCCGCTCGCCGCAACCGGAGAAAGGCTGAGCACAGCAACGAAGAGCCAATGCAGCCAAAAAAAAGAAAGAAAGAAAATGCTCGGCCCTACTTCATCGTGCTTAATTAAAGAGATAAATATCCAGGAATAGCAGCAGCATAGATACACTGACTCATTTTAATAGATTGCTACTAAATTCAAGGTTTTGCTAATGCTAATTTGGTATGGACTAGTTGGGTATTTTAGTTCTACTAGTCAGAACTCTCTGTAAGGAGGTCATGAATGTTAAATCAATCTCCATAAGTATAAGATTTTTTAAAGTGACAACTGCGGGCTTCCCTGGTGGCTCAGTGTTTGAGAGTCCGCCTGCCGATGCAGGGGACACGGGTTCGTGCCCCGGTCCGGGAAGATCCCACATGCCGCGGAGCGGCTGGGCCCGTGAGCCTTGGCCGCTGAGCCTGCGCGTCCGGAGCCTGTGCTCCGCAACGGGAGAGGCCACAACAGTGAGAGGCCCGCGTACCGCAAAAAAAAAAAAAAAAAAAAAGTGACAACTGCGTGACGTGGCCTGAAACTCCTTTTAGCCACAATTATCTCAGCTCATCATTGGGTCCTGGTCACGAAGAGGACCAACAGGGATAGTAGATGATTCAGGGCAAATCCATCCCCAATAATGAAATTTTTAAAGATACAGCATCACCTTTCCATATGAGAGGCAGGATGTTATGGAATGTCCTTCTCTCTATTAAGGAACGATAACCTCATGAGCGATGCTTAAAGGTTTCCCACAGGAAATACTGTAAAAGACAAAAAGCCTAATGACAAGACTAGCTTCCGCCCGTTCCACTGGAGACATCCATCACTGTGAATAATGACTCACACTGAGGTCGTCCTCAAGACGACCTGCATATGGATGTATGTACCGGGCGTTCACGTGCGCTGTTTCCTGCTGCTTTCTTGACCACACTCGGAGACGGGCTTCACAGACGACTGAAGTGAGGCTCGGATAGGTTCTTCCATCATCCAGTGGCTCTGCACGACCCCCCGCTAGGCGTCATCCGGCGCAGGGCGGTTGAGTTGGTGAACGCGGAGCAGTTCCAGCTGACTCCTCGGGACCTGTGCTCCAGAGGGAGGACTCGCCGCAGACTCCCCAGCAAGTACGCTCGGGCCAGACGGAGCCCCCCCGCCCCAGTTCCAGCTCTAATTCCAGTGCTTCGCCCTTCTGCCTTCCTTCCCTTCTTGGGGAAGACGGACAACAAATCCCATGATCCTTCTTTGACTTACGTAGTGTTTTTCCCTTTCTGAAGATGGAAGAAAAAAATGCATTTCTCCAGGTACCACCTCATATCAGTCAAAATGGCCATCATTAAATGTCTACAAATAACAAATGCTGGAGAGGGTGTGGAGAAGAGGGAACCCTCCTAACACTGTTGGTGGGAATGTAAATTGATGCAGCCACTATGGAGAACAGTATAGATGGTCCTCAGAAGACTAAAAATAGAGTTGCCATATGAGCCTGCAATCCCACTCCTGGGCAAACATCTGGACAAAACTTTAATTTGAAAAGATACATGCACCCCTATGTTCATAGCAGCACTATTCACAATAGCCAAGACATGGAAACAACCTGAATGTCCATCGACAGATGAATGGATAAAGACGACGTACATATATACAAAGGAATACTACTCAGCCATAAAAAAAGAATGAAATAATGCCATTTGCAGCAACAGGAATGGACCTAGAGATTATCATACTAAATGAAGTATACCAGAAAGAGAATATGACAAATACCATACGGTATCACTTATATGTGGAATCTAAAATATGACACAAATGAACTTATCTATGAAACAGAAACAGACTCACAGACAGAGAGAACAGACTTGTGGTTGCCATGGAGGAGGGCTCAGCAGATGCAAACTAGTATATATAGAATGGATAAGCAACAAGGTCCTACTGTATAGCACAGAATTATATTCAACGTCCTGTGATAAACCATAACGGAAAAGAATATGAAAAAGAATGTATATATGTGTAACTGAATCACGTTGCCACACAGCAGACATTAACACAACATTGTAAATCCACCACACTTGAATAAAGTAAATTTTTTTAAAAGTGCATTTCTCTTTCCCACAAATGCCCGAGATGGGGATGACAGATTAAAATCTTCATTTTGCAAAGTTTAAAAGTCATTTTTCGATGGCAGGGAAATGGGAAAGGTGGGACTTAAATGCTTTCTTGCTTTGGGACTGCTGTTTTAGTCAATTTAATTCTGATCACATTTGGCTACAATATGAGATTTAGGTGAATTGAGAGCACTTAACAATCCCTCTGTTTTTCTACGGCCTGGGTCCCGGACACCCACAAAACTTCCGCTGTGCGTTTCTGAGAGACAGTCACGCACACAGAGGTCCCGGTCTCAGCAGAGGCCCCTGCAGAGATACAGGGAAACTAGAGACAGACAGAGACAGAGGACTCTGATCCGGGGTCACGCTTTGCTATAATATCCGAAAGCAAAACTGTTTCAAGTGAGAGCATTAAACAGTGAGTGTCAATCAAGGATTCCAGAGCCAAGTTATCTACCAAGTGGGGACGCGGTGACTTGTGGTATCGCATCTGAACCGGGCAGGGACCTGGAAAGATCGTCAGACATGTGCTGATTCGGTTCCATTTTAGCCATTTTCTTCATCTGTGCCTAATTAGTACAAACCTTCACTGGCAGGGGAGGGAGCCTGAACAGAGAAACCGGTGGAGGAAGGCTCACAGTGAATTGTTCCAACTATATCTCTGTTCAGTGTGTCAAATACATTCTTGAGGCAGGTGCTCGAATTCACAGGCTCTTTAGAGAGAATTTAGCAGCCCCAGGAATATACTGGTTAAGAAGAAGAAAGGAGGGGCGGTGGGGGGAAACACACAGCATCAGCTGCTAGGAGGGAAAAAGCTAATTGCGGAAACTTTTCTGCCGGGGAGAGGTGCAGCTGTCAAAGCAGGAAGGTAAATGAGTTTCAGACTAAAGTGGATTTTGCAGTAGAACTGTGTTCTCTGATAAATAGGGGAGCTTGAACTCCAGAACCATCCCGCTATTCCGTGGTAATGCCCCATTGGGGCACTGACTGGGTGGTCTTAAGCCCACTGCCATCTTGGCTACACCGACCACACCAATCAAGGCCCCGCAGCTGAGACCCTGGCTGACCTGCCTCAGGAGCCTTTTTCAAACTCCAATTCACTCATTTGTGTGGGATGCTTTTTTTTGGCTACTTTATTTATGGGATTACATAAATGAGCCATTAAAACTGTAAATCTTCAGAACAGTGGAATAATACAGATTTAAACAATCAGCTCGGGGCGGTACAGTACAGAAACAGCCCTGCACCCGTGCTATCGCCCCATCGTGACTATGGCAACAATAGGGGCTGAGGGGAAGGACAGAGCGGAGAGAAAGAAAACATCCCGCATGGTGGCCGTCACCGGCGCCAGGGAAAGATTAGGGTGTGTTTTTTAAAGGAGTATTAGGACAATAACGAAGATGCACCATTATAGTCGACAAAGGACGGGGCACCCCTCACCCAGCGCGGTGCCAGGACCATCAGGCACACCACGGATCTGAGAAGCTTATCCCACCTCGTGGCAAAGTATTTAACCCTTTTGTGGCTTCTTGCAGAGGCAAAGAAGAAAAGGAAAAGGAAAGGGGATGAGTTGGGACAGAATCACTCTCATTTCCTTACCTAGTTGTGATAGTTTTAGATTTTTTTTTTTTTTTTTTTTTTTTACTGTTTCTACAAGTGAATTCTATGGGGTCCTTCCATCAGGGTAGTCAGGCCAGAACCAACTTTGCCATCCTTCTGCTCTGAGCAGGGCACCCCTGAAGGGCAGCAGGGGCGATGTGTGGTGGCCTGTTAACTGGCAGCCTGGGGTCCCCCCAACGACAGTGGGCCCTGAGGCCCCTCGGCAAAGTTGAAAAACACTGCCCTCTGCTAAGGTCCCCACCCCCGCCTTTGCCATGACCATCCTGCAGCTCTGACACGTAAAGGGGCAGCATACTGGTCAGGGCGCCATGGGGAATACACAGCATGGTGGGTGAGACAGGTGGACCTGGCAGAGCAGGTACCCCAGGAAGAGTAGACTGACCTGAGAGCCCAGGCAAGGCTCTTCCAGACTTGATGCCCAGACACCCCTGTCAGCAGGCAGAAGCAAGGAGTCTCTGACGCCGTATCCTCTTATAGTGGCCTCATTACTACCCACAGCCTAGGAAGGTCAGGTCGCTTGGGTTACAATTGTAGCTGCCTCTGCTCAAAGCGCTCCGTGTCCTGCTCTCCTGGGCAGCCTTTCTCTTGGGACTGCTTGTCTCATTGCCTCTCTGGCTGTATCCTCCACCCCCCAAATTGACCCTTTGTACCCACATTCTTCATTTGCTTCTTCCCCTACCATGTCCTCGGAAATGTCCAGCTACTATCCCAAAGAAGTGGCTTGGAACTTTACAAGATACAAGCATTTGCTTCCCACAGCCAATCCAGATTGGGAAGAACAGGCCCAGCTCATGGTTCTTTGGGGAGGTGGTGTGGGGAAGACACATAGCGAACGACCCCTCCCATCCCAACTCACTGAGGGCTCCTGATCGCGGAATTCTTAGAACTCCAAACTCGGAGTTTCTGACAACCCTTCCGAGAAGGGGCTCTCAACCTTTGCTACACGCTGGAATCATCGACAGGACATTAAAAAATATTGAGTCCTGGGTCCAGCTCCAGAGATTCTGATTTGATCAGCTGCGTTATACCCTTGGTATCAGGCATTTGTTAAAGCTCCCTCAGGGGCTTCCCCGGTGGCGCAGTGGTTGGGAGTCCGCCTGCCGATGCAGGGGACGCGGGTTTGTGCCCCGGTCTGGGAGGATCCCACGTGCCGCGGAGCGGCTGGGCCCGTGAGCCATGGCCGCTGGGCCTGCGTGCCCGGAGTCTGTGTTCCACAACGGGAGAGGCCACAACAGTGAGAGGCCCGCAAAAAAAAAAAAAAGCTCCCCCGGGGCTGAGAACCACTGGTCGAGAGAGAATGCAGCTGAGCAAGAATTGTCTAAATGTACACAGTTCTTTTATCTTAGATGTCACAGCAATGGGGCTGTCACAGCTTAGGACAGTTGGGGGCAGAGGGGCAGAGGGGTGTGGACAGCATACAGAGACGGGAAAACCAGGTATCTTTTGGATTCGAATGGGAAATGGAGATGGATGTTGCCTGTTGGTTATAGCAGGCTCCGTGCGTGGCACAAGAAAGACCTGGGTGAGTGTCTGTTATGTCCAGAGGGGTTCTCAGTGGGGATAAGAGGTGGTGTTATGGCTGCCACAGTGGATTCCAGAGAGTTTGAAACAGTGGTATTGGATTCATTCCCTTTTTCGTTCCACGAATAAGTGCTGAGTGACTGCTATTTGACTGGCACTTTGCTCAGCCCTGAAGATACAGCAGAGAACAGAACTCTTCCCTCCTAGAGCTACGTTCTAGCAAGGGACACAGATATGACACAAGCAGTGACCCCACCCATTATTTAAATGACAATTTCAGTAAGTGCTATACAGACTGTTGTGCAAGAGTGTCACAGGGTTGGGTCTACACCCCCTGAGTCCCTGTCCAGCCCTCCATCCCGTAACCTGGACTCATTCTGAGCACAGAGCAGGACGTATTACATGACATGGAACTCATGGGGCCACATCTTATTGTTAGCTGAAGTGAATTTCCACATCGAGAATTAGGTTCAAATAGGTTGATCTCTTATTGCTTCTCCAACTGTCAAGCTGGGAAAGAAGGCTTTTGGTGAAATAATATTAAAAGCGTGTGAAATGATATCTGCAGACAGAGCCCTGCAGAGTTGGACTGACCAGCTGGGTTAACCCAAGTGAACGTGAACTAACAAAAGCCATCCCAAAGCAACATGAGTTGGGAACAGTATTGCTTATGCTAAACCCATGTGCACCAAAGAGGCTCTGCGGGAGACGTGAGGGGTGTGTGTGTGTGTGTGTGTGTGTGTGTGTGTGTGTGTGTGTGTGTGTGTGTGTGTGTGTGTGTGTGTGTGTGTGTGTTGCGGAGGGACCTGGGAGGACAGGATGGATGAGGAGAGCTGACAGAGAGGGAAGAGGAGAGGAAAGCTGGAGTCCCTGCCCCCACCCCTGCCGTTCCTTCCCCTCCCGTGGCCTTGGCACTGCTCTGTCCCACTGCTGTTTGAAGCTTCCTCATTAGCCGCAGAAATGCAGTCCTGCCCAAAGCTCTTCCCCGACACCCCATCCGAAAGATGCTCCTACACTCACAGAGGACGCACACATCACATAGATGGGATGGCTCACAGGGACAAGACATATTTTCAAATTGAAGATAGAGAGTAAACGAGAGTCCGAGCTGAGGAGTGACCATAGTTAATCCTCAATCATTTAAATGAGTACAGAAAAGCCAGGCTATAGAAAATCCAGAGGCATTTTCTATTTCGTTTTGGATTGCAATTTTTTCTTTATTAGACTTATCATGGCAGATTGGGAGTCTTTTGAGAGCAGAGATTATGATTGATTTTTTATTCTAGTAAAAAAGTAACTTGCTTATAATAGGAATGCTGCATTAATCTTTGCTGCATAACTATTAGAGAAATGCAAATCAAAACTACAATGAGGTACCACCTCACACGGGTCAGAATGTCGATCGTTAAAAAGTCTACAAATAATAAATGCTGGAGAGGGTGTGGAGAAGAGGGATCCCTCCTACACTGTTGGTGGGAATGTAAATTGGTGCAGCCACTACGGAAAACAGTATGGAGGTTCCTCAAAACAATGAAAGATAGAGTCACCCTATGATTCAGCAATCCCACTGCTGAGCATATACCTGGATAAAATTATAATTCGAAAAGATACATTCACCCCAATGTTAATAGCAGCACTATTCACAATAGTCAAGACATGAAAACAACCTAAATGTCCATTGATAGATGAATGAATAAAGAAGATGTGGTATATATATATACAATGGACTATTACTCATCCAGTAAAAAGAATGAAATAATGCCATTTGCAGAAACATGGATGGACCTAGAGATTATCATACTAAGTGAAGTAAGTCAGACAGAGAAAAATACCATATGATATTGCTTATATGGGGAATCTAAAATACGACACAAATGAACATATCTACGAAACAGAAACGGACTCACAGACATAGAGAACAGACTTGTGGTTACCAAGGGGGAGGGTAGGGAGAGGGGTGGATTGGGAGTTTGGGATTAGTAGATGCAAACTATTATATATAGAATGGATAAATAACAAGGTCTTACTGTAGAGCACAGGGAACTATATTCAATATCCTCTGATAAACCATAATGGAAAAGAATATGAAAAAGAATATATACATACGTATAAGAGAGTCATTTTGCCGTAGAGCAGAAAGCAACACAACATTGTAAATCAACTACACTTCAATAAGATTAAACATTTTTTTAAATCTTTGCTGCATAAATTAAATAAGTGATTTTACTTACTCAGAAATTAGTGGGGAAAACTAAGGAATGCGCCAGCTATCCTGAATTCTGTATTTCCGAAAGGTCTTCTATTCTCTCAGACCTCCAAGCTCTCGTGCATTTGGTTTCATCCACTTAGAAGTCTTTCTCTATCATTCCTGTCCTCTCTCCCTCCTCCACGATCCAAATTCCAAACTACAATCAGCCTCCAGTTTCAGCGGAGTGATGTTATTCCCACCGTCACCGTCAGGCACTCCCTCTGCCACTGAACGCACTCCATTCACGGGTGCCACGCTGCTGTGAAGGGCCTTTTTGTTCTGCTGTCTCCCCACTGCAGTATATGCTCTGTGAGTCTCTGGGCTATTTTTATCTTTTGGTCTCAGGGCCCAGCACGGTGCTACATTTAGTCTATAAAATTTCTGCATAAATGAAAAAGTGAATGCATAAATATCTATTAGTTAAGGTGTACATACTAAAAATTAACTTAACAATCCCATTGGTTCTTTTTATTTTTTTGTAATTGTCTGAGTATATTCAAGAAAAACAAATAAATAACAAATAAGTGAATAAAAAGTCAAACAACAACAAGATCATGCCACCTTCTCCTCATGATACTTCATATCCTGCCATTTCATGAAGTTTTGTTTTTTTTTTAACATCATTATCAGAGTATAATTGCTTTACAATGGTGTGTTAGTTTCTGCTTTATAACAAAGTGAATCAGCTATACATATACATATGTTCCCATATCTCCTCCCTCTTGCGTTTCCCTCCCACCCTCCCTATGCCACCGCTCTGGTTGGTCACAAAGCACCGAGCTGATCTCCCTGTGCTATGCAGCTGCTTCCCACTAGCTATCTATTTTACATTTGGTAGTGTATATATGTCCATGCCACTCTCTCACTTCGTCCCAGCTTACCCTTCCACCTCCCCGTGTCCTCAGGTCCATTCTCTACATCTGCGTCTTTATTCCTGTCCTGCCCCTCCTAGGTTCTTCAGAACCATATATATATATATATATATATATATATATATATATTTTTTAGATTCCATATATATGTGTTAGCATACAGTATTTGTTTTTCTCTTTCTGACTTACTTCACTCTGTATGACAGTCTCTAGGTCCATCCACCTCACTACAAATAACTCAATTTCGTTTCCTTTTATGGCTGAGTAATATTCCACTGTATATATGTGCCACATCTTCTTTATCCATTCATCCAATGATGGACACTTAGGTTGCTTCCATGTCCTGGCTATTGTAAATAGAGCTGCAATGAACATTGTGGTACATGACTCTTTTTGAATTATGGTTTTCTCAGGGTATATGCCCAGTAGTGGGATTGCTGGGTCATATGGTAGTTCTATTTTTAGTTTTTTAAGGAACTTCCATACTGTTCTCCATAGTGGCTGTATCAATTTACATTCCCACCAACAGTGCATGAGGGTTCCCTTTTCTCCACACCCTCTCCAGCATTTATTGTTTGTAGATTTTTTGATGATGGCCACTCTGACTGGTTTGAGGTGATACCTCACTATAGTTTTGATTTGCATTTCCCTAATGATTAGTGATGTTGAGCATCCTTTCATGTGTTTGTTGGCGTTCTGTATATCTTCTTTGGAGAAATGTCTATTTAGGTCTTCTGCCCATTTTTGGATTGGGTTGTTTGTTGTTTTGATATTGAGCTGAATGAGCTGCTTGTAAATTTTGGAGATTAATCCGTTGTCAGTTGCTTCATTTGCAAATATTTTCTCCCATTCTGAGGGTTGTCTTTTCATCTTGTTTATGGTTTCCTTTTCTGTGCAAAAACTTTTAAGTTTCATTAGGTCCCATTTGTTTATTTCTGTTTTTATTTCCATTTCTCTAGGAGGTGGGTCAAAAAGGATGTTGCTGTGATTTATGTCATGGAGTGTTCTGCCTATGTTTTCCTCTAAGAGTTTTATAGTGTCTGGCCTTACATTTAGGTCTTTAATCCATTTTGAGTTTATTTTTGTGTATGGTGTTAGGGAGTGTTCTAATTTCATTCTCTTACATGTAGCTGTCCAGTTTTCCCAGCACCACTTACTGAAGAGTCTGTCTTTTTTCCATTGTATACTCTTGCCTCCTTTATCAAAGATAAGGTGACCATATATGCATGGGTTTATCTCTGGGCTTTCTATCCTGTTCCATTGATCTATATTTCTGTTTTTGTGCCAGTACCATACTGTCTTGATTACTGTAGATTTGTAGTATAGTCTGAAGTCCGGGAGCCTGATTCCTCCAGCTCCGTTTTTCTTTCTCAAGATTGCTTTGGCTATTCAGGGTCTTTTGTGTTTCCATACAAATTGTGACATTTTTTGTTGTAGTTCCGTGAAAAATGCCATTGGTAGTTTGATAAGGATTGCAATGAACCTGTAGATTGCTTTGGGTAGTAAAGTCATTTTCACAACGTCGATTCTTCCAATCCAAGAACATGGTATATCTCTCCATCTGTTTGTATCATCTTCAATTTCTTTCATCAGTGTCTTATAGTTTTCCACTGGTTCTTAAGTACAGAAGTTATTGGAGAGTTTACTTTTTTGAAGTGTTTCCCTTCCCATTTTGGTTTCAAGTGAATTTTAAATGAATGGATAAAATTACTGGGATAATTTTAAAAAACAAGCACATTATGGTGCTTGCCATGTGTCAAACTCATCTCTAAGCACTTTACATATAGAATATTTTCTATGCCAGACTATATATTTGACTTACAGCGGTCTGGATATATTGTGTGTGAGCACACGCACGCGCACACACACACACACACACACACACACACACACACACACACACATCTTCTGATGAGAGGAACCTTGATTATTTATTAAATAATATATTAATACACTTAAATATATTAATACACTTAATCAATTTCTTACAAAAATCAAAACCATCATGTGAGTTGGAGAAGTTTTCCTGTCTAAATTTATAGCTTGTACGGATGTGATTTTTCTATGAAATAGAGAACGTCAAAAGATCTGGGAAACCAATGCTGTGGGTCTCAAAGAAAGATGCTTTCCGTTGAAATTGCTCCTATGAAAGCTGCTTTTCGATCTTATTTTCTATAAATTGGGGCTATGGAGGAAGGACAGGATAACTTGTTCAAACTTCGTGACTAGAGGCAAACGTTTTCATTTTCTAAACGTTTTTCCATGTTGAGAGAGATGAAAATTTCCTAATTATGAAAATCACCCCTGCAGGTTCTTCTTATCTTCAGGTTGGGGAGCATTGTTAAGTGATGTGGAATTCATGGGGTCAAGTTTCATTGTGAGCTGAATGGTTTACAGATTGGGAATTAGGCTCAAATTGATTTCTTATTGCTTCTCCAATCCTCAGGTTGGGAGAGAAGGCTTTCAATGATATGATATAAAAGGTGGTGTCTTCTGCCACACGTGGGTTTATTTGATGAAGGTGATGATGTGATGATGGTGATGATGGTGGTGGTGGTGGTGGTGGTGATGATGATGATGGTGATGATGGTGAGGATGATGGTGAAGATGATGATGGTGAAGATGATGATGATGGTGAGGATGATGAAGATGATGATGGTGAGGATGATGGTGAAGATGATGATGATGGTGATGATGGTGGTGGTGGTGGTGGTGATGATGATGGTGAGGATGGTGAGGATGATGGTGAAGATGATGATGGTGAAGATGATGATGATGGTGAGGATGATGAAGATGATGATGGTGAGGATGATGGTGAAGATGATGATGATGGTGATGATGGTGGTGCTGGTGGTGGTGGTGATGATGATGGTGAGGATGGTGAGGATGATGGTGAAGATGATGATGATGGTGAGGAGGATGATGATGATTATGATGGTGAAGATGATGATGATGGTGATGGTGGTGGTGGTGGTGGTGGTGATGATGATGGTGATGATGGTGAGGATGATGGTGAAGATGATGATGATGGGGAGGGGGATGATGAGGAGAAGGATGATGATGATGATGGTGAGGATGAAGGTAGTGGCGGTAAAGAAGAAGGAGAGGAAGAAGGAGAAGGGGAAGAAAGAGGAGGAGAAAGAGCAGAAGAGCTACCAGTATAGCTGTTGTTCATCCCCATTATGCTGCGTTTATTGGTTAACCTGAGGACAACCTTGATTATTTTTCTTCATATTAACAATTGTGAAACTACAGAATATTCTGAGAGAATTTCTATTTGGTCTTTTATGCCAAATCAGGAATTTTCACCTGGGTACTGCCCTGTCGTTTTGTTCATTCTTCTGGGCCCTAGGCATTTGGCAGGCAAAACAAGAATTCGGAGCTGTGGTTTTTTAATGACTTCAGCAGGAGTGTTCTGCCCAGGATTTCTCTGCCCCTTTCCCACTGAGAAACTTGGATTGATGTTTTTAGTTGTTTATTCAAAAGTGAATATACAAAACCTAGTGACCACATTGCCCTTTCTTTCTTTATCGCTTATTATTTCGAGGCAATCAACATTTTAAAAGTTACCATCAATTCGTCTTCTATATTTTGCCTTCTTAGAGAAAAAAAAAAAACAAAACTAAAGCCCACTAACTAGTTTAAAAGAGATGATACAAACAAAACAGGCTTTTTCCTCCCCATGAACTGTGTATATAATTACTTGAATCACGTTGAATTTCACCCATATGCTGGGGAAGGAAAAAAACCGGCAAAAATAACTACTGTGAATTCAAACTGCAAGTGAATGGAACCGGCCTCATTCATAAATGTCATATGAAGCTCTGGTTAAAAAGGCAAGTCTGTCATTCCAGGGACAGCAGCTGTTGTTACGTTGAACAAAATGGATACAAATGGGTATTATTTTAAAGTGAAATGCTTAATTTCAGGTCTAACAAGCACACTGTCCTCTGTGTAGCCCTGTGTCACACAAGCCACGATCTCCGGTAGAGGGCTTGATCGCACAGGAAATCAAGCTCACAGGCTGCGGCTGACCGGACCAGCACACACAGCGGCAATGTTTGAGTTACTATGGCAATCACAAAATGGGAAGGCCTTTTCTTCTCTTCCCCATCTCTGCATGCAGCCGCAGCCTGCTCCTGAATAGGCCACATCTGCAAAAAGTTTTAACACGGTACTCAGATAAAGAAAGGATCCCAAAAATGAGCACTGACCCGTCTCAAAAAATGTTGCAAATTTTACACACAAGAATTGGGGAGCTGGGCCACTTTGCACAGGTTATGTCATAATGCAAACACAAAGGGATAAAAGCGCATGAAGGCTTTGGCTGTCAGATATTGAGAGGAGGGAACAGCAGAAGTAAATGACAGCTTAAATGCAGATGTAAGGAGAAAAGTCAAAGATGGGTGACAGAAAGTTACTGGTCAATGAACAAGGGAGAAATTTCAAACACACACAAAAAAACAGACAAAAGGGTAAAATACAATAAAATCTACCCATAGAGATTTACTGAGAAAACCCCCCAAAGCATACTTAGCAAACCTGAGAACTATGAAACCCTGTGAAACCAACACATGGCTCTTCAGACGGGGTCTTTGTAGACTTGCGGCATCCCACCACTGTTTCCACGCAACCTGCCAACAGACGAGGGTGTTTTCAAACAATGGCAGAGCCCTCTGGGGAACTGATAGTTTAGACACAGCCTGGAAAAAATGGATGTTTGCTGATAAAAACTATATAAAGACAGGTATCGATGATCTTGGGAAACAAGCCTTTCTTGGAATGCAGGGACTGGCTTACAGTAATTCCTGAGCTGTTTTAGGTGGAAAAGACCTCCCAACCCCGTAACGTCCGCTTCCCTACACACTTAAAAATCTGACTCTTGGATTTTCCCTGAGTCTCCTCATCTCTCCCGGGTTTCAAGGTGATGGGCAGTTTTCCAGAAGGGAGCTTCCTGTCCATGCCTTTGGCACGAGGGGCACCATCTTTAGGCTTCAGAAGAACACGGCTCATCCCCCCGCCACCCCGTGTTTCCCCCACCTCCACCCCTCCATCGCCACAGGGTCAGGAAGGATGCATTCCCTCTCGAAAATTCCAAGTGTTGAGAAGAAGCAAAACCACTGAAATTAATCTTCACTTCTTTTAACTTAAAGAGCTCTTCAGGGCGTGAAAGCCGTTGGAAAAGACTTGGGTGGGTAGCGGACTGAAAAGTCACCATTTGCAAGAGTTGAAACTCAGAGGGAAGAATACTCTTAAATAGCATGAACTCCCCACAAAAAGTCCACAGGGCTGAAAGGCGTCCAGAGTCCAGTAAAACGGACACAACATTTCACATTCATTGACTCTTGTTCTTTTGGGGGAGTCTTCATATGAAGAGAAAGAGACAATGGCAGACAATAGGGCTACCTTATCAAAGTTCATTCATGCAGCTACTTCAAATACTTCTAACTGCTTGTCAATAGGTCTTGCAAGTCTGAGATTCTAAACGTTCTGTCACATTTGTGTACTAACCACTTAAAGTTCTGCTAAAGCTTTGTGACCTGGACTGCCTCCCCTTTATGTGGGTCAAAATGCAAGGCGAAGCCATTGTGTTCAACGGCCTTCATTAAATTCATTGATTTGACCTGTATTTTAAAGACCAAAAGTCAAATGGAATGGGAAGTTAAAGTTCCCATACAAAAATCTTCTCCTGGTCACTCTTCGGCTTCCTTGAACTCTCTGGTGTGAAGGCAAAGGACATTTTAGGGCTGTTTGAAGTCTGGCTTGCAGCTAGACAAGCTTTTTGGAGAAGAGTTGGGGTTTGTGTTTCATTTTACGCAAGGATGAAACAAATGCTAAGGTTGAAGGAAGCTATTGTCTTGAACTTGATTTTCTTCCCGAAGAGGTAGTTTTGTTCACCTTATACAGCAGCCTTGCAAGGCTCTGCTCTGCACTGCTCTGTACTGGGGTCTCTGTTCCTGCTCAGAACTCTCTGGAGTGAACTATTATTCTTTTAGTCAATATGCACGTTTGGACTTAAAATGAGCTTACATTTTCTTTTGGACATTTTGAGGCATGTCAGCATCTCAAAGCCCTATCTTTTCCTTCTCAGTGTTTTTGTGGCAAAAACGGCCACAGACAGTGCTCATTGAAAGTGGGGAGGGGTACAGGTGGGAGGTGGAGGGAGGCAAGAGAAGAAAAGGAATTTTCAATTAAAAAAAATAGAAAAGTGGCCTTCAGCTGCAAGTCCACCTTAGCCCACTGTTTCTCTCTCCCATTTTTAGCCTTCATCATTCTCCTGCACTTTCCAATTAAAAGTAGAAAAACTGGGACTTCCCTGGTGGCACAGTGGTTGAGAATCCGCCTGCCAATGCAGGGGACATGGATTCGAGCCCTGGTCCGGCAAGATCCCACATGCCGCGGAACAACTAAGCCCGTGTGCCACAACTACTGAGCCTGCCCTCTAGAGCCTGCGAGCCACAACTACTGAGCCTGCGTGCCACAACTACTGAAGCCCGCGTGCCTAGAGCCCGTGCTCTGCAACAACAGAAGCCACCGCCATGAGAAATCCGTGCGCCGCAACGAAGAGTAGCCCCCGCTCGCCGCAACTAATGAAAGCCCGCATGCAGGAACAAAGACCCAACGCAGCCAAAAATAAATAAAAAGTTCTTAAAAAAAGAAGAAAAGAAAAACCATCCACCCGTTTCTTTATAGAAAGACAACATAAATCCAACTGTTGATACCACTTGCTAAATTCTGGAGATGTTTTTTTCCAACTAATTCCATCAACACAGTAGGGCCAGGAGAGAAGATACCAGACACACCAGTGACATGGGATGGAGGAGTCTGAACCTCGAGAAAATGATGGACCTGAGAAAGCAGAACGAAGTGGACCCTGAGGCTCCATGTCAAACAAAGAAGGATTCAAGAAGCCCAGGGGGTGAATGAAAATGCTTGTTAGAAATCACGAACCTTCCAGGACAGAGTTCTCGAAAGTCACAGAGACTCATTTCTGTGCCCAGAAAGTTCACTTCTAACTGTTGCCGGGGGCGATGACAGTATAATGATACAGCATCTTTCTTGAAGGAGATATTCTCATCCTCACTCGATAAAGGGGAAAATTGAGACTCAAAGGTCAAGTAACTTTCCAGGGTCACACAGCAAGTAGATAGACGAATAGAACCCAGATCTGTGTGATCACAAAGCCCACCCTCTGAGGGAAACTTTGTGTAAAAATCTTCCAGTCACCTGTTCTTACAAATCTGTGAGTTTGGCGGAGAGCTATGAAAAGATATATTAAATTAGGTATTAATAAGCATTCATTGGGGGTTCCTGCTGTGAGATAAGAGATATTTTCCTGAGACCGTCTTTTAAAAGAGAAGAAATATATCTCTTGGGACAGATATAAATAGCAGAAGTCAGGAAGGCAGACCAAGAAAGTGAAGTGTTCGCTCTGCTTATCCTTAGGGAAATCGCACCCATGTACAAATCCCCAGAGCGTGGTCCTGAACACGAGAACAGAAGGTGGGGGTATGGGCCACAGGGGGCGTGACCACGGCCACCGTCCCATGCTCCCCTCGGGCTATTTTGCTCTGCTTACCTGAGGACTGTGGTCTCTTCACCCCCTCTTAGGACAAAACCTGTATTGATATTTAACACCCCTGGAAAGTTACTGCCTTTCTTTACGTTTTTTCCACAGATCATATTTTTTTCTGGAACAGAGTTTCGAGTTCAATATCGATCTTTTGCACATGAGGACACGGGAGCTTAGGGACCTTTGGGTCTTCGTTTTTTGCCCTCCATGGTAGGCATATGGCCTTGTGTTAAAAAGGCAATTTCTGGGACTTCCCTGGTGGTCCAGCAGTTAAGACTCCGCACTTCCAATGCAGGGACGTGGGTTCGATCCCTGGTCGGGGAACTAAGATCTCACATGCCACGCAGTGCGGCCAAAAGAAAAACAAAAAAGGCAACTTCTTCCTTTCCTGTGGCCGAATTAAAAGAGTTACCATTAAAAAAAAAAAAAAAGAGTTACTATTGTTTTTGTTCATCACTAATTTAAGAAACCCAGGACCAGGGCCGTCTCCTCCTCAGTTCCAAAGGGGTCAGGCCGCCTCCCTGGTGGGGCCCAAAGACCATCCCAGGGGGCCTGGAGGACAGAGCGTGGAGCCCAAGAGGATAATTTTTTTTTTTTTTTTTTTTGCGGTACGTGGGCCTCTCACTGCTGTGGCCTCTCCCGTTGCGGAACACAGGCTCCAGACGCGCAGGCTCAGCGGCCATGGCTCACGGGCCCAGTCGCTCCGCGGCATGTGGGATCTTCCCGGACCGGGGCACGAACCCGTGTCCCCTGCATCGGCAGGCGGACTCTCAACCACTGCGCCACCAGGGAAGCCCAAGAGGATAATTCTTGAGCCTTAAAATCTAGTAGAATTTTCCCTGCTTGGTTTTGGACTCCCTCGGGACCCATGACACTTTTCTTCTTTCTGATTGTTCCCTTTTAGAACAGGAATGTCTATCCTATGCCCATCCCACTATTGTATTTTGGAAGCACATAGCTTACTGTCCAGTTTCACAGCTAGAGAGAAATTTTACCCCAGAAGGAATCATACCTTGAGTCTCACTCATACCTGATTTAGATAATAATTAGATGAGATTTTGGACTTAGAGTTGATGCAGGCATGGGTTGATTTGGGGGCTGTTGGGATGGGGTGAATGGATTTACATGCAAACAAGATATGAACTTGGGGGACCAGAGGGCAGACAGTCATAGGCTGAATTGTGTCCCCTCCCAATTTATATGTTGAAGTCTTAACCTCCAGTACCCCAGAATGTACCTGTATTTTGGAGAGAGGGTCTTTTAAAAGATAACTGAGTTAAAATGAGGTCACTAGGATGAGCCCTAATCCAACCA
The DNA here is from genome assembly GCF_951394435.1 of Stenella coeruleoalba. Classification (NCBI taxonomy): domain Eukaryota; kingdom Metazoa; phylum Chordata; class Mammalia; order Artiodactyla; family Delphinidae; genus Stenella; species Stenella coeruleoalba. The sequence continues at coordinate 5,138,337 of NC_137164.1, forward strand.
CATGGGTGTCCTTATAAGACAGGGAAATTTGGACACAGACCCACATGGAGGGAAAACCACGTGAGGAGTCAGAGAGAAGACGGCCACCTACAAGTCAAGGAGAGAGGCCTCAGAAGACAGCAACCCTGTCATCACCTTGATCTCACCCTTCCAGCCTCCAGAACCGTGAGCAAGGGAATTTCTGTTGTTTCAGCCACCCAGTTTGTGATACTTTGTTATGGCAGGTTTAGCAAAGGAATATACTACGATTCCAATGTTGCAGGGCAACATTAATTTTTGTTTTGGTTATTTTTATCTTTTCTGGCTGCCATAAAACACTGCAGACTCATACGGATGACATAAAAACCCTACGAATTTTTTACATAACGTGTTCATGGTATATAATAAAGAATGTGGCCTTTGTCCCTGGTTCCTGGTAGATGACTTCTACATCCTTGGACTTTCTTGAGCGATACAAGTGTCTTTGCAGGAACCCTCCTACACTGTTGGTGGGAATGTAAATTGGTACAACCACTGTGGAGAACAGTATGCAGGTTCCTTAAAAAACTAAAAATAGAACTACCATAGATCCAGCAATCCCACTCCTGGGCATATGTCCGGAGAAAACCGTTATTCAAAAAGATATATGCACTCCTATGTTCACTGCAGCGCTATTCACAACAGCCAAGACATGGAAGCAACCTAAATGTCCATCAACACAGGAATGGATAAAGAAGATGTGGTACATACATAAATATACAATGAAATACTCCTCAGCCATAAAAAAGAATGAAATAATGCCATTTGCAGCAACCTGGATGGACCTAGAGATTATCATACTAAGTGAAGTAAATCAGACAGAGAAAGACAAATATCATATGATATTTGTAATCTATATGTGTAATCTAAAAAGATGATACAAATGAACTTATTTACAAAATAGAAACAGACTCACAGACTTTGAAAACAAACTTATGGTTACCAAAGGGGAAAGGTTGGGGGAGGGATAAATTGGGAGATTGGGATTAACATATACACACTACTATATATAAATAGATAATCAGCAAGGACCTACTGTATAGCACAGGGAACTCTACTCAATATTCTGTAATAACCTATATGGGAAAAGAATCTGAAAAGAATGGATATATGTATAATTGAATCACTTTGCCGTACTCCTGAAACTAATACAACGTTGTAAATCAACTATACCCCAATATAAAATAAAAATTAAATTTAAAAAAAATGGGGGCTTCCCTGGTGGCACAGTGTTTGAGAGTCCGCCTGCCGATGCAGGGGACACGGGTTCGTGTCCCGGTCCGGGAAGATCCCACATGCCACGGAGCGGCTGGGCCCGTGAGCCATGGCCGCTGAGCCTGTGCGTCCGGAGCCTGTGCTCCGCGGCGGGAGAGGCCACAGCAGTGAGAGGCCTGGGTACCGCAAAATAAATAAATAAATAAATAAAAATAAAGAGGACAGGTGAAGCCATTTAAGAAGCGGCTCTATCCCAAGAGCCCCACACTCATCCCACTCCACTCGGCTTGTGCCCCTAACCCGTCGTAAAAGACTAGATGTTTGCAGTGTGAAGAGTAACTCTGGACGAAAGAACACGAGAGAGTGCGATTCTAAGAACAGGAGGATTAGGGAAGCTTGTGCTTAATGAATGCCGAATGCTAAAGTTTCAGCATTCACACTCCACCCTGCTCCACTGCCCACCCCCAACACTTCCCAGTTACAGTCTCCCAGCTGGCCAGACTCTGACCCTCCAGACAGGAGACTGGGAAATCTTTGAGCCCAAGAGTTTAAAATAAAGATCCTGACATTGGAGGTTCTTCAGCAACAGACCCACCAAGACCCCTGTAGAGTGAAACTCAAAGTCAATGAGTCCACTCACAGCCAGAGCTTCCAAAGAGCTTCTCAGACTCAACTCAACTCAGACGATCTAATAGGATCGGCTGACAATTTCCATGCAGAGTACGAAAGAGGGGAACTAATGGTGAGTTATGGATGACGCCAAGATAAGAAAGAATGAAGACTGGAACAGGGCTTGGGACCTATAGCATTTGACACGCCTATTACACATTCAGGCAGAAATGTCATTAGGCAGATGGACCCAGGTCTGGAGTATAAGGGAGAAGTCCAGGCCAGAGACAAAAATTGGAGAATCGTCCTTCTTCCTTCTATGCCTTTCCATGCTCTGCTCTCTGGATCAGCTGAAGAGATCCATTCCATCAGACGGAAATATTCTGCTTCGATCTACCCTTGTGAGATGGAGGTGGACCAGAGTGAACTCAGGAGCAGGATACACAGAGCAGCCCAATCCCTGCTGGATACCCAGGACCTGGTCCACATGACAGCCCTGTCAGGTGCCCTGGAGGAGGAGCTGGGCTCCTGTAAACTCGTGGGGAAGCCAACACCCCCGTCTCCTCCTTGGCACCTTCATCCAACACTGACAACACTGCCCTTTTCTTACAAAACTAATCTGGGGCTTGCTACTCAGTTTTTCAAAACTAAACCTATATACAAGTGTGGATACAGACACAGCATCAGACAAGCAAGGGAATGATTAACCTAAAAGTGAGGATATGCATAAATCCGGGAAGGAGAGAGAAGCACGCGACTGGGAAAGAGCCCGAGGTCCTGGCAATTCTCTGCTCCTTAGTGAAGGGCACCTTGGTCCTCACTTAATAGTGTTGTTTTAACGGTAAACATACATGCATACACTTCCCTACGTGTGCTATATTTCTCAATTAAAAATACTTAGAGAAATGAAGTAGGGTTAGGGATGTGAAGCATGCTGGAGAAGAAGCTGCTGCAGGTAAGGTGGTCCGGGAAGGCTTCTGGGAGGGGGTGACAGCTGAGCAGAGACCGCAGTGAAACGAAGGATCAAGCAACGCAAAGGAAGTTGGGCAGCAGTAGGTTCCAGGCAGAGAAGAGCAACTATGAACATCCTGAGATGGGAACGAGCTTGACGTTTTCAGGGAACAACACAAAGACCAGTGAGGGAGGTGGCAACTGTAGGTCAGAGAAGAGACTGGAGCCAGACAGTGCAGGACGAGTCAGCAAAGTGTGTTAGCTGTTAGCATCAGTGCTATTTTCATTATTGATATTATTCCCAGTGGATGGAAGGCCACTGGAAGGTTGTGAGCGGTCAAGGGAAGGGATCTCTTTTTTTTTTTTTTTTGCGGTACGCAGGCCTCTCACTGTTGTGGCCTCTCCCGTTGCGGAGCACAGGCTCCGGACGCGCAGGCTCAGCAGCCCTGGCTCACAGGCCCAGCCGCTCCGCGGCACATGGGATCTTCCTGGACCAGGGCACGAACCCGCGTCCCCTGCATCAGCAGGCGGACTCTCAACCACTGCGCCACCAGGGAAGCCCGATCTCTATTTTTATTCAACAATTCTCCACTTCCCTACACAATTAAGTGGAAGTAAGTCCCACCATCAGCTTCAGAGCAGACCCTGAGTAGTCTGAGCAAACCAGTGGGGAGGGTCCTGGACTGTACCTTGAGATACGGTTCTGTTCAACAGAATGTGGGGCAACATCTGCTGGAGCTTCTGGGAAAAGCTTTCCAGCTCTTAGAAAAAGAGTGTCTTCTTGTTTTCATCCAGGGCATGACAACATCCAGAAAAGGGATCTCTTTCTGGGCCTTCAGTCTCAAGCACAGACAGGGAGACAGAGCCCAGAGAATCGGGGAGAATCCACGCTGAGGCCTTGACGTGTCCCAGCAGGAGCTGCTCCACCTCTGCACTTCTCTGAGTCCCATAATCAAAGTCCTTAATGTCGAGCCAGCTGGAAACAGGTTTTCTGTTCTTTGCAGCCAGAAGTGCGCTAACCAACAGAGCAACTTCGTTCTGGAGGCTCAACAGTTCCTATCAGCTGGTCCTCAACGTTGAACCTCTCTTCAAAGTCTTCTCCTGGGAGATTCGAGGGGGTGGTTTACAAGTGCGTGGGGACGTCGGCACGTTTCTTCCCTTTTTCATCTTCCTGATGGGTGTCTGTTTATTCACAAGTCCTTTAAGGGAGGGGCTTCAGGGAGGGGCTTCAGCACTGCTGCTGGTGTCCCTGTGACAGCCGACCCCCGCCAAAGTCACCATGTCTTGGTGCTGTCAACGTGCCCACTGCTGGAAGTGGCAACGGTCCCCTCCAGCCTTCAGTGGCGAGAGACCAGGGCTACACATTCCACGAAGAAAGGGAGAGCACATCTTCCTCCATAACCCCTGCCATCAGACCCTGGCCCAGACACCTAAACACCCAAACGTCCAAGAGTTACTACCCCTCCCCCTACATCAACTTGTGTAAAATATATGTGGGGGAAGGGTGAAGACCCCAGCCTCGCCTTGATGCTCAACAGAATGCTGGGCTCTGAGCCCCAATTTAGGGTTATTTGGAGCGATCTTCTCTATAAGCTTCAGTTCTGTTTGCATCTTTTCCCCAGTTTTTTTCTGAAGACAGGATCCTAGAAACTGAAGTAATAATACTCTCTCGGTAAATACTGACAAGTTTTGAAATATTTCCCAGTATTTAAATAGACACATCTCCCCATCTTGTTTTAGTCTGGATTCTCTGAGGAGCAAGTACCAAGACAGGATTCACTGTGCCACGAATATTATTCAGGGAAGTGAGAGAAACTAGGCAGTTATCCGGGGAAGGCGGGAGGGCTGTCAGACTTGATGCGGATCTGACCCCGAGTGGAGGAGACAGGAAGAAAGGTAGGATGCAATGGACGCCTCCTAGACTGCTCTGGAGTCTAAGGAAGGTTTGGAAAAGCTCTCAGTCCTCTAGTCAGAGTCAGCTGTCACTCTTAGAAGAAAACATAGGGTTAAATCTCATGGCCTTGGATTTGGCAATAGATTCTTAGATATGACACAAAAGCACACGCAGCAAAAGAAAAAGAAAAGCAAAAAGAAAAACTGGACTTCATCAAAATTAAAAACTTCTGTGCATCAAAGGACATTATCGAGAAAATAAAAAGACAGTCTATATAACGGGAGAACAATATTTACTAGTTATATACTTATATGATAAGGGACTTGTATCCAGAATATGTAAAGAATTCTTACAACTCAACAATAAAAAGACAAATAACGTGATTAAAATACGGGCAAAGGATCTGAATAGACATTCCTCCACAAAAGATATACAAATGGCCAAAAAGCACACGAGAAGATGTTCAACATTGTTAGTCATTAGGGAAATGCAAATAAAAACCTCAGTGGGGTACCACTTCACACCCACTAGGATGGCTACAATTTTTTTTTTTTTTCGGTATGCGGGCCTCTCACTGTTGTGGCCTCTCCTGTTGCAGAGCACAGGCTCCGGACGCGCAGGCTCAGCGGCCATGGCTCACAGGCCCAGCCGCTCCGCAACATGTGGGATCTTCCCGGACAGGGGCATGAACCCGTGTCCCCTGCATTGGCAGGCGGACTCTCAACCACTGCGCCACCAGGGTTTGGTGGTGTGAGACCCCATGCTCCAGGGGACTGGCCTTTCCAGGTCTTGAATTTACAAGTAGAACCAGGGGTGACCTTAGAAAAACCTGACTCCATTTTAGTGAGTTCTTATCTCTTATGACTACAAAGCAGGTTCATCCTCCTACACTGGCCTCCCCCTGCATTGATCTGGCACCCTTACTGCTCCTGGACAAGAGTCAGGTTGCCCATCTAAGTGGAGTCGGTTCCTGCAAGGCCAAGGGTGGCTTCTCCTAAAGCCGTAGGGTCGCTCCCCATCTCTCCTTATGCAAAACAAAAAGGAATTCAGGCCTGCTCTCATGTGGTCTGAGCCTCCCCCCAGCCTTCTACGGCGCACGCAGCCCGCTGTCACTCGCTCCATCTGGGCCTATTCGCCAGGCTCTCCGTTTTCAGTATCTTCCCCCACTGATGTCAGCAGCTTCTTAACCCGAACACGTGGGCCACAGTTTTCTTCTGAAGCGTTCGGATGCAATTTCAGAACTCTAACACGAAAGTTTCTGCTTCTCTCCACATTTGGCCAAGTATCTTGCTAGAGTCATCGGTGACTTTGGAACCCAGGTGACTTGGGACTTTGTAACGTTCACTGAAGCAGAGGCGTGTTTTAGCCACACTCAAATCCTCCTCTCTGGGAGCTAGCCTTGCACCTCCGGAAAAAGAGGGTTGCGTTTGGATCCCTCGTGGCTTCCACCAAGGGCTGGGGGCTCTTGCCAAGTACTTGGCCCTTTGCCCCTCGTTGCAAACGCCCTTGCAGAGCTGCGGGAGCTGGGCTGGGCTGCCAGCAAATGCGATCAGCTTAAGTCGACCCTGTCCTCTTATTGGAAGGAACATTCCACTTTCTTTAGAACTTGTTTGCACACAGTGGACTTTGTGTCTGATGCAGCCAGGACTGAAAAATGGGCTTTGCCAATGGTTCCACAAGTAACTCCAGCAGTCCTTTGCATCTCAGCTGCATCGCACGCAGCCTGGCTAGGAGCTGTCCTGAGCCTCCTTAAGGCACTGTCTAGGGGGCCGCCAGGTGAGCGCGGGTCCAACCCAAGGGGGCTTGCAGGGGAGCTCCAGAGACATAATTCAGGTTTCCTCGGGAGAAGAGAGACTCGGAGGAGATTGTAAGGTGCTATCAGTGGTCCCTTCTTTCGCCTGGAAGGGTATCTGGGTGTCCTCATAAGGACACTTCCACTGACCAGCACTGAGGCCCCACCCAACTCTGAGCCTTTGGTCCTTTGGGGCAGTGACTGAATCCTTTCACCACTCTTTCACTGCTTGTTTGCAAACCACCAAGTAAAAAATGTATCTCAAGCGTCTCTTCCTGAAACTCTAGTTAAGCTCTGTGCCCTGCACTCAGTCTCTGCTCCCACCACCCGCTTCCTGAAGGGAGACGCCGCTCAGCTTCCAGTGGAGGCAAAGGGTCCCTGCACCGACCTTCTACCGTGCATTAGGTCATTTGTGCTTCATGATAGCCCTGTGAGGACGTAACACTATCACACCCATTTTACAGAAGAGAAAACTGATGCTCACACAGGTTGAATAATTTTCCGAGGTCACCAACTACTGATTAACGAAAGTGGGAAACAAATCCTGAGTAACTGCCTGCAAAGCCGGGATGCTTAAGAGCACTCTGCGTCCAGAAGACAACCCCCCATCTTGGCCAAGCCCCCAGCCAAGGCGAACTCCACCATCTTCATCAGCATCCTTTGCCAGCACTGCGACCCAGTCACCTCCGCAACCAGTGCGAAACTCCTCCAAGAGCAAGAGAGACTTTCCCGGCACCAGGGCTTCTCAGCCTCAGCACTGTTGACCTTTGGGGCCAGATAGCTCTTTGCTGCGGGGGCCTGTCCTGTGCACTGGAGGATGGTGGCAGCATCCCTGGTCTCTCCCCATTAGAACAGCCGAATCCCCCATCCCAGTCGACACACAAAAGTATCCGCGGACACTGCCCAATGCTCCTGGGGGACGTGGGCGTGTGAGGCTGACAAGATTCCCTCCTGGCTGAGACCCACTGCCCTCAGGTACTCATTCTGTCGGCTCTCTCTCTGCTTTTGAGCTAGAGTTCCTGAGAAATCAAGATCTCTAAGACAAAGCCTGTCCCCGCAATGGCACTGCCCAGGCTTCCTGTCACCATCGCTGTCCTGTGTGCTCCGTGATGTACAGCCCCTTCTTGGGGAACTCAGATGGCCCCGGTGGACTCGGCTCAATCATTGGTCAGTCTCCCTTTCAAGAGACTGTGCACCTGGACTTCCCTGGTGGAGCACTGGTTAAGGGTCAGCCTGCCGATGCAGGGGACACGGGTTCAAGCCCTGGTCCGGGAAGATCCCACATGCCGTGGAGCAACTAAGCACTTGCACCACAACTACTGAGCCTGAGCTCTAGAGTCCGCGAGCCACAACTACTGAGCCCGCATGCCACAACTACTGAAGCCCGTGCACCTAGAGCCCGTGTTCTACAACAAGAGAAGCCACCACAACAAGAAACCCATGCATCGCAATGAAGAATAGCCCCCGCTCGCCGCAACTAAAGAAAGCCTGCGTGCAGCAATGAAGACCCAACTCAGCCAGAAACTAATTAATTAACTTTAAAAAAGAGAATGTGCGCCTGAACTCCCCACCCCTCCGCCTGCCCAGCCTTCTGGGAGGGAAACCCCTCCATCTCTCACCAGACAGACACAGATACCCCGAGCTCACCCTGCCCTGCTGGTCTAGGATGCTGGGTTCCTTGAGGAACACATATCCCAAAGAGGCTGTGAAGAGTAATTTGGGGTCTTTTCCTGACCCCAAATGGCTCTTCACAGAGTAATTTTTTTTTCTCTTCACCACTGATCTTCAGTGGAGAGCAATTCCTGGCACCAATGCCCACGAACTATCTAAAGGGAAGCTGGTTCCCAGGTCTCTAGGGTCTGCCTGGATCCTTTCTCTGAGCCATTCTTGAGGGGTGAGAAAGTAGTGAGTAGCAACACCATTTCAACACCACTTCTTTTCTCCCTGAAAACCGACTGAACCTTTTCTTTCCATTCGTTAGAATGCTCTGTATGTGCTAAGGAAAGGGTGCTTTATAAATATGAACTCAGTAACTCTGCAGCCACTTTGACCCCACCTTTCCCCTAGTGCTTGTCCCAACTAAGCCACTCAAGAGCCCCTTCCCTTAGATGTGGAATTAGCATCAGGAGATTCAAGGTCCCTCTGGGTGCCTGGACCTGTAAGACATCACTCGGCAGCCACCAGAGGCCACATGTTCCACTACGCGCACCAGAACAGCAGAGGAAGCCAGCGCGCAGAGAGCAAGAGAGAAGAAAGACCCAGGAGAGCAGAGGTGAGTGGCAGAGAGAGGTCTCAAGTTCAAGTTCCAGCTCTCAGCACGTTTCCAAGGCCAGGATGCACTCATGTCTCTGGAATTTCTGACCCACTCCTGGATCTTCACAACAAACTCTTACGTTTTGCATCAGACGGTTTGAGTTGGTTTACTTGAAAGACAATGGGAAACTGCTTGTTACTGAAAGCCAAAGCACAGACGTTCTAGTGAAGAGAGCCAGTTATTGGTCCTCGTTTCCACTGCCATTGTAAAAAGACCCTTCTAAGTACACGTAAGATAAAGATTTAGACGTAAATCAGGATGCGATTCATGGGAGATGAGGCCTGGTGCTCTTTCTTGCCCTTTCAGGAGGGAGCAGAGAACAAGCAGCTGGATGTGAAAGACTCTGGGATGAGGCTGGCAAACAAACCAGGCTCATCTTCTGGGGGAGGCCTCGCTCCTGGTCTGGGGCGTCGGGTGGACCTGAGGCAGCATGCGAGCCGGGAGGTCGGCAAAGGCAGAATCACAGGCAAGGTGGTGAACCCCAAGGCCGGGGAGCATCTGCTCTCAGAGGCCAGGGTCGGTGCCCAGCGCAGGCAGGGCGTCAAAGAAGCAAGGGCCGGCCCACCCACCAGAAACCCTCCTTTAGTTCCTGCAGTCGGCATCCTCAGAGACAGGACTGTTCATGTACACAGTCTTTTCCTGCTTGCTTTCAGGTCAGAAAATCAGACCAGGGCATGAGTAAGCCTGGGCTGGTCCATTCACGCTAATGACCTGAAGCAGGGGTCTGCAGAGGGGAGTTCCTGTGCTCTGGTGGAGCTCAGATCCGGCTGGATCAGGGAGACAGCCGAGCTTGTCGGTGAACGCTGAGGACCAGCCTCCTGGAGACAGACCCTTGGTTCATTCCCCATGCCTGTTGTCCAGCCCAAAGCATGATGAGGTGTGAGCCTCACCTGGTGGAAGGGACCAGGTGGAGACGAACCCTGGCCTCCCACAGAGGTCCCAACCTTCAAGATTCAGGCAAATACCCACGGAAATGCCCAGTGGACACCTCCGTGGCCACTTGTCTGGGATCTCTTTGGAGAAGATGGACTGTGTAGGCAATCCATCATGGGCTGATGGAGCCGTCGGACGCTGGCGCTCCGCGCCTATGCCTACCTCCATCACATCATCTAGTTTTTAGACTTTTTCCTAATTAAGAAAGGTTCCCACCAGCAACGACAAAAATCCTCACCACCTCTTTCATTATCTCAGCTTTTCTTCCCCTTAATTACTGTTGAGCTCCTGGCTGATTAAATTAGTTTGTTGAGGTCCTTTCTGAAATCTTGGGGAAATTATCTAAAAATCATGAAATCAATTCCCTTACGCTGTTTTAATCTTTTATGCCCTGGGCTCAAAGAAGGATGGGCAGACAAGTGCAGGCCCTCTGAGAAGTGTGCAGCCCTACACTGCTGGCCAGCCTTCTAGGGCCTTTGTGGACCATCTGGGTCAATTTCCTTCCAAGTAAATGAAATGCAAATAAAAATTCCAGCAGTTTTTCAGCTGCCGGCTGTCCAGCTGATTAGCATGACAGAGGCCGGGAGATGAGGCCTGACCCACTGCACTTCCCCTCATCTCATTAAGTTGTAACTCCGCTGCGGCTGCATTCAGGGTGTTTATTGACGCTGAAAGGCGTCTTTATCTCAAACTAGCTAAATTCACATTCAGAGTTTTTACTTGGAAGTCTTGCCTGCTCCAGCATCCACATGAAAGTGAACCTATTGTGGCCGGCCCATGTGTCCTGCTGACTCTGAAACAATCTGGAGGTTTCCCAAAAAAGGTTTATTTTACCAGTTTGTATGCTGCCATCTTCCCCCGCAGCCTCCAGAGGCGCAGGGGCACCCGGTGCAGGAAGAGGTAGGGGTGCGCGTGGGGGGAATCCGAAAGTCAAGTTCTCTGATGCTAGGGAGGGAGGGTCCGTGAGAAGCCTTTCGGTCTGGACGATTCCCACATCTGCATGTACGGCGGCGGCGGTTCAGAGATTTCTCACCGGGGCGCTGGCTCCGCAGAGGCCTCTGGCTGGGCGCGCGGTCGTCTGGCCCACACCTCCTGTATCTCCCTCTTTTATGAAGCACTTGAAGGGCAGTGTCCCTCTACCTGTATCCATGACCCACCTACAAAAGCATGTTAAGACGGGAGCCTACGAGGCTGGGAGGTCCCGGGACCCTGTAACCCTCCCCCGTTTTCGTTTGAAAGAATTCCTGCGGAGGATACGTACCTCGCTTCGACCCGAGAGGAGGTGAAATTCAAGAGGGGGAAGCAGTCATTATTACTGGTAATTCTCTGCTGGCCTCCCCCAAGCCCCCACACACGCCGAATGAAAAATTATGGTCAACACCCTATCTCTCTGACACTGTTGGGCTTACAGCCGGGAGAGAGCTCTGAAACCGAGTTTAATGAATAATCTGGGTGATGAGTGACTTTCAGATGTGAAAGCAAGGCCTGAAGATTCTGGTGTGCAGGGATTTCTGTGGGTGAAGGCGCAGGTGTCCTCCAACGCCTGCCTGAGACCACCAGCCGTCTAGAAAGCACTTTTTAGCTCAAGTTCACCACGTTGGTCCTGTAGCAATGCTTTGCCAGCCAGCAAAACGACCCTGACCTTTGCCTCACAGGATCTGTGCTGTTATACTATTTAACAGTTTTCATTACCCTCTTTTCCTACACTGTGTTTTCTTTTAGGGCTGCTTTTATAACTCAGCAGATTGGTCACTTTACAGGTTGGCCCAGATCTCCCTGGCTGTTGAGGAAAACCTGTGGTTTCCCCTTCTGCTGGTCAGCAGGAGAGGGTGGGTGGAGCCTGGGCTGAGAGGGGGTGACCCGCTGGGGACTGTGGGAAGGGCTGTCACATGTGCTGGACTTGCTTGGCTACAGATGTCTGGCCCATCCCATGAGGGTTGTAACTGTAAAGGAGCAAAGGAGGGTGCCAGGGAGTGCTTGGGCAGGAGAAAAGGGCGAGCTAGCCCGGGCCAGGGCGTCTTACTGTGGGCGGAAGTGCAGGACCGTCAGGTTGGAGAGTTGAGACAGTGTCTGGAGGGTGATTGTAGGAATTATGATGGGGGTGGATCATCCAAGGGGTCCTGCCTGAGTGGCTCACTGAGTGGGTGTTGCTTTCCAAAAACTAGCAGAACCCATTTATAAAGGAACCATCTGAAGGGCCGTCATTAAAAAGTCTACAAATAATACATGCTGGAGAGGATGTGGAGAAAACGGAACCCTCCTACACTGTCGGTGGGAATGTAAATTGGTGCAGTTACCATGGAAAACAGTACGGAGGTTCCTCAAGAAATTAAAAATAGAACTACCATATGATCCAGCTATCCCACTCCTAGGCATATACCCGGACAAAACTATAATTCAAAAAGATACATGCACCCCTATGTTCATAGCAGCACTATTCACAATAGCCAAGACATGGAAACAACCTAAGTGTCCACTGACAGATGAATGGATAAAGAAGATGTACGTATATACAATGGAATACTACTCAGCCATAAAAAAGACCAAAATAATGCCATTTGCTGCAACATGGATGGACCTAGAGATTATCATATTAAATGAAGTCAGAAAGAGAAGGACAAATACCATATAATATCACTCATATGTAGAATCTAAAACACGATACAAATCAACATATCTATGAAGCAAAAAGAGACTCACAGACATAGAGAACAGACTTGCGGTTGGGGAGGTGAGGGATGGAGTGGGAGGTTGGGGTCAGCAGATGTAAACTAGCATATATAGGATGGATAAACAAGGTCCTACAGTACGGCACAGGGAGCTATATTCAATATCCTGTGATAAACCATCATGGAAAAGAATATGAAAAAGAATATATGTGTGTGTATAACTGAATCACTGTGCTGTACAGCAGAAATTAACACAGCACTGTAAATCAACTACGCCTCAATTAAATTTTTTTTAAGAGTGCCATCTGACAGTGCATCACCCCTCCGTTCCTCACAAGGACCCTGCACTTCACAGATCAGAAAACTGAGGCCATTGCATTGCACCAGCTACACAGGGATTCACCGCCTCAGAGCTGAGGCTGGAAGTAGCCCTCAGTGACCCCCGAGTCCATATTCTTTCCAATGCACTTTCCCGTCTCCTCCACACCACACACTTCCCATTTCCCATTTCAATGTGGGTCAATTATGTTTCTCAAAGGAATAAAACCATGGGCCAGGGGAGCTGCACCCAGGGCATTTAACAACCCTGTGGGTGTATCTCCTAGATGCCACCTACCACAGGCCTCTGTGCTGCCTGACGCCATATCTGTTTGGACAGAAAGCAGAAGGTATTGTCACCAGAAGAAAGAATAGAGGCACCACACGCCCCCTCCATTTCCACTGTTTATTGCTGCATCCCCGCTGGCGACGTGGTCGGGGCCTTGGCTTTTCTGATCTTCCCTGCGAGCCAGGCTCCCCCAGGGACCCAGCTGGCCAGGCCACAGCTCTGTTACATCCTGCCCCCTCCCCTCCCTCACCTGATCACCCCTCACTATCCAACCTGTGGGAGACCGGACAACCACCGTGGGCCACAGGCTGACTCTGAAGTGACAGGTCTCCCCACAGTGGAGCCGTGAGAGCCATCACTTACCAAGTCCTTGAAGGGGAGAACAACTTTGCCCCAGTTTGGATCATATGCAGTAACAGTGTATCCAGGATAACTTTGCCAGTTTATCCTAGACAGATAATAAAGGAGTAACAGTGATGGGTGGACTATATGCCAGGCTCTGTATTAAATACAACAATCTTGCGTATGAAACGAGAAAAGGGCCTCATTACTGGATCCAGCACCAACTGGGCCACAGTCTCCCTCACTCTTCAAAGTGTCGTCCATGAGTCAACAGCATCAGATCATCTAGCAGCTTGTGAGAGAAGGAGAATCTCGGAGCCCACCCCAGTCCTCCTAAATGTAAACCTGCATTCTAACAAGATTTTCAGGTGATTCCCATGCAGCACGTCGAGTCTGAGAAGCACTGATGTAGGATTCTTTTTAAATCTGGGATAAAGGAAAGAGTATGATTTTCCCCTCAAATGAGGCTGTACCTATAGGACTTGTGAGCAAACTTGGAGCTTCTTGTATATGTGTTTCCTTTGTACCTGGTAAGAGGCTTCTCAGGACTTCTTGTAAAGCTTATTATCCCTCTCACGCTTTTATGAGCATGAAACTCTTCCCTAAGAGCATCCAAGCAAGAGCAGGAAGCTCATGGTTCTGGGCGCCCTCAAATGTGCATTCTGTGATGTGTCTCAAGTCATCTCCACAGCAATCCTGTGAGCTGGGTATTTTTGTTGCTGTTTCTCTTTATAAGTTAAAAAAAAAAAACTTAGACTGAAAGAAACTGGACTCAGAGGCACTGACTGGTTAGGAGTAGCAGAGCTGGGATTCAAACCCAGTCGCCCTGATATGTCAATGCCCACACCTTCCCCCTATGCGGCCAAGCACAGCAGAGTAAACTTTAAAAGGGTCCAAATCATATACATTACTATCCTCTTATCTGGAAGGAAAATGTTTTAAGGCCAAAGAAAAACATTCCAAGTACAACTGCCTCTTTATATCCCTAGCACTCTATCATGGAAGGAGGAAGAAAAGGTGGTGTTGTGTTTTGTTTTTACCTGTAATGCTTCTCAGGTCACTGTTTACAGGATTTAGACCCAAGGAAATGGCTAGTTTAGATCTTTAAAAGAAAAAACTCAGGGCTTCCCTGGTGGCGCAGTGGGTGAGAGTCCGCCTGCCGATGCAGGGAACGCGGGTTCGTGCGCCGGTCCGGGAAGAACCCACGTGCCGCGGAGCGGCTGGGCCCGTGAGCCATGGCCGCTGAGCCTGCGCGTCCGGAGCCTGTGCTCCGCAACGGGAGAGGCCACAACAGTGAGAGGCCCGCTATACTTGGGAAAGATAATACTGTTCTTGAATGTTCCCTGGAGGGTATGCTGCTTTTAAGCTGTTTTTCCATATATGGAACAGATCCAGCTCCTGGATCCATCTTCTCTATTTTCAAAAGAACACACCACATTTCTGCAGGCTTTGAGAGCAACCTGTGCTATGGTGAAACGAACACTGTTATATGAAGAATATAATCCCACCACCAGACAGCCTGAGTTCATTCATTCATTCAACAAATTGTTAGGCGCTCTGCAAGCAGACAGACTAGTCACTGCCCTTACGCAGATTACATTATAGACGGGGACACAGTGGATATAACCAAGCTGGCCATTAAGACATTGCTTCATAGACTGGGGCTTCATTAGCCATTAGCTAGAGAGTTATATAAAAATTCATTCTCAAGAACTTTGGGCTGGTGAGAAGGGTGAGGGACACATGGCCCTACCTGGAGATAGAGAAACAGATTCTGTTCCCTACTTTGTAATTTTTGCTTCCTGTCTCATAGCATGTGCTAGTACTATTAATAACTCTTTGAAGCTGCTATCATTTGCATTTTATAGAAAACTAAACTGAGACTTGATGATGTTAAGTTTCATGACAAAAATCTCACAGCTAGTAAGTTGTGAAGCCAAGATTCAAACTCAGGTATGACTGACCTTAAAGGCTTAATTTTCTTTAAATCTTTTTCCCCACTACTTTTGAAATATTTTATTTTTATCAAAGTTATATATAGACTTTGTTTAATGAATCTACATATTTCTACAAGGGCCTTGTGTCCCTCCTCCTCATTTCCTCTTCCTCAAAAGTAATGATTTTTTGTTCTTTTAGCTGGTTTATTTTATATTTATAGCTTTAAGTAACATGTTATTATTGCTACTTCTTGATTTTTTTTTTTCAGTTTTAGGCATCGCCAAGTGGCTTTCTTTATATTCTTGGGAATATAAAGATTTCACTCTCTTTCCTCCTATCTTATCAGTATAGTGTTTTTAAACACTTTGTCTACAAAGTTCAGTGCTTACATAGTATGACAAGGCATAAGGGCAGAGTGAGAAGTTTGGCAAAAATCTCTTCTCAAAAAGTAATGACAAAACTGGGCAAGATGGTAAACAAAACAAAACAAAACAAAACCCCCAACCATTTCAGGATGCTAGAAATCAAAGGCATGTAAAACTTGCAAAATATTTATTCAAGAAAGACTTCTGAACTTTGGGAAAGAACACTGGGACTCTGTGGCTTTGCAGCCTGGAGCCGGTCCCATCTATCACCTCCTTGCCTTTCCTCCACCCCAGCTCCAGTTTGGTAGTTCTACCAGGACAGGGCGGGCTGTGAAAACTAGCAGCTTCACCGGCAGAGTGAGCTGACTTGATCAAGAGTAGAATGCAGAGGGCTTCCCTGGTGGCGCAGTGGTTGAGAATCCGCCTGACAATGCAGGGGACACGGGTTCGAGCCCTGGTCCGGGAAGATCCCACATGCCGCGGAGCAACTAAGCCCGTGCGCCACAACTACTGAGCCTGTGCTCTAGAGCCCATCAGCCACAACTCTGCAACTACTGAAGCCTGCGTGCCTAGAGCCCGTGCTCTGCAGCAAGAGAAGCCACGGCAATGAGAAGCCTGTGCACTGCAACAAAGAGTAGCCCCCCCCGCTCGCCGCAACTAGAGAAAGCCCGCGTGCAGCAACAAAGACCCAACACAGCCAAAAAAAAAAAAGAGTAGAATGCAGAGAAATCCCGTGCCCTGGGCATTGTCAGAAATGGTAGCACTCCCAGTTCCAAACAAATGGGAATGGTCAACATCACAGATAGCCTGAGGCTGGGGCAGAAAACATACTGTCAGACTAGCCAGAGATGTAACAGCAAGATTCTCCGTGGAGGAAGACAGCCCTCATGACCTCAGTGATCTCTGACATGTCCCTGCAGTCTAGAAAGCGGCACACATTTGCAAGGCTGTGTACATGAACGAGGGAGACCGGAGAGGGCCCCAGCTAACATAAAGCCAGCTGAACACCAGGCCTTGCATACACACAGAGGAGATACACAGGGACTGGATGAAAAGCAAGCTCCAGGGAAGACTTGTAAATGACCTAAATCTTGAGTGTGTTCCCCAACCTCCATACAGGTATATCAGCAAAAGATGGAATTCTTACGAACGTAAGGTGTTCGAGCACAACCTCTGATCAATCACTGGTGGCCCAGTAAGTTACACTGACACAGGGATGACCCCTAGGAAGCTAGGATCAAAAATAAAAAGAACAGTTTAAGTAACATTGACAAAAGACATCAGCAGGTGCCACTGCAAGGGAAACAGACTCTGAAATTAGTCTAGGCAAGTCACTAAGCAAACGAACGAACAAACAAAACTCCACAACGGCACCATCTGAAAGGGGCAATGGGTGGAATTTGAATCTAGAGTTGCTATAATATAGTATCTGAAATATCTAGTTTTCAACAGAAAATTACAAAATATACAAATAAACAGGAAAATGAGACCCATGCTTTGAGGTGGGGAGTAGTTAATACAAACTGTCTCTGAGGAATTTCAGATGTTAAACTTCACAAAGACTTCAAAGAGGTTATTATAAATATGTTCAAACTAAGGGAAATCAAGTTTAAATAATTAAAGGACGTCACCCGCTCTCCAAATGTTTGCTGCTGGTCTTGGTGGCTTCTGGCCCTTGCGAGTCTCGGGTTCAACCACATGCAGGGTCCATCTCTCCCAGTCCACGAACCAACCCAAACCAGTCCCCAACAGCATGTGGTGTCTGTGGCATCTGGCATCGGCTTTGCTGCTCCCTCTGTAACCAGCGAGCCCTGGGGCCAGGTGGGAAGAACCAAGCCCCTCTTGTCTGCATCTCTCCTCTCTCCCTGCCTGCCTCAGCCTGCTCAGTCTTTAGGACAGAGTTTCTGCCTTGCTTTCCTGCGTGGATTCAAGTGGCTCTGCTGGAACTGGAGGCCTGACCCCCATCCCCACCCCCAGTTAATTAGCTCTTAGCGGGGGCTAAGCCTGTGTCCAGTATCCCCAGGTGGGGACCTTGCTCCGAGTCTGACAGACCTGCTGGAATCATCGCACTCCACCCACTCAGCCTCGTTTCCACCTGCCTCTCCTTCCAAGGCATTTGGAAATGAGGAATAAAACCACCCTGTAGAGGTAAACTGTGCAATCAACATGGGGTCGAGGCAAACAGAGACCCAGAAACTCAGTGGATCCCAGACCAAGGGACCACACTCTAACCTGATTGGCTGTGAACCTTGGCCAAGAAAGAAAATGCTAATGAGAAGACAGGTGGGTCTGCAACAGAAGGTTAGAAAAAGAAAAGTCCCAAACCAATGTCGGCAGTGCCCATCCCATTTCTGGCTGGAAATCGGGCAGTCTGACCAAGAACTTGGTCGCGCCTTGTCCCCAGGCAGGTTTATCTTCTGGAGGAAGGAGTGTATCTGTCCTAATACTATTATTGAACTCACCTAAGCAACTCCCCCTGCTCCAATTCCAAGCTCACCAAGTAACCTCCTGACATGAACACTGATAATTCTGACTTTTTGCTTAGCTCATCTAATACGAAACCATGCACTGATCGGGCCAACCAGACCACTATGTTTTCACTGGGAACTAGTAAGCGGGTGTTCTGCCTTTATGCGTCAGCCTGTTGTGAGCCTTGATGAGGTGAGTCAGAACTCCCAAGTTTAATGAGCTCTGAAGGAAAATAGAAGTTCTGCTCCTGGAAGACAGAGGACCAGCCCCTGGTCACTGGTAGGCTGGCCGTGGGTGATGATCACCTTGGGGGAGTCGATCAGCCTTCCCATCTTGACCTTGTACCACGTCCACTCACGAGTCTGGAGCCCTCTGGAGACCACAGGCAGCTGGGTCCAGTCCCAGGTTCTCCAGACCCCTTGGCCACACTGACTTGGATTTGCCTGGATGGCCATCTGGGTGACACGGAGCCTTGCATATGGGTAAGAGAAGCAGGAAGCCCCGCGTGGAACAGTGGAGGCCCAAAGAGGGTGTGGAATACTTGTCAGGAGAGCTGATTCTTGAGCCGAGGTTTGGGCCATGAGATCTGTGGTTCTGGTGGACGCTGCTGGGGAGGCATCCGGAGCACAGCGGGTGCGTGAGCGAGGGCACAGAGCAGAAACAGCCTGGACCCTGGGGAGATGTGGGGAGTTCTGAAGGACTGCAGTACCCGGGTGAGACCAGGGGAAAGTCGAGGCCAGAGACATAAACAGGGTTCGGGTCAGCCCTGCCCCATCGAAATACAATTTGAACCACATATGTAATTTTGAATTTTATAGTATCTATATTAAAAAGTAAAACGAAACTGGTGAAATTAATGTTAATAATATATATTTTTGAGTCCTAAATATTTCAACATGTAAAAACTGTCGACATTTTATATTATTTTTCTGAGTCCTCAAAATTTGGTGGGTATTTTGCACCGACCACGCGTTGGAGGTGCTCCAAGGCCGCGTGAGGCTGGTGGTACCTCCACGGGACAATTCATGTCTTTATGAAGGGCCTGTCTGGTGGGATGGGGACTGGATGTAATCCTGAGAGCAAAGAGGGGGCCACTGAAGGGTTGCAAAGAAGGGAGTGGCATGGTCAGTTTTGTGTTCTAGAAAGATCTCTGGCCAGGAGTGGGAAGAGAAATCAACTCGGGCAGAATTGCATTTCAGGCCGAAAGCAATGGCCAAAGACAGAGCAGTGTGCGCGCGTGTGCATTTGTGAGCGCGCGAGGAGAGGAAGGGGCGTATGCTCATCACCCTCAGGAAATGCACTTCACGGCAGGGTTAGGAACCAAAGTCGCATGAGAAGCGTGGATGGTTTAACCACATGGTGTGTTTTTTGGTTTTGGAGGCAGACCGCTCTCCAGGGCTGCTGCCCTACCCCACTCCCCACAGTCCAGGCAGAGCCCTCTCTATGGTCTCAGCATTTTCACACCGCTGGTACTGTTCTGGAGAAGAAGAGAAGCCCCAGGGGACGGTGGCAGGCCTGGAGTCGCATGAGTGCCATGCCTCCGGCCCAGAGTCCACTGCTGAGCACAGAGGGGCTCGGCCCTGCCACTCCGATCCCATAGGGCAGCCTATTGAGGGGGTCAGGCCTCAGCCCCTGCGGCTGCTGGTGAGGGGCCCCGAGTGGGCAGGTGGGGGGCTGGCAGCGCACCCCACGTCCCCCTAAAGCAAGAGGAAGATCCCAGAACCTCAGGACAGGTAGAGACATTTTTCCAGCCACTTATGCGGGACCCTGGACAATTTCTCTGAGCCTCGGTTTCCTCATCTCCAAAGCAGGAATCATAGCTTAGTTGATGGGGCTGTTTGGAGGTGACAATGTGGGACAGCGGCCTGGCACACAGCCCTGCCAATGGCCGGCACTCGTGAGCACGTGCCGTCCTCCCACCACCTCAGGGCTGTCCGGGTCTTATTCTGTCACAGGCCCCAGGCTGCGGCCACTGGCCCCACCTCGTCCTGCGACCCTGGTGTCCCTTCTCCTTTTAGTGACAGCAAGGTGGCCGAGAGGGCACAAAGGGACCCGCGGGGGCGCACCCACGTGCTGGCAGGCGCCCTGCCCTTCCCTTCCCTTCCCATGGTTCCCACTCCAGGACCCAGACCTCTGTTCCTGCCCCTCAGTCTCCCCCACAAGGACGCCCTGGGGTGGCGCAGTCTTGCCTCGCAGGGCTGCGGGTGCGAGGGGTGGAGGGTTTAGAAGATGTCAGAGAGGCTGCAGGTTGGAGGGAGGGAGAAAGGCATCGGAAGTCGTAAACCCAGCAGGTCCGTCCCGTGTGTATTTCTGGGCGTCTGCGTGTTCAGGATGATGGGAAGCTGCTTTGGTCTGTGTGTGGCCTCCTTTGTCCTTTTCTTGGGTTGGGTGGAATCAGCGATCATTACTGCGCTTGCTGGAAGCACTGTTAGAGTCAGATCTTGGGGCCACACGGGTGCCCCAGACACTCAAGGTAAATGAGAGCCCAAGGAAGCCCTTCCTGAATACAAAATTCTGTCCTAAGGAAGTCTTGGAGATGATCTGTTTACTAGAGTGCCCGAACCCTGGGTAGAGCTGCGCCCTTGCGGCGTCCTCCGGGGGCGCGCATGCGTCTGCGGTCCGTCCTCCCAGGCATCCCTCGGGAGAAGCACCTGCCTCTTTATGGCTCCTGGGGCTGGAAGACGCCTCCCCCATGCCACCCCAGAGGACTGCAGTCTTGGATGATCAGACTTAGGTTCTTTAGCCTAGAGGTGAGTGACTTTTTAACTGCCCCCAAGGGTAGCCTCATGCTTTCAACTTCCAGTCCCCTCTTTTGAGGGGCTCGGCTGAAGCGGGGACTGCCCGGGAGGATGCGGAAGCGACAGCATTCAGGATTGTATTGCCAGCTGCCCGAGATGAGTTTCCAGCTGCCTTGGAGGAAGCGCCACAAAAGGGAAGCAGTCTTACGTCCCCGCTTCACTCAGGAGCCTGACCAAATCCCTGACGCCTAATTCCTCCGACTGCCTGGCCCCCCCCGCCAGGTCACGCTGCTCAGAGGAGGTGGCCTGTGCTCACCCCGCAGCCTGTGTCACTGGCAGCTCCCACTTCTGCCTGTCACACAAACAGCACAGGGCTTCACAGTGAGCTGTAAAGTGACTGCTGAAAAAACTCAGCCCCAGGCAGGCACAGCAGGCCTGCCTCATTCATGGCAGTTCAGACCTTCAGACTGGAGCCCCATCCATCACTGCCTCCTGTCCTATGAGAGTCCACAATCCGAGCTCCAGGCCTGGCAGTTCCCGGAGTCACATGGACGGCCGTCAGCAGGTCCCTTTGTCCTCTGGCCTTCGCAGGAAATGGGCCTCATTCTCACATTTGTTCCCAAACAGGAGTCTAGACTTGGGGGGAAAACTCCAAAGCTCTATTGATTGTGCCCTAATGGAGGGAGGTGGATCTGTGGTCTTTGCCCTTAGCTGTTACTAAAGAAAATAGAAATGGTTTTCATATTTCTGACGGGTGGCAGGAAAAAAGAAAAAAACCTTCAGCTTTATTTCTCTTTTAAAGAAATAGGACTATTAGGCCTTTGGAAAGGAATGACCTCAAAGGCACTAATTAGTGCTCACTTATGTATTTAGTTCACAGTCAGAAACATCAGCCTAACAAACTCGATAAGAAAAGGAAAAATTATCTCAAGGTGACAAAGAAGACTCTGCTCTGAAAAGTCCTTGAGAATTAGATGACAGACGAGAAAAGGTAAATCATCTTTTAGAGAATGTTCTTTAAAAATGCAGACTCAGCATTCTGAGAAAGATTTTGTCCTAAATACTGTTTTCTTCCTCAGTGCAGAAGTTGATTAAAGTAAACACCAACTGGGCTTCCCTGGTGGCACAGTGGTTAAGAATCCGCCTGCCAAGGCAGGAGACACAGGTTCGAGCCCTGGTCCGGGAAGATCCCACATGTCGCGGAGCACCTAAGCCCATGTGCCACAACTACTGAGCCTGCGCTCTAGAGCCTGCGAGACCCAACGCAGCCAAAAATAAATCAATCAATAAATAAAATAAATTTAAAGTAAACACCAGCTAACTAAAGTGAATGAAAGATCTGCGTGGAAAAGAAAACATCACGGCATGCAAGAGCCCTGTGTTAACGAGGCCTTGGGAACAGAAGAAGGAAGGACAGAGTGGAGCCTGAGGGGACATTCTGCAGGGAGAGAAGGGGGGGCTCCAGTGGAAGCAGGCTGCAGGGATCCCCAGAAGTCTCGGGAAGGCATTGGACTTCCCGTGGTTCCTGGGATGGGGTAAGAGTCAAGCTACTTCAACCAAGTAGTAAAGGAAAAGTTGAGCCTGGCAGGCTGCAGGGTTTCAGGATTCTCAGGTGGCAAATCTTGAGTCAACCTCGCTTAAAATTCTCTTTACACTTTACAATTCCACTTTACAATTCTCATCATCCCTGCCATGGACTGAATGTTTATGTCCCCCCCAAATTCACACTTTGAAACCCTAACCTGTAATGTGATGGTATTAGGAGGCGGGGCCTCTGGACAGTCACTAGGTCGTGAGAAAGGAGACTTCATGGCAGGATTAGTGCCGTCATAAGAAGAGACACAGAGAACTTGCTTTCTCTCTCTGCTCTACGCCATGCGAGGACCCAATGAGAAGACGGCTGTCTGCAAACCAGGAAGAGAGCCCTCACCAAGAACCCAACCCTGCTGTCACCCTGACCTTGGACTTCCAGCCTCCAGGACTGTGAGAAAATAAATTCGTGTTAATCCCCCAGTCTATGGTGTCTGTTGTAGCAACCCAAGCGACTAAGACACTGCTGACCACAGTTTCCATCCCAGAGGTGCCCTCCTCATTCTCTCATGTGGTCTCAGTACTCATGGTGGACACCAGTGGTTGGCTGACCTGATCCCCACCCCAGTCCCCATTCCCTGGCTCCCTTCCAGTGAGGGTGGCATATCACAGAAATCAAGGTGGAGCTCCCAGGAAGCTTTGGTTCCTCACGAAAAGCCAGTGCCCCCCCATCCTCCGCTTTGCCCGTCCCCTTCTACTCCTTTCTGCCTGGAATGTGATGAGGTATGCAGTGCAGCCTCTGCCACCATGAGGGACAAACGTGAAGACGAAAGGAAACAGACTGTGGATCCTGGAGAGGAAAGATAAGAAACCCTGGGTCAGGGCTGCCCTGGTGGTGCAGTGGTTAAGGATCTGCCTGCCAGTGCAGGGGACACGGGTTTGAGCCCTGATCCGGGAAGATCCCACACGCCATGGAGCAACTAAGCCCGTGCACCATAACTACTGAGCCTGTGCTCTAGAGCCCGCGAGCCACAACTACTGAGCCCGTGAGCCACAACTACTGCAGCCCGCGCGCCTAGAGCCCATGCTCCTCAACAAGAAAGCCACCGCAATGAGAAGCCCACACACCACAACGAAGAGTATAGCCCCCGCTCGCCGCAACTAGAGAAAGCCCACACGCAGCAACGAAGACCCAAAAATACAAAATAAAAATAATAAAATAAATAAATTAAAAGAAAAGAAGATCCTGGGTCCCCTAAGAGTGTTATTGCACAGCTGCTCCACACATTGCTTTTATGAAAAAATAATGTCCTATGTGTTGAAAACATCGTTGGTCAGATTTTTTGTCATTTGTAGCTGGGGGAATTCCTGATGGGTACAGTGTCACCATCCAGAGCATTCCTGGAGAGCATGCCTCAGGTTATCGAGCCCTTTGACTCAGAGTCGGAGGCCTGAGGAAGACTGTCTTGTTCGTGACAATCTGTTCAGCCCCTGTGGGGACACAGCAGGGCTGGCAGGGGCGTGAGTTCTCCTTCTGTGCCCTGGTATACATTCTCAGAAACAGTCTTCAGACCTCCAAGAGCATCTCCTGTATTTTACTAGAAGATTCAGGAAACGATTCACGGTATTTGTCTCTAGGAACGGTATTGTTCAGACCAGCTACAATCGCCCGGTACAGAATCCCCAAACCAGACTTTTCTTGCCTTAGGGAGTCTGTCGAGTGATGGAGACAAACCCTGTCTCCCAGGGAAGTTTGTACCTGGCAGTACCTTTGGTACCACCACACCACGCACAAACAAGACTCACTTCCCATTTGCCTGGGCCACGACACACACTCCCCTGGGGTCCACCCGAGCAGACACAGGAGAACTGCAGGTGGCGTGCCAGCAGCCTGCTGGGCTCGGCCTCACACCCAAGGGGACAGTGGGCCCAATGTTGGATAATTCAATTGAACAAACCAAACTCGGCCTTGTTATCTGGGGAGAGGGGATGGAGGCCAGAATGAATGAGCTTCACGCCTCTGGGGACCAAGTTCAGCAGTCTTCCGGGGCCACATCCATGCCACCTCCAGTGGAAAATTCAGATCCAGTACAAGTCTTAGCAAGTGCAAATGTAAACCTGTTCTTTGAGATCTTTTTCCCCATAGATAATTGCTAGACTGTTTCAGACCAGGGAGAAAAAGGCTAGTATTTGGTTAGTAGTCTCCAACATTATTTACAGAGTCTCAGGCAGAGTGATTTTGTATCCGTCTATGTCACTTTATACTTAAAAAAAAAAAAAAAAAAGGAGCCCTCTCTACGCTCACCACCTCGCAAACCTGCATTAAACTCCAACACGTTGCAATCTATGCGTTGATGTCTAGCAGGAATACATTTTCTGCCACATAGATGTGGTTAAATCCCTAGCCCTTATTTTTAACCCAGCACCATTTCTGAATCAATTTCTATGGAGAGAGAATACCTGGACATTTAAATCCATCAAAAAGGAGTAAATGAGCATTTCAGATACATCTATCAAGAAGAAATGCCCCTTCTCCCCACCATTGTGGGGCTTTGTCAGTCGCCTGTCAGATGAATGTCCATGTAAGTGTTTATTAATCACTCCCGCGCACGCTGATGGGCCTGAACACTCTGCTCCTCTACGCCTCTGACACGTACCAGGTATGCGTTGGGATTCTTCTGTCTCTTGAGCACAGTTGCTTACTTTGTTAAAGTTAATTTCCACTCATTTCTGGCTTTGATGGGAAGATTCCTTTATCAATTCAATTCATGTGTGTTGTCTGCAATCAAAGCAATATTGTCTGCTAATGTGAGCTCCCGCCCATGCTCTCTCTCCATTTTATGCTAACGCCTTTCTTCTGCTGGTCCTGCGAGGGACGATTTGGGGAAGACGGAGGCTCTCTCCCTGGCCTTCAGAGACAGGCTGCAGCAAGTGGTGGACTGGCAGCCATTTCCTCCTGCCAGCATCCCCTAGCTTAGGGAAACGATGAGCTGCTCTTTTCCCCAGGAATTATCTGGGTTGAAAAGCAAGTCAGGGCTTCCCTGGCGGCACAGTGGTTAAGAATCCGCCTGCCAATGCAGGGGACACGGGTTTGAGCCCTGGTCCGGGAAGATCCCACATGCCCAGAGCAACTAAGCCCGTGCGCCACAACTACTGAAGCCCGTGCTCCACGACAAGAGAAGCCACTGCAATGAAAAGCCCGCGCACCGCAACGAAGAGTAGCCCCCGCTCGCGGCAACTACAGAAAGCCCACGCGGAGCAACAAAGACCCAACACAGACAAAAATAAAATAAATAACTTTTTAAAAAAAGAAAATAATTTTAAAAAAGAAAAAAGCCAGTTAGTGGGGTGAAGAAGGTAATGGGAGACGTGTAATGGCAATTTTGTATTCCTACCACCATCCGTAGGAGTAAGTCTTATTCTGAGGTTCAACGTTCTTTTTTTTTTTTTGCGTACGCGAGCCTCTCACTGTTGTGGCCTCTCCCGTTGCGGAGCACAGGCTCCGGACGCGCAGGCTCAGCGGCCATGGCTCACGGGCCCAGCCGCTCCGCGGCATGTGGGATCTTCCCGGACCGGGGCACGAACCCGCGTCCCCTGCATCGGCAGGCGGACCCTCAACCACTGCGCCACCAGGGAAGCCCGAGATTCAACATTCTTTACAGACCAGACCCTCAAACAAGCTCTCCCTCTACTATCCCTCCAGCCCCATAAAATTCACTATATCCCCGACATATATACTCCTGTGCGTCTCCTCACACTGTCCTTTCCGTCTCCTCTCTCTTCCCCATCTCATCCACCCATTGGCAGGCCATTAATCTAAGTCCTA
This sequence comes from Stenella coeruleoalba, assembly GCF_951394435.1. Taxonomy (NCBI): domain Eukaryota; kingdom Metazoa; phylum Chordata; class Mammalia; order Artiodactyla; family Delphinidae; genus Stenella; species Stenella coeruleoalba. The sequence continues at coordinate 5,164,547 of NC_137164.1, forward strand.
CCCCTCCTGAACGATGAAGTCCAGTGTCCCCCTCCTCAAAGACACGCTTCCTCTCAGCCCCAGGGCCACAAGAACTCTTCTCTGAATGCCTCCAGAACTAAAACTCACTAGGACTGCACTGGCACTCGCCACCTTGTGCTGCGCGGGGTCGGCATGTAGAGGAGCATCTGAAGCCAGCCAACCCCAGCCTGAATCTGACGCTGAGACTCAGAGCTGCATGGCCCTGGGCAGTCGCTGAATGCTCGTGGACGTTTCTCCATAAGGAAAAGGAATGAAATAACACTTATCTCGTAGGGCTGTTGTCAGCATTCACAGTAATTTATGGAACCCACCTGTCACAGTTCCCAGACGATGTGGGAGCCCAGGAAGTGGTAGCTATCATAAATCCCAACTGGATGCCAGACCCCCAGAGGAAAGTATGGCACGTATGGTACTTTTCTGTACTGCAGAGTATGGAAAGTTAAACCTCTGTGTCTCAGACCCTCTCGCCACTAAGGTTCAGGTTATACATAAGGTTCCAACAGCTAAACGTATTGCTTCACTGTTTGGAGGACAGAAGTGAGGCGACGCATCTCAAGAACTGTGAAGGGTCTGAGGTTTTGCTCTACATGCAAAAGCTAACAGGTCAGTCGGCCACAGTATCATAAATGCTGGTAGAAGACAGGAGATGCCTGGGTCAGAGACAAAGGACTTCATTACTCAAAGCAATAGCAGTAGCTAGAATATCAGCATCTCCTTGCGCTGATCCCTCAAACCCCAGCTCCCATGGGGCAATGTGAGGAGGGTCACGTGACACCCGCACATGCAGCGGGTTACGTTAAAGGAGGGGAACTTGGAGCTTAGAGAACCCAAGTCTTTTATAATGTGCGGTAGGCACGCCTAGCTTTGCTCTGGATCTCCGAATCCAAGGCTATTTGCTATGCAAGCATCCTTGGAAAGATAGCCTAGAACAAAGCCGTCAGTCCATCTGCAAGATGTGCGGACACAAGAGACTCATGGGAAATCATCTCCCAGCAAGGCCATCTTCCTGCCGCCAGCTGTTGCTTCTGGCAAAGACGGTCGTGGAGATTTGGGGTTTTCTACAGCCGCATCCCAGTGTCCAACCACTAGCTTCATAGTGTCCAAAGGAAATTATAAAACTAGCAAATCCCTAGCCCCAGGTCACAGCTATGACTGGTTTCTGAGCTCAGCTGTGCCTGTGACAGCCTCCTGACTTTCCTCTTTCTTGATGGTGGCAGGCGAGTTAGATGTTATTGAATTTCCTGAAGGCCCAGCCTGGAGTCTATTTCCCCATCACTTCCAAGAGTTCTTTAAGCACTAAATTTCCTGCATTAAATCCTTCCTTTACTGCTTAAAAGGGCTGGAATGGTTTTTGTTTCCGGTACTAACTAAAATAAGTAGAGGGGCTTCCCTGGTGGCGCAGTGGCTGAGAGTCCGCCTGCCGATGCAGGGGACGCGGGTTCGTGCCCCGGTCCGGGAAGATCCCACATGCCGCGGAGCGGCTGGGCCCGTGAGCCATGGCCACCGAGCCTGCGCGTCTGGAGCCTGTGCTCCGCAACGGGAGAGGCCACAACAGTGAGAGGCCCGCGTACCACCAAAAAAAAAATAATAATAAAAAAAATAAAATAAGTAGAGACTAAACCTCATTATTCACCAAAGCTCCTATGCCTCTGACTAGAGACTTCTGATGATGCTGAAGGTGGTGACGATGATGGTGGTGGTGGTGATAATAATTAGTAAAGGAAAAAAAGAGAGTGAAGAAAGGAAGAATAAAGCAGGGACAAGAGGAGGGTGAAAACTCTTCATTATTTTTCTCCTCTCCCATCAAAATATCATATATTCTCCAAAAAGAAAGTTTTTTGAGTCTTTATCTCCTACAAGTATGGAAAGGAGAAGCTTGTACTTGTCACTGGAACCCCAGCCTCACCAATTAGAGCTTTTGTTTTGTTTTGCTTTTTTCAAATTACATTTTCCCCGAATTTCTCTGTGATGCAAGAGAGTTCTCCCAGCCGCTCTCACATGGGCTGGTCACATCTTGGCTGGATCTGGGCGAAGCCTGATCTCAGCGCCATGTGCAACAGTCACAAAGCTGTTTTCATACCTGCACCACATCTCACAGGGGATGGAAAGTAAGGAAACATTCATGTCTTTAGCCTAAGTCATGGCCTAGGGGTTCTTCCTGGAATGGGGGCTCTGGTTGACTCAGTCACTCCCAACAAGCTTTTTTGTTCAGTGTCTGGGACCCTCTACCCTGATCTGCTCTCTAATGGTGACCCAAAATGTCCATCCCCGTCCTGTGTAGAAACTTCTGGAAGGGCATCTCTCAGAACTGCCTTATGATTTCTCCACACTGCACGGTGCTGTTCTCTCAGGGTCTGGCAGGGGATACACCCTTCCTATGCGATGCAGGTGGCTGGGTTCTGGGATTTGCATTCAACGGCTCATGTGATCTGTGCATATGGTCATAGCTAACATTTATTGAGGACCTGCTATGTGACAGACACAGTATTAAATGCTCTAGGGGTCTTTTAACCCATTTCAGTCTCCCAACAATTCTGTGACACTCCATACTTTATACACGTGGCAAGAGAGGCTCAGAGAGTTCATCAACTCACCTAGATCACAACCAGGGTGTCTCCAGAGGCCTCTCTCTCACACCTATGTTATCCTGCACAAAGCAGGAACCTAATGGAAATTTGTTCAATGGATTAGAACCAATGCGGCAGAAATGACTGATTTCCCCCATTATCCATTCTTTCCTTCATCTTAGTAATAACCACCACTGTCATCCAAGATTTTAGCTGAGTCCCTGCCTACTTGGCCAGTTACTTCTCTGTGCCTCAGTGTCTACACTTGTGAAATAGAAATTAGTGCCGGTCTCATGTGTTTCTCAAGTGTACGAACTCCCAGTCAAGTAGGCTACTGACCCCGAACCCTCCCAAACCGTAACAGCTGACCGATAAAATACGTGTTTTAAATTTCCAACTTGTAGCTCATTTTATGGACTAAATAAATGAGTACATGTGCCAGGCACATAGTCAAATTCTGGGCAGTTGATTGAATTAAACTCAATGCCATTCTATAAATCCATCTCAACAACGGATTAAGAAGCTCCAGACAAAGCTTGACCCTTCAGACTCTGTCACGAAATAGAATTACAACATATTTTAACAATAAATGAACTACTGATTGGGAATACAAAATCTATATTTTATCAGTCACATACTATAGTTTGGGGTAGTTTTTGGTTAGTAATCTATTTGACTTGATTTTTAAATACTTGAGAAATTATCCTCTCAGAAACCAACTGCCACCTAAAGAAATAGTCACAGGGGAGCATCCTTTTCCACCATCGTGGTGCTTGTGTTAAACAAATCAACAGCCCCTCCCTCTGAAGCCAGCCCGATGAAGCCATTTCCCACAGAACTCAGTCCTGCTAACGTTTCCACCCATCGGAGAATCAAGAGATGAAGAAAAGGACACGGGAGAGTTGGGATGGCTAATCTAAGAAGCTGCCCCATTACTGATGCCTTTGGTTGGGGTAAGGACAAGTAAGGCAGCGTGTGTACCCCATACAGGGGCCACGTGCGTTATGAACTGGAGTCTGTGCCACAGTTCGGTTGTGGCAGTGACGTTCCTACAAGGTCAAGAGACTTACTTACAAGGTCCTAAGACAAGACAGTAAATGCGAGAGACCGCTCAGGTTGTTCCCAATTTGTGCTTTGATCCCTAATGAGTAACAAAAGTTTATGGAAGTGTTTGTGTCTGCTGCACAAAGTCGACGAGATAGAAGCGGTATCTTCTTGCTATCCCAGGATAGAACCAGCTAGGCTTAGCTCTAAGGCATCTGCTGCTAGGAACTGCCCCATGGTATCAGCCGCCACTTAATAGCTGGAGAAGGAAAAGAAAGTGACTTTTCTTAGGGAATTCAGTTTATTCACAAACTCTACACTGTTAGCTGGAAACAGGACTTCTCTCTGAGGCCCAGAGCCCATGCAGAGCAGATCCACTCATCAACAATTCTCTGTGGAGTCTAACTTTAATTTTCTGTCTTTTTACAAGGGCCTGCCGTACTGGAGACATTAGCCTGGTACTCCAAAATGACACAGGGATCTGTACAGTTACAGTTACTCAAGTAGGGATGACAGATGCGACGTTCTTTGTGGGAATGAAGAACCGGGGTTCTGGAAAACATTAGCCAAATGGGGAGGACGTTATCCTTTGGAATCACACATGACTGCAAGACAGCACGGCCCCAGAATCCACTGGTGGTCCATCAGGGGTGGGAATACCCAGCTCCCTGCCAGGGGTAAGGGCATCACTGCGAAAATCCTAGAGCAGCTCCCGCAAGAATCAAGGTCTCCAGCACCCCTCCTTTTCTGGGAACCCCTCCCCTCCTCCAACCCCTTCCCCTCTTCCAAAATGTAACGAGCAGACGGCAGGCATCAATCACCCACTCACTGCGCCTCTGAGACATTGCGAGCCAAGTGCTTTGCTGAACAAAACGGGAGCTTGGCTGTGCTGGTTGGGGGTGGGGTTTGGGGTGATGGTCACAGACTCCCCAGGACTTTTTAAATCAGTTTCCTCTGCTCTGTACGACACACCACAGAACGTCAGCTGTAAACAAGTCCTCTGCTCTTTCCCTTGCAGTGGCTTATCTTTGCTTTCTTGGGTGTTTTTGAACCGAAGGCTTTCAGAGAATGGGAGGCTGGAGGAGCAGCGGATGTCTTCTGGGTTTGCTCTGGTGAAAATGGGGAAAGAGGAGGGTGTGTGGAGGCAGCTGAGCGGCAGAAGGGCTCCACCGCCAGCGGGTTTATTGCTTTATGCTGCCACCTGGCTGATCACGGAGCTGCGGGCTCCTGCTGGCAGAGAAAGGAAGACACACAGGAAAGAAACGTCTACACTGGAAGGTCTCAAAGCTTCTAGGCCACAGACAATCGAGCCCAGCCTCGTGACTCAGGAGTCACTGTCGTCCCCAGAGGGGGACGGGGGCTCACGCTAAAGGCCATATGCTTAAAGGTAAGGGGTCCGTTCATCCACGGAAAACTACTTGAGGTGAGACTGGTTCTGCCTGTTTCAAACCCTCTGGGTTTTCTTCTTCTTAAAATCTGCAAACACTTCCTACTGAAATCCTTAGTAAGATGTTCCATGCTCACCTTCCTGGTCCCCGAGTAGGAGAATACCCTCCTTCCCGCAGAAATCATCTTTGCTTCCATTGATGTCAAGGGGGAAGAGAAAAGGAAAAGGTTTAGGGTGAATTACTTGGGCCGGACAATCCATGCCAAGAGAGGGCCTCACTCGGCATTCCTGCAGCCTCTCGCTCGGGAAGGAAAACACAGCTCCCATTTACTGACTGTCTTGGACAGCGTGCTTAGGGCTTTATGAGGCATGAGGGCTACACAGTGGTCCTGGGGCAAGATGTGGAAGGAGACGGCCAGTCTATCCCAGGCTGAGTGTGTGGATAAGGGAAAAACTCTCTGGAGGGGAAGCACAGGGCGGGTGTCAGCCCACAGACTGGCCTGTGGGTACTTGTAAGACAGCCCAGGAAGGCCTTCCAGAAAATCATATGGGAGAAGGAGGTCAGAGGCCCCACAAGGTTCAGATAGAAGCTCTGATTATTGGTATGAATTCCCTTCACTTGCACCCACTGACCGGAAAGCCTGGCAGCATTCAGGATACACGTACATCATCTTTAATCCTTACAAGGAAGGGGAGGTATCATTCTCATTCTACTATAAGAAAGCGAAAGGCCCACGAGCCTCTGAAATCTTGTGACGCTCGTCAAGATGCAGCTGTGATACACTGAATAGGTGCAAAGAAAGGACAGCTCCTTTATCGCCATTAGCACCCGCATTAAACACGTATCCGATGTATCTAACGTGCCAAAGGTTGGTGACACCAGTATTGAGTCTATCCCCGCCCTGATGGCCTCGTAAGGTAGTTGGGAAAAAGCAAGAGGACCTCCAGCTGCTATGACGTGATTCCCACTGATTCCTTCCGTTGGCTTGATTCTTATCATCTGGCTGGGTCAGGGGTTAGGGACCATATTAGCTATGATTAAATACAGCCACGTGTAGTAGAAAATTCAAATACTAGTTAAAAAGATAAACTATTTATTTCATTTTATTTATAAACATTTATCTTCCACTCACAAAAAATGAGTAGAGCAGCTCCCTGATCTTCTGGGACCCTGGTTCTTGCCACCTTTCTGCTCTGTTATTCCCAGCACAAAGCTTCTATCCTAAGGATTATTACCTGCTCTAAGATGGATGCTGAAAACTCTTCTCTGACTTTCAAGGAGCCGTCCTTTCACTGGTCTCTTTAAGTATGGGTGTTCCCAGGAATACATCTACAATCTCGTTTCTTCTCTATACTCCCCCACCCCCAAGCTCTTCCATCCTAAGACTAAAGCTACCATTTTTGTATACGTAAGCCCCAAATCTCTCTTTCCATCTCTAATCTCTCTACCCAAAGTTAGACTCACATTTGCACCACGGGACATCAGCAGAAGCCGCTGAGGTTAAGGATGAAAATGCAACACGTCCAAATATGACATCATGTTGCAGCTTCACGAGCAAAAGTGGGCCCTGCTCTGCAGATCCCTGTCCCTGCCTGTGGCATCGCCACCCTCCCATCCCCTCGGACCAAGTGGCCACGGGTGTGTGTGACTTCCTGTCTCGTGCCTTTCCCCTCCAACGCACACAGACACACAGACACACACACACACACACACACACACACCCCACCCTACTTGATCTTACCCATTCCCCCTTCAAATTCTTTCCTAACCCCACCCCAGCTCAGGCGGCCATTATCCATCACTTGAACTGATACAATTTTCTCCTTGTTTGTTTCCCTCCCTCTGTTCATTCAATAGTTCGGTAAACATCCATTTGCAAGCCGACTCTGTCGGACCCTGCTCTGGCCTTTCTCTGTCCCCATCAACAGGACCTCCTACTGCTGCCAGTTACATGTCTCAAGTTCAGATCTGACTCTGTTACTACCCCTGCGTAAAGTTTTCTGAGTAGGATCAAGTACAGAGCTGTTAGCGTGGCTCTTCATGGCTCGGCCTCCACTTTCATAGCACACCTGTGTCCAGGCACCTCCCCTCCCCCCTGTAGTGGGCGCCCCCCACTCCTGCCTCCCAGAAGCCCTCATCATTCCTTGGCAGGTCAGGCGCCCTCTGGCCCCTCTGCTCCACTGGGCAGGATGCTCACTGCTGGCAGACTGGTCTGAGTCACCACCAGCCCAGTCAAGGGAGCAGCACCTCCCTCACCCATGAGGATTCCCACTCCATTGCCTTCAGCCAGAAAGCACAGAAATGGTCACTGACAATTCCAGTGCACACCCCGCATCTCTCTCTGACCAATCTTTCCTCCTATACACCATGAAAAACCCAGATGACACCCCTAGCCTTGAGCTACCTGTGGGTTCATCCAACTTCTCCACAGCAGGACACTAGATTGCCTTGAATGGGACCATCTTGCCTCTATGAAGCCATGTTGCCTCCAGATTTGCCATTTCCTCAACAAATTCATTGAGCTCCTGTCTGTTTGAGCCCAGGGGAGGGTGTGGTGGCTGGGATAGGGTCAGACAGTCCCTGCAGGTCAGTTACACCTGCCATGCTCCTAAGTGTCCAGGTGTAGTAAGCAGGCAGACCAGGACCTCTCCTTCCCCACCCTACCTCCTGAGTCAGGCCACTTTCATTCATTTTTTTATCCAGCAAATATAGGCTGAGTATGTACTACGTGCCACTAACTGTCCTGAGTTGGGAAACAGTAATGCACAAGATAGACAGACATGCAAGTCCTCAGTGGGGCGTACATTTCAGCGGGGAGCGGGGCGCAGGGAGCAGAGAAACTGAGGAGGGAAGGACACAGAGTTGGAAGGTATTTATAAAGCAAGGAACCCTGTGGGGAGGGTTGGGGAAAGAGGGGTGATATTTTTAAGTAGGGTCGTTGGCCTTCCTGAGAAGGAAGATGACATTTGAAGAAATATGCGAATGAAATAAGGGAACAAGGACCTCCCCAGCCCACCCCCAATTTGTGCAGTTTTTGCTGCAAATATATGAAAGCTGCATTTCCAGGAGAAACACGGTGTGTTCTCCACACCAACAGGAAAGGAGGTAGGCTGAAAGAAGAAAAGACCGGGACAACAGAAAGTTATTCCATGTTGAACTGTCCCTGATGGACACTTGAAAACCAGCTCGGGGGCAGAGCAGGGCCCACCAGGCCGAGGGGCTCCCCCGGGCGCCTGCCCGCCGCCTCCCTCCCAGCCCTGCACCGCCCTGGAGGCGTTTGCTCGTGCGAGGAAAGTTCTAACCCCGCAGAAGCCAGCCCTGGGAGGCTCCGCAAACTGGAAAGCCGCGCGGCCGCCCGTGTGCACCCGGGGAGCGGGGGACCCCCGACCCCCAGCCCGGCTCCGAGGGCAGCGGCCAGAAGCCAGGCGGCGGCAGAGGCCTCGGGGCCGAAGGGCGCTGGGCACCCTCTCCGGGCCGCACCCAGCCCCTCGGTTCCTGCCCGGCCCGCAGAGCTGGCCTTCTGGGGCGGGGGGGGGGGGGGGGGGGGGGGGGCTGGCGCAGAACTTTTTTCCTGAAATTATCCAACTCCTGGGGCGCAGCCGGCGGCCCAGGACCGCCGAGCAGGGAGCCCCCTTTCCGGCCACAAGCCGCCCGACTTAGAGCTTGAGGATGACGTGTGCGCTCTTTCCAGCTTCCCCGAAACCCCCTCAGGGATGCCGCTTTGCTTGGGCTCGGGTCTCTCCCGCGCCGAGTTGCACACAAACCGTTTAAACATTTCAGCACAAAACCCAATCCATTGTGGGCCGCACATTAAAAAGTGTTATTCGCTTTGAAGTTTTTGTCTAATGGCTCTAAACTGAAAGAAAATGTTTTCCTATTACTTAATTCAATCATAGCGAAGAGACTTGGTAAAAAGCCCACGGATTTTGCCCCAAAGTGTGACAGAGTTCTCTTTGTGTTTGCTTATCCTCTGCTGTCACACACTTTAATTCGCCTCTCTTTATCTGGCATTCAAAACTTTCTTCAATGACATTCAATAAGGTCCAGAGGCTGGAGGGAAAAAAAAAAACTGGTTATTCCCCCCCCCCCCCCCGCCCCAGATATTCTTTCCCAGTAGCTTTGGCCTTGCTCGAATTCAGGGGCTCTTAACCCCTTCTTCCCCAGCTGCGGGCTTCGGCTCCCTGGAGAGCTCTGCACTGACCCTTTGCGGCCGCCTCTGTCACCCTGCGCCTCTCCCACCTGCCTCTGCCCAACAGGGAGCCCCTCTCCCGGCCTTGGTCCCGCTCTGGGCCCAGTCTCCGGGGTCCAGGCCAGCCCACCTTTCCCAGAGAGCAATTAGAACCGCCATTAGGCTACACTGATACACCCTGGCTTGTTTGCAAACATCCACTTAGAACGGGGAGCCTTGGGGAGGAGACCTTGGCATTGAGGTTAGCCGTGGACCCCACCAGCCCCCCAGGGCAAAACAATCAAGGAAGCACTGATCCCTTACTCTTCCTGCTAGATGACAGGCCCTCCATCCAGGTTATTTTCCCCATTGCCCCTCTCTCTTATATGGAATCCGTTATTTTCTCTCACATAAATTCTCTTTGCTTTTTAATCAGCTATAATTTGTCGCTGTTGTTATCGCAGAGATGTCATCAATGATGAAAAGCCGTGCAAATGCTTCGATCTGGGGCCATCTTATTCCTGTGCACTGATTCCCCCGGCCGGAAAGCTTCCCCCTGCATCACTCAGGATTCCTTTCAGGGCTCAGAGCAGGTGACTGCAGTGACTTGGTTCCAGTCAAATCGAAAGTAAACGTCTTCCTTGGAAAGTCTCAGGCTGTACATTCAAAATGTTTATGCTAATTTCCCACTGTATGGGAAAAGCGCCTGCATGAAGCAGCCCTGAGCCCAGAGGACGATTTTAAAAGCTGAAGCTGAGTACACGAGGCCAGGCGTTTGAAGTTGTTTAACCATTGTGTGACCAGAAAGAAGAGAGTGACACGACAGGAGCAGGTCTTGGGGAGAGGGGAGCTCCGCCCGGGTGGGCGAAGGCAGCGGAAGCTGGGAATACAACTGCCCCCCCGCACCGCTCCTCCAGGGTGAACTTCGGGAAGGCAGTGATATCCGAGCGCACCCGCGGGTCTGTTGGGGTGTGCGCCGGCGGAGAGAGCGCCCACACTCTCCACGTCTGGTGGGGTGTGAGTGAGATCTACATCTTCGCTGGCCAGTCTTCCCTCCCATCCCCTGTCTCTCTGTCCGCGATTCTCAGCGGGTGACTTCCTTTTTACACCCACGGCCACATCGTTGACTAGCATCTCCCGAACAAAGACTGGGCGCTATAGGCAGCATCAAAGTTAAGACTATTTGAGAAACTCAGAGAAAACAGGGACAGCGATGGGGCTAGTGCTGGATAAGAAATACCGAGCCCTTCTCCTCTCTGCCCAGCGGTGCCACTCCTGCAGGGGCCCTGGTCCTTCTGCTTCCGACACAGGAAGATGAGAGCGATTCCACAGGTGGAAATCGGAGGCCGGCTGTGGGGACGCTCGCGGGGTGCACAACGCCGAGCTGAGGAGACTAAGTGGAGGCAGCCTGATCTTGGGGGGCGAGGGAGAAATGAGAGAAGGAGGGGGATGGCGACCGAGCGCGCAGAGAAGATGGGGGTGTGCGCCCATGGGGATCTGTGGAAGCGAGGCATTGGGGGTGCAAAATCAATAAGATAAACGGGCCGATCGCCAACGCAAGGCCAAAGGGGAGTAAGGAATAAAGAGAAAGAAAAGAATATTAAATCGCAGGAGAATGAGAAAATAAACCCGCAAAGGGGAGAGGAGGGGGCGAGGGCGCCTGTTACGGCTTGGGTGGGGTTGACAAGAATGGAGTACATTATGCAGTTCATTTAGTTAACAAGTGAAATAATGAGGAAGCGTGCAGAGTGAATGCCAAGAGAAAAGGCACAAAAACCCTATTGAGAGGCCCCGGCCGCTCCTGGCGTAGCCCATCACATGGCAATAGTCCTATTTAAGCGGCGCCACCGGCGCCTTTCAGCACCACTAGTGCTGGCCAGCACCCCGCGCTCTCTGGGCGGCGCCCGCGGCAGCAGCGGAGGCGCCTCCAGCCCCGGCTTCAGCGGCGCCTCCGGCCTCCCCGGAAGAGGCAGCTGAGCGCGGCCGCGGCCCGGGGAAGTGCGTGGTGAGCCCCGAGGTCCGCGGGGCGCCGGGAGCGGGCTGGCGGCGGGGCGACCGCGCACGGGGGCCATGCCGCGCTCCTTCCTCGTGGACTCGCTGGTGCTGCGCGAGGCCGGCGAGAAGAAGGCGCCGGAGGGCAGCCCGCCGCCGCTCTTTCCCTACGCGGTGCCGCCGCCGCACGCCCTGCACGGCCTCTCGCCCGGCGCCTGCCACGCGCGCAAGGCCGGGCTGCTGTGCGTGTGCCCGCTCTGCGTCACCGCCTCGCAGCTGCACGGGCCCCCCGGGCCGCCCGCGCTGCCTCTGCTCAAGGCGTCCTTCCCGTCCTTCGGCTCGCAATACTGCCACGCGCCCCTGGGCCGCCAGCACTCGGCCGTGTCGCCCGGGGTCGCTCACGGCCCCGCGGCCGCCGCGGCCGCCGCCGCGCTGTACCAGACCTCCTATCCGCTGCCCGACCCCAGGCAGTTCCACTGCATCTCCTTAGGTAAGGCGGGGAGTGGGGAGGTGGGGCGGGGAGGGACGGGACCGGGCAGACGAAAGCTGACTAGGCGGGCATGGGGGATGAGGACCCTGGGCGTTCTGCGGGCGATGAGGGCCATTTCGGGCCCCTGAGTGGACACTCTGGGTGGCATGCGGCTGGAGGGACGGGACAGGACACGGGGAGGGAGGGTGAGGCAGAAGGTTGAGGCCCTGGCGGGGGCTCCCAGGACGAAACGAGGGCTGGGGCTCAGGGCGCTCCAGAAGGGAGCACGGGGGCCGCGTGACTCCGGGAGTACCAGGGTCCCGAGGCTTGGCGAGGAGGCACCCGCGGTTACGCCGCTGTGCATTGTGTTCGGGGCAAAGAGGTGGGTGAGAGACCAAAGACCCGGGATTCTGACGGCCGCCTACCGGAGGATCGGGCCCACAGCGAAGGGTCTGATCGCTTCCGTGTCTGCACCCCTACCCACTCCAGACAACAGCTCGAACCAGCTGCCCAGCAGCAAGAGGATGCGCACGGCGTTCACCAGCGCGCAGCTGCTAGAGCTAGAGCGCGAGTTCGCCTCAAACATGTACCTGTCCCGGCTGCGCCGCATCGAGATCGCGACCTACCTGAATCTGTCCGAGAAGCAAGTGAAGATCTGGTTCCAGAACCGCCGGGTGAAGCACAAGAAGGAAGGCAAAGGCAGCAACCACCGCGGCGGCGGCGGGAGTGCGGGTGCCGGCGGGGGCGCACCGCAAGGCTGCAAGTGCGCGTCGCTCTCCTCAGCCAAGTGTTCCGAGGATGATGACGAATTGCCCATGTCTCCATCCTCATCGGGGAAGGACGACCGGGATCTCACGGTCACTCCCTAGGCGCACGCCTCCCCGGGTCGCCCATCCCAGACACTCCCCGCGGCTCAAAGACTGGTCCTGGGACGCAGCGCCGTTTCCCAGGCACCCACAGCCAAATGGCGGCCACGCCCGGATTTGACACGGCTCTGCGGAGGCCCCCGGCCCTGGGAAGCGCCGAGAGCTTGGCACACCTGGCCTTGCTATCCCTACCCCAGGGCCCGCGGCCGTCCAAAGCGGACTCCGAGCTGTGCACACACTGCACGCGGCGAGTCCTTCTCAGTCACGCAGCACAGCGGCCCGGCCCAGCGCCCTGCTGGCCGCCGGCGCCTCCCCGCCCGCCCTCTCTGGACTGGCTCAGGCTTCCTCGCTTCCTCCCCTTTCTCCACTCTGGGTCAAGCTCGGCCTTTGACGCCTCGGGTGCCCATTCGCTCCCCCTCCCCCCTTTACGTCTTTCCCTCCCCACCTCTTTCCTGCGGTGATTTATCCACGCTCCCACCCCCCCAGACACATTTATGAACGTCTGGGTTTTGTTTTTCTTTTCCTTTCTCTTCCGCTCCTCGAAGTTCAATCGTCCCTCCATCAGACCTTGCTGTGCCCATGGCTCCTCTCCCACGAGCGAAATTGCCTCCCGTGGTATTCGTGTTGGGGAAACCGATTCACTTTGTTTCGGCGACGCTCTGCATTCCCCCAGAGGCCGGCTCTCTGCCTCTGACGACCCCTCTTCTCCCAGACCCCGGCCCCGCCCCAGCCTAGCTTGTAACTGTAAGGTCTCTGTAATACCAGAAGATATTTATTTATTTATTTATGTACAAAAGTTTAAATAAACTTTTTTTTTTTCTTAGAAATCCACGTGGCTCGGGATCCCCAGCCAGGTTGGGGCTTCCTGCTGGGGTCGGGCGGGGCTGGGTGGCGAAGTCCAGCTCCGCTCCTCTCCTCGCAGCTCGTCAAGCCCTCTCTGCACCCTCAGCCCCCAGACTCCGCCTTCGGCGCCCACCGACCGGGTGCGCTGCCCGGTCTCCTGTCCGACTCGGGCAAGGTGCACCCCTGCAGGAGAGAGCAGAGCCCTGTCCGATGGGAAGGACGGGCGCTCCCCGTGCTGTGCCTGTAGTCCTGACCCCTGCAGCGCCCCCGTCCCACCTGGGATCCGGCCCCACCTCCAACCCCCTTGGTTTGGCTGTCCTGACCGCCATCTCCAAGGTCAGCGACCACTTCTGCGCGAGCCGCTGAACTCAGTCCTTTGCTGAGCTCGGATGGATAACTTGTTACTGTTATCAATCTATTTATTTTAATCTATCGTATTTGTTAGGGACAAATTCCCAGCGAAATGGCGCAGCCTCCTCTTGGAAAGACCAGCTCGCTTTGCTTTAAGGCAAATTCCATTAGCGGGGTCCCTACTCCCAGACCGCTGGCCGCGATTTCGGGGACCCAGAAAGATTCGGCGCCGGGGTTCCCGCGAGGGGTCCTCCGTAGCCGGAGCTGGTGGCTCCGAGACGTTGCATTCTCACGGATTCTTGTTACAATCCCACAGCCCCCTACGATTTATAATGCACCCCCCAGCCCTCCTCTGGAGATACGCTGGGGGTTTTACTCGTACGTGGAGGAAGAGACGCAGGAGGTGCGCGGGTTCCGCGGAGGCGGAGGGCGCACGGCCACCGGAGTGGGTGTTTCTGCTACTCAGGAAATCGGATACGTGAAACAGCGGATCCGGATTCCCACGACCTCCCCAAGCCCCCCATTCCACGTCCTAGGGGCCTGGGTCACTTCTTTTCCTGCCAGAAATCTCTCCGACACACACACACACACACACACCCCACGCACACCCTGGGGAGCGCCGGACTCCGGACTCCGGGTATTTAGGCAGAGCAAACACACGTGTCCTTTCGGCGAGAAAGGCGCTCCAGTTGGGGTTGCTTAACAGATGCGGGGTCATTTGAGCGCGGGGTTCTCTCTCCAGTTCCGCTAGAATAAAGGCGGGCGCGTTCTGGCTCCCCACGGAGAGGCCACTCCTGGTTCCCCCTGGAGCAGACGCATGGGTTGTGCCCCAGGCAGATGAAAGACTGTCACGCGCGCCCTTGGCACCCTCTCTCTGACCCCCATCCCCATCAGTCTGAACCCCAGTCTCACGGGAGACCAGTTCTCCGCCCTCCCAGGAGGGGCCATTGTGCCAATACAAGACGAAGCCGAAGCCGGGGTGCTTTAAGGCACACCCTGAATAGAATACCAACGAATGTGTTATTATCAGTGATTCTGACGCTTTCCGAGTTTGGGGCGGCTAACCCGCTGCTCTAAGAGCCCTTCGGTAGTGAACTTTCGCATCCTTTAGCGCCAGCGCTACCCACCAGTGTACTTTTGAGGTTTGGGACCCGGCAGCAGCAGGGCCCCCAGGGGCCAGGTCCATGGTGGATCCGAAGGGCTCGCTTTGAGCCAGCACCTTTCCTGGATTTCTGGGGGTCGGGAGGTGCACCTGAGACAGGCTCCCGCTGGCTCTCGGTGACACACCCCCTTACCAGAAATGCAGTTTCGGAGATGGGCTCGAGGTGGGGAGGGCGGGGGTGGGTGGGTGGGTTGGCATGGGGCGGGGGAGGGGAGAGGTGCCTTACTGAGGGAGCCGGAAACTGGGCTTGGAGCGTGGTGAAGAGGTTGGATCCGCCCCCCCCCCATCTCAAGCTACCCCGGACTTCTTCAGTGTTGCCATCCTATGCAGTGACCCCTCCTGTCCCAGCTGCTCGCAGAAGCCGCAGATCCACTGCTGCGCGCCGTGTCCACGCGGCTCCAGTTCTCCTGGGAGCGCGATTTTCTCCCTCTCATCTTTCTCTACCCAAGACTTCACTCCCCGTCCCGCTCCAGCTTTTTCGCTTTCTGGTGGGCTTTCCCGGTGAGCGTGGGAAAAACGCAGCCTCCCTGCGGCGTGTGGTTACCAAGGCGGTGACACGAGGGCGACGCTGCGGAGCGTGGACGCGGCTTGGGCGCGCGGGGGCTCTCGGCATCCAGCCGCCGCCTGCAGGGGCGGCTACGGCTTTTGAGTTCCAACACTCTTTAGTCCTCACTCTGCAGTCTCTGTCGGTCCAGACCGACTCTGCTGCCTGGGTTGCGGCCAAGGCAGGCGCGTCTGCAGTAATGGAGCTTCTTATTTGGGGAGACAGAATTCAGTCTAACCACCCTATTTTGAGCTGGAATTTGGGATTTGCAAGGCAAATTGTGCAATTAAAATCAAACTGAGTTATCTTATCAGGACGAAATTTCCTGGAAATTATCATTGAGTGTGACTAATCCACATACAGACCCCTGAGTTTATTTCAGGGACAGCATCTTTCTTTTCTCTGTGGTTTAGTGGCCAGGAGTTTGGATGCTAGAATCCA
Source organism: Stenella coeruleoalba (assembly GCF_951394435.1). NCBI lineage: Eukaryota > Metazoa > Chordata > Mammalia > Artiodactyla > Delphinidae > Stenella > Stenella coeruleoalba. The sequence goes on from NC_137164.1 coordinate 5,180,403, forward strand.
AGTGACCGGCTTGGCCACCCATTTCCACCATTTACTTACAAGCTGGGTAATCTTGGGCAAACCACTGGTTCTTCCTAAGCCTCAGTTTCTTCATCTGTAAATGGGGATTGTGTTAATAGTTCCTTTGCTGGGTTGTCGTGCAATATTAAAGAACAGAATTCACATAAATTGCTAAGCACAAGGTCTGCCGAGTTTCAATAAATGCTAACTAACAACATTGCTGTTGTCGTCGCTTGTCATGCCTATAGCTGTGCCCGGGGCACAGTGCGGAATTATTTTCTGAAAGCTGGAAAGCGACCACTCACACACAGGCTGCTACCCAAATCCCCCACTGCAGGGCTGGAGAGCACGCACAGATGCAAAGACCTCCAGGACTCCCTGCAGCCCGTTGTTCAGAGTCAGTAACGGTTGGCTCTGCTTGGCCAGGCACTGCCCGGGTGCCGGGACTCACTGAAGGCCAGAGAGGGACTCTTTCCACCTGCATTTAGACCAGCTCCTCAACTTCCTCACTACTGACATTTGGGGCTAAATAATTCTTCCTGTGGGGACTGTGCTGTGCATTGTGGGATGTTTCACAGCATCCCTGGCCCCTACCCACTAGATGCCAGTAGAACCCCTCCCGCCAGTTGTGACAACCAAAAATGTCTCCAGACACTGCAAATGTCCCCTTGAGAACCACCCTTCAGGTTGAGAAGCACTGATTTAGACTTGGGTCTTCTCTGCTGAACTTGGCCAGTCCACAGTGGTCAGGATTTGGCAGCCCAGCTCCAAGCACACCTCTCTCCTTCCCTTCATCCATCCCTCATGGAATAAGTGGACCTTCTCCATCCGGAGCACTGGACTCTGCACTCGGGAGGGGCTTGAGAGGAGGAAGGGGAAAGAGAAGATGAGTGGGGGTCCGAGGGGAGAGACCAAAGATGCCTGCACAGTGGGAGCATAGCCGCTAGTCTGGACAGCCCTGGGCGTCTGGGTTGAAAGGGTGAATCGATCCAAGGCGTGCTGGGCGAGCAGAGTTTACAGAGCCACGAGGGCCTTTCCAAGAACACCCTATCCATTTGTCCTATGACCCGTAGACAACGGGGCTCCCTCTTCCGTTGTGCGCATGGGTACCCACAAGACCAAATTTGGGGGGGAAAGATTTCAGGAGCCTGGGTGGTATCCCCATCAGTCATAGACACACTCACACACTCACCGCCACCACCATTTCAGACTTCCAATGACTGAAAATCTGAAACTAGAAATCAATTCTTTTTGACTGAGGCCTCCCGTATTTGGTTCAACACAAGTACCCCTGAGAGTAGCTACCACTGAGTACATCGTTCACTTTTTCTGAGAAAAGCCTCTGGAAGGGCAAAGAGAAGAAAGTCCCTGAAGGGGAAGGGATGCAGGGGACGTGTAAGGGCAAAAAAGGGGGCGGAGATCAGGGGAAGGGTCCCAGAAGCCTCCCTGGCATGGCTCAGGGGTGCCTGGGTCATGTGCCCCCGAGCCTGAGCTCTGGGGATGAGTGAGGGGCTGTGGGATGATTCAGAACCGGACACGCCCACAGAGTCAGGAATAAGCTGATTCCAGTGAGGCAGTAACACCACCCATCCAGGGCTTCCCCAGTCTCGCATGTGGTGATCAACAGGTGGGCTTCTAATACGGACACCCTAATAGAAGCGTGTGTGTGTGTGTGTGTGTGTGTGTGTGTGTGTGTGTGTGTGTGTGTGTGTGTGTGTGTGTTAGAGACGCTGAAACAAAAGGTAAAGAAACTTGGAGGAGAACCAGGTTACCCTGCGGTTGAATGCCCTGCTTCAGGTCATCCTGTCACTATGAATCCAAGCCCTGGTTCTTCTAGAAATCTCCCTGGAAACCACCAAGAAATCCAAGGCCTTGGTCCTGGCACCTTGCATCTTGGTGTCCAGGCCTCTGTCTGCGAGTGGGCCTTCCCAGCTGGGGAGGAAGCGCCACCCAAGGCACATTGGCAGGTGCTCGACCGGGCATGGTTTCAGGCAATAGTGGGTGAGGAAGGTGCTGCCCTCAGGAGCCGCCACAGTCAGGGGACTGGGCGTGAGTGCACACCGGGGCTCAGATCCCTGCAGAGAGGAGCTTCCCTTGCTGGTCCCGCTGGACCCCAGCCTTTTGGATCACGGGAGGCAGGGGCCACCTCCAGAGGCTGCCTGTTCCCAGCAAGTGCCGGAGAGAAGAGACGTCTGCCTCCTTGGTGCCCTGATGTGGAGAGTTTGTCGAGTAGCTCTGTTACGGGCTAGATTGTGCCCCACACCCCCAATTTATATGTTGAAGCCCCAACCTGCAGTACCTCAGGATGTAACCACGTTTGGAGATGGGGTCGTTGAAGAGGTAATTAAGGTTAGATGAGGTCGTAAGGGTGGGGCCCTAATCCGAGACGACTGGTGTCCTCCTAAGAAGAGGACGAGACATCGGACGTGAGCACACCCAGAGGGATAGACACGTGAAGGCACAGGGAGCAGGTAAACCAAGGAGAGAGGCCTCAGGAGAAATGAACTCTGCCGACACCTTGATCTGAGACCTCCAGCCTCCATAACTGAGAGAAAATAAATTTCTGTTGTTAAGCCACGCGGTCTGTGGCATTTTGTATGGCAACCCTAGCAGACTAAGACAATTTCTGATCAGGGTGGGGCTCTCTAGACCCACACCCCCCACGCTAACATAAGAATACAAGAAGAATGTAGAGTAAAGAGCACTGGGCTGGGCGTCGGGCCCCTCTGAGGTAGCTGTCCCCCTTGGACACCTGAGGTCCAGCCCCCGTTATGCCACCAACTCTGGACGAATCATCATCTTCCTGGATCTCAGCTCCCTCTTCTCTGAAGTCGGGGGTGTCACTGACATTGGTGAGGTTTCTTCTTTTTCTGACCAGGACCATTCCCCCTCTCTCCAATAAGCATCTAGATTTTCTTTTTTCAAATGTAAATTAAGGGAAGTTCTGGAAAAAAAGGAGGCATCCACTGAGGTAGACATTTACACACTGTGGGAGTTCCCCAGAGCCAGGGTCCCAATTTCCAAGACAGAATCCAATGAGGATTAGATATTTACTGCTTGTCCCCCTCCCCAGCAAATCAGGCATGGGCATAGGGCCTGGACCCAACATTTTCCCCAGAAGTCTGAATCTGGAGGGGAGTGACACAGAGTTGCATGTTTCAGTTAGAGGTTATTTCCTGTGGCTGTGAAGCTGAGAGCCTCTGAGTGACGGCAGATGACCTATGGCATTGGTAGAGGGAATTGCCCAGGGTGGGAGCCCCAGAGGGACATCTAATGAGACTGTCCAGTGGTGAGACCTTGGCTGTATCTACCCTCCCTTCCTGCCTGGTTTCCAGGCCATTTCACCAGCTTTCTGTGAACTATCAGAGGCCTTTCAGTCAATACCTTTCCTACTTACGTAGCGGGAATTTGTTTCTGTTGTCTGCAATGAGAGCTCTGAGTGATTCAGGAAGCCATGCCATGTATGAGCTGTTTAGATCCTGCAGAGGATTGTGAACAGACCTGGGATAAGCACGACTGTTGTGTCCGTGGAACCGAGTCTCAGTTCTGACCGGGTGACCGGTACTGCTTTACGTAGGATTTCCTGGACGGACCAGGGCTTTTCGGCTGGTGCCCATGCATTCCCTTTGGACGCGCTGGGGCAGTCAGACTTGGGTGGATAGTTTCAGAATTCATCATCCAGATGTTATGGCATGAGTCACAGCTGGAGCGTGAGCTGGCCTCACCCTGGAGCAGCGCTGGGCTTCCTGGGGGCAGCAGGAACAGCCCCTCCTCCCATTTTCACACCTGCAGGGAAGCTGGGCTCAGGCCTGCACGGAGACGCAGGACACGACCTCTCCGTCTGTCCTGCCTGGTCAGGCCCCTCTGAGGTGGCTGTCCCCCTTGGACCCACATTCACAGAACTGCTCAGTCTGTGTGGTATTTTGCTCTTAACAGGGAGGAATCTCCCCTCTCTCCAAGTCTCTCCGTGGTAGTTAATAATGTCCTAGAGGCGCTCGATAACTTTTCTAACCACCACCCTTTTTATGACTTGTGTCAGAAGCTGAATTCAAGCTACTTTAAGCTAAAAGGCATCTCTTGGCTCACAGAACCAATTAAATTGCTAGTGGGACTGTCCTCTCCAGGAGCTCGAGCGAGTGATGGTGTGGGGAGACGGCTCACCTCCCCCCTCCTCCCTTGGCTTTGCTCCTCTCTGTACTTCTGCCTCCTTGTTTCCTGCTGTAGAGGCTCTGTCCTTAGAGGTGGGACAGCCTTGAGTGTGGGGCTGGGGGCAGGCAAAACGGGGCAACGGCAACATCAGGCCCCAGGCTTACACTGTCCTGGCTAAACGGCCTTGGCCAAAAAGCAAGAGCGTGTCTCTCTCCCCGAGTCCTGTGGTGATGCCAGAGTGGTGGCAGGGGTTGTCCAAGGTGGCAACCCTAGAGGTGACCATCCTAACCACACATCAGCTCTGCCTGAACCTCATGTCAATCCAGTGGCTGTAGGCAGGGGTGGCACTCAGGTGGACACTACGACTGGAGGCCCGGGAGCGCACAGGAAACGGGGTTTGTTAACTTGTTGTCCAGCAAGGTAAACAGCCTGGCTACCCACTTCACACAGCTGGGGGTCTCAGACACCACGGCCTCCCTCCCCTGCCCGCTCCAACGTCCAAGCCTAGTGGCTGCAAAAGTGATTCCAAAACGAAAACACCAAACCATTTAAAAAGTTGCCTTTGACACAAAATCTGACTCCTTCCTACAGGATACCTTCAAAATTGGCTTTCCTAAAGGACTCTTACATTTGTCTTCCTCTGGGGACAAAAAGGCAGGAAGGTCTCCCCTTCCACTAAGGAACAACTCTCAAAGCCCAGTCCCTCTCCTGAGAGCTCGCAGGATTACCAATTCATGTTGTTTTTTTCTGTTACACTCTTAAAACTGGGAAACTGCACACAGCTATGTGTGTTTCTATCACCTGTGCCACGGTGCCCAGTGCCCCTAGATGAATGTCTTCTCAGGGGCCAGGATGCAAAGGAATTCCATCTGTATGAAAGCCGCCCAGTTAAATGCCCTCCGACCCTGGCTCCCTCTCTGCTTTGCTCTAACAGCCACTGATCTGTCTGTGTCACATAATTCCTCTTCATAACCCTGGCCCAATACACCAAGCCTAATATGACACATTGCTGGATAACCACAACGCCCTTTCCCTCCAGTATCTTTTAATTAAAATGTTAATTTGCACATGCCCAAGTTATACCAACTCCAGCCCAGAAAGAAGGGTTTCAACTCTAAAAGGATTCTGAAATTCTTTCACCAACTTAAGGCACTTTGGGGATACGGTTTGTATGAAAGATGCTTCAGAAAATGAAGTTGTCATGTATTGTACGTATAAATAAACCTTTCAGCTCCCTGGCAGAACCCAAGCTCAGTGGGGCTGGAAAAGCATTCTGGGTGTTGGCATGCAAATGAGCGTGTCCACAGCAGTTACGGGGCACCTCGGAGCGGTAAACAAGCTGATTGTCATGGGAAATGTAGGCAGGCTGCTCTGTTTGAAACTGCTTTGCAAATCCCTTGTTTGGTTAGATTTCTGAACGTCGAGTTTGTGAACTCAATAATACAGCTGAATACCAAATTCCCAGTCACACCATCTTTGGACGCCTGACAGCGCTGTGCACACCATAAAGGGCCGTACGAGCAGGCATGCCCAATTAGGCTTGGAACGCACACACAGGAGGCTGAAGTGAGACGTCGCCGCCATCAGGATATGGCCAGAGTGCAGACGGGCGGGCGTGCGGACACCACAGCCCTGGCTGCGCCCTGCCTGGGCCAGGGCTGTCTTCCTCCGGAGCTATTCCATCCCTCCCACTCCCAACCTGGCCAGCTCCTACTCAGCCTCCTGTGGGAGGGGACCAGCCCGTCCCTCTCAGGGCAGCACAGCCTCGTTCACTCCATGGACGAGCCCAGTGCATTTTCTGTGCCGGCGCCTGGCTGGGCTCTGACCACAGAGCATCGCCCTCTGCACCCCCATGTGTCTCCCCACCTAAGCAGTGCTCCTTAAGGCAAGACACTGGGTGTGACCCCTCTGTGTCCCCAGGTCCCAGCACCGTGTGTTTCCTCTTCCGTCCTCCTGTTGCTGCAGCCCCGGCCTCTGCACCTCCCTGCTTGCCCCCTGCTCACCCCGGGGGAAAGGGCTCTGCTCCCCCCTCCAGCTGCCTGCCCACCTTTGCCTCCAAACTCACGCTGAGGCCTCTGTCAGCTGCCTCAAACCCACCCCTCTGAAGAGCCCACCGTCCGGGAGGCCAGCCCTGAAGATTCCTTCCCTGGAAAAGGGCATCTGCTTCCCAACAGCCGTTTGCCTGTGATCCTGGGAGCAGGTGCATGCGCTGGGGGGGTCAGGCAGCAGCACCTCCTGAGGGGCCGGGTAGCCCACGTGGAGAGTAGCTTCCCCGTGAACCCCCGACTGATGGTGGAAATGTGAGAGGGGAGCAGGCACGGGGAGAGAAATAGGTAACACGCTCCCTGGCCACATTGTACTTTTTTGGGTAGAAGTTTGGTCATGGAGATGAAAATGTTGTACATGGTCTTATTCAGAAATAACTTAGGTCCCTGTCTGGGTCTGCCTCTGTGTGTCCCCTCTTAGAGTCTGGGATCAGATCACTTCCATCACCCATTGTTATAAGAGGAACTGTATCCCCCCAAATCCATAGGTTGAAGCTCTGACCCCCAGGACCTCAGATGTGGCTGTATCTGGAGTGACGGCCTTGACAGGGGTGATTAAGTTAAAACGTGGCTGTTAGTGCGGCCCCTATGCTATTCTGACTGGTGTCCTTATAAGAAAGGGAAATCTGGACGCAGACACGCACACCCACAGAGAACAAGCCTGTGTGGACACAGCAAGAAGGTGGCTGTCTGCAAGGCAAGGAGAGAGGCCTCAGGAGAAACCAACCCTGGTGACACCCTGATCTCGGACTTCTAGCCTCCAGAATCATGAGGAAATGAATTTCTGCCGTGTAAGCCACTCAGCCTGTGGTGTTTTGTCCCAGCAGCCTGAGCTGACAAAGGCATCCAGTACGTGTTCAGATCTTCTCTTTATGCAGAGACGCCCCTGAGCATGGAATCAGCTCCTCAGTCAGATGTGGCAATTCTTCCAGGGCTGCCTTGGTGTAAAAGGCCACACGAACTGCCCCTCCTGGGGCTGTGGCCTTTTCTAGGCCTCCCCAGGCACAGCCAGGCAGCCACGGAGCCCTGGTGCCTCTCCTGAACTTCCTGGCTGACTCTGACCCCCCCGCCCCGCTCATACACCTGCTTCCTCAACAAGGATTCGCTCAGCACAACTAGTCTACGCATCGGGTAGTGGTGAGAAAAACTATCATGATAGGATTTGAGGGGGGAATGAGGACTTTAAGCAAATCACCACAAATTAGAGGAAAAGCCACAATCAGATGACGAAGGGAGAAGAGAAAACTCCAACTCGGACCGGGAGGGACCTGAGATCTTAAGGATGAGAAGGTGTTAACTAGGCCAAGATCTAGGTGTGGAAGGAAGTGATGGGAAGGGCAGCCTGTGCAAAGGACCTGTGGTCACAGGGCACGAGGCCCTCTCTAGGAACCGAGAGGCCCAGGGATGGGAGTGCAAAGGGCAGGGCAGCTCCTGGAGAGGGAAGATGGGAGGGGCGGGCAGGAGCCTAATGCTGAACCTGCTTGGCTGGATTAATGACTGGGGTTTTGTTCCAAGAGCAGTGGAACCCACTGTAGAGTTTTAAGCAGAGGCTTGACCCAATCACACCTGTGTTTTGAAGGACCCACCTTGGCTGCAGCAGGGAAATTGATGGGAGGGAGGCAAGAGTGGCCGGGGGAGACTGGCATGTGTCACACACTCACCTCACGCATGCTGTCTAGACTGTTCTTGCAGGTACAAACCATGACGGAGAGCCGACTGCCTTCTATGTGATCTGAGGGTCACAGCAAAGGGCCCCTTCACCCTGCCAAGGAATTTCTCTCTCGTCTGTCTGCTGCAGAACTAGGGTCCTCCACGAAAGACCTGCTCTTTCAAGTTAAAAGCCCTGACCTCTGATACACACAAACGTTCCTGCAGGACAACCCCAGCCTGTGCAGCCGGCATGGACAAGAAACGAGCTCAGCGGATGAGCACGTGCCAGGAAGGCAGGCTCTCAGAACCGAGCCTCCCCGTGAAGGTTCTGCTGGGGATGCAGGCCAGGCTCGGCTGTGGGCAGGCAGGAGAGAACTCAGGAGAGCTGGGAGCATGGACGGTGGAGCCAGTGGGAGGAGAAATGGGTTGAAGGAGATCCTTAATCCTTCAAGCTCTTTATTGCTATTATCTCTATTTTCCACACGAGCTTCAGTTCAGAGAAGCCAAGCAACTTGCCTCAGGTCACACAGCCCAGAGTAGTACAGTCAGGACACAAACGGCTCCCCTAGTTCTGCACCTGGGGCTGCATTCACCTCAACAACAGGCCTTGGGAGTCCGCTCTGAAGCAGCAGCCCCGCGGATGAAGAGCACGAGGACCCACCCCAAACACCATCCCATCGGCGAGGGACTGGAACGCAGAAAAGCACAATGAATATTTATTAAATGAATTCCCCATCATCACACGGGAGACCATGTGCATGTACTTTGTAAACAGTAAAGCCCTAGATCTTCAGGGGAGGTTTTTTTTATTGGTATTTTTGTTTTGGGGGGTTTTTTGGGTTTTTTTGCGGTATGCGGGCCTCTCACTGCTGTGGCCTCTCCCGTTGCGGAGCACAGGCTCCGGACGCGCAGGCTCAGTGGCCACGGCTCACGGGCCCAGCCGCTCCGGGGCATGTGGGATCCTCCCGGACTGGGGCACGAACCCGTGTCCCCTGCATCGGCAGGCGGACTCCCAACCACTGCACCACCAGGGAAGCCCCTTCAGGGGAGTTTTAATAGCTTCAGTCTCTTTAATGAAAAAGTTCCTCAAATGTCCCCACTGAAAGGCGAACACTACTGTTGGGAACTATGCCTCAACCCCAAACATTTTTAAGCCACGTGTCTTCACCAGACACGATCTACTGCGTTCCTTCGATGCACTAGACCCGTGGTTCTAGGCATATGGCAGCGACCAGAAGAGACAAGGTCACTGCGTTCACACCAGTGGGGGAAAGAAGCCCCAAAGCACATAAATAAACAGGACATAGGCCGCCAAAGGAAACGGGCGTGATAAAGAGTATGCAGCTGTGGTCACTTTCGGTAGAGCGGTCAGAGGGGCTCCTGCCAAGAAGGACCGTCCAGTGGGAACTTGAATAATGAGAAGGAGATGGAAATGGCAAGAGCTGGAAGAGGGCATTCCACACAGAAGGCCCAGCATGTGCAAAGGCCCCAGGGCAGGGAGAGACTTTAGCAGTGCAAGGTAGAGGAAGACGGCCAATCCAGGTGGAGGCAAGGGGCAAAGAGGGGCCCCAGCTGGGGCTGGAGAAGTAGGGAGAGGTCATATCGTAAGGAGACTTAAGAGCAGGGTAAGAGGGTTGGATTTTTGTTTGTTTGTTTTGTTTCTGCGGTATGCAGGCCTCTCACTGCTGTGGCCTCTCCCGTTGCGGAGCACAGGCTCCGGACGCGCAGGCTCAGCGGCCGTGGCTCACGGGCCCAGCCGCTCCGTGGCATGTGGGATCTTCCCGGACCGGGACACGAACCCGCATCCCCTGCATTGGCAGGCGGACTCTCAACCACTGAGCCACCAGGGAAGCCCAAGGGTTAGATTTTATTCTAAAACTATTAGAATAATAACTATTCATTGGCTAATTCTTAACAGGGGAGTGAAATCGTCTGATTTATGTTTTTGAAAGGCTGCTCTGAAGAGAACAGAATGTAGGGCAACTAGACTAGAAGCAGGGCGGCCAGTTAGGGGGCAATGACAGTAGTCCAGGGCAGAGTTTGCGGCAGTTGGGCTAGAGGGGTAGGAAGTGTAGTGACAGAATGCACTCTGCGGGGGAAGTCAGTACTTGCTGTTGGGTTGGATGTGAGAATGGGAGCAGAATCCCGAGCGAGAAGTAGATTTTTTGGCCTAAGCAGCTGGATCAATTGTCCTGTCATCTCCTGAGACGGAGGAGACGGGGGAGATGCAGGTCGGGGTGGGGACGAATGGGGGCTCTTTCAAGGGCTCCTTTTTGGCCATGTTACGTTGACGAAGCCCATCAGACATCCAGGTGGAGGTGCTGAACAGGCAGGTGGCACAGTCACTCACAGTTCTGTCAACAGAAATGAAAGGAAATAGGACAAAAAGGGAGGGGAGACTCGGGGACGAGAGGAAGCTGGTAAGAGAAGGGACCTTGGTTGTTCACAAGGACAAACTTCCAACCTGTTACAACTTCCAACTCAAATGCATTCCTAGAAATCCTTCCAAACACTTGCTGTGTGCCAGGCACTGCACAGGGTGCTGAAGAGTCAACAGAAAACAGGAGGCAGCGCCCTGCCCTCAGGCAGCTCACGCTCCCGGGAGAGCAGACATGTGCTGAACACGTAAATGGGCACACGTGACAAGAACCCTCTGGGAAAGAGGAACAGGGGAGACGCTGGGGTGCAGACTCATCCCAGGAGTCTAAGACCTGAATAATGAGAAGGACGGGCCATGGCAGGGAGGAAGCACAATGGGCATGGCGCCTAAAGGGGCAGAAGGGAGGCCAGTGGGAGGTGGACCAGCCGTGATCGCAGGCGTCCAGCAGGCCGGAGGAAGCAGGGTCTCCTGGGCCACGGGAAGAGGCTGGAGTTCCTGCCTGCAGGACAGGAAGCTGTGGAGGGTTTAAGTGGGGGAGGGACCACCGGGATCAGGCATCGACAGGAGGCTCTGGCTGCAAAGTAGAGAGTGACTTGCAGGGGGAGAGTGGCAGGGGCACGGCAGACCCCAGAGGGAGGTGGTGGAAGCTGGCCGCTGGCTCTGGGGGTGACGACAGGCAATGGCTCAGACGCAACTGACTGGCCACAGGGAATGTGAGCCGTCAATCTGAGAGTCGTCAGAAAGGCCAGTCTGCAGGCCCTGGACTGCGTGAGGCAGAGAAGAGGACCCAGGACGGCGAGCTGACCGGCTTCGGTGCTCCAGCCTATGGAGAGAGCGGGGCAGGGGCCAGGAGGTCGCGGAGGGGAGCGCATGCCTTGGGGGGATCCCACCTCAGCACTGCCGGCGTTCTCTCTGGGGGGCCCCCCTGCGTACCGTGGGTTGTTCAGCAGCACCCCTGACATCTACCCACTCGGTACCACAGCACCTGCACCCCGCAGTTGTGACATCAAACTGCCTCCCTTGGGGGCAAAATCACCTCCTGCTAAGACTCCCTTAGCTGGAGAGAAGGCACGGGCACCCAGAGGGGGCCACGCGCCTAAGGGTGGAGAGTGCGGACCCGGGGCCAGAGCACCTGGGGCTCCACATCCGCTCCGCCTCCTGCGGGCAATCAGCTCCTGCCTATCTGTGAGATGGGGAGAGCGGGGCCACCTCGGAGCTGAGACGGACCGCTGATGTGCTAACACAGCAATGCACTTAGCATCACGCCCAGAACACTGTTGACAGTCAGAAAGTTATTTCACAGAAGTGCCCTGGTGGGGGATGAGCCGGGAGCGCGCACACACACAAGACACACACACGACACACACACAAGACACACACACACACACACACACATCACACACCACACACACACCACACACACGTCACAGACATCACACACACACATATCAAGACACACACACAACACACATCTCTCTCTCACACACACACGACACACACACACACACAATCACAGACATCAAACACACATCACACACACATATCACAGACATCACACACCACACATCACACACACACATACCAAGACACACACGACACACATCTCTTACACACACACGAACACATCACACACCACACATCACACACAACACACACATCACACACATCACGCACACACCACACCACACATCGCGCACACACATCACACACACATATCACACACATCATACACATCACACATCATACACACATATCACACACACATATCACAGACATCACACACACACGTCATACACCACACATCATACACATATCACAGACATCAAACACACACACATCATACACCACACATCACACACACACAAGACACACACATGACACACCACACATTACACACACACATCACACACATATCACACACACATCACACACATCATACACCACACATCACACACACATGCACACACATCCACACACACCAAACACATGCACACACACATCCACACACATGCACGCAGGCACTGGATGGGTCCCTGGCCCAGGCTCAGTGCTCCAGGCCAGACCTGCAGGAGGAAGCCTCATCTCCACTGAGCCCTGGACAGGGTTAGGACTCAGCAGGGGGAGGCTCTGGGTAGACAGGACGCGGGTGTCCCGGGAACAGCAGAGAATGTCCAGGAGCCAGGAGAAGAGGTCGGCACTTGGAGGAAGTGACAGGTGACTTAGCGTGAGGCCAAGCCAATGAATGCCCTCGGGTCGTGGGTGCAGTGTCAGGGGCAGGGAGGTGTGGAGAAACGTGGCCCGAGAGAGCAGCTGGACGCCAGGTGCAGGATCTGGGCACCACTGAGCCAACGAGAAGCCACATGGTGTCAGGCTGACCAAGACCTGCGAGCATGAGAGACTGTCCTGGCCGGGGAGCAGCTGGAGGGGCTGAGCCTCCGTGAGGACATTTACTCCTGGTGTCCCCTCACCTGGTGGGCTATCCCTCCCCATGTCCGTGGCTGGCTCTCCTCAACTTACCCCCCCTTCTCCTCCCCTGGAATTTTCTCCTTACTTTACACTCTCTTCAGTACCCTGGCTTTGAAAGCCACCACGTTCCAAAGTGAGTCATTTATTCATTCAACAAACTTCAGAGGCAAATTATTTGTCAGGCATGGTTCTCAGGGCTTGGGCTACCACAGTGAACAAGATGGACAAAATTCCTGCCCTCCTGGAGCTCCCGTTCTAGTGAGAGGAGACAGGCAATAAACAATAAACATAAAAAATAACTTGTTTGAATGCTGGAGAGGGTGTGGAGAAAAGGGAACCCTCCTACACTGTTGGTGTAAGTTAGTACGGACACTGTGGAGAATAGTATGGAGGTTCCTCAAGAAATTAAAAATAGAACTACCATATGATCCAGCAATCCCACTTCTGGATATATATCCGGACAAAACTCTAATTCAAAAAGATACATGCGGGCTTCCATGGTGGCGCAGTTGTTGGGAGTCCGCCTGCCGATGCAGGGGACACAGGTTCGTGCCCCGGTCCGGGAAGATCCCACATGCCACGGAGCGGCTGGGCCCGTGAGCCATGGCCTCTGAGCCTGTGCGTCCGGAGCCTGTGCTCCGCAACGGGAGAGGCCACAACTGTGAGAGGCCCGCGTACCGTAGAAAAAAAAAAAAAAGATACCCGCACCCCAATGTTACTAGCAGCACTATTCACAACAGCCAAGACATGGAAACAACCTAAATGTCCATTGATAGATGAACGGATAAAGAAGATGTGGCTCATGGGCTTCCCTGGTGGCGCAGTGGTTGAGGGTCCGCCTGCCAATGCAGGGGACGCGGGTTTGTGCTCAGTCCGGGAAGATCCCACATGCCGTGGAGCGGCTGGGCCCGTGAGCCATGGCCGCTAAGCCTGCACGTCCGGAGCCTGTGCTCCGCAACGGGAGAGGCCACAACAGTGAGAGGCCCGTGTACCGCACAAGAAAAAAAAAGAAGATGTGGTACATATATATACAATGGAATATTACTCAGCTGTTAAAAAGAATGAAATAATGCCATTTGCAGCAACACGGATGGTCCTAGAGATTATCATACTAAGTGCAGTAAGTCAGAAAGAGAAAGACAAATACCATACGGTATCACTTATACGTGGAATCTAAAATATGACACAAATGAACTTATCTACGAAACAGAAACAGACTCACAGATGTAGAGGACAGACTTGTGGTTGCCAAGGGGGAGGGGGGTGGGAGGTGTAGGGGAGGGATGGAGTGGGAGTTTGGGGTTGGTAGATACAAACTATTATATACAGAATGGATAAACAACAAGTTCTTACAGTACAGCACAGGGAACTATATTCAATATCCTGTGATAAACCAGAGTGGAAAAAACGATGAGAAAAGAACGTATATATGTGTATAACTGAATCACTTTGCTGTACAGCAGAAATTAACACAACACTGTAAATCAACTATAATTCAATTTAAAAAACTAGTCGTTTGTTATATATTTACCATAGATGGCGATGGATGCGGTGGGGGAAATCACAGACTACAAAGCAGGGTGGTGCAGCTGTAAACAAGGAGGTCGGGGGAGCCCCCCTGAGCACCTGGGCTCTGAGCAGAGGCCTGAAGGGGAGGAGGGAGTGAGGCCTGTGGATCTCCGGGCAAAGGGAGGAACCAGTGCAGGGCCTGTGGTAGGAGCCTGCCCAGCACGGTGGGTGGAGCCAGGGAGTCGCTGGCTGGAGAGGAGAATCCAAGGCCGGGGCTAGAGAGAGGACTGAGGGCTCTCGTGGCGCCTCAGCCCTCCTCTGAGCCCCCAGGACCCCCAGGCAAGCTTCCCATCTCAAGAAGAAGCACCACCGCCTGCGGGCCAGCTTCTCAAGCCAGGAAGTGCCGGGCGGCCCTCATCTCAGTCCCCTCGTCCATCCCATCACCATGCCCGCCATGTCCACTTGCTCTAAACACACCCAATCTGTTCCTGTCCTCCCTCCTCTCTCCTCACAGCGGCCAGCCTCACTCTCCAGTCATCGGGACAGTCTCCTCACCCGGTTCCCAGTCTCCATCCCCCACTCGGGAGAAGATGCATGCAACACAGACTGGGCCTCCCTCGAACCCTCCCCAGAACTTGGTGACCGCTGAACTCTGACCTCCCTCTGAGGTCTGCCTGGTCCACCCCCTGGCCAGGCCCATCCCCATCGCTCCCACGCTCGCCTCGCTCACGCAGGCGGCTGCCAGGGTCTCCCCTCTCTTTCTCAGACCCAGACTGCTCCTTCCCGCCTGAGGGCCCTACACATGCTGTTCCCTCTCCTGTAACACCCTTCCCAGCTTTCCCCCTGGTCACTTTCTGCAAATCCTTCCATCTCAGCTAAAGTGTCAGCTCCCTCCAGGGGCACTGACAGCCCTGCCCACACGGCTTCCTCTCTGCTTGTACTCTGTCATCGCTCACATTCTTTCTTGTCCGTCTGGCAAGGTTAGTTAGATATCTGTTTATGTCCGACCCTCCCACTCAACCGCAGCTCGGAGAAGCAGCAGTTCTGCCTTCGCACACACGCACCCACAGTGCTGGCAGTGCCCGCAGCAAGCACGAGCGCCGTGAACGCATCGTGAATGAGTCGGGAAGCAGGCGCAGTGGTCCAGCTGCAAAACGTGGCGGTCTGAGCCGCAGAGATGGGAAGAAGTAGGTGGACTTCAAGATCTGTTTTGGAGGAAGAACCACAGGGCCTGGCGTTGGCTTGGACGCGCCCCCGGATCCACTCTCAACTCATCAGCACGACAGCAGGACCCCGCCTACCTGGGCACTCCCACGCGGTCCAGCTTCTCCACCTGCCTGTCTCCTTCCTGCCCCCAGGCACACCAAACTGGTCTCTCCCCCAGGGAAGAGAGAAAGGGGCAGGCGACTCGGATGCTGGCCACTTGGAGCTCATCTAGTCTCCCTCCCAGCCTCCCAGGCTCCGGCCACCTTCCAGCTGGGGAAGTGGAAACCCACAGAGGTGACCCGTCCCATCCAGGGTGTGAAAGAGAGGGGCTGGAACCTCATTTCTTCACTGCAATCCCTGCGCCGTGCTGCCTCTTTTTATTTATTTATTTATTTATTGGCTTAAAACGATTTATTTCTAACATTTACATGGGCAAGTTGGGTGCGTCCTCTGCTGGTTTCACCTGGACTTGCTCATGTGGCTTCATTCCACGCTGCCTCTTTTTTGTTTGTTTGTTTGTTTTTTGCGGTATGCGGGCCTCTCCCTGCCGTGGCCTCTCCCGTTGCAGAGCACAGACTCCGGACGCGCAGGCTCAGCGGCCATGGCTCACGGGCCCAGCCGCTCCGCGGCATGTGGGATCCTCCCGGACCGGGGCACGAACCCGCATCCCCTGCATCGGCACGCGGACTCTCAACCACTGCGCCACCAGGGAATCCCCATGCTGCCTCTTTTTAAAGACAGCTTTGTCCACAGCCCCCAAATACCACCCCACTGCAGGTCAGCCTGTGGAGCTAGAGCCAGAGACGGCCCCCTTGCCACAGCAGGGTGCCCACTCCCCCAGGGGAGAGTACCAAGCAGTGATGGAGCGGGGAGCCTGGGGTTGGTCCAGCGCTCAGCGGTGCAGGCCACACGTGAGGGGCAGGAAATCCCTAAGAGGACAAGCGGGTGACATTGAGGGATGGGCAGCCAGCTGGGCAGAGGGTGGTGGTCATGGCTCCACCCCGTCCGTGACATCAGAGAGGTCATCTCTCCAGAACAGGAATCTGGCCACGGAAGCCTAGAGTCGGGACTGGGCAGCAGGAGGTTGGGTTCATTCACTCATTCATTCACGCATTCATTCATTCAGGAAACATCTGATCGGAGCTTTCTATAGGGCAGGTGTTCTCCAAGATGCTGAATCATCAACTATGAATAAGATGCTGGAGGGAGTCGTTGGAAGACGCCCAGCCTGGAGCAGACGCACCAACAGACAAGATGCGCCAAAGCGTTTCACACCTGGACCACAACCCCTGCCCCGGCCCCGGTACTTTGTAGCCCCAAGGAGGCCGGACAAAGGCAACCTGGGGCAAACTTCAAGCTGGAAGGGGAGACAGGAGAAAAGAAGGGGAGCTGCTTATGGGGGACAGATATTTAAATTCCCAGGGCTGCTTTCCTCACAAAATCTAGAAGGGGTGCGCACACTTCTGCTCTTCATTCACCCAACAAATACTTATCGAGCGAATAACACATGCCAGAAACAGCGATGAGCACGGAAAGGACAGTTCTCAGTTTACAAAAAGGCAGAAGCAGCCCTGCACCCTGGCCTCCGAGTCCAGCGAGTCACCAATACCTCCTGGGGCCTCCACTGTGAAGAGAGTCTTCACTGAAAGGCCGTGGAGAATTTAAATAACACAAAGGAAGTCTAATTGCTGCCAGCAAGGAGTGTACAAGCCAAGGAACTGAAGGAACTTCAGAAAAGGAGGGAGGTGTGTGAGGTCCTGGGGGAGGCCGCTGTTTGGGGGTGATTTCCCCTGCAGGAAGCTTCATCAGGAAAGTTAAGTTGCTTTGCTTATGTTGGTCAAGGCTCTCCTGGTTACAAGTGGCAGAAGGCCAGTACAGACTGACTTGAACACCAAGGAGAAGGTAACGCCTTCAGGCACAGCTGCACCCAGGTGCTCAGGTGATGATGTCAGACTCCTGTCTCTCTTAGCTTGTTTTTCTCTGAGTTCGCTTCATTCTTGGGCCCTGAGGATGCAGTAAACAGGGGCCCTGTTCTAAATCCTGGGGATACGGTGAACAAGACAAAATCCCCTGCCCTTGTGGAGCTTACGGTAGAGCAAGCTGTTTATACTCAGTAGCAAAGGAAGACCACCAGGCTTTCTGGGCTGACGTCTTACCAGTTTAGCAAGCCCACCAGGGGAAACAATTACCTCCAGCAAAAATCCTAGGGTGCTATCTATTGGTTCAGCTTTGTCATATGTCCCCCAGCTGATCAACGTGGCAGGACAGGCAGAGTTCTCCTTGGTGAGCCCTAGGTCACACACCCAGCCCAGGATCCGGAAGACTGAGGGTGGGGCAGCGGCGGGCCCTCCACTGGAAATGGATGTGATATTATCAGATATTACTCAAAGAAGGAAAAATGGGCACCAAACAGCAGATATCATTGATCAGAAGCAGGCACCACCGTACGGTCAACACGAAGTAAAGGAGAGGATACAAGAAGCCCTGGGAAGCTGTGAGGAGGACACTTGGTGAGGTAAGGCGTGGGGGAGAAGGCCAAGGGACTTTAGTCCATGGTTTTCTGAGGGAAGCTAGTGCCTTTAGGCCACCATGTGTCAGAGCTTGAGTAGAAAATTCTGGAATTGCAGCAAAAGCATGATTTGGAAGTCAGGCAAATCGGGTTAAAATCTTACATCCGCCTTCAGAGCTGCGTGACGTCCTTGGGCAAGCAGTACTTTACACCTAGGAGCCACAGTCTCCTCTGCGAAAGGGGGTCGTATATACCCATCTCATAAGGTTGCCGTAAAAGTTGGAAGACATACCCAACCACCTGGGGACGAGCCGGGATGGGAGGTGACGGGGCAGCCCGTTCAGCCCCAGGCAGCTGGGAGGTGCAAGGGAACGTGGTGGGTTTGTGCGTTGCCCTTTATAAATTTTTCTCCCAGGACACACGTAGCCTCTTTGCAGACCAGTTCCTGGAATAGTCTCTCAGGACCACGTCTCCACCCTAGCTGGGGGCCCGCGCATCATCCCACCAGCACAGTCAGACACCAGCTGGGGCAAGCAACCTCCATTCACCCTCTTCCTCTGGAACAGAACCCCGCTTCTCCTGGAAAAGGCCATGCCTTGCTTTAGAGGTGCCCCATTTGAGAATAAGGACCTTTGTGGTCCCCCATCTCCCTGAGAACTCCCACGTTCAGAGAGGCCAAAAGCCAGGCCCCAGCGGCCTGTACCAACAGAATAGGGAGGAAGCAGACGCAGGGAGGCGCGTTTCACCTTCATCCTCTCTTGACGACGCTCTTTAACCCTGAGGGTTTCAGGAAGAGTGGGCATAAGCAAGTGAAAGGAGCCCCTCCCTTCTGGGTAGCCTAGAGACAGTTCCTTCCGGCAGGACACCGAGGGAGGCGCAGAAACATGCTGGAGCCCCGGGGAGAAGGCAACTGTCCACTTCCAAGTTCTGCTGCGCGCCCCTGCCCTCCTGCTGGTGGAAGGCGAGGGGGAAGGGCAGCCCACTGCTACCCACACGTTGTGGCGCGTGCTCTTGGAGGGAGGAGCGACTGGAGCGGGTGCCTGGCGCCCACCTGGAACGCACTCTGGCCAAGTGACTGCACCCCCTTGTGCGCAGCAGGCCGGGGGTGCCAGGGACTATCAGAGCTGGTCCCTCTTGGTACACCCCAGAGGCGTCTGCACCTATCTCCAGAAGCACGCGCTCAGAGCGGGCTGTCGCCTCCTCCCCGCGGGGGCGCACGTTCAGCCACCCAACTTTCCAGGTTTTGCAGGACGGTGGCAGGGGAGTTAAAGCGCCACCTCCCTCCCCGGAGCAGGTGTGTCTGTGCGATGTGGACCTGGAAGGAAAGAAGTCTGACTGGGAGGACAAGCTGGACGCACCTTGCTCTCCCACAAGGGCACTGACTGAGAGAAAACGAACCTGAGAACAAAAACCCCGTCGCCCCCGTGGGCCTTTTGTCTTCAGTCAAATGCGCAAAGCCAGGTGGCTCCTTTAACACCCCAGAGATCGTCCCCGCGCTCTTCCCTGCGCCGTGCGTGGGGCGCTGGGTGCCGGGGCGCAGTCTGCCTCCGCTACCCCGTCGCCGCCCCATGGCGCCCCACTGCGCCCCGGTCAGGCCGGAAAGCAGGTCCAGCGAGGGAGGTGGGGGTGGGTGTCCAGGCGCGGCTCGGCCTCTCCAGGCTGAGGCTGGAACAGGCTTGGAGAC